>NC_052147.1:203836809-204519726 GCF_902713615.1 Scyliorhinus canicula
AGTCAAGGACCTATGTACGGACAGTAGGATCGCAATACTGGACGAACTGACAGAGGAATCCCAGCTAGCCAGGGTGAACGAACTAAGGTAATGCAACTCAAAAACTTCCTACGAAAGGAGACAAAGTCGTACCCACAACCGCCATGACAGACATTACTGGAAGACCTACTGGACGCAAGCATGCTAGATAAAGGGAACTGTAGCGACATGTGTGACCAACTGGTAGAAAGGGCTGACACCGTACTGGATGCAACAAGAAAGAATGGGAGGAAGACCTGGGGATTGAAATAGGGTGGGGACTCTGGAGCGAAGCACTGCATAGGATCAACTCCACCTCCACATGCGCAAGGCTCAGCCTGACGCAACTAAAAGTGGTACATAGAGCCCACTTAACAAGAACTCGTATGAGTAGGTTCTTCCAGAGGTGGAGGATAGATGTGAACGGTGCCAAGGAGGCCCGGCCAACCACGCCCACATGTTCTGGTCTTGCCCCAGACTTGCGGGGTACTGGACAGCCTTCTTTGAGGCAATGTCCAAAGTGGTGGGGGTGAGGGTGGAGCCATGCCCGGACGTGGCGGTCTTCGGGGTATCAGACCAGCCAGATCTATTCCTGGGGGGGGAGGGAGGACGCCCTTGCCTTTGCCTCCCTGATCGTCCGCTGTAGAATCCTGTTCGGCTGGCGGTCAGCAGCACCACCCAAAGCTGCAGACTGGCTGTCCGACCTCTCAGAATCTCTCCAAATGGAGAAAACCAAATTCGCCATCCGAGGGTCAGACGACAGCTTCCACAGAACGTGGGAGCCATTCACCCAATTGTTCCGGGACCTGTTTGTGGCCAACGAACCAGCAGAGGATAGTCAGGTAGCCAAGAATCAGGGGAAAGTAGCCAAGGCGTGAGAGTAGCAGAGTTGTAGAGGTTTACAGCATGGAAACAGGCCCTGGGAGGGATAGACCGGGGGAGGGGGGGGACAGCTAAACCTAAGAGAAAAGAAAGGCGAACCACAGGAGAAGGGGAGTGGGAAGGGGGCGGAATGGGGCGGGGAGGGGGGAGAAGAGGGAGGAGACTGGGAACAATAGAGGGGAACCAGAGAGGTGGGGGGGGGAGGCAAAGGAATGATAACCGGAAGGAGGGCACGGGAAATGATAACAAATTTGGCAAATACAGGAACAGAGAGCAAGGAAAATACGGGTGAAAGACAGGACGAACGGCCGAAGTGGAGGTGAACGTGCACGACAACGGCAGCGAAAACCGTCTGGGAGAAGCAAATAACAACACTAACACCAGATTCATTCGTGTAGTGCCCTCTCTGAATTGGACATAACCAATTGTAACTGTTTCTCCAGCACCCAAATGTATATGTACATCCCCAGTTTCCCCCCCGCCCCACAAACAAGTGCCTAATTATGTGTTAAAAATAATATTGTATAGAGTTGTTGTTGAGCTAGTCCATAATACCCTACCAGTTTTTTTTGTGTGTTTTCTTCTCTTCTATATATATATATATATATTAGTCTGTGTACATAACTGTAAATATACTTTGTTCCAAAACCCAATAAAAAACATTTATAAAGAAAAATCAAGGTCAGCCTGGTACTGGGTGACATCCGCTAGCAAGGCAGACATTCTGTTGAGACCCTCAGCCATGGCTGTCATCGACTGCATAATGCCTTGGAAACCTCCACTAATGATGCCGACTTCATGCACCAGGCTCTCCACTGTGACCTTGGTGCCACGCATTGCTGGTACATCTCCTGCGCCCGTAGCCTCTGGGACTCCTCCCAAGTGGCTATGGATCTGCTGGAGTGATGCTGGCATCTCCCTCTGAATGTCACAGCCACACCCTAACGTCTCCCATCAGCTCTGGGTAACTCTGTACCAGAGGTTCAGCATCAGGTTGGGACCCAGCTGGATCCTGGGATCCTGGATCCAGCAGACCTCTGACTGCTATCTCACCTGGGGGTTTCTGCCTCCACCAGATGTACATCAGCAGCAGTGTGGTGGTACCGATTGTGTCCCAGCAGCTGACCACTGACATTTCCCACCGAGGTGTGTGCTTGTCTCTGCGCTGGTTGAGGGTGGAGATGACAGCTGGGCCGCGATTATTATGATGGCATCCTCGGAGGTCTCCCTCCGTGGTGGTGTCCTGGAGGCCTGGAGAGGGTGCTGCCTGGGATGAGCCGGCGCCATCGACTGGAGGACCAGTGGGAGAATGGACGTGGGGTCAGTAGGATGGATGGATCAGTCAGTAAGGCAATGACAACTCACATTGACAGGAACCCTCCGGTGGAGGCCCAGTGGTTCCTCACCTCTGCGGCGTCCGCCAGCCTCTCAGTGGGTGACAGCTCTGTCCTCGACCACCCCAGTCACCTCCAGGGCCTGTTCCTCGAACGTGGTGAGGATTCTTAGGTCTGGCAGACAATCACAAGTCTGGGTCCTCTCCCAGAAATGAGGAGAGGGCGTTGTTAGCCACATGCTAGGGGCATGCCAGGGGCATGGGAACCTGGATTGTAGTTTTGGGGTACGGGAGGATTGAGAGTAGAGAGGTCAGGAGCACAGATTTGACTTTGCAGGGAGGGCGCCAGTGTTCAGGTCGGTGGTTTGAAGTGTGGTCTATTTCAATGCCAGGAGTATACGAAATAAGGTAGGGGAACTGGCAGCATGGGTTGGTACCTGGGACTTCGATGTTGTGGCCATTTCAGAGGACATGGATAGAGCAGGGACAGGAATGGTTGTTGCATGTTCCGGGGTTTAGGTGTTTTAGTAAGGTCAGAGAAGGGGGCAAAAGAGGGGGAGGTGTGGCGCTGCTAGTCAAGGACAGTATTACGGTGGCAGAAAGGATGCAAGATGGGGACTCTTCTTCCGAGGTAGTATGGGCTGAGGTTAGAAACAGGAAAGGAGAGGTCACACTGCTGGGAGTTTTCTATAGGCCACCTAATAGTTCTAGAGATGTAGAGGAAAGGATGGCGAAGATGATTCTGGAAAAGAGCGAAAGTAACAGGGTAGTTGTTATGGGAGACTTTAACTTCCTAATATTGACTGGAAAAGAAATAGTTCGAGTACATTGGATGGGTCGTTCTTTGTACAATGTGTGCAGGAGGGTTTTCTGACACAATATGTTGACAGGCCAACAAGAGGTGAGGCCACATTGGATTTGGTTTTGGGTAATGAACAGGCCAGGTGTTAGATCTGGAGGTAGGTGAACACTTTGGAGACAGTGACCACAATTCGGTGACCTTTACATTAGTGATGGAAAGGGATAAGTATACCCCGCAGGGCAAGAGTTATAGCTGGGGGGAAGGGCAATTATGATGCCATTAGACATGACTTAGGATGTGTAGGTTGGAGAAGTAGGCTGCAAGGGTTGGGCACACTGGATATGTGGAGCTTGTTCAAGGAACAGCTATTGCGTGTTCTTGATCAGTACGTACCAGTAAGACAGGGAGGAAAGGGTAGAGCGAGGGAACCGTGGTTTACCAAAGAAGTGGAATCTCTTGTTAAGAGGAAGAAGGAGGCCTATGTGAAGATGAGGCGTGAAGTTTCAGTTGGGGCGCTTGATAGTTACAGGGAAGCGAGGAAGGATCTAAAGAGAGAGCTAAGACGAGCAAGGAGGGACATGAGAAGTCTTTGGCAGGTAGGATCAAGGAAAACCCAAAAGCTTTCTATAGGTATGTCAGGAATAAAAGAATGACTAGGGTAAGAGGAGGGCCAGTCAAGGACAGTGGTGGGAAGTTGTGTGTGGAGGATGAGAAGATAAGCGAGATACTAAATGAATACTTTTCGTCAGTATTCACTCAGGAAAAGATAATATTGTGGAGGAGAATGCTGAGACCCAGGCTATTAGAATAGATGGCATTGAGGTGCGTAGGGAAGAAGTGTTGGCAATTCTGGACAAGGTGAAAATAGATAAGTCCCCGGGCCTGATGGGATTTATCCTAGGATTCTCTGGGAAGCCAGGGAAGAGATTGCTGAGCCTTTGGCTTTGATTTTTATGTCATCATTGGCTACAGGAATAGTGCCAGAGGACTGGAGGATAGCAAATGTGGTCCCTTTATTCAAGAAGGGGAGTAGAGATAACCCCGGTAACTGTAGGCCGGTGAGCCTAATGTCTGTGGTGGGGTAAAGTCTTGGAGAGGATTATAAAGATACGATTTATAATCATCTAGATAGGAATAATACGATTAGGGATAGTCAGCATGGTTTTGTGAAGGGTAGGTCATGCCTCACAAACCTTATCGAGTTCTTTGAGAAGGTAACTGAACAGGTGGACGAGGGTAGAGCAGTTGATGTGGTGTATATGGATTTCACTAAAGCGTTTGATAAGGTTCCCCACGGTCGGCTATTGCAGAAAATACGGAGGCTGGGGATTGAGGGTGATTTAGAGATGTGGATCAGAAATTGGCTAGTTGAAAGAAGACAGAGAGTGGTGGTTGATGGGAAATGTTCAGAATGGAGTTCAGTTACGAGTGGCGTACCACAAGGATCTGTTCTGGGGCCGTTGCTGTTTGTCATTTTTATAAATGACCTAGAGGAGGGCACAGAAGGTTGGGTGAGTAAATTTGCAGACGACACTAAAGTCGGTGGAGTTGTAGACAGTGTGGAAGGATGTTGCAGGTTACAGAGGGACATAGATAAGCTGCAGAGCTGGGCTGAGAGGTGGCAAATGGAGTTTAATGTAGAGAAGTGTGAGGTGATTCACTTTGGAAAGAATAACAGGAATGCGGAATATTTGGCTAATGGTAAAATTCTTGGTAGTGTGGATGAGCAGAGAGATCTCGGTGTCCATGTACATAGATCCCTGAAAGTTGCCACCCAGGTTGATAGGGTTGTGAAGAAGGCCTATGGTGTGATGGCCTTTATTGGTAGAGGGATTGAGTTCCGGAGCCATGAGGTCATGTTGCAGTTGTACAAAACTCTAGTACGGCCGCATTTGGAGTATTGCGTACAGTTCTGGTCGCCTCATTATAGGAAGGACGTGGAAGCTTTGGAACGGGTGCAGAGGAGATTTACCAGGATGTTGCCTGGTATGGAGGGAAAATCTTATGAGGAAAGGCTGATGGACTTGAGGTTGTTTTCGTTAGAGAGAAGAAGGTTAAGAGGTGACCTAATAGAGGCATACAAAATGAACAGAGGGTTAGATAGGGTGGACAGCGAGAGCCTTCTCCTGCGGATGGAGGTGGCTAGCACGAGGGGACATTGCCTTAAATTGAGGGGTAATAGATATAGGACAGAGGTCAGAGGTGGGTTTTTTACGCAAAGAGTGGTGAGGCCGTGGAATGCCCTACCTGCAACAGTAGTGAACTCGCCAACATTGAGGGCATTTAAAAGTTTATTGGATAAGCATATGGATGATAAGGGCATAGTGTCGGTTAGGTGGCCTTTAGTTTTTTCCATGTCGGTGCAACATCGAGGGCCGAAGGGCCTGTACTGCGCTGTATCATTCTATGTTCTATGATGGTTCACAGTGGTAGGAGGGGGGTGTGAAGGGAGGGTTGGGGGGGTTAATGGAGGAAGGGGTTGGAGGGAGGGTTGGGGGTCGCATGGATGATTTTGGTGGTGTCTGCTCACTCGTGCTACCACGTGTAGGTCGTTGACCTTTGTTCGGCACTGGAGGCCAGTCCTCCTGGTCACACTCCCAACTGCCACCACCTCGCCCAGGCAGCACTGATGCCCTATGGCTAACCCTCCGGGAGCCTCGGAGAAACAGGACATCCCTTCTGGCCTCCACAGCGCCCAGGAGCCACCCTAGGTCAGCGCCCCGAATCTTGGGGCCGGTCTCCTGGGCGCTATTGCTGTGAGCTGGCTGGCGTTGGCTGAGCAAGATCTGCTTAAGCGCTGCTCGACCTAGTTCGGGGGGAGGGGGGGAGCTGGTGAGCGTTGTGCCGGCTAATCGGCTGGCGGACCTTCATTTGTGCCGAGATGCCTGTGGGGCCTCATTAAGTGGACCAATCAATGTTGAATAGCGTTGACAGCCTCACTGGGATACAGAACTGGCTAGACCATAGAAGGCAGAGAGTAGCAATGGAAGGTTGCTTTTCAATTGGAGGGCTGTGTCTAGTGGTGTTCCGCAGGGATCAGTGCTGGGACCTTTGCAGTTCGTAGTATATATAAATGATTTGGGGGAAAATGTAACTGGTCTGATTAGTAAGTTTGCGGGCGACACAAAGGTTGGTAGAATTGCGGATAGCGATGAGGACTGTCAGAGGATACAGCAGGATTTAGATTGTTTGGAGACTTGGGCGGAGAGATGGCAGATGGAGTTTAATCCGGACAAATGTGACGTAATGCATTTTGGAAGGTCTAATGCAGGTAGGGAATATACAGTGAATGGTAGAACCCTCAAGAGAATTGACAGTCAAAAGATCTAGGTGTACAGGTCCACAGGTCACTGAAAGGGGCAACACAGGTGGAGAAGTTAGTCAAGAAGGCATGCGGCATGCTTTCCTTCATTGGCCAGTGTATTGAGTATAAAAATTGGTGAGTCATGTTGCAGCTGTATAGTTAGGCCACACTTGGAGTATAGTGTTCAATTCTGGTCACCGCATTACCAAATGGATCTGGAGGTTTTAGAGAGGGTGCAGAGGAGATTTACCAGGATGTTGCCTGGTATGGAGGGCATTACCTATGAGGAGAGGTTGAATAAACTCGGTTTGTTCTCACTAGAACGACAGATATTGAGGGGCGACCTGATCAGAGGATTAGATAGGGTGGACAGTGAGAGCCTTTTTCCTTGTATGGTGATGTTTAGCACGAGGGGGCATAGCTTTAAATTGAGGGGAGATAGATATAGGACAGATGTCAGAGGTAGGTTCTTTACTCAGAGAGTAGTAAGGGTGTGGAATGCCCTGCCTGCAACAGTAGTGGACTCGCCAACACTAAGGGCATTCAAATGGTCATTGGATAGGCATATGGATGATAAGGGGATAGTGTAGATGGGCTTTAGAGTGGTTTCACAGGTCGGCGCAACATTGAGGCCGAAGGGCCTGTACTGCGCTGTAATATTCTATGTTCTATGTACAAAACTATGAGGGGCATAGACAGAGTGGATAGACAGAGACTTTTTCCCAAGGGTAGAGGGGTCAATTACTGGGGGCATAGGCTTAAGGTGCGAGGGGCAAGGTTTCGAGGAGATGTACGAGGCAAGTCTTTTACATAGAGGGGAGTGGGTGCCTGGAACTCGCTGCTGGAGGAGGTGTTGGAAGCAGGAACGATAGTGACGTTTAAGGGGCGTCTTGCCAAATACATGAATAGGATGGGAATACGGACCCCGGAAGTGTTAGAAGATTTTGGTTTCGACAGGCAGCAAGATTGGTGCAGGCTTGGAGGGCTGAAGATCCTGTTTCTGTGCTGTACTTTTCTTTGTTCTTTGAGTGCCAAGAGGCTCGCGGCAATTCACCTCGCTACCAACTTGGAAATCTTTCCGAAGATTCGCTCCTGTAGTTTTTTTAAAATTCATCCATGGAATGTGGGGGCGTTGCAAGCGGGGCCTGCATTTTTTGCCTATCTCTAATTGCCCCTGAATTGAGAGTACTTCAGAGGGCATTTAAGAGCCAAACACAGTGCTGTGGGTCAGGAGTCACATGTAGCCAGACCAGGTATTGGCAGCAGATTTCCTTCCCTAAAGGACATTAATAATAATAATAACCCTTTATTGTTACAAGTATGCAGTTACTGCGAAAAGCCCCTAGTCACCACATCCCGGCGCCTGTTTGGGTAAGCTAATACGGGAATTGAACCCGTGCTGCTGGCCTTGTTCAGCATCACAAACCAGCTATCTAGCCCACTGAGCTAAACCAGCCAGATGCAGATGGGTTTTTACGACAATCACAGCCATCATTCCAAGTTTTTATTGAATTCAAATTTCACCATCTGCCATCGTAGAATTTGAACCTGGGTCCCTAGAGGATTACCCTGGGTCTCTGGATTAATAGTCCAGTGATAACACCACTGTACCACTGTGATGCGACCATCAATTCACTCGAAACATGAGTAGAAGTAAACCGTGGCTTTAATCAACTTAGAACAGTGCCTGCCTGCGACTGAACCAATACTGAGAACTGCCTACAGGTCGACTGTTCTTTATACCTCCCTTCAAGGGGAGGAGCCATGGGCGGAGTCCATACATGTCCCAACATGAGAAGCCCACAAGGGCAACAGCATAGCACAGATACAAATACACTGGTGGATTATTGGTATAATACATTCACCACACACTGCGTATCCTTATAGCAGTTGTTGGGTTAGGCCTTGCGTTCAGCTCTCAATCTGAGTGGAATTTGAGTACTGACAGGAGGAAAATAGTTTATTTTTATAAAATGAACAGAATACAAATTGGCTGCCGTCCCTTCACGACAAGGAGAAAGATAATAATCTTTACTAGTGTCACAAGTAGGCACACTGACACACTGCAATGAACTTACTATGAAAATCCCCACACTCTGGTCAATTGTTTGGTTAATGTTCATGACTAGAGCTTGGAAATCCTGGAGCGCTCGGGTCACATCTGACTGAGCACCAGTTTAAGGTGTGTCTTAAGCAGTGGCATAGGAAAGTGAGTATGAGTGTCAATATGTCTGTTTTTCACCTGGCAACATTTAAAATAAACTATCCCCCCTTCCGAACTTTGTTTGATTGTCTGGTTACACTACACCAATGCTGAGTCTCTTTAACAGCGGCTATGAGTGGCAGCTTATCCTGCTGCATCTATTATTATTGAATTGTAAAAGCAGAACTCATGAATACATGCTTAAACACATAAGGGTTTGACTGCATATGGAATTTCCAATGAAAGATGAGAACTAGCATGATAGTCTTCTCATGCCAATCATCAGACATTTAGAAGCCTTTTGAACAGCTTTTGTGTGTGTTTCAAGTAGCACTTATGTATGGTATTACATCAAGCAACATAAACATAAAAATATAGCTTAACTGCAAAACAAATGACTCAATTTACTCCTTGCAATGAAAAATTAGAGAAGCATCTGTTCAGAATAAGCAGATAACAATTAATTGGGACTTTTAGATGGGGTACAAATGCTGCACTTAGAAAATTTGGTAATCCTTTCCTTCATCAATTGGAGAAATTTGAATTGTGAAAGAACGTAGTTTATGTCACACATGGTGATAACACGAGAGAATGAGTTCAATATAGTTTAGGTGTATAAATGGATTAAGTCATGGAGACTCAACACACTGCACCAACAACTGTCAATAATATGAGTGGATCTCATCGTACAAATAGTGACATCACATTTTCAGAAATTTAAGAGCTGTTTATGAAGGCCTTTGCTCATAACAAAGACACTAAATCATGTCCATTGCAAGTAGATGTCACAATACATTATCTTGTATCATCATAGAATGAAATGAAATATTTTGAATAGTGTGAGGTAGCTCAGATCATTTTTTAAAATTTATTCTTTCATGAGATGTGGATGTTGCTGACAAGGCCAGCTTTTGAGGCCCTTCCCCAACTGCCCTTGAATTAAGCAGTTTGCTAGACTATTTCAGGGCGCTGCTAAAGACAATCACCTTGTTGTGGTACTGGAGTCACATGGAGACCAGACCAGATGAGGCTGGCAGATTTTTTTCACCTAAAGGACATCAATGAACCAGATGGGTTATTACAACAATTGATGATAGTTTCATTGCATCATTCCTGGGACTAGCCTTCAACTCCAGATATTATTAATTGGATGTAAATTCAGCTGCTCATGATGGATTTGAACCCATGCTCATTGAGCTTTCACCTGACCTTGTGAAAAATGTATTGATTTTGCTTCCAATTTCCACCCCTCTCTCAGCTTCACGTGATCCATCTGACTCTTTCCTTCCATTCCTCGTCCTCTCTGTCTTAATTTCTGGCGATAGACTGATCACCAATATTCATTTCCACAGCTACCTCAACTACAGCCCTTCATACCCTGGTCCCTGTATGAACTCTGCCCCATTCTCTCAGGTTCTCTGTCTCTGCTGCATCTGTTCTGATGATGCCACTTTTGAAATAAGCGCTTTGAACTCATCTACCTTTTTCTTCCACCGAGGCCCCCCTTTCCCCCTCCACCCCCCCTGTAGACGGCATTCAACTGTGTCTGGCACATCTCCTGCACCCCTGCCCTCATCTCTTCCCCTCCCTCCCAGAACCATGACAAGGTCCCTCATGTTTTCATTTTTCACCCCACCAACCTCCGCATTCCAAGGATGACTCTGTCATTTCTGCCAACTCCAGCATGAGACCACCACCAAACATAACTTTCCCTCACCTCCACACCTCCCCCCCCCCCCCCCCCCCAACCGTGTCAGCATTCTCCGCAGGGGTCGTTCCTTAACGCCCTGGTCCACCTCTCCACTGCCCCCAACCCCTCCTGCTCTTCCCTCAGCACCTTGCAGAAATTGCAGAAGGCGCAGCACCTATCCCATTACCTCCTCCCTGTCCTAAAACCAAAACACTCCTTTCAGCTGAAGCAGCATTTCATTTTCACCTCCTTCAACTTGAAATGAAATGAAAATCGTTCATTGTCACGAGTAGGCTTCAATGAAGTTACTGTGAAAAGCCCCTAGTCACCACATTCCGCCGCCTGTCCGGGGAGGCTGGTACAGAAATCGAACCGTGCTGCTGGCCTGCTTGGTCTACTTTAAAAGCCAGCGATTTAGCCCAGTGAGCTAAACCAGCCCCTTGATCTACTGTATTCGCTGCTCCCAATGTGATCTCTTCTGCACTGGGGAGACTAAACGCAGACCGGCGAATGCTTTGCGGAACACCTTCACTGGGTCTGCAGGCATGGCCCCAACTATCCAGTCACTTGCCATTTCAACTCAGCGTCTTGTTCTCATCCCACATGCCCATCCTAGGCCTGCTGCAATGTTCCAGTGATGCCCAATGGAAACTGGAAGACAACACCTCATCTTCCAGTTAGGCACATTGGAATTTTCTGGACACAACCTTGAGTTCAACACTTTAGACTGTGAACTTTCCCCTCCATCTTGACCTCCCCCTTTTTTTTTCTGTTATTTGTTTCCCCTGGCTAGCCTCAACACAATCCCACTCTTCCCACATGGACACTGTCACTTGTTCAGTTTTTCACTCACTGTGCACTAACCTGTTTTCCTATTAAAACATTCTGCTATCTGACCTTTGCCACTATTAACACTCTTCAGTCCCTAATGGCACCATTAACATCTTCTTTGTCTTATGTTCATGACATCTTTGTCAATCACTCCTCAGCTCCAACTTATCACAGAGTATTTCCGTTCTGCCCCAGCCCCCATCTCCAGTTATATAATTAATCACATTTCTATCCCAAATCAGTTCTGCAGGAACTATGTACTCCAAACTTTAACTGTGTTTCTCTCTCCATAAATGTGGCCAGACCTGCTGAGTTTATCGAACATTTTTTGAGTTTATTTCCTCTGGATTATTGGTTCAGTGACACCACTGTCTCTCAATGTAATAGGAAGAAACCTTTGTATAAGCCTATTAATGAGGCAAAGGGATTGGTTCCTTCTCTTTACATGATAGTTATAGACGAGAATGGCTGTTCAGCCCATCTCAAACCATGTTTTCTGAAGCAATCCACTCACCCACTCACTGCAACATCTAATTGGTCCCACAGTACAATAATGTTTACATTTCCAGAGTACTTTATTACCTTCAAAGTGCTTTGAGATGACCAATGATAATGACGCACCCTATATAAATGCAAGGCTTTCTTTCTTAAACGATTCCAGACTGTTTGTCTTCAGTACATTTTTTGGATGTCCAATCCAAGTTTTGATAATTTTTTTGTCAAGAATTTCTTGCAATCTGTCTTAAATGAACCTTTTGCTGATTTGAACTTGAATTCCCTTATCTTCATCTGAATTTTAATTAATGTTTTAACTTGCCTTTATTAATTCCTTCATCTTTTACAAGTATCATCTCTAAGACATGTCCATTTCAAGTTGAAAAACCAACTTTATCTGGTCTTTCCTTGTAACTCACACTTCAGCCTCATCTTTTCACTGCATTTTGCACTTGAATACTTCGGATCTCTGCAACAACAGTACTCAAGGGCAAGAGTAAGCTCTATTTTCTAAGAATTAATTCTTTTAGTATATGCATTTTTTTAGGATTAAATTTCATCTGCCATTTTTCTGCGCACTTCGGACACTTCTTGGGCAGGATTCTCCCATCCCGCAGCAGAGTATCCACGCCGTCGTAAACGCCGTCGCGTTACACGATGGCGTGAACAGGCCGCTGCCAGGAGTAATTCTGGCCCCTACAGGGGGCCAGCACGGCGCTGGAGCGGTTTCATGCCGCTCCAGCTGTCAATCCCGGCGCGAACTGCGCGTCGCGGGAACCGCGCGTGCGCAGTGGCGCCGGCACCAACGCAACATGGCGCAGGAATACGGGGGCCGACGCATATGGAAAGAGGCTGGGGGACAGAGAGGCCGGCCCGCCAATAGGCGGGCCCCGATCGTGAGTTAGGCCGCATCGGAGGCCCCCCCCAGGGTCGGAGCCTCCCCCCACACGCCGCCACTCGACCCTTGCACGCAGAGTTCCCGCCGGCTGCGAGCAGGTGAGGATGGCGCCAGTGGAACTCACCGTTTAACTGCGGCCAACTCAGCCCATCCCAGGCCGAGAATCGGCGGGCCTGCGACTGGCGCCATACCAAACACGCCAGCGAATCGCATGCCGGTGGCATGGCCCAGTCGCAGGGATTCTCCGGCCCAGGGCTGGGAGAATCCCACCCCTTATATGTTCAGAGCATCATCTTTTGATACCACTGTCCCTTGTTTCATATTATCTGAAAATGTTTCACTCATTGCTGCTGCATCATGGCTATTCATGATGAAAGGGCAGGTGTCACTGTGAAGTTAAATTGGTGTCAGCAATATGATGGGGGGGGGGGCATGTGGTGCAGAGTTAGTAAGTATACTTTAAGCTGGCACTGGAGTTGGGCCTGGAAAGCATAAGAGCTGTGTACCTGTAGATCGTTATACGCAGCAAAAGGCTCTCAACAACAAAGGAATAAGGAACTGAATTAGTAAAGAATGTCAACCCTTCAATTGGGAATGTAGGGGGTGGATAGTGTTATGTGTTAATTATTTCACAGAGATAAATTGTATTATTGAAATAAGTGATGGGAAATAAAACAGACTACATTTCATCTCACCAGCTGTATGCCCACTCTGCTTTTGAATAGATATGAAACATTTTAAGCATCACAATGGGAAGTGTCAACATCCCTGGATTATATTGTTGTCTGTGAAACCTCAGAAACTTCGAGCCGTTTATTCCTCAGACATTTTACCCAGGTGCCTTTATTTGCGAGATGAACAAAGGACAAATGCAAGATTATGATCCAAACAAATTTATTATTAAACACAGTAAAACAGTTATCCCCCTTAAATTATCCCAACTAATAATAACCCCAAGATTTTTAATACTACTCGTGCTGATTAACTCAATTGAGCTGCGGGTCCAATTCTCTAAGTCTCGGTTGTCTCAGGGCCTTAATCCGCAAAGGTGGGTCTCGCACGTTTCCTCCTTCCGTCCTCTGGTCTATTGTCGAATCTTCTCTGCTACCTCAGCACGAGTGTTTGCTAGGAAGGGTCCTGGGTGGTTGATCTTTATACCCCTCTTCATGCCTTTCCAAAGGCTCTCTAGCCCTCAACCAATGAGGTCTCAGGACAAGGGTCGCAACATCTGATGGAGTTGCCAATTGCAACTATGTAGGACACCAGGAACCCACTCCCAGGGGTCCATCTCTCGGTGTATTGTTCCCATGTAATCTTACTCCATATATGGTAGACTGGGTGTCAGAAATGGGTCTCCAGATGGCTTGTTTTTTTAATATAAATTTAGAGTACCCAATTCATTTTTTCCAATTATGGGGCAATTTAGCATGGCCAATGTACCTGCCCTGGACATTTTTAGGTTGTGGGGGCGAAACCCACACAAATATGAGGAGAATGTGCAAACTCCACACGGACAGTGACCCAGAGCCGAGATCGAACCTGGGTCCTCGGTGCCGTGAGGCAGCAGTGCTAACCACTGCACCACCGTGCTGCCTTCCTGATGTCTTGTTAACAGGGCAGGCCCAGACTTGTCCTGACTGTCTCTGTTCAGTGGATTCGAACTTGGCTGTTCAAATTCCTATTAGGCCTGTCTGGAGCTGACTAGTTTAATTTAAAATGTCAAATTCTTAAAGTGTCCAATTTTATATTGGGCCTAAGGTTCAGGCCGCTGTCTATTTTACCACAATATCGTGTAACTAAAGGACTGTAAGTGAGCTTCCATAGAACTGAGAATCTAATAACATAAATTTAAGGAGGTATTTATGGTATTTCCAACACCTGTATATTTAGATCATCCGTTAACGATCCATCTCCTGATCTCTGGATGACTGAATCACAGATTTGCGTATTATGGTCACTTTCTGTAGAGTGTTGCTTGCTCGCTCTTCCGACTGGCAGGAGATACAAAACTCTGAGAACACGCACAAACAGATCCAAAAACAACTTCTTCTCCACTGTTACCAGACTCCTAAACGACCTCTTATGGACTGACCTGATTAATACTACACTCCTGTATGCTTCACCCGATGCTGGTGTCTATGTATTTACATCGTGGACCTTGTGCTGTCCTATTATGTAATTTTTTTCATGTACTAAATGTTTGAGCTGCTTGCAGAAAAATACTTTTCACTGTACCTCAGTACACGTGACAATAAATAAATCCAATGAACAAATGGTATGAGTTAAGGGAAAATCAAATCTAGTTAGCCGTATGTGTATATAAAAACATGTACAATACATGTAACATGTATTACATTTTTTTATTTATTGAAGGTATTGTGATCTTCTTCTTCGTTGCCATGAACTTGACACTTGGACACAGGATCTGTCCCTTCCTAGTGTAATCTGGATCTCTGGATTTTTCAACCCACAATCTTTTCTTACAGGTAATATTATAAGTGTTTTCAAAGTATAGTCTATTTTGAAACTTTATAAAAATGTTACTTTACATCTCAATATTAAATGCAGGTGACTGTTCTGCTAAAAGGTGATAGTGGTAGATATGAAATAAGTTTGGATAATAATGGAAACTAAAATTGCAGTGGAAATCTACTGTGCACATGATTTTGCGTATCTTCATAATTCTTTGAAAAACTCTAAACCTGTCAACTGTCTGAAGGTTTTGATCAATTGTTCTATTTCAAAGATTGTGGGCTGGATTCTCCGTTTCTGAATCTAGGTGCTGACGCAAACGGAGAATTCGTGGAGTTTCCCGTCAGAAATATTGGTGCCACACCTGCCCTGATTCTGCTACCAGTGAGGGTCCAGCACCGGCGCCGCAAGGAACACCATCAAAACCCACCAAAAATGGTGCGGGAATCGCAGTGTCCATGATGGACACTCGCAGGCTGACAAGCTGCAGCTGCGCTTAAACTATACACCCCCACACACACGCTGATCGCGGCCAAAAAGTTGGGACAGGTTATGCTAGAGCACCCATACAGCTGATGGGTCAGCTGGGGCCAGAGGGCACCCAGGGGGGCGCCCCGGGAGGGTCACCTATACGACCCAGGGCACCAAGTCCAAAGTAGGCTGTCAGTGGTGTGCGCAGCCGCATGGCTGCCTTGCCCTCTGTGGTAATGGTGTTGCGTACCTGTCCACCCCAATTCCTCAGCCCACCTCCTGGCCACCCTCCACCTGGCCACCCTCCCAGCCCTGGCAGAAGCCTCCCGCGGCCAGAGGCATGACTGTTGACGAAGTTTCGCGGTGTTGGACACTGTCCGTACAAACTCTCTCAGCAGCCACCACGCCAGGTTCACGATTTGTGAGAGTCCATGTGGTCCGCGTCAACGGGAACTCATCCCATTGGGAGCAGAGAATCATGGGTGAGCTACTAATGGTATACGAACGGTGTTGCAACTACGCATGACGTGCGTCGCATTGAAGCCATTTGATTGCCCTGGCAGGGTTGTGTGGTGTCATGGTTGCTGTTCTGAAGGCTGGGTATTTTGCTGCAAACAATGGTTTGTTTGAGGCTGCGCGGTTGTTTGAAGGCCAGTAGTGGGGGTGTGGGGATTACCTTGCCAAGATGTTCATCTTCATTGATGATGTGTTGAAGGCTGCGAAGAAGATGTCGTAGTTTCTCGGCCCCAGGAAAGTACTGGACAACGAAGGGTACTCTGTCAGTGTCCCGTGTTTGTCTTCTGAGGAGGTCGGTGCGGTTTTTTGCTGTGGCGCGTTGGAACTGTCGATCGATCATTCACCTGAGGAAGGAGCTGTGCTCCGAAAGCTCGTGTTTGAAACAAACCTGTTGGACTTTAACCTGGTGTTGTAAGACTTCTTACTATGATAATCATAGAGAGAGCCCCATCGTGTCTGCACTGGCCATCAAGCATCTATCTATTCCAAACCCATTTTCCAGCAATGGTCTGTAGGCTTGGATATTCTTAGTATTGCAAGGCATCTGTTCAATTTGTGACTTGGGTTTCATTTAAATTTCCAAAAATGTTTCAGCTGTAATGCAAAGTTTGGCAAGGAAAAATGAATGGCCCTTGGATAAGATGCACCTAATAGTGGATGTCACTAAAAAACTGAAGGAAGACTTTTCACAACCTGCTAGAGAAGGAGCTTACATTTATGGACTCTATCTGGAAGGTAAATAAAATGCAAAACCTTGCATCGATCCCCTAGGTGCAAACTTAATCTTCACAAGCCTGAGAAGCCCCGCCATGTCATTGCACCCCCCCCCCCCCCCCGCCCCCCCCGCTCCCCCACCACCCTGACTTTGGGGGCTTCGAGTACCTCCATGCTAACAAGATCAGTCTACCAAGCTCCAGAGAGGCAAGGCCAAGACATCAGCCTCTCTCGCTCTTGATTCCTGGGTCTTCTGACACACCAAAAAATCGTCAGCTCTGGACTCGGAATCACCCTTACCTTCAGTACCTCCGACATGGCGCCAGCAAACCCCTGCCGGAATCCCCAAAGCTTAGTACATGCCCAAAACATGGACATGATTCTCAGGTCCACCCGCACACCGCCCACATTTATCATTCCAAGGATCTACTCATATGTGCCCTGTGGACTACCTTAAATTGTATCAGGCTAAGCCTGGCACACGACGAGGGCGCATTGACTCACCTCAGGACATCCTCCCATAACCCAGCCTCCAACTCCCCACCCAACTCTTCCTCCCACTTCACCTCCTCTATCCCGTCTCGCTCCCAACCATAAGCTCATAGGTTTCCGATACCTTTCACTCCTCCACTCCTGCTTTTGACACTACCTCATCCTGTAGCCCCTGGGGCTGTAGGTGTGGGAAAGTCGATACCTGCTTCCACACAAAGTCCCTCACCTGCAAGTAGCAAACCCATTCCTCCTTCAACTCTTTCAAACACGGAAAGCCCCATCTATAAACAAACCGCTAACCACTCGATCCCCGCTCGCTGCCACCCCCCGAAACCCTCTCATCCAGTCGCTCCGGAGCAAAACCGGTGGTTGCACATATCGAGCCGGGACTTCAGTAAAGACTGGGGAGAAACTGAAGAGCGACGTCACAGGAGGGCAGTCCTCACTTGGCCAATAAATCACAACCCTCCTGTGACGTCACTCTTCAGTTCATTTGACTGGTAAGTAGTTGTATAAGTTAACCTGAGGTTTAAGACAAAGCAGGAGATCCCAGATCCGTGGCATGCTCTCCGTGTGCGATGTGTGAGTTCAGGGACACGTCCACTGACCCCGACTCCTTCACGTTCACAAAATGTGTCCAGCTGCAGCTCCTGTTGGACCGCTTGATGGCTCTGGAGCTGCGGATGGACTCCCTTTGGAGCATCCGCGATGCTGAGGACGTCATCGATAGCACGTTTAGCGAGTTGGTCACACTGCAGGTGAAAATTACTGAGGGAGATAGAAAATTAGTGACCAAAAGACAGAGCAGAATAGGAAGGCAGTGCAGGTGTCCCCTGCAGTCATCTCCCTGCAAAACAGATATACCGCTTTGGATACTGTTGGGGGAGCTGCGCAGGAGGGCAGGAAGAAGAAGGCAGGGCTATAGTGAAAGGGGAATAGAAGGCGGTTCTGCGGACGCAATCGAGACTCCAGATGGTATGTGCCTCCTGGTGCAAGGGTCAAGGATGTCTCGAGCGGCTGCAGGACATTCTGGGTGGGGGGGGGGGGGGGGGGGGAATAAACAGCAGCTATTGTGGTGCACATAGGCCACCAACGATATAGATAAAAAATGGGATGAAGTCCTACAAGCTGAATTCAGGGAGTTGGGAGTTAAACTAAAAAGTAGGACCTCTTAGGATTGCTGCCAGTGTCACGAGCTAGTCAATAAGAATGTCAGGATTGATGGATGAATGCATAGCTCGAGAGATGGTGCAAAAGGGAGGGATCAAATTTCTGGGGCATTGGAACCGGTTCCGGGGGTGGTGGTACCAGTACAACCGGACGGTCCGCAACTGGGCAGGAGTGGAGCCAATGTCCCTGGGGGGGGGGGGGGGGAGGTGTTTGTTGGGAGGGTTTAAACTAATGTGGCAGGGGGATGGGAACCGATGCAGGAGTCAGAGACGGGGCTGCAAGGGGATCAGGACTGGGATCTAAATATTCAAGGATATATATGTCCTATGAAAAGGACAGGCAGATGGGCAAGGGGGCAGGTTGCATTGTTAATGAGGAATGAAGTTCAATCGATAGCAAGGAGCAATATAGGATCAGAAGGCTTAGAATCTCTGTGGGTAGAGTTGGCGGAATCGCAAAGGTAAAAAGATCCTGATGGGAGTTATGTACAGGCCCCCTACAATAGTCAGGATGTGGGGCAGAAAATAAATCGGGAGATAGAAAATGCATGTAAAAAAGGCAATGTTGCAATAATCATGGGAAACTTCAATATGCTGGGAAAATCAGGTTGGTAGTGGATCCCAAGAAAAGAATTTGTGGAATGTCTAAGAGATGGATTTTTGGAGCAGCTTGTGATAGAGCCTACCAGGGAACAGGATTTGGTGATGTGTAATGAGGCAGACTTGATTAGGGAACTTGAGGTGAAGGAACCGTTGGGGAGCAGTGACCACAATATGATAGAATTACCCTGCAGTCTGAGAGAGAGACGCTGCAATCAGATGTAACGGTATTACAATTAAATAAGGGTAAGTACAAAGACTTGAGGGAGGAGCTGGCCAGAGTCATTGGAAAAAGAGCCCAACGAGGAAGACAGTGGAACAGCAATGACAGGGTTTTTTGGGGGTTATTAGGGAGGCACAACAGAAATGCATCCCGAGGAGGATGACGAGGGATGTCAAGGACAGCATAAAAGCTGAAGAAAAAGCATACAAAGTGGTGAGTATTAGTGGGGAACCAGAGGATTGGGAAGCCTTTAAAAGCGAGTAGAAGGATAACTAAAAAGGTAATAAGGCGGGGAGAAGATGAAGTATGAGTGCAAGCTAGCTAATAATATAAAGGAAGAGTTTTTTTTCAATATATAAAGGTAAGAGGGTCAAAAATAGACATTGGACAACTGAAAAATGTGGCTGGAGAAGTAATAATAGGAAACAAAGAAATGGCAAACAAACTGCATAGTTAACTTTGCATCAGTCTTCACGGTGGAAGACAGCAGTAGGATGCCAGAGCTCCAGGAGAACCAGGGGGCAGAGGTGAGTGCAGTGAGCATTACTATGGGGAAGGTTCTGGGGAAACTAAAAGGTCTGAAGGTGGCTAAGTCACCTGGACCGGATGGACTAAACCTCAGGATCCTAAAAGAGATAGCTGAGGAAATTGTGGAGGGCATTAGTGATGATCTTTCAGGGATCACTGGAGGCAGGAAGGGCCCCAGAGGACTGGAAAGCGGCTAATGTAACACCACTGTTTTAAGAGGGCAGGGAGGCAGAAGTTGGGAAATTATAGGCTGGTTAGCCTGATTTCGGTCATTGGTAAGATTTCAGAGTCTGTTATTAAAGATGAGATTGCGAAGTACTTGGAAGTGCATGGTAAAATAGGACTGAGTCAGCACAGCTTTGTCAAAGGGAGGTCGTGCCTGACAAATCTGCAAGAGTTCTTTGAGGAGGTAACAAGGAAGTTAGTCAAAGGAGAACCAGTGGGCATGATTTATTTAGATTTCCAGAAGGCCTTTGACAAGGTGCCGCATAGGAGACTGTTAAATAAGTTAAGAGCCCATGGTGTTACAGGTAATATCCTGGCATGGATAGAGGATTGGCTGATTGGCAGAAGGCAGAGTGGGGATAAAGGGGTCTTTTTGAGGATGGCAGCCAGTGACTAGTGGTGTGCCTCAGGGGTCTGTGCTGGGACCCACAACTTTTCACATTACACATTAATGATCTGGAAGAAGGTACTGAATGCACTGTTGCTAAGTTTGCAGATGATACAAAGATCTGTAGAGGGACAGGTAGAATTGAGGAAGCAAGGGGGCTGCAGAAGGATTTGGACCAAGCTAGGAGAGTGAGCAATAAGTGGCAAATGAAATACAATGTGGAAAAGTGTGAGGTTATGCACTTTTGTGGGAGGAATTTAGGCATAGACTATTTTCTAAATGGGGAAATGCTTGGGAAATCAAATGCACAAAGGGACTTGGGGGTCCTTGTTCCGATTCTCTTAAGGCTAATACAGTAAGAAGTCTTACAACACCAGGTTAAAGTCCAACAGGTAAGAATGAAGAGGTATTGATCCGCATTCACCTGAGGAAGGAGCAGTGCTCCGAAGCTCGTGATTTGAAACAGACCTGTTGGACTTTTTAACCTGGTGTAAGACTTCTCACTGTGCTCACCCCAGTCCAATGCCGGCATCTCCACTTGAGGTTAATGTGCAGGTTCAGTCAGCAGTTAAGAAGGCAAAATGCAATGTTAGCATTCACGTCAAGAGGGCTAGACTACAAGACCAGGGATATACTTCTGAGGCTGTATAGGCTCTGGTCAGACCCATTTGGAGTATTGTGAGCAGTCTTGGCCCCTGTATCTAAGGAAGGATGTGCTGGCCTTGGAAAGGGTCCAGAGGAGGTTCACAAGACGATCCCTGGAATGAGGAGCTTGTTGTATGAGGAACGGTTGAGGACTCTGGGTCTTTACTAGTTGAAGGAAGAGGGGGATCTTATTGAAACTTACAGGATACTGAGAGGCCTGGATAGAGCGGACATGGAGAGGATGTTTCCACTTGTAGGAAAAACCAAAACCAGAGGACACATCTCAGACTAAGGGACGATCCTTTAAAACAGAGATGAGGAGGAATTTTTTCAGCTAGAGGGCGATGAATATGTGGAACTCTGCCACAGAAGCTATGGAGGCCAAATCACAGTGTCTTTAAGAAAAAGATAGATAGGTTCTTGGTTAATAAGGGGATCGGGGCTTGTGGGAAGAATGCAGGAGAACGAGAATGAGAAAAATATCAGCTATGATTGAATGGCAGAGCAGACTCGAGGGCCCAATTCTGCTCCCATGTCTTGTGGTCCCAGAATGCTCAAATTTTGCCTGCAAGACTGATTCTCTGGTCCTCCACTTCTCCTGCAGCCACCCCTATTGATACTGCATCATCCCCATCTTGCTGCCATCGAGCCAAGCTGCTCCTCGTACTCCCATCTTCTGGCTCGGGGCCTCCAGCCTTATCTCCATGCGATTGATCCCTGCCTTTATCAGGTCCACCACCCCTACCCAGCTCCTCCCAATTCTCCTTCTTTTGCTGGGTGAATTTCTCGTTAGGAAGCCCACCAGCTGCTCTGTCGACCATTGGATTTGGTTGGTCCCTGATCCTCCGCCATCTTCACCTGTGTCACAGGCACAACTCCAGCTATCTCCAACTGTTCCCTTCTTTTTCAGCCACTTCTGGTCCACAAATCCATCCACCGGTGGGCCGCTCTCTCCTACTACCGCACCTGCACCTTTTTAAAATCAGCAAACCCACTGTTAGCTGGGAAAAAGATCCATCCACACGAGCGGGAGCGATCAAATGTGCGACCACTCTCACCATGGCTGCCACTGGAAGTCGACACCATAAGAAATTGTACACATTTCTTCCTTTTCATAAATTTTGAGTACATAATTAATTTTTTCCAATTAAGGGGCAATTAGCATGGATATCCTTCTATCTGTACATCATTGGGTTGTGGGGTGAAACCCAGCAAACACAGGGAGAATGTGCAAACTCCACATGGACAGTGACCCAGAGCTGGGATCGAACCTGGGAACTCTGTGCTGCAGATATACTTATCTACACATAGCATTTTTTAATTGAAACAAAAAAGCCCTTTTGAAAAGTATTTACTTTTCTCCTTGTTACATCACAGGAGCACGAGGGACATTCAGAATGGCCATATAGCAGAAGCCACTGTTGAAAGAATTGACACCTCTGATGCCCTGTTATATTTGTTAAAGCATCCCCAATGACAACAGGAAATGAGGAATATTTATGAATGCCCTGTTTATAAGACTAAACTTAGAGGACTACCTATGTTTGCACTTTCAATTTGAAAACGAAGGAGAGAGTGCAAAATGGATTCTTGCCGGTGTTGCTTTGCTGTTGTGTGTTTAAAAAAGTTTTTATTTGCTGCTTTGTCACAGAAAAATGTGCGTGGGTGTTGCAGTTGGGTTGTGTGCTTGAAACTGGAGGCAATCAATCTTCTGTAATCACAACACAATCTTCCACCATTTTAGCTTTTGCACTACTTTCAATTGTAGAACGTTTTGATGGGAGGCACATCCAAAGGCCACGAGAGAATAATCCTCTAGAGATACAAAGTATCTGATAATATAGTTGCTATTAAAAATAAAACATTATTTAGTGCAGATATTTAAATACAAACACCAGAAATCTGTTTCCACTGCAATGTGCACAAGTTTGAGATTGTAGTTCAAGCAGGGGAACTGTGACAGGTGTGGTGCTGTCTCTTGCCTGCTGCGTTAGCACTGTTTAAGAGTAGACAAATTTGTTTCCTGTACAGCTTCTACACGAGAATTCTAATCCATGACCCTCAGCTGTTGTGCCTCCTCAATCTATCCACCTTTAGCTCATTTGTAGTGAAACAGCTGACGTTAAAAGCAGGGTGTGCTTTCAACATCAATGACCTGAAGTAGCATTACCCGACTACAACTTTTATTTTATTGTAACACAACTGCTATGTGTTTTCATTTATTATTCTATTATTCTTTCAGCAACATCTATTTACAGATAAATGTATCTGTAGGTTTACCCAATATACATGTAGCCAATTTGGAAGAAATTTATTTTTAAAACCATGATACCATAACCTGTGCTGAACATTCGTGCAGCTTCTTCTGCAAAATGCCATTATAAAGTCTAACAGGCACAAGATGCTTAAGAAATATTGTTCTGATGGCTTGGCTAGTGGGGCTTCCAACAATCTTGGAGTGGGAGACAGAGAAATTCCTGGCACTTGTAAGCAATATTATGAATTGAGGAATTTCAATTTCAGTGCATTTCTTTCTATATTAACCACTAGTATAACTGGCTTTAAGCAATATTTGACAATATTTAAAATACAAGTCACAAAACTAGCATGATTATCCATAACATAATTCAGGGTGTAAAGTATTTGCACAATTGGAAAATATTGAAAAATAAAAGTTTTATTAAAATACATTCAGAACATTACAAAATGTCAATGCTCTACAACCAGCATAAGACAATAACTGCAACAAGGGAATATTTCATAATTTACACCGATCCAATGTATAGCTTCTGATTAAATTCATCTTTTATATTGCAGATAGCACACATGGTACAAGTGGCAAAACATAACATTAAAATGCAAAAGACCAAATACTTCTCCCTCCTTCCCAGGCATTCAAGTACCTTTTAGATGCAAATTTGCTCACTTTTGTATGGTTTCAACGAGTGCATTTTGTGATGTAAATCCCTCACACAATAAAAGCACGGGGGGGGGGGGGGCACTGATGCAAAAATGACATCCACTTGCACCCTGAAAACATGTGCTTGTACCCCGAGAAAGTGGGATGTCGGCATGGTTAACTGATTGTCCTATGAAACTTTGTTTATTTGAAGTTATGCAGCAGTAATCTTGATACAGATTTATCATTGGATACAATGCTAGATTGGTATTTATAGTTCATTCAGGTTTATTAACAGAACATAGGTAAAAGCCATTAAAATTAATGAGTTTTTTAAAAATCTAGCTGTAGAATTTGAGTGAAATTCATTCTCGAGTTATATTTTGAAACCAGCTGAGATTTAAGTGTGTATAGAGCAATCGGTTTTGACTTAAATACAAGAGATTTGACACTACAATTGAGCAGCTGGATATTTAAAATTGGGGGATATTATAGAACAAGGCTATTATGCAAGTAGAATAAATGACAGTGCACTGAGGAATTTACTTGCTGCCGTAAGCATGCCAGTGGGCAAATGGTTTTGCTGATGTCGGTAGCCTAAAACAATGTCTATAGGGGAGCATGTGCAAAGAATTGTTATCACCTTCTTCCCCCTCAACTCTAGCATGCTCCTAATTAACCTGTGATTATGGTAGCAAACAAACAATGCGAGTAAGTTCACTATGCAAAATATTGTAAATGAAGCACTATGATTGAAGCACATTTCTGTAAACCTAGCTCAATATTTAACAAAAATTGTTTAAAAGGTGTAAATTTATTAAAAGATTTGATTGCTTTCATGAAACTGGTTCACTGCTGCTCTCATTAGTCTTCCATTGAAGTTCTCTTTTCAGGCTGGAAAAAAAAAATTCAGATTTTACTTAAAAACATTACATAAACGAAAATATTCACGTGAGCAGAACACAAAAAAGAACTTGGAACTTACCTATTCAAGTAGGCATGAACGTTGTCATATCCATGATATTTAGCCAGGTAAACAAGAACACCTGTAGCACAGCGACCTTCACGCTGTCGGCAGAAGCTACAATTGCAGATTCCTCTACAAGGTGGGGCAATACCAGTTCTGATTATGGAAGGAAAAAAACCATGAGCCTAAAACCACTGGTAAATTTTCTAAACAGCACTTTTAATCCCATTTTTCATTTTGCAACCAAAAACGTGTCAATGGTTCTGCACAAAGTATCTACTTTTGTTTCAGAAAAGTTAACATAAAGTAAATCATATAAAATTATCTTTTGCAGTGACAAATATAACTAGTTGCTTGTGCAGCAAAGGGCGTACTTAATATTGCTTCTAATTACATGAAAATTGAGGGAAACAAAAAAAACTGGGTAAGGCTGATCTACATACAAAGATCATTAAATTCAGGTTACATGTAAATGAAATATTTTTCTGGTAACCTTCAATCTGAAACAATCTCCAACAAATGTCTGCATGGATTTCTTCCGGGTGCCCTGGTTTCCTCCCACAGTCCAAAGATGTTCAGGTTAGATGGATTGGCTATGATAAATTGCCCTTAGTGACCAAAAAGGTTAGGAGGGGTTATTGGGTTGGTGCAGACTCGATGGGCCGAATGGCCTCCCTCTGCACTGTATGTTCTATGTTCTAAATAAGGGAAGTTTCTCGGCCAATTAGCTTTAGTCATGTGGTTGCTAGCTTGAAAACAATAACATGCTAATATTTTAACGCTAAGGTCAATAAAGGGGGGACACTATATAAACACATGCAATTGGGCAAAAAAAAATAATACTCACAGGATCCAGTAAGGCAGTTCTAACAAATTCACCATAGCGGTTTCGAAGACACGGACCACAGAACTGTCCTCTGACCCCCACACATTCTGGGTTTCGACAATTTGTTTTTGTATCAATCGTCTTTTGACGGCATTGGTGGCAAGTGGAACCCTGCAAGAACAAATACATCCATTTTTTTCTGTCGGCACTTCAAAAGCATGCCCCAAAATTACATGGAATTATATGAAAGCACAGTTAAATGCTAATAGCTTTTAATGGTAAAGTGATTGGAATGCAAAATGAATGTTTCCATCAGCACTTTCCCTTTTACAGACACATCTTTGCCAGTTTATTAATATGGAAATTCTCTCAAATTTTAGGTTCCGACTCTCTTTCTCCCAACAAGTATAAAAGATATATATAGAGCCCCAGTTTCTGTTTTGCTTCCTTTTTGCAGCTAGTACTGGCACTGCTTAATGAATGTTAATCCGTACTATCCCAATTCATAATTTTTCCTAAAAAAAATAAAATACAGGTTAACGTTTTGCATCTCTAGTTTTCTTATGTTGAAGAACAAGGCAAGGGAAATTAACTAAAATTGGGGGAAATATTTTATTTTTGAATTAGTAAAATGGCTTTGTTTAATGAAAAAAAATGTTTTCCATGTTAAAGAGACAATAATTAAGCTGGTGGGCAACTGCAGGTGATTTCAGATTTATTTTAGTGAATTAAAGTCTCCCCGCATTAATCTTTAATATTTTTATAAGTAGGCTTACATTAACACTGCAATTAAGTTACTGTGAAAAGCCCATACTGGCCACACTCCGGCGCCTGTTCGGGTACATAGTCCTAACAAGCAGGTCTTTCGAACTTTTGGGAGGAAACCGGAGCACCCGGAGGAAACACACAGATGCAGGGAGAACGTGCAGACTCTGCACGGACAGTGACTCAAGCAGGAATCGAACCCCAGACCTTGGTGCTGTGAAGAAATAGTGCTAACCACTGTGCTACCCAAAAAGCCAAATCAAACAGTTTAAAATAATTCAGAGAATGGAAATATAATGCTTGTGCAAAATTGAGATGTTCCAAGATAAATTAGCAGCATTGTAATAAACTGTATAGGAAGTGGAAGGGACGTCCCTTGCATTGTTGAGGCCTCGGTATGATTGCGGTTCATGCTAACAACATAAAAGCAGTCTCTCCTAGTCGGCAACAAAAACGTCTTTGGTGAAATAGGTTTGAGCAGTATATTACCTGCTCATTTCCCTCCAAATCATATTTGTCTATATAACCATTGTTCCTTAATTGTTGTTGGGTCAAAATCCTGGCACTACCTCCCCAACAGAACTGTGGGCGTACCTGCACAACACAAACTACAGCGGTTCAAGGTGGTGGCTCACCATTACCTTCCTTGAGAGCAATAAGGCATGCTCACATCCCATGAACAAATAATTTTTAAAAACACTTGCGGAAGATCCATAATACTGACTGCAGTAATTTAAGAAAACCCATCACTTCCTCAGGGCAACTAGACAATGACAATAAGAGCATGACCTGCACCTTGAGCAACTGTTAAAACTTCAGATGATTGGTAAGAAACACAAACATTGCATAAGGCCAAGACTATAAAAGTCACTGTTTAAGATCCAGTCATTCAAAAAGTTATGAATTTAGTAAAAAGGCACTTGCTTAAGTGGACAAAGATTCCAGGGCACCTTTGAAAAGGAACACGAGTTCGCCTAGTTTTCTAGCCAACAATCATTCAACCAAACTAATTACCAATAAAACAGGATATTTATTTTTCTATTATACCTGACCTATGGAACCCAAGGCTGATGAAGTGCCTCCAACGGAAACTTTTCATTTCTCACCTTGATTTTTATTACCATGAAATTGTGCTGTGTGTGTATTCTGATTGATTCTTATTAAATGAGTACTTTGCCAAGATGATGCTGGCCACATCGTACTGAGATGGAGGGAAATTAGATATCCGAGGGGCTAAAAATTGATAGAGAGCAGGTATTAGAAAGGCTGGCAAGTTAATAAGTCATCAGCGCCAAATAAGGAAAGAAAGGATGGAAATTGCAGAGGCACTGGCCATAATTTCCAAACCTCCTTGCTAGAGGACTGGAGAATTGCAAAAGTTGCACATTTTTCAAATAAGGGTGTACGGATAAACTCAGCAACAACATGTAGAACATAGAACACTACAGCGCAGTACGGGCCCTTCGGCCCTCGATGTTGCGCCGACCTGTGAAACCATTTGAAGCCTATCTGACCTAGACTATTCCATTTTCATCCATATGTCTATCCAGTAACCACTTAAATGCCCTTAAAGTTGGCGAGTCTACTACTGTTGCAGGCAGGGCGTTCCACACCCCGACTACTCTCTGAGTAAAGAAACTGCCTCTGATATCGGTCCTATATCTATCACCCCTCAATTTAAAGCTATGTCCCCTCGTGTTGGTCATCACCATCCGAGGAAAAAGACTCTCACTGTCCACCCTATCTAACCCTCTGACTATCTTATATGTCTCTATTAAGTCACCTCTCAGCCTTCTCCTCTCTAACGAAAACAACCTCAATTCCCTGAGCCTTTCCTCGTAAGACCTTCCCTCCATACCAGGCAACATCCTAGTAAATCTCCTCAACCCTTTCCAAAGGTTCCACATCCTTCCTATAATGTGGTGACCAGAACTGCACGCAGTACTCCAGGTGCGGCCGCACCAGAATTATGTACAGCTGCAGCATGACCTTGTGGTTCCGAAACTCAATCCCCCTGCTTATAAAGGCTAGCACACCATATGCCTTCTTAACAGCCCTATTAACCTGGGTGGCAACTTTCAGGGATTTATGTACCTGGATGCCGAGATCTCTCTGTTCATCTATACTACCAAGAATCTTGCCATTAGCCCAGTACTCTGCATTCCTGTTACTCCTTCCAAGTGAACCACCTCACACTTTCTCCGCATTAAACTCCATCTGCCACCTCTCAGCCCAGCTCTGCAGCTTATCTATGTCCCTCTGTATCCTATAACATCCTTCAGCACTATCCACAACTCCACCGACCTTCGTGTCATCTGCAAATTTACTAACCCATCCTTCTACACCCTCTTCCAGGTCATTTATAAAAATGACAAACAGCAGTGGCCCCAAAACAGATCCTTGCGGTACACCACTAGTAACTGAACTCCAGGATGAACATTTGCCATCAACCACCACCCTCTGTCTTCTTTCAGCTAGCCAATTACTGATCCAAACCGCTAAATCACCTTCAATTCCATACTTCCTTATTTTCTGCAATAGCCTACCGTGGGGAACCTTATCAAACGCCTTACTGAAATCCATATACACCACATCAACAGCTTTACCCTGATCCACCTGTTTGGTCACCTTCTCAAAAAACACAATAAGGTTTGTGAGGCATGACCTACCCTTCACAAAACCGTGTTGACTATCGCTAATCAACTTGTTCTTTTCAAGATGATTATAAACCTTATGTCAGTTTAAACTCAGTGGTGGGGAAGCTTTTAGAAATGATAACTCAGGACAAAATAGTTTTTATAGGCAATTGGACAAACGTAATTAAGGAAAGCCAGCTTGGAATTACAAGCAAATCATGTTGAACAAAGTTGCTCGAGTTTTTTGATATAACAGGATGGATAGAGGTAGTATAACTGATGTGGATTTCCAAAAGGCATTTGATAAAGTCCCACATAAACAGACTTACAAGCAAATTAGCTCTCATAGAATAAAAGGAACAGTAGCAAAATTGTGCCGGAGTGACAGGAAACAGAGTGGAGGTGAATGGTTGTTTTTCAGATTGGAGAAAGACATAGTGGGATCTCCCAGAAATCGCCTGCTGCTTTTCTTGATCCATATTCAGGCCCTAGACTTGGGTGCACAGGGCACAATGTCAAAATTAGCAAATGCCACAAAACTTGGAAGTACTCTGAACTAAGTTTTAAGCTTCAAAAAGGGCATGGAGGTCTGGTGGAGCAGGGGCACCAGCAGATGAAACTTAATGCATTAAAATGTGTAGCGAGTCATTTTGGTAGGAAGGGAGACAATATAAAACATGGGGTACAATTCTAAAGGATATGCAGGAGCAGAGGGACCAAGTGGTTTGTGTGTGTAAATCACTGAAGATAGAAGGCCAGATTGAAAAAGTGGTTAATAAAGAAAGAGGGATCTTGGAATTTATAAATCATCCTGTATAAAACACTTCTACAGCCTCATTTGGAGAACTGCATTCAGTTCGGTGTCACCCACTTCAGGAATGGTGAAGGGATCAGAAAAGGTGCAGAAAAGATTCACAAGATTGATTTCAGAGCAAAGGAATTTCAGTTGTGTGGGCAGATTGGAGATTGCTGGGGTCTCCTCAGTGAAATAAAGATTTTTTTAAAAAATAAACAATTTTAATGAGGTAGTTTTCGGCATTGAAAAAAGTAGAATTACAGAATGAGAAAACAAAAGGGCTCTACAGTAAACAAAGTACATAGTGCAATTTTCATAGCCTGCCCCATCCAGATCTGTCTAAATGACCCCCTATACTGCATTCCCCTGACCCCCCCCCCGCTGACGATTAATTCTCCACCAAGTCAATGAATGGTTGCCACCTCCGGGCGAACCCTAACAATGACCTTCTCTAGGCCCAGGAAACTCACCATGTCTGACAGCCAGGCTTCTGACTTCGGGGGCTTTGAGTCCCTCCAAGCCATAAGTATCCATCTCCGGGCTACCAGGGAAGCAAAGGCCAAGACGGCGGCCTCTTTCTCCCCCCTGGACTTCCGGGGCCACTGAAACCCCAAAAATCGCCATCTCTGGACTCATTGCCACCCTTGTGTTCAATACTCTAGTCATGACGTCCTCGAACCCCCGCCAGTATCTCCTAAGTTTTGGACAAGCCCACAACATGTGGACATGGTCTGCCAGTCCTCTCAGACTTTACACACATGTCGTCTACACCAAAGAGTCTGCTCACCCGGGACACTCACGTGGGCCCGGTGGACGACCTGAAATTGAACCAAGCCAAGCCTGGCACATGTTGCAGTCCCATTAACCCTGCTCAGCGTGCCCGCCCACAGGCCTTCCTCAATCTCCCTTCCCAACTCCTCCTCCCATTTATGCCTCAGCTCCTCGGTCTGCGTCTCCTCCGCCCCCCCCATGAGCTCCTTGTAAATATCCAAGACACTTCCCTCCCCCTCCCATTCTCCAGACACGACCCTATCTTGGATCCCCCTTAGTGGTAGGAGTGGAAAAGATGGCATCTGCTTACCCAAAAAAGTCCCACACCTGAATATACCAGAATTCATTCCCCACCAACCCAAACTTGGCCTCCAGCGGCCTCAAACTAGGGAAGCTCCCTTCCAAAATCAAATCTCCCATCTGCTCAATCCCCCCCCCCCCCCCCCGGGCAAACCGATGGTTGTCACATATCGGGGACCAGACTGATGCTCTCATTGCTCCCACGTGGCTCCTCCACTGTCCCTAGGTCCAAAGGGCCGCCACCACTACAGGACTGGTGGAGAAGCGCGCTGACGGGAACGGCAGAGACGCTGTCACCACGCCCCCAGACTGGTCCCCCTACATTAGACTGCCTCCACCCGCTCCCAAGTCGAACCCCCCACTTCCTTATCATGTCTATGTTGGCCACCCAATAATAGTTGCTGAAATTCGGCAGTGCAAGCCCCCCTTCCCACCAGTTCCGCTCAAGCATCACCCTCTTCACTCGCGGGGACTTGCCCGCCCATATGAAACCCAAAATGATCTTGCTTACCCTCTTAAAAAAGGAACATGGAATGTAAATGGCAAGACACTGGAACACGAATAAGAACCTCGGGAGGACCATCATTTTAACTGTCTGCACTCTCTCAGCTAACGATAGCGGGAGCACGTCCCACCTCCGGAACTCTCCTCACATTTGATCTACCAGCCGGGACAGGTTCACCTTGCGCAGTCGACCCCAATCCTGCGCCACTTGTAGTCCCAGGTACCTGAAGCTGTCCCTCAGCCGGTCCCCTTGGCCCCTCTCCTGAACTACAAACATTTCACATTTTTGTCATATTCAATTAGTACCCCAAAAACCGTCCGAATTCTCCCAGGGTCGCCATGGTTCCGTCCATCCCCGCCATCGGGTCCGAAATGTACAAACGCAGGTCATGTGCATACAATGAAACTCTATGCTCCACCCCCACCCCCCCCCCCCCCCCCCCCATCAGCCCCTTCCAACCCTCTGAAGCCCTCAAGAGCAATTGCCAGCGGCTCTATAGCTAGCGCAAACAGCAGTGGGGAGAGGGGGCACCCCTGTCTCGCCCCGTGGTGCAGTCTAAAATAGTCGGAAGTAATCCTGTTTGTCCTCACATTCTCCTCCGGGGCCTGACCTAGTCGATGAAACCCACTCCAAATCCAAACCGTCCCAGCACTTCCCATAAGTACTCCCACTCTACCCAGTCAAACGCCTTCTCCGCGTCCATTGCCACCACTACCTACACCTCCTTTCCCTCTGGGGGCATCATGATCACATTGAGCAATCTTGCATTTGCCACCAGTTGCCTACCTTTAACGAACCCCGTTTGATCCTCCCTAATAACACTCGGCACACAGTCCTCAATCCTAGTGGCCAAAAGCTTTGCCAGCAGTTGAGCATCCACGTTAAGAAGGGAGATCAGCCTACAAGACCCACACGACTCCTGGTTCTTGTCCAGTTTTAAAATCTCCCTACCCACTTTTGGGAATGGCAGGCTGGCTAAGCGTCTCATCCTGTCCGGCCCCACAGGGGGCTCCAAGCTATAGAGTCTGCTATAAAAGTCCTTAAAAGCCCTGTTCATACCCGTCGCATCCTGTACCAAGTTACCGCCTCCATCCACCACTTTACGAATTGCCCTAGCCGCCTCCCTCTTTCTGAGCTGCTGAGCCAGCATCCTGCTGGCTTTCTCCTCATGTTCATATATCGCACCCCTCACCTTTCTGAGCTGCTCCACTGCCTTACCTGTGGACACCACCCCAAACTCCGCCTGCAGCCTCCTCCGTTAAGAGCTCTGCACTCGGGGTGCCCGCATACCTCCTGTCAATCTGCAGGATCTCCTCTAACAGTCAGTCCGTTTCTGCCCTATATGTCTTGTATCTATGAGCCTGGATTGAAATCAGCTCCCCTCTCACCACTGCCTTGAGCACCTCCCACACCACCGCTGCTGAGACTTTCCCCGTATCATTGACCTGCAGGTGGTTTTGTATACACTTCCTCACCCTCTCGCACACCCCTTCGTCCACCAGCAGTCCCACATCCAGCCGCCACTGTGGGTGCTGGAAGCTCTCTTCACTCACCTGTAACTGAACCCAATGCGGGGCATGATCAGAAATAGTGATTGCTGAATACGGAGTGTCCACCACCCCGGTCAGTAGATCCCTACTCAATATAAAGAATTTTAAAAAATCGATCTGGGAGTAGACCCTATAGACATGCAAGAAAAAGGAGAACTCCTGCCCTGTCGGACTTCCAAACCGCCACAGGTCAGCCCCCCCCCCCCCCTGCTCGTTTTTGAGCATGACCAGTCCAGGCCTGGATCAATAACTGTATTGAAGTCCCCTCCCATAACTAGCTTGTGGGAATCCAGGTCGGGTATCTTCCACAGCACCCTCTTTATGAAATCCACAGCGTCCCAGTTTGGTGCATATATGTTGACCAGGACCACCTTCCTCCCTTCCAGCTTACTGCTAACCATAATGTAGCGACCTCCCCGTCTGAAACAATACTCCACTCAAACTGCACCTGCTTGTTCACCAGAATCGCGACCCTCCTGGTCTTAGTATCTAGCCCGGAGTGTAATACCTGACTAACCCAGCTCTTCCTCAACCTAATCTGGTCCGATATCTTCAGGTGCATCTCCTGCAACATTATCACATCTGCCTTTAGAGCCCCGAGATGCACAAACACCTTTGCCCTCTTCACCAGTCCATTTAGCCCTCTAACGTTCCATGTGACCAGCCTAGTTGGGGGGCACCACGCCCTCTTCTCCTGCTCTCCCCCCCCCCCCCCCTCACATGTCAGCCATCCCCTTTCCTGGGCCTGCCCCCAGCCCCGCACCTCTGTGGCCCCGCCTCCTGGCAGCGCCCATCCCCAACCTCTTCTGCGCTTCTAAAATCAAATCCCTCCCCCATCAGCCGAACAAGCAGCCCCCCCCCCCCCCCCCCCAGCAACAACACTCTGTAACCTAACCCCATCCTAATCTGATTGTATCCACTCCACCGACTGTGCTCCCGCAGACTAACTCACCCAGCTAGTCTGGTGGCCCGCAGCTCCAGCATGTCTTCCACCTATTGTTGCCTACCTCCCCTCCCCCCGCCCATCAAAACCATCGCCCTCATCAGCCCAGCCCCGACAACCACCCACTTTAAGAAACAAACGCCAACCAAAGTCAGTGTAAAGAAAAACAAAGCCAAACTCTCGCCATAATACAGATCAAAGTAATACTACTCAAAATAATACGAAGTCAGAAATCCCCACCACCATCCCCCTCACAACACAGAAAACCCACCGAAATAGAGAAATAAATAAATAAAACCTACATTCCCCTTCTTAAACAGAGCACAGTCACTGAAGAGAAAAAGCCAAGAACAAAAGCGAACAAATTAATTAATAAATCCGTGGAAACAGCATTTAAAACGAAGAGCAAAAACAGTTTCTCAAACTTAGAACAGAATGTTGTCAAGTTGGCACCAGTCCTTTCCTCCTGGCGAACTCCATAGCGTCCTCGGGCGACTCAAAGTAATGATGTTGGTCCTCATGCGTAACCCAAAGTCGTGCCGGATACAACAGTCCGAACTTAACCTGCTTCTTGAACAGGATCGACTTGACTGAATTAAAGCCTGACCTCTCTTGGGCACCTCCACACTTAGATCTTGGTACACCCGCAAAATGCTGTTGTCCCATTTACAGCTCCGCGTGCGCTTGGCCCACTGGAGAACGCGCTCCTTATCCAGGTACCTGTGGAACCTGCCCACCATCACCCGCTTGGGGGTGTCTCCCTGCCGCGGCTTCCTCGCCAGTGCTTTTACACCCAATCCACCTCCAACGGTCGGGGGAAAGCCCCATCTCCCAGCAGCTTCTGGAACATGTTCTCCACAAACTCCCCAGCATCAGCCCCCTCCTGCAGGCCAACAATCCTTAGGTTCTGCCTACAGGACCTATTCTCCAAATCCTCTACCTGTTCCAGCAGCCTTTTTTGCCGGTCCCTCAGCATCCCCACCTCCATCTCCAGTGCCGTCTGGTGTTCCTCTTGTTCAGCTAGCGCCTTCCCCAATTTCTGGATTGTCCGGTCCTGGGCATCTAGCCTCCGCTCCATCCTCTCTACCATTTCCTTAATCAGGTCCAGACATTCCCATTTCTGTCTGGCAAAGCCTTCCCAGATGACCTGCATCAGCTCCTCCGCTGATGGTTGGGCCGAAGCCCCAGGGTCTGGACACCGGCCATCTTGTCCGCTGCTGCAGCCAACACGCAGCTCGAGCCTGACTTTTTGTTTGTTCCCTTTCGATCTCTTCGGGCTCTCTGTTCCATAAAACAATATATACACCGAACACTTGTTCACTGTTTCTTCAAATCCAGCGCTTAAAAGCACGAAAAAAGTCTGGGGGAAAGGTCCGAATGTCTAGCCAGAGCGGGAGCCACCAAACGTGCGACCTACTCCCTCATAGTCGCCACCAGAAGTCAGTGAAATAAAGATTGAGAGAAGATTTGATTGGGGTGTTTAAAATTATGAGGGGGTGTACAGAGTAGATGAAAGGATCGAGAATCAAAGGATTCTGCCAATGTAACACCTTGATTCAAAAAGAGGGAGACAAAAAAAACTTCAGGCAAGTTATTTTAACTTCTAACATTGGAAAAATGTTAGAATCCATTATAAAGGATGTAATAGCAGGGCATTTGGAAATGTACAACAATCAAGCAGTCAGCATGGCTTTGTGAAGGGAAAATCGTGTGAGACAAATTTATTAGAATTCTTTGAGGTAGTAGCAAGCAAGGTAGATGAAGGGGAACCAGTAGATGTAAAAGAATTTGGTACGGTACCACACAAAAGGCTACTTAAGATAAGAGCCCATCATGGCGCCGAGGTCCCAGGTTTGAACCCAGCTCTGGGTCACTGTCTGTGTGGAGTTTGCACATTCTTCCTGTGTTTGTGTGGGTTTCGCCCCCACAACCCCAAAGATGTGCAGGGAAGGCGGATTGGCCATGCTAAATTGTCTCTTAATTGGAAACAATTGTGTACTCAAATTTATTTTAAAAAAGATAAGAGCCCATGGTGTTGGGGGTAGTATATTAGCGTGGATAGAGGATTGGCTAACTGATGGAAGGCAGAGAGTTGGGAGAGAGGAGCATTTTCGAGGTTGTAACCTGTAACTAGTGGAGTGCCACAAGGGTGTGCGCTGAGGCTACAATATATATTAATGACTTGGATGAGGGAAGTGAATGCAAGTCTGCAGATGATACAGACTTAGGTAGGAAGGCAAGTGACGATGATGACAGAGTATAGAGGAATAGTGCAGGTTAGGCGATTGGCCATGCCAAATTTCCCCCATGTGTCCAAAGGTTGGGTGGGGTTATGGGGATAGGGCAGGGGATTGGGCTTAGGTAGGATGCTCTTTCGGAGGGTTGGTACAGACTCGGTGGTCCGAATGGCCTCCTTCTGCTTGTAGGAATTCTATAAATACAGACCGGTTACGTGATTGGGCAAAAACTTGGGCAGATGGAATATAAGATAAGAAAATGCAAGTTATGCACTTTGATAGGAAGAATAAACCAGCAGAATATTATTTAAATGATGAAAGGCTGCATAAAATTGCAGCACAGAGGGATTTGGGGATCCTTGTGCAGAAATTCCAAAAAAGCTAGCATGCAAGTTCTACGAGGTCATTGGTAGGCAAAAGGAATGTTGGCCGTTATTTTAAAGGGAATGGAGTACAGAAATAAGGAAGACCTGCTAAAACTATGTAAAGCTCTAGTTTTTTTTAATAAAATTTAGAATACCCAATTAATTTCTTCTAATGAAGGGGCAATTTAGCATGGTCAAGCCGCCTAGCACGCACATCTTTGGGTTGTGGGGGCAAAACCCATGCAAACATAGGGAGAATGTGCAATAAAGCACTAGTTAGCCCACACCTGGAAAACTATGAACAGTTGTGGTCCCCTTAGCCAAGGAAAGATATACAAGCATTGGAGGCAGTCCAGAGAAGGTTCACAGGGTTGATCCAGGTTATGGAAGAGGTTGAGCAAATTGGGCCTGTACTCATTGTGCATTTAGAAGAATGAGAGGGGAGCTCATTGAGACATATAGGATTCTCAGGGGGTTTGACAGGGTAGATGCTGAGAGGGTGTTCCCTCTTATGGGAGAGTTTAGGACCGGAGGACATTAATCAGAGTATGGGGTCACCCATTTAAGACAAAGACGAGGAGGAATTTCTTCTCTTTTGAGGGTGGTAAATCTGTGGAATTCTTTACCGCAGAGAGTTGTACAGACTGGGTCACTAAGGCTGTGATAGACATATTTTTAATCAGTAAGGGAATCAAGGGTTACGGGGATAAGGCAGGAAAGTGGGGTTCAGAATTATATTGGATCAGCCATGATCTCATCGAGTGGCGTAGCAGACTAAATGGGCCGAGTGGTCTACTTCTGCTTCTGCTTCTACGTCATATTGACAGATTTGAAACTGGCAACATCAGCAACAACGACATGAAGCTTAGCCAGTGATGAGTATAGAAATACACTGTGCGATGGAGGTAGATTCAATTATGGCATTCAAAAATACTTGGGAGGACAAACTTTCTGTAGTACAGGGAAAAAGGCCAGAATAGGCAGTTGCCCTTGCAAAGAGAGCTGGTACAGACACAATGGGCTGAATGGTCTTCTTCTTCTGTGCTACAACCATTCTATGATTTCAGCGATCGAATTCATTCTTCACCTAACTTACCATATAGCACTAGAGAAAAATGTAGCGAATTAAACAATTTTTAAACAAAACACAAGGAAAGCATATACTTGCAATAATGAGATTGTTTCCTTGCACAGGCCTGCTCCTCTTTCAGCAGCATTAACTGTGCCTCGTGCTCAGTTCCCAGCCTTTAATATTGAAATGAAATGAAAATTGCTTATTGTCACGAGTAGGCTTCAAATGAAGTTACTGTGAAAAGCCCCTAGTCGCCACATTCCGGCGCCTGTTCGGGGAGGCTGTTACGGGAGTCGAACCGTGCTGCTGGCCTGCTTTCAAAGCCAGCGATTTAGCTGTGTGCTAAACAGCCCCTGTTTAGAATTAACCCCTTTAGAATATTCCTCTGGAACTTCCAGAAAGTATCTATTTTCTGTACAAATGTTTAGTGGAAGCCACATGTCTACTTTCCAATGACCGTTATCAATGGCAATGCCACACTAGAATGCAACCTTCTAGCCTACTGAGTGTTCAGCCCAGGATACTGCCATTTTGCAATTCCTTTAATCATCATTTCACTCTTAAACCACTCCCCCACCGCAAAACCAAACATAATTGCTGTCAATCAAGAAGGAGACCGAGTTCCAAGTGTACACATACTTGGAGGAAGCTTTCTATTTAATTAAAATAATCATATTTCTGTTTCCACACATTAACACTGATTCTTCAAATACTGTGCAGTTTAAGGATGTAAATGTGTTGATGGCAGTTCAAAGGAGGTTTACTGGATTGATACCTTGAATAAAAGGGTTGTCTATGAGGACAGGTTTCAGTTTCACGTGTTTCCACTGGAGTTTAGGAGAGCGAAGGGTGACTTTAGTATTAAAGTTGAATGTTCTTGACAAGATGGACATGGAAAGAATGTTTCCTGTTGTGGGCGAGACCAGAACTAGGAGGCACGGTTTTAAAAATCACCCTTTTAGAATAGAAAGTAGGAGAATTTTTATTCTCAGAGGTTTGTGCGACTTTGGAACTCTGCCTCAGAAGGCGGTGGAGGCAGGGTAATTGATTAATTTTTACGGCAGAGTTAGATAGGATCCCTGTTTGGTAAGGTTATTGGGGGCAGTGAGAATGCGGATTCGAAATGCAAACAGATCAGCCGTGATCCTACTGAATGGCGGAGTAGGCTCGAGGGGCCAAATTACTATTTTTGTTCCTATCGCTCTTATGCTACTAGAATACACAAGTCATTTCAATTAAAATGAGTAGTACGAAGATATTTTAGGAATTGATCAAAATGTTTTGAGCATAAATCTACGTTAGTCTCCTGTTGCATCTCTTCCCCTGCCGCAAATATTCTCAGATTCAATTTATCCATCTCCACAATTGCTCTACAGGAATAGTATAACTTCTGCCTCATGAACAATGGTATTAACATGATTTACCACATATGGAAATAAGGGAAAGTTTAGCACTTCTGAAGTGAGACTTGTTGCTGAAGCTTTTCATCTTCGACTCATCAGGACAAACACAAGAACAAATTTTAAATGATCACAACTATTTATACTACAGGAGAAAAAAAAAAGTACCGGTTGGCAAGTTGACACAGGTGGGCAAGCCTTTGCCATGAAGAAAGCAATGAGCAAGTAAACAAAAGGCGCTAGACCCGAACATATTCCATTCTGTTTGCAGAGAACGGGTCCCGAGTATGAATGTATGTCGCTTCTAGCAAGCATAAATGAACCATGTTACCAGCTCAGCTGATTATATCAAGTTTGTTGTTGATATAGCTATTCGTGCACTAAGGTTTGCTCAGCAAGTGCTGCCCAATTGTGTAATCGCACAAAACTAGATACTTTGCTTTGCATTTTGTAAGTGCAGGCTGATTGAGTACAGCTTGTACTCCGCCCATTATGAGGGACTGGGTGGCACAGAGTCTCTAGCACTGCTGCCTCAGTGCCAGGGAGGAGTTCAATTCTGGCTTTGGTTCACTATGTGGAGTTCGCACATTCTCCCTATGTCTGTGAGGGTTTCCTCCGGGTGCTCCGGTTTCCTCCCAGTCGAAAGATGTGCAGATTAGTGGATTGGCCATGATAAATTGTGCCTTTGTATCCAAAAATATGTCTAGATTAGATAACGGGGCTAACACTTGGACTTCTGGCATGTAGAAATTCTGAGAAGAAAACTTACTGTGGCTCGATTATAAACTTTATCTTTAGCTGAACAAGAAATATTTTCCAACTCCTCCTGTGTGATGTCCTGAACCGGTCGCACCACATGTGGGATGGTAAGTATGCTGGGTCGGCTTCTCCTACGAAGAGGCATTTCATCCTGTGTTGGTGGAGAGAGAAGAATGGAGTGACAAACTTAATACACAGATCATAAACTTCTTTCAGCGATCCAAAGCCACCTGTAAACAATATTAAACATTGAGTCAGAGGTTTGCAGAAAAGGTCCTTCAGTCTTTGATAAAGGCTTTTACAAAGAGTCATCCAGACTCAAAACGTTAGCTCTCTTCTCTCTCCACAGATGCTGTCAGACCTGCTGAGATAGTCCAGTATTTTCTGTTTTTGATGCAATGTTTTAACCCAGGCTATTATCCAAATGAAAGGAGACACGGCTATAATTTTGTCTTGTTTTGCCCCTCTTAAAATATCTACTAATTCAAGTTAAACAACATTCAAATAGAACATCAACTCTGTAGCACATTAGCTTATAATAGGAATCCAGACACGGCGATCTCTACTAAAAGAAATTCAGTGGCATTTTCAAAATGCACGTCAAAACTAGTCTTCAGTGCCAGCTTGGAAGTTTCACATAATAGTTAACAACTACTTGCAATTATATGATTCCTTTGACTGAAGCATTCCTTCAGGGGCATAAATCAGACAAAAATTAAAGCCAAGCCAAAGTAGTACGAGAAAAAAAACAAAAGCTTGGTAAATGAGGTGGGTGTTAAATGGGAGTACCTTCAAAAAAAAGTGTAGACATACTTATTGAGAGGGTTCTAAAACAATGGCTGGGGCAGGAGGGTGCCATGAGGATGTTCAAGAAGCTATAGAGTATGAAGAACAGAGAGTTCACAAGGCCTTAAACAAACATATTTGGATAAAATAATGACAATTCTAATGCCAAATACAAGTTATATATAAGAGAGACTTGTTGCAAGACATTAATACGGACAGCAGAGATTTGAATGAGTTGAAGTTTTTTTTGGAGGATGGGATAACAGCCAGGAAAGCATTGGAATAATCAAGTCTAGAAGAGACAAAGGCATGGATGAGATTCTCGCAGCAGATGGGCTGTGTGGAGCAACATTATAGAGGTGGAAATAGGCAGTTTTTTTGTGATGGAGGGACAAGCAGCTGCAAGATCAGCTTGGACTGGAATAGGACAGATTGCTTACATCTAGAATTTGTCCGAAGACGATAAATGAATTTAATTATCTCATCTTAGGACATGAAAAATGTAAATTCTCAAGATGCAATGGAACCTTTGCCTGCACAACTATTGTTTTATTTGTGAACGCTATTATATTAAGCATTCAAAGGATAAGTTAGCACTGAAGACTAGCAGTTTCATCATACTTGTTTTTATTCTGCTTGCCAACCTGTAAAGTCAAGTGCTACCTAAAGCTTCAAAACAAAATATATTGACTTTCAATGTTTCAAGATTTCTTAATGAGGCATGTATTCCCAAGTGTTTAATTGCAGTCAGTGCAGACACTACTGAAATAGATCTCTATAATTTTATGAACATAAAAGTCTTTAACTGTAAAGGTTATTAGGCTTTACAAGTGACCACCAGAAATGCAGATTAAGCTGGCAAAGTCAGTGCAGCATGAAAGGTGTTGTTAATAGCAGCACAAATGACTTAATGACTCTACCTCAGAGAAGTCATTATCTAGAAACTTTCTTTTCCTCATAAAGCTGACATTATCTTCTTGCTCAGATGATGGAGAAGGAAGGCCATCAATCAAGGATCTTGACCGAGTATGAGGTCGAGTACCACACTCAGGATTTTGTCTGGAAGCATGTTTTCTGAATGCATTACTCGGTGAACGTTTTGATTTCTGAAAAATACAACAATTCAGATTTTTATCTGCAAAATATTGTGCACAAGTCTACCAAGAGTCAAGAAGCTGCACAATTCTTAAGGCATGACAATACTTTACTTCTGCAATTTAAAATGTAACTTTGTGGTGTGCGCCAATTTAAAAATATTACATTTTAACCATTAATATACATCCCTTTATGATGATTTAATTATTCTGCTTCAGTTTAATGTGGTTTGATGTTCCATTTCAAAATTACTGTTATTGTACAGCAATCTTTTGGAACATATTTATATAATTTGGTGGACTATTTCATGAGACATTCCATGGGAGGTACCTTGTTCACAGTATGACATATGTAGATCTATAAATGAAGAGAAGATTTAACTATTAAAATAAAAAAAGCCATGACTTGTAACATATCTATGATTGACTCATGCAAAAAAACTCAACTAATTTGACAGATCAAGCCTACTAACTGCTGTTCAGGGTACTTAAGTAATTGATTACATCCATGCAAGTTATTTAATTCTTATTACATACAAGAACTTCTGCATTATTTTGAAACATTTGAGTATGTTGCAACTTGAGTATATTGTCTACTTACTGATGGCGTTCCTTGAACAGAAACCCTGCGTGGAAAAAGTCCTGGAACAGTCTTCAGCTCTGCTATCAGTTTGGCCAGCTTGAATAAAGGCAACAAGATTAAAATAAAATGTTGTATTAAGGCATTTATTACTTTTAAGAGGACATTACAATATGTTATATAGAATTTATAGCATTGTAAAAGGCCATTCAGTCCAACTGATCTGTGCCGGCTTTTATGATCCTCCTCCCTCCGTACTCATACATCAGTGTAAAAGGCCATTCAGTCCAACTGATCTGTGCCAGCTTTTATGATCCTCCTCCCTCTGTACTCATACATCAGTGCATCCTTCTATTACTTTCTCTTTTGTTCATTTATCTAGAGCCCCCTCAATTTATCTACACTATTCAGCATAACTGCTCATTGTAGGAACAAGTTACACATAATAACCACTCACTGGGTACTTGCTATGTTGCTCATTGGATTTATTAGTAAGCATTAAATACTTAGAGGGAATTTGTTCTCTTTGTCCCCATCCCTTTGATTCTTCCAGCGTTTTTTCCATTTCTCAACCCAAGGTTTCTGACCCAATCTTCCGTCGGTTGACTCAAATTTAGCTCAGAAATGTATGAAATTAAGACAAGATGGTTATTCAGCCCCTCAAACCTGTTATACCATTCAATTAGATCATGGCTGGTCTGTGGTCTGTTTAATTCCAACCTGCCTTAGTTCCAAAAACCTTAATGCCTCTGCCTTCAAGTAGCTTCTAGTTTAGATTGGAATGTGTTAAACTTAAAAGGCACAGGCTAGGTTGAACTGAGTAACAATATACACACTACCAGGCATAATAATTCGCTCATTCAAGCAGATTATTTTTCCCCCAATCAAAATCCCCCCCACATCATTCACCAGCTTCAAGGGTTGCCAAGAAATCTACCCCTGTACCTCCATCAAATTTCCTGGGGTAATTAAAAAAATTGCAGTAAGCAGCATTCTGGTGTGACATTTTTACATGTAATGTAAATGCCATTCGCATGAACTATGATATGAAGCTAGCACAAGTACTGACACGGTTTGCCGTAAATTGCGGTTGGTGCTTAAATTTCTACAAATAAGCAAAATGATTAATAGATATGCATGCAATTTACCATAGCTTTGTTTTCTTTAATATTTAGTGCTCTCTTCTCTAGAAAGCTTCTCCCTCTCGGTTCATCCAGGTCAGAATCGGATTCAGATGCTGAATCCTTGTTCAAGGCAACACACGTGTCTGATATTGGGACATTCTTATTTCTTCGAGTTGGAAATCTAAAAGCCACTCGTAATGGAAAAGATTGTTTGCTCCGTGTTTTGGGATTCTTTCCAGATTTTCATCATCCTCATAATCCTCTTCTGATTCAGATGATTCAACGCTCTTAAAGACAAATAATTAAAATATTACATTTCCTTAAACAACTTGTGTAGTATTTGGTCTGAACACATGTCCAACAATCCAAAATGTGAATTCTAACCAAATGAGAAAACAATTAATGAATTTGACTCAATATTTTAAAAATATTCAATACTATCGTAAGGTTCTAATGCAGCCTCTGCTTTCATAAAGATTAAAAAATGCACAGTGTTTTTTAAAATAAATTTTAGAGTACCCAACTCATTTTTTTTCCCCCCAATTAAGGGGGAATTTAGCGTGGCCAATCCACCTACCCTGCATATCTTTGGGTTATGGGGACGAAACCCACGCAAAATTGGGGAGAATGTGCAAACTCCACACGGACAGTTACCCAGAGCCGGGATCGAACCTGGGACCTCGGCGCCGTGAAGAATCAGGGCTAACCCACTGCACCACCGTGCTGCCCAACTTGCACAAAGTTAAACAACCCCTATAAATATTCAGCTACTGATAAATATTTACACATCTGTAATTTAATTTTAATAATCTGCTTTCAGTCCAAGTCACGAGGCAGCTCACAAACAGAAAGAGATCATTCAGTTAAGTTTGAATGTAAGTGTATGGATGACAATACAAAAAGATAATTGGTAACATTCACTGCATCACTTCCAACAAATATACGGTATAACAGTTCCAAATGCAAGCAGAGACGCAAGATTTGGCAAACGTTTGAGCTGTTGATTCAGGATTTTTCATAGTGACTTTTTTGCTGTTCTGTTAGCATCAAATTACCAAAAGACTGGAACGGGTGATTACTGCAAGCTATTACCATGCAAAAATAGATGACAAAAACATTGTTAACTTTATGTTTAATCAAGTTTCATTGCTTAGTATATACCATTGCTTCCATCACATCTTTGAGGTCACTTTCAGAAAAACCATCGAATGATTCGTTGTTGTCAGAATCCTCATTAAAAATCTGTGCCAGTTCTTCTGTCAGGATCTCTGCTCTGAATTTAGCTTTCTGAGAAGAAATAGAAAACTTGTTATATCATAGCAAACTATCATATTAAAGGTAATTGTAGTCGACTTCTTTTGCATTCACAATCTTAAATTACACTTACACTGTTCGTAAAATTGTCTGAAGCAAAACTATCACAGCTATCATCTGATGATGATGTTTCCATGGGAACCAATGCCACGTTTCTGAAGTCTTTAAATTCTTCCTTTCCAGAAAGGTCTATCTGCTGCCAGATAAAAAAAAATACAATCTTGAATACCTTTTAAATAATTTCTTTAGTGTCAGGTTTTAATGATATGAGTTGCAAGGAATTCACTTTGCATAACACGTGGTCGTACTCTGAATCTGCTTTGTACTATGTAAATGGAATGCACAGCCAATTTATTCTAGCTTTGCAGACAGGCTTTGAGATTTGTAGATATTTATCATCAGTTGTGCTTATTCGATATTCAAATTGCATGTTTAGGTTGGTTTGAGTAACCAAAGTAGACAGATAAAAGTTTTTGTTACATACAGAAATCTTCAATACCAGCTGGAACATTCACAACCAGGAAAAAAGCAGCTGATCTGCGATAGTAACGTGAGCGGAGAGCAAATCAAATGGGCCTCCAAACTGCATTTCTGTACAATTGCAAATTTCATACAAGTTTATTAAAACTTTAGCCTTACATGCATCTCCCAGGACACATTGTGCAGGTTAATGAACCACTATTTTTGTTTTACTTATGATACTGGCAACAAAAGCTACAAATAACCAAACTGTCCTCTTAAAATGAGTGCAACTGACAAGACGTCCAAAGGTAAGAATTGAACAAATCAAAGATAAAAAGGTCACAGACAGGCTGTATTTGCACCCTGACCTAGACATGGCTGCAGTTTCCACCAGACATGACAGCCTGCAAATCTTTTCAAGGTTCTCCACAAGCAATGAAAAAATTCATGTGTGGTGCCCCACTGGGCTTTCACATTTGAAATGGTAATGCCACTAGGCCTTTCAGATCATTACCAGCTTTCATCAACACAAGTTATCTGGAGATACAGAATGCTTTTTCTTTCACCACAAAGGAAGCCATGCTCTCAGACAACATAAAAGCCTCAAGTTAAGATTTTAAGCTACCGCCTGTATTTCTGTTAATAGGCAACACATTACACAAATACTACAAGTTTACAACGTATTCATGGATACTATATTCATACTTTGGATGCATGCATTTACATCACGAAATTGAATCAAATCTAGAAAGTGACTGAGCAGTACATTTTTTTTTAAATAGCCCAAACAAACCGGTTAAAGCTACCTGTAATAGAAATATCAAAGCACTCTTAAAATGATAAGATAACAAACCTACTGAAATGAATGGACTTATTATGAGGGCTTCGGTAACACCCTTAAATCACAGTCAGAAGTTCAATCTGCTATTCGAATGTTGAGCACCTAGCAAACATTACACCCACCAGGGATTTAGAAATTAGAATCTTTTGATGCGAATATTTATTTAAATTTTATGACGTATGATAAGACAGAAACAACAGCGCAATAAGTTAAGCACTCTGGATAAGTGATCTCAACTGTTCAATTCCTAATGTCAAGATCATTAATTCCTCCAAGGCAATGCCTACATCAGTATTCAGTTTAAATAGAAATATTGCAATTTTTTTCTCTTCCTAACCCCCCCCTCCCTACTCCCAACAGAATAGTAAACGGTGTGGCAACTGGTTGTAAGCTCATGAAATATTTAATCACTACGTACTCAAGGCAACGGTCAGGTTGTACAAGAGGTAGGTACCCTGTAAGTAGCACTATCAATATGGTCTCCTGGATTTGTTCAAATTACCTAAAAGGGTAGGATAGGAAATTTCCAGATTCTCCCTCCCTCCCCCTTATATGACCCAGGATTTCTTTGCCTCTCCCAATAAATTATATAGCTCCAAGTGGGTAGGGAGTGTCTAAAACACTATGCACAAGGCATCATGATTGGATGGGACATGCTAGATGGATCGACTAGTCTTTGCCTCTACAAATTTAAAAAGCAAATCTAGTTTAAATTGTTTTACTTGTAGGACATGTAATGGAGGTAAAATTACTTTTAATTTCAATGAAGGATCTGAACTTAAAAGTTCAGCATTTCAGATGTAGACCTTTTCCCAGAAATGACAAGTTAGTGTTACAGTACCTTCAACATTTCTGGTTCTCTCCCAATTGAGCATTTAGAAATTAATTTTAGCAAAATACATTAACCATACCAATGCAAGAAATAAATCTAATATAATGTATACAATCAACTATGATTCAATTAACCACTTATGACATTTAGCATATGGACAGCAAAACAGTAACAAATTACTGCCCAATCACAAAATGGTTAGCAATACCAGCAATCGATACATATCGCACTAGTGGTACAAAAACCTTATCAGTGACCCTGACCCCCACCTTAAAGAAATTTCAAAGCAAATATGGAAGCACTTAAACATCGTCGTATGCAAATTAACAATAAGAAATTATGTCTTCGAACATCATCCCCTTTTGGTAGTTTGAGATGTCGTTCACTGAGCTACAACCATTTGTTCCATAACAAATCAAATAGTTAAGTGGGTTGTGCACTTAAACTACTGTTGATTTATAAGGCCAAACATCATAGATCGCACTATAGGCATTCCTACCTACAAATTAAAGCATTCAAAAGTATGGTTACACAAAACAATATTTCTCATTGTTGTTTTAGACAAAATAGTCAAGTATCAACTCAACAAGCCACTTTGTTATTAGTTGGGATGACTGCCCGACTTTTACTGATTGAACAAGATGTCATTCCAGCTACTGCAGCTAAACAAGGTGGATGGGCCGACACACTGAAATGGTCTTTACCGATGTTAGGGCATCGAGTTTTCAAACGGAAGTCTATTTGGGACTTCAAGGAAGGCCGTGAGTTCTGTCAATTTCGCATTACGTTTCTTATTTACCTAACATCATTTTACGCACCACATTGCTTTTGTCACTATTTTAAAGTCGTCAGAAAAAAAATTCAGTGCACTGAATTTGTCCTACTTTTCTTACCTTCTCAGCCTAGATCTAATTTTGCAAACACCAAGTCTGTTACCTGAAAGTTTATTTCTGATTTGTCACCCTTTGAGAAACTGCTCCTTCCGGTAGCTCTTTTTTTGTTTATTCTTAGAATTTGTGGTTATATTCTGCCTTATTCTAAAGTAATATTCAGGATTGATTGTATCTTCCTCATTTAATATCACACTTCAAAGAAATCACCCATTGCTGCCTTTTCTCCAGGCTGTGGAGATTGGTCTTTTTCATTGTAGCAGTATTCAAACCCATTAAATTTGAGAATAATTTTTGCTGCTAATATTTGCATGCCCATTTGCACATTGTGGCAAGCACTGTACATCAATGCTTGAATCAATGGTGTACAGCGTTAACAAAACCTCATTATTTTTATATTTCAATGTTATAACATTTTGTTGATTGCAATTAATTTCCCCAAGGATCAAATAATCTGGAACTAAATTTCCATTTGTGACCATCAATAATTAACCATTCCATTGCCCCTTTCAATATTTAAACATATACCTGAAAAATGTTTTGCAGAAGCAAAATTGTACTAAAAACAGTGACTGCAACAGCTGCTCTTTAATAGTTCGAACATTGTACTTCTATCCTGGGGTAGTGTTGTAAGGAAATAATGTCATTTTTTTTTAAACTACGCTATTCAGAGTCCGCGTGTATACCTGTGCTAATCACAACTGTTGATAAATCCTTACGGGTGCAACAACTTGCTTTGATAACAAGCGCAGTAAAATGTCCCAAGGCACTTCAAAGTGTGTTAGCAAACAAAACGTGAGGCCAACCCTCTAAAGGGGAGATACTTGGGACAATTGGGATTAGCATCGACACCGGCTCTCAGTGGGATTAGCATCGACACCGGCTCTCAGTGGGATTAGCATCGACACCGGCTCTCAGTGGGATTAGCATCGACACCGGCTCTCAGTGGGATTAGCATCGACACCGGCTCTCAGTGGGATTAGCATCGACACCGGCTCTTAGTGGGATTAGCATCGACACCGGCTCTCTCGAAGGTCAGTGCGGGGCTGCAGGAGTTCACACGGTCACTGACTGGAAGCGGCCCAAACACGGAGGCTTCAATAAATCACCGGAGCGTCGCCAGCCACCGGAATGACTCGGGGGCGACATATTGACGGTCACAAACGGGCTTCACCAACAGTGAGGCGCCGCTCACCGGCCGAGGCCCCTCCCCGCCCCCTTCCTTCCAACCAACCGCCCGCACACGATCACTGCGCCCCCGGCCGCGCGCGCGCGCCAGGAGCGGTCAATCATCCCCGGCTTTTCCCGCGTCCAGGGAGATCACGTGAGCAGGCGCCGAGTTTAAACCCCGAGACCAAAGCGAAAAGCAGAGATTTAAATCTAAAAGAGCGACTGGAACAAAAAATAAAGTCAAAACGTCCATTTAAAAGTTAGGGCTCCACGCTTCACATTTGGGCAACAACGCATAACCAACAACAGTAAGTTGTTACTTTTGGTGCTTAAAAGTATTTTAGTGAAAGAACACTAATCACAGCACTCAGAAGTTTAATCACCCAAACACGAATAACCGAGGAAAAACAGCTTACACTCCCCAAAGATATTTCAGAAAAACTAACGCAAATGCGGGGAAAAAGCACACACACAGCAGCAAAACTCCTCTTAACTGAGAAACAGGGTAATGCAAACACGGGCGCGTACCTTATTACGTAACTTCATTCTACTTAATTTCCACAAGTATGTATTTCCAGCAACAGCAAAGTAGTTTGCGACGGGACTGCTGCAGGATGCGAACTGACTGCGGGCTGGGCTGCCAGTGCTGGAGGCGGAGCCGCCGCTGGAGTTTCGCGCGCTGCCGGGTCCTGCCAGGTGCACGGCGCGCAGGAAGCCCGCGCTGCACTGAATGCAAAGGCTGCGCTGGCCTGGCCTGCAGCACTACATTGCACAGCACATATGGTGCAAAACATACACCCAGAGATTTTTAGTCATTAAATCTACCCCTCATTTACAGCAGTGCTATTATGCGCTGGCAAGGACAGAGACCACACCTCCTTTCTGCATAATATAAGGATGGTGGAAAACATTCTTTAAAACTTCTCACATCTGGATTTAATTCAAAAACCCAACCCGCCAGACAAATATTCAACTTCACTTGGCTGCCATTTTTTGTTTTATTTGCACAAACCGTTTCTTGCCCTGCGCCCAACGATTACAAAACTTTGCACGACATAGTGACTGAAACCGATATTTGCATGGCACATTAGTAAAACATCATTTCATATAGCACTCTACTGATGTTCCAAGGATCAAACTAAACTCCACAGCAAGCTACAAGAAGAGACATTAGGACAAGTGACATAAAACTTGGTCAAAATAGGTAGGTTTTAAGGAGAGGCAAAGGAGCTTAGAGAGGAACTTCCAGAATTTAGAGCCCTGATACACCTGAAAGTATGTCTGCAAAGGGAATAAGGAAGAGGTCTGGATAGGAATGCCAACTCGGAATGGGAATATTCCGGGAGTCATTGGTATGGTGCAAAGGGGTCTGGGAAGTCTTGTAAATTTTACCGTTTTAGCAAGGACGCTCCAACCCAAACCTCGTTTTACTAAACTGAAACTCCAGCATTGGTTTCAGACTTGAAATCAAAATCAGACCACCCACTCAGTTAGGAAGCTTAAACTCACCAACTGTCGCTTGTGTACAGCTGATTTGAATCTCTACAGGACCCAGAATATCTTCCTACCTAAAGAAATTAACGCAAGATGTGCACATTACTCTTGAGGCGAGATAAGCCCCCAACACTTATTTTGGGCTGGCTTGGGTCAACTCCAGCTGCTTCCTGATCATTTAAAAGTCCTGGGCCAGAGCTGCTTGAACCAATCAGAGCAGCAGCACCACAATAAAAGCAAAGTACTGCAGAACTGGAAATCTGAAATGAAAACAGAAAATGCTGAAAAAGTTCAACCAGTCTGGCAGCATCTGTGGAGGGAAAACACAGTTCATATGAAATGAAAATCGCTGATCGTCACAAGTAGGCTTCAAATGAAGTTACTGTGAAAAGCCCCTAGTCGCCACATTCCGGCGCCTGTTCGGGGAGGCTGGTACGGGAATTGAACCGTGCTAATGGCCTGCCTTGGTCTGCTTTAAAAGCCAGCTCTTTAGCCCTGTGCTAAACCAGCCCCTACTCATATTTTGAGTTCATTCTCTTTGCTGAGCATCTTCAGTCTGTGCACATTCAGGACCCTGACCTCCCTGTCATTTTAACAAAAGACCCTGCTCCCATGCTCACATGTCTGTTCTTGGCCTGCTGCAATGTTCCAGTGAAGCACAACGCAAACTGGAGGAACAACATCTCATCTTCCGGTTAGGCAATCTACAGCCTTCCGGTCTCAACATTGAATTCAACAACTTCAGATGATTAGCTCTACCCCACCTTGACCCATTTATTTTCACACCATTTCATTCTAACGGTCTTTTACCATTTCTTTCTTTCTTAAAATATACTTAATCCCCCAATTTTATCCATCTTTCCTTAACCTTTCTACTCTTTGCTTCCCCCTTCCCCTCCCCCCACGTCTTTAGTTCATCCTCTGATGTTAGTTTCTCTGCTATTTGACCTTTCACATCTTATGTTTTCTCTGGGACTGCCATTAGCACTCTTTCCTCCTGGTTTCTGTGGCCATTAGCACCCGGTTACCCTGGGTTTCTGTGGCTATGACTCATCTTTCATTCTCACTCCACAGTATAAATATTTCCCACTTTCTCTCTCTGTTAGCTTTGACAAAATCATTGGACTCAAAACGTTAGCCCTTTCTCTCTCGAACAAATGTTGCCAGACCTGCTGAGATTTTCCAGCATTTTCTCTTTCGTTTTGAGTTCGTATGACTTCTTTGGAGAAATGTGATGGATTTTATACTGTTTAAGGGGTAGAGTAGGTGTAGCAAAATAGAAAGTCAGGGATCGGTGAGAACGAGGAGACATTTAACAAGATGTCACAGACTCAAGATAAAGGGAGTGTTAATGGTCGATTTAAAGACTAAAGAAGGTGCTAATAGTTGCATGAAGGTAAGATAGCAGTTTGTATTCATAACAGAACAATGGTCAGTGCTCTGTGACATGTGGGGGAGGGTTAGGCATTGGGACAAAAGAAATGGATGAAAAGGGGGCCACGTTGATGGAGAGAGTTCATAGTCTGAAGCTTTTGAATTCAGTGTTAAATCCAGAAGGCTGCAAAGTGCCTAATCAGAAGATGAGTTGCTGTTCTTCCTCTAGTTTGCATTAGACTCTACTGGAACATTGTAGCAGGCCAAGGAAGGACGTGTGGGCATGAGAGCTGAAGGTGAGTTGAAATGGCAAGTGACAGGAAGGTTTGTGAACTGAGCGAAGCTGTTCCACAAAAAACAAATTGCATTGAACCTCCCCAATGTAGGAGAGACTGCATTGGGGTGTTCAACTTAAAGGAGAAATCATTGAATAAGAGAACAAGTTAAGCTATACTTCGCACTTCTTGGCCCTGTTGTACAGCATGGACATTTCTCCTATTAATTTGTTTAAATGCTGTCATGGTTTGTTTCTGTTTTTTATTTTTATTTATAGTTTAATTTTGTTCAAGCAAACACACTCCATGTGTCCATTTTTTCCCCACAGCTTTGTCGGGAATCTCCGTTGGCTGACACTGGAATCGCAAAATGCAATTGGGTGGAGAATTGGATTTGACGCCGAAATCGCGGTGGGCACCAGATTCGCGCCAAATCATAATTCTCTGGTGACTCGACAGCAGTGTCAATGCGTTCCGAAACACGCGAACAGTAAACACAATTTGCATATCATTAGCAGGCCTGACCTGGTATTCTCTGGGACCTCGCTAATCTCTGCCTCCACTGGGGGGAATTCCCAATAGCAAGATTCACTTGTGCTTTTAAACATGAGAAACTGGCGCTGTGGCTGATGAGGGACAGAGAGGAGGTAGGACATGGAGAGGCATGACTGTGGGCCGCCGGTCCCGACCCTGGCCAGGCTTGGTAGGGTGGGGGAGGGAAAGGGGGATGGGCCATGGGGTTGGGGTGACCCCCACAGGAATGTGGCAGTGTCCAGTCACCCCACAGTGTCCAATAGTGTCCCCTGTCCATCTGTGCACCCCACTGACAACCGACCTTGGCCCCTGGTTCTGCAGTGTAACACCAGCCGTATGGGTGTTCCCAACCATACCACCCCCCAACCGGCCGGCTCCCGCCAGCTGGATATCACGCAGCCCCTACAGGAGTGATGCCAGACGGTGGCCGCAGACCGTACCCCTGGCAGCAGGGACAGAGGCCCCCACTGTGCTGGGCACCGACTGGGCCAGGATACAGCGATGGGGGATGGGAGGGACATGCTGGACCAGGCTCCACAGTGCCAACAGGGGCCGCCATGTGGCACACACACGTGGAAGGTTTCCCTTTTTCTGACTTTTCTTTGCCTAACTTTAGCAAGCACACATCCATTATCCTTATCGCCAGATATGTTGTGTACTTGGAAAATGACACTCGGGAACACTCAATAAACAAACGTAACTTTATTTTGGTGTATTCTCTCTCATACCTGCTGCTTCTCTGTTTCATACATTACATCACTTCCTTACATACATTACTTCAGCAGGGGTCTACAGTGAGCCAAAAGGGACAAATATATAACAGAAGTATTCTTCCCAGTTGATGGTGACTGACATTTAACTGCAAAGCAGTGTTTGAAATTCAAACCAGGCAACTTGTCTCAGATTGGTTGATTCATTGCTCTATGAATCACCATAGCTATTAGTTATTTTGTTAGCTGTAACAGGCTTTCTGTCTACAAAGACCAGAACGCTGTGTATTAATATATGTAACTTATAGTACATGCAAATGTTTCATACTGTGAGCCAGGCAATCTTAAATTGTTCATCAGCGTAATTCCTAACACACTGAGAATATTTTAGCAAATGTTATCCAATCACATCTAATGTTGGATACTGTGGGCTGAATTCCCAATTTCTGAGACTACGTGCTGACGCCAACGGAGAATCTGTGGGCTTTCACAAGAAATGAAAATCAAGCCACACCTACACCGATTCCGCTGATATCAATGGGCTAGCACTGACGCTACGTGGAAGACAATCAATTCCAGTGAAAAACAGTGCCAGATTTGCCTGGTCCGTGGTTGACAATCAGGAGGCTGACAAGCTGCAGCCACACATAATCATTTGCGGCCTTCTGGGCACACCATCCCAGCCAACAAGATGGCTGTAAGAAGTGGGGCACCAAGGTTCACAGAACTGGAGACCCTCCTGGACACACTCCAGGAGAGACAGATGACCCTGTACCCTGGCTCGGAAAGTAGGCTGCCAGGCCCACCGTTTGTCGTGCCTGGGGACAGGTGGCAGAATTGGTGACTGTGGGCAACGTCGCCCGCACCGGCATGCAGTGCCGGAAGAATCACCATGACCTCCTCGGGGCGGCCAGGGTGAGTAGGCAGCACATTGCCCCAACCCCCTCTTGCGGGAAGGGCCAGATCCCCACCCTACCCCACATGCCAGCACCCATACCAGCTACCATGGCCAGGTACTCTGACCACTAAGGCCATCAGCTACCCACCCCCTGGCTACATGCGTTGGACTGTCTAACACTCGTTGTTTGTCCCCCACCCCCCAACCTCCCAGGGGAAGGCCGCAAATAACCGCCGGGAGTGGGAGAAGACAGGCAGGGGACCACCAGAGCTTAGAACCCCTCACCATGGCCGAGCAGAGGGTCCTGAAAGTGGCCGGCGTGCCAGAGGAAAGGGATGGAGCCAAGATGGAGTGCGGCCACGAGCGAGAAAGTGAGACAGGTTGCATCTAAACTGGAGGGGCACCAATATCCTGACTGGGAGGTTTGCTAGAGTCACTCAGGAGGATTTAAACTAGTATAGCGGGGGGGTGGGAACCAGAGTGTTAGCTTAGGTGTATAAACTGAAGGGGGAAAAGAGCACAAAAATAAGAGAACAACATCACCCTGTCTGCTCAAACACAGTGGTTTGAAGTGTATTTGTTAGAACTCCAGAAGTATAGCGGGTAAGGCAGATGAACTTTGAGCACTTATTAGTACTTGGAGTTACAATGTTGTGGCTATCACAGAAACGTGGTTAAAGGACGGGCAGGAATGGCAGCTGAATGTTGCAGGGCATAGATGCTTCAGGAGAGAATAGAGGGGGATGTAAAAGAGGTGGGGGAGTTGCATTACTGGTTAAGGAGAATATTATAGCCGTACTGCAGGAGGACACCTTGGAGGGCTCATACAATGAGGCAATCTGGGTAGAGCTCAGGAACAAGAAGGGGGCAATCACAATGTTGGGCGTTTATGACAAGCTCCCAACTGCCAGCGAGAGATAGAGGAGCAGATAGGTAGAAAGATTTTGGAAAGGTGCAAAAGTAACAGGATTATTGTGGTTGGGGATTTTAATTTCCCCTATATTGACTGGGACTCACTTAGTGCTCGGGGCTTGGATGGGGCAGAGTTTGTAAGGTGTATCCAGGGAACCTTCTTGATGCAATATGTAGGTAGTCCAACTCGGGAAGGGGCAGTACTGGATCTGGTATTGGGGAATGAACTTGGACAGGTGGTTGAGATTTCAATGGGGAACATTTTGGGAGTAGTGACCACAATTCCGTAAGTTTTAAGGTACCTTTGGACAGGAATGAGGGAAACCCTCGCATTAAGGTGCTAAACTGGGAAAAGGCACATTAGACAGGAATTGAAGAATTTGGATTGGGTCCGGCTGTTGGATAATAAATCAACATCGGACATGTGGGAGTCTTTCAAGTTGATTAGGATTCAGGAGTACAAAGAAAGTAGGAAGGTACTGAAGTGGGAAATTAGGAGGGCTAGGAGGGGTCATGAAAAGTTCTTGTCAACTAGGATTAAGGAGAATCCCAAGCTTTTTATTCATATGTAAAAAGCAAGAGGGTGGCAATGGAAAGGAGTGGACCACTTAAGGACAGTGGGGGGGAATCTATGTGTTGAGCCAGAAGAAATGCGCGAGGTACTAAATGAGTACTTTGCATCAGTGATCACTAAAGAAAGGGGGCGAAATTCTCCCAAAATGGGAGAAATCGTCAAACTGCCGTAAAACCCGGGCGGGTTTTACGGCATCGCGCCCCTTCCCGACGGGGGACCGATTCTGGTCCCCCGTCGGGGCTAGCAGCCCGACGTCGGAGGCCCCGACAAGTCGGGCTTAACGAAAATCTTTAAGCCCGCTTGTCGGACTTAGCGCCGGCTGACGCGTCATATGACGTCAGCCGCGCATGCGCAGGTGGGAAGACTCCACCCGCGCATGCGCGGGTGACGTCATCGCGTTTTTTGCGCGAAACCCGCGCATGCGCGGTCCGGGTTGCCCCTCAGCCGCCCCGCGTATTGATACTGCGGGGCGGCGGAAGGACAAATAGTGCGCGGGCATCGGGCCCGCTGCCCGCGATCAGTGGGCACCGATCGCGGGCCCATGGCACCCTTGGCACGGCCGTGGTACTGCCGTGCCAATCGGTGCCATGGTTATTTTTTTCCAGGTGGTCACGACGTTTTTACGAATGGCAGGACCAGGTGTGTTTGCCGTTCGTAAAAAGGTCGTAAAGGGCTGGGACTTCGGCCCTTCTAACAGCTGTGAATCGCTGCCGGCCGTAAAAAAACGGCGGCAGCGATTCGTGTCGGGATTTCGGCGGGGGGGGGGGGGGAGAATAGCGGGAGGGCGTCAAAAAAGTCGGGAAGGCCCTCCCGCTATTCTCCCACCCGTCGTGGGGGGGGGAGAATTTCGCCCTGGGACTTTGTGGAAGTTAATTCTTGGGTAGGGTGTGTGGACAGTCTGGATCATGTTAACATCAAAAAGGAGGAGATATTGGGTCTTTTAAAAGATATTAAGGTAGATAAGTCTCCTGGGCCAAATTAGGTTTATCCCAGAATACTGAGGGAAGCAAGGGAGGAAATTGCTGGGGCTTTGATTGACATCTTTGTATCCTCATTGGCTACAGGTGAGATCCCAGAGGACTGGAGAATAGCTAATGTTGTATGGCTGTTTAAGAAAGGTAGCAGGGATAATCCTGGAAACTATTGGCTGGTGAGCCTCACGTCGGTAGTAGGTAAATTATTGGAAAGACTTCTCAGGGATAGGATTTGTATCTATTTGGAAACAAATGGACTCACAAGTGATAGACAGCATGGTTTTGTGATGGGGAGATTGTGCCTCACTAACTTGATCGAATTTTTTGAGGAGGTGACTCAGATGATTGATAAGGGTAGGGCGATGGATGTTGTTTACATGGACTTCAGTAAAGCCTTTGACAAGGTGTCTCATGGCAGACTGGTACCAAAGGTGAAGTCACACGGGATCAGAGGTGAGGTGGTAAGATAGACAGAACTGGCTCGGTCACAGAAGGCAAAGGGTAGCAGTAGAAGGGTGTTTACTGAATGGAAGATTGTGACTAGTGGCGTTGCACAGGGATCGGTACTTGGGCCTCTGTTGTCTGTGGTGCACATAAACGATATGGAGGAACATGTAGCCGGTCTGACTAGTACGTTCGCGGATGACACGAAGGTTGGTGGAGTGGCAGATAGTGTTGAGGATTATCAGAAGATACAGCAGGACATAGATAGGTTGGAGACTTGGGCAGAGAAATGACAAATGGAGTTTAATCTGGACAAATGTGAGGTAATGCATTTTGGTAGGTCTAACATAGAGGGGAAATATACCGTAAATGGTAAAACTCTTAGGAATATAGAAAGTCAGAGAGATCTGAGCGTGCAGATCCAAAGATCTTTGAAGGTGGCAACACAAGTGGACAAGGTAGTCAAGAAAGCATACGGAATGCTTGCCTTCATTGGACAGGGCATCGAGTATAAAAACTGGCAAGTCATGCTACAGTTGTATAGAACCTTGGAAAGGCAGCACTTGGAATATTGTGCACAATTCTGTTCGCCACACTACCAGAAGGATGTGGAGGCTTTCGAAGGGTGCAGAGGAGGTTTACCAGGATGTTGCCTGGTGTGGAGGGTGTTAGCTATGCGGAGAGGCTGAATAGACTTGGACTGTTTTCATTAGAAAGACGGAGGTTGAGGGGTGACCTGATAGACGTCTACAAGATTATGAGGGGCATGGATAGGATGGATGGGCAGGCACTCTTTCCCAGGGTGGAGGGGTCAGTCACCAGGGGGCATAGGTTTAAGGTCCGTGGGGCAAAGTTTAGAGGAGATGTGTGAGGCAGATGTTTTACACAGAGGGTGGTGAGTGCCTGGAACGTGTTGCCAGGGGATGTTGTGGAAGCAGATACATTAATGGCGTTCAAAAGGAATCTTGACAAACACATGGATAGGATGGGTATAGAGGGATACAACACATGGAACTGCTGAGGGTTTTGGCAAAGGTTGGCATCATGACTGGTACAGGCCTGGAGGGCCGAAGGGCCTGATCCTCTGCTGTATTGTTCTTTGTTGAGACCCCGTTGAGCTGCGGGTCCCCATGACACGTGTATCGATACCTCACCTTCGCACCCCCTCTGGCACCCCACACCACCGTCACCTTCCACCCACCACACTCACCCTCCATCACCAAACACCCCCCCCCACGCCTAACCCGACACCACTAGCACCCTCACTCCACACCAACCTCACCTTCCATCACCAACCAACCCTGGTCGCCACATTACCAGAAGGATGTGGATGCTTTAGAGAAAGTGCAGAGGAGGTTCACCAGGATGTTGCCTGGTATGGAAGCTGCTAGCTATGAAGAAAGGTTGAGTAGATTAGGATTGTTTTCATTGGAAAGACGGAGGTTGAGGGGAGACCTGATTGAGGTCTACAAAATTATGAGAGGTATGGACAGGGTGGACAGCAACAAGCTTTTTCCAAGTGGGGGTGTCAATTACAAGGGGTCACGATTTCAAGGTGAGAGGGGAAAAGTTTAAGGGAGATGTGCGTGGAAAGTTTTTTATGCAGAGGGTGGTGGGTGCCTGGAATGCTTTGCCAGCGGAGGTGATAGAGGCGGGCACGCTAGCATCATTTAAGATGCATCTGGACAGATATATGAACGGGCGGGGAACAGAGGGAAGTAGACCTTGGAAAATAGGCAACAGGTTTAGATAAAGGATCTGGATCGGCGCAGGCTGGGAGGGCTGAAGGGCCTGTTCCTGTGCTGTAATTTTCTTTGTTCTTTGTTATTTGTTAACCCCCATGCTCGCACCCTCATCCCATGGAGTAGCCTGGGGGCCATTGGGCATCCCGAGGGAAGAGGAGGAGGTGATGGGGCCCATGCCAATGAGTCCCGCAGGGGAGGTGCCGGAACCTTACAGCACCTCAGACTCATCCCATCCAGGCCCGGTCGCCCCAGAAGACGGCCGCCAAAGGGGTCCCTTGTTGCAGGACAGGAGTCACAGCAGGCCCCCTCCACTCCTGCTGTATTGTCTGGGGAACTATATAGATGTAGTGTTAGGGCCCATAAGGCCAGAAAGTTAGACACCAGTTGTGTTGGCACGGGTGCAGGGCACAGTTTAGTTATAGGGGCCAGAACACAGACTGTATATACTTGTTCACAATAAACACCTGTTACCACTGTTACAACCTGTCCCGGTGCTCTTTCTGATGGGTATGAGGAGTGGGCTGGTCTGAGCGCGCGAGGCGGTGCAGGCCCTGTGGGTGGCCTGTGCTCTTCCACTGCCGACCATCCCCACCAGCGGCACCCCAGGGATGCGACAGGTCCATGCGATGGAATTGCCTGGTCACATGCAGGGACCACCCAGGTGGATGGTTGGAAGTGCTACCATGGGCAGCAGTCAGACGTTGTCAAACGATGCAGAGCAACGGAGCTCATCTCAAAGCGGGTTGTCATTATCCTCCATCCCATGGACCAGACCCGCTGTTACTGCCAACCCAGGGCCCCCACCCCATAGTGCTGCAGGTATGTATCATGGAGGAAGTGCAGGCTGGGGAGGGGAGTGTGAGGCGGGGTTGGGATGCGGTGTCCGTGCCCGTGGCCAGCCATATCCCCTCCCTCCCTCCCAGTCGGTGAGCCTGGAGGCGATCAGAGTGTCACGTGCACGTTTGCCCTGGTGCACACGTCGTGCAGCCTCCCCTGCCTTCCTGTTCTGCCCCTCCTCGCTCTCCCCCGCGGGGATGGGACAATTGGGCGCGGCCGTTTTGGCGCGGCCGTTTGGACGCAGCCGTTTGGGCGCCATGGGACAATTGGGCGCAGCCAATTTGGCGCGGCCGTTTGGGCGCAGACGACAGAAATTCTTTTAGTTTTTGTGGCTAGTAAATTGTTGCAAATTGTTGCAAGTAAATTTAAAAACCTTAAATTAGTTCATTTAGTTCAGTTCATTAGGTGATTATGAGCAAGGCTCCTCAAGTACTCGATAGCATCCATGTTTTCAAATTTAAGAACACTTTCATGTATTCTTTTATCTTTATTGTAAATTAAAAACCTTAAATTAGTTCATTTAGTTAAAAACCTTAAATTAGTTCATTTAGTTAAAAACTAAAGTTAAAAAACCTTTAGTTTAGTTCATTTGGTAATTATGAGCAAGGCTCCTCAAGTACTCGATAGCATCCATGTTTTCAAATTTAAGAACAGTTTCATGTATTCTTTTATCTGCATCTCTATACTTTTTTAGTTTTTGTGGCGGTTCATGGCCGGCTAGTAACCTTTCATAATATGCATCTCTACCTTTCTGTACTTTACGCAGGCCATCAATTAGTTTCCATATGGTGGAATGATGCATGCCAAGTTCATATTTCAATCGACAGTGGGCTGCCTCCGCATTATTGTTTGTGCGGTCTTCCCCGTTTAATGTTCTCTGATAAAGATTCCAAATCTCAGGGCGAAATAAAGGTGTTCGTCTACCATTTCCTCGTCTGTTCAGACGACCAACATATGTATATTCAAACCAGTTGAGTAAATCTTGAAGTTCTTGCGGCAGTTGGGTCGCTAAAGCATCCAGATATTCATCGATTTTGTTCAAAGGTACAAAGGCAATGGCAATAATCATTTTAGCTTTTAACGCGAAATCTGGATCAGTGTTATACAAACTACGGAACCCCATACTAGCTAGATGTTTTTGCATATTTTGAGCTAAATGAAAAAAACATCCTTTTATTTGAACATCAGGGAATATGTCTTTCGTAGCACTGTGCGCAGCTTGTTCATAATCACTGGGTTTCAAGTTGGGTTCAATTTCTTTCAATAATGCGAACATTCTCGCATATGTGGTGCGTTGCTTGTTGGGCAAAAGAGCATAAACCGTAGGAGTAACTCCTCCGTGTTTTTTTACCATAATTACATATATCTGAGAAAAGAGGCTGGGAGCAATACTGAATGTGCCATCTGCAAACCACATATCAGATGTCAATAAGTGCTGTAGCCAGCTCTGTCTTCCGAAGATTAATATCCGGTCGTGACCTGGTCCGCTATCACAAAGTAAAAAAATTTCTTCCCCTCCTGGTTGAGGGACATATATCCTGTAGCATTCTGGCACAATCAATTGTTGTAAATCACTTGGATTGGTGGGGGCGTTCAATACATAATTACGCTTTCTGCTTATCATTCTCCTCAAAGCAGATATATTAGGAATGGCTGGAAGACTAGCTTGGGATATGTCTGTCAAACATTCATTAACAACTACAGTCGGTGCCTCAAGGGTTTCCTGTGCTCTCTTTTTTATTTTAGTTTTCACGAGTGCAACCTCTACTTGTGCAGCAGAAGCATCATGCGAATGGCTGTTCAGCTGCCTCACCACGTTTGCAGCTTTAGTATGGAGACGTGCTTTGCACCGGTTTTTTTGCTCACAACGCCAAAATTTCACTTCGCTGTCACCTTTGCTTGTTTTGTCAAAGACGTAAAGGAATCCGTTATGAACAAATTTTTCTTTACCACGTTTCGTTGATACTGCCTCAGCCATCATATGGGTATGCGAATTGGTTTAGTTAAAAAATATATAAAAAGATGATGATAGAACGCACCAGCACCCAACTCAATGCACCCGCACCAGCAGCCAACTCACCTGAGGCTAATTCACAAATAAAGAAATATTATTTTGGCGCCAAAACGTCCGGCGCCAAAACAGCTGGCGCCAAAACGGCTGGCGCCAAAACGGCCGCGCCACAACGGCCGCGCCCAAATGGCTGCGCCAAAACGTACCTAACCCCTCCCCCGCATCTTCCACGTTGGATGAGACCTGGCCTTCAACGTCCTCCTCCAGCACATCGCCCCTCTGTTGCGCGATGTTGTGGAGGATGCAGAAGGCCGCCACAATGCGGGCGTCCCTCTCAGCATCATACTGGAGGGCCCCTCCAGAACAACCCAGGTACCTGATCCGCATTGTCAGGAGGCTGAAGCAGCTCTCGATCACACTCATGGTCGCTGTATGGGCGTCGTTGTAGCGGGTCTCCGTATCGGTGTGTGGCCTCTGGATATGTGTGATCAGCCACAACCGCAGCACGTGACTCCTGTCACCCAGGAGACAACCCCTCAGCCAGGGGAGTGGCTCTCAAACATGTCAGGGATCGTTGAGTGTGCAAGGATGATGGCATTGTGCACACTGCCCAGGTATCAGGCGCAGAGGTGAATGATGCACAGCTGGTGGTCACAGACCAGTTGAACATTCATCGAGTGGTACCCCTTTTGGTTTGTGTAGAGTGGTCTGTTATCCGTAGGTGCCCGTAGGGCGACATGCATCCTGTTGATCGCCCCTTGGACCTGGGGAATTTGGGCCTCTGTGACGACGGGGATGCACCTGTGCGCTGAGGTCTGTGAGATTTCGGACAGGTCCCACTCACCGCCTGCAAGGATCCCGTGGCATAGAAGTTCAGGGCGTCCATCAACTTGATGATCACCAGGAACAGGTGTCCTCCCCCATACCCAGCGGTGCTAGGTGTGCCATCATCTGGCAGATGTGTCACCCTGTCTTTCTGCGCAGCCGGAGTCTTCGGCAATTCCTCAAAACTCAAGCAGTGCTGGTACACACGAGGCTTCATGCGACACTCCTCCTCCTCCTCAGCCTGATGGGCAGCCGGCTCTCCAACCTGGTTGGCTGCCACCTGCCCCTCTGCGGCATGCTCTGCTGCTGCAGCTTCCATCTCCTCTTTGACTGGCTCCCGTTCACGTGGCCGCAGGGCATCTCCAGGGTTGCGGCGAACAGCAAGATAGCCACCACTGCTGGTGGAACTCCAAAGTCCATTGTCTGCAGGGGGTGAAAGGTCAACATGTTAGCATGGTGCATACCCCCATGCCCTACCAGGTTCACCGGCCTTCATGGTGGCCTGGTTGACACTGCGGTATCCGGCCCCGCACCTCCCACCCGTCCCCTCACCCCTGCCCCGTCGGTGGCTGGCACCGCAGGGGCCCCTGGCCCAGACAACCATCCCTAATGTCAGGGGTACCATTGACTGGCACTGCCCTCGATAGGGGCTGCCATGGGTGTCGCCCAGGGATGTCCACCGGTGGGTGGCGGCCGGTTGGGCGGGGAGTTTAGGGTGGGAGGGGCCGTGTGGCAGGTGGGTGGGATGCGGTGTCACTGTGCTGAACCAGGACCAAGGTGAGTAGTCAGTGAATGCGCAGCAAGATGGCCATCGTAATAGATGTCATCCATGCCTGGGCACCACCCCAGTCCTGTGAGAGGGAGGGGGGGGGGGGAGGCGGGGGTCACCCGGCTACTCGGCCAGTTCTCCCTGTCCTCCCCTACCCCATCCCTGGCAAGGACCCCCCCACCCCAGCCAGCATGGCCAGTGTCCAGCCCGGCAGCCCATAGTCGATCCTCCCCATGTCCTACCTTCTATCTCTCCCTCAGCAGCCACCACGCCAGGTTCATGATTTTTAAAAGCACACATGGACCATGCTCTCGGGAACTTGGGCCACTAATGATATGCAAACGGTGTTTAGGCTGCGCGTGGCGTGCATCGCATTGACGCCGTTTTCGAGTTGACAGAGAATCGCAATTTGGCGTCAAACAGGCGGCTGCCTTGATTTTGGTGATGGAGGCTATTCTCCACCTAATCGCATTTCCTGATGTCGGTGTTGGCTGACCGAGAATCCCACCCATTGTTTTGCAAAATGGACTGGTTGGATATAGTCTGTACTCTGCCCTTTTCAAACAGTGGAAGGGTCATGCTGTTTGATATGATCCGCCAGTTATTGGAAGGTATGGCAAATAAACCTCGCATCACACTGGCACATCATATACCACATTACTCATTTGTGTGACAGGCAGGATGTCTTTTTGGCTTGACAGCAGCATCCTGTTGGAACACCACTCGCGTTGCTTCTGTGTAGTAGCAGCATAAAACAATTAGCTTTATCTGTTGCTCAAACTTTTGAGATACCTTGCTCTTCCAAGGTAATCTGAGGTAGACTGGGCACTTTTCAGGGCTGAAGATGACAGCCTTAGGCCCGTTTGTGAGTTTGCGTGGTTTACAGCGTGAAATGATCTGATCTGGGTAGGCACTATTCCGCAGGCTGTCTTTGCGCCTTGTTTTGGCATCAAGCTGGAGTCCATTTGAGCATCAGATGGAGTCCTTAAAATATGCAAGGAAATTATTACATATTGCTGCATGTTTAAATATAGCATCCACATATTGGAAATATGCAAGGTGCAGGAGGTTAGGTGTCATTCACTGGTGCATTCTCCCTGGCAATGCCTCCATCAATCAGAGTCCATTTGCAAAGCAATCAGCACCCTCTTCCAATACAGTATAAAGTTGTTGTTTCCCCTGACATTGGTGTTCTTGCGATTGTCCTGATGAGTGCAAAATGAAAGGCTTTGATGTCCCTTCATACCCCCCTCACCCCGTTTCATGGGCACTGGTTCCACTCAGGCCCCAACCCTGATAGTGCCAAGAGCCCTTCATCCTGGCACCTTCATCCGCTCCCATCCTGCCAGGTTGGTGCCCAGGTGTCAGGGTAGTGCCAAGATACTACCCTTCCCTGTCCTCGTCATTCTTGGGAGCTCCAATGGCCTCCAAGACCCCAAGTGGCTATCATGCCTGGTCTCCGCTTCTGGAGACCAGTACTGATCAGTACCTGGTTGAGGCCTTGCCAGTGCGGCCAGTGACTCTCAGACGCTGGGTGAATGTGGCATCAAGATGGCCGTGCATATTTAAAAGAGGCTAATGGCTCATTGAAATATAATTACCTGGATCACACCAGGTGTGATCCAGTTTACGGCGGGCCCCACAAGTCGAACGACTTGTGCGAGGTTTACCAAGCCCAATTTGGGCCTCTCCAGCGACTCACACAGTACTCCCAAATCATGCCCCTGGTCCTTTGGCTCAGTTTTATGTATCCCTCTCCATTTATCCACTCCCAATTTGCCAACTTTTACTAAATCCATCTTAATAGGCCTATGATCCTGTCTGCAAGAATTTGTACCAATCTAGTTTGAATCCAGTCTTAGCTGCTTCATTCTAGACCAAGAGTACGCAGCATGTTACATCCATTTATGTTAAAACGACAGCATAGAAATAAGACATTTGGTCCAATTGGTCAATATAACATTTATGCTCCGTATTAACCTCCTCTCAGCCCTCTTCATCTAATCCTAACAGCACATCCTTCTATTTATATCTCCCTCATGTGCTTATATATCTTCTCCTTAAATGCATCTGTGCTATTTGCCTCAATTACATATTACGGTACTGCATTCCACACTCTAACCACTCTGAGTAAAAACGTTTCTCTTGAATTCCTTATCGGATTTAGAGATAATCATGTAGTCTATTTTTCGATTCCCTACAAATGGAAACATTTCTTCAGAATACTCTGTCAAATCCATTATCTTTAAGGGCCACGCTCGACCTTGCGGAGTCCAAAGCTTTAGCGCTCTCCATGACGGTCGCGTCTCATAACATTCAGGCCTACCCTGCTCGCCGCGAGACCCACCCGTCCTACCCCTCCTGGACCCCGCAAATGACCCCCCCGGCTGGGGCCCTTCCTAGTCAATACGCCTGTGCCGCCTGCCAATCTGCGCACCCGGGGGGTCCCCACTGCTACTTCTGCGGTCAACAGATGCACCCCCCGCCAACGCTGCCCAACTCCACTCACTTGCAAGTCTTGCGGTAAAAAGGGCCACTTTGCAGCTGTGTTTGCAGCCCGCGCAGTCGCCGCTATCGTGCCCACAGTCGCCCCCTGCCGCACGCACAATGGGCGCCGCCATCTTCTCCTCCCAGGGCCACGTGCGACCACTGGGTGCTGCCATCTTGTCCCGCCCCCGCAATTGGTGCCGCCATTTTGTTCCTCACAGGACCTCCGGACGCCGCCATCTTGTCTTCCCCACGGAGCTGGAACGCCAACTACACATCATGATCTGGGTCCATCCGACAGCTCTGACGACCACCCGCAGCTCGCCTCGATGACGCTGGACCAATTTCGTCCACATAACCTGGCCACCGCTTCCACAACGGTGAAAATCGACGGCCACGTGACCTCTTGCCTTCTGGACTCCGGGAGCACCGAAAGCTTCATCCACCCGGATACGGTAAGGCGCTGCTCCCTCGCGGTCCACCCCACCAATCAAAGGATCTCCCTGGCCTGCGGATCCCACTCTGTCCCCATCTGAGGGTTCTGCACGGTCACTCTCACAGTCCAGGGCGTAGAATTCAACGGCTTCTGCTTCTATGTCCTTCCTAATCTCTGCACTGCACTATTACTGGGCCTGGATTTCCAGTGCAATCTCCAGAGCCTCACCCTCAAAATTGGCGGGCCCCACCTCCACTCACCGTTTGCGGCCTTGCGACCCTCAAGGTTGACCCACCCTCCCTCTTTGCCAATCTAACTGCGGATTGCAAACCCGTTGCCACCAGGAGCAGACGGTACAGTGCCCAGGACAAGGCCTTCATCAGGTCCGAAGTCCAGCGGCTGCTTCGGGAGGGTCTCATAGAGGCCAGCAATAGCCCCTGGAGAGCCCAAGTGGTAGTGGTTAAAACTGGGGCGAAACACAGAATGGTCATGGACTATAGCCAGAACATCAATCGGTACACGCAGCTCGATGCGTACCCCTCCCACGCATATCTGATATGGTCAATCAGATTGCGCAGTACCGGGTCTTCTCAACAATTGACCTGAAATCCACCTACCACCAGCTCCCCATCTGTAAATCGGACCGTCCATACGCTGCCTTCGAGGCGGACGGTCGGCTGTATCACTTTCTTAGGGTTCCCTTCGGCGTCACTAACGGGGTCTCGGTCTTCCAAAGGGAGATGGACTGAATGGTCGACCGGTACGGTTTGCGGGCCACGTTTCCGTACTTAGATAATGTCACCATCTGCGGCCATGATCAGCAGGACCATGTTGCCAATCTCACTAAATTCCTCCGCACCGCCACTCTTCTCAACCTAACGTATAATAGAGAGAAGTGTGTGTTCAGCACGACCCGCCTAGCCATCCTCGGCTATGTAGTCCAAAACGGACTTCTGGGGCCCTATCCCGACCGCATGCGCCCCCTGATGGAGCTTCCCCTCTCCCACTGCCCCAAGGCCCTCAAACGCTGCCTGGGGTTCTTCTCCTACTACGCCCAGTGGGTCCCAAACTATGCGGACAAGGCCCGCCCACTCATACAGTCCACTCAATTCCCCCTCGCGGCCGAGGCACAACAGGCATTCACCCGTATTAGAGCAGACATAGCCAAGGCCCGGATGGACGCAGTAGGCGAAACACTGCCCTTTCAAGTAGAAAGCGACGCTTCAGATGTCGCCCTTGCCGCCTCTCTAAACCAGGCAGGCAGACCCGTGGCATTATTTTGCCGCACCCTCCGCACCTCTGAAATTCGACACTCATCCGTCGAAAAACAGGCCCAAGCTATCGTTGAAGCTGTGTGGCATTGGAGGCATTACCTGGCCGGCAGGAGATTCACTCTCCTCACTGACCAACGCTCAGCAGCCTTCATGTTCAACAACACACAGCGGAGGAAGATCAAAACTGATAAAATCTTGCAGTGGAGAATCGAGCTCTGCACCTATAATTACGAGATTTTGTATCGCCCTGGCAAACTCAACGAGCCCCCAGATGCCCTATACCGAGGTACATGTGCCAGCAACAAGTAGACCGACTCCGGGCCCTACACAACAGCCTTTGTCACCCGGGGGTCACACAACTGTACCACCTCGTCAAAGCTCGTAATCTGCCCTATTCCGTCGAGGAAGTACGGACAGTCACCAGAGACTGCCAGGCCTGTGCGGAATGCAAGCCGCACTTCTACCGGCCAGACCGCGCGTGCCTGGTGAAAGCCTCCCGCCCTTTTGAACGCCTCAGCGTGGATTTCAAAGGGCCTCTCTCCTCCACCGACCGCAACACATATATCCTCAGTGTGGTCGACGAGTACTCCAGATTCCCCTTCACCATCCCATGCCCCGATATGACGTCTGCCACCGTCATCAAAGCCCTAAACCCAATCTTCGCTCTGTTCGGTTTCCCCGCCTACATCCACAGTGACAGGGGATCCTCATTCATAAGCGAGTGAATCGCTCTTGCTGAAAAGTATTCCCACTAACAAGTTTCAGTCTGAATGGGACAAGGTAACTCAGGTCAGGCGTGGGCGTATCCCTCTGACTCCAACAGTTTTTTTCCCTCAGTCTGTTTAGCCCTTAAATTGCCTGCTACATCTTCAATCCCATTTCTGGACCCAATTTCCTAAAATCTCCCTCACATAGTTAAGCACATGTCTAATCTGCCTATGTAGCCTAGGACATGGCATCAGGATTAATTCTGAGATTACTAGTCTCTTGATCTTGCACTTCAGTCTAGAACCTAACTGCTTAAATTTCCTTTGCACGATTGAATCATGCTCTGTTTTTAGCCCTGGTTCCTTCTGAATAGTTTACCTTCCAGTCTCTAAGTTTTGGCGTATAATGATGGTTGCTGTTTTCATATCTTCAAACCTTTCCCTTGAGAATATTTTTCCTTTTTCATTCCTTAGATATTAAGGCTGATCCCATTCCTTAGATATTCAGGCTGATCCTATTCCTTAGATATTCAGGCTGATCCCATTCCTTAGATATTCAGGCTGATCCCATTCCTTAGATATTCAGGCTGATCCCATTCCTTAGGTATTCAGGCTGATTAAAAGCCAGGCAGGCCATGTTTGAATGCTCCTTCTGTAACCATCTTTATAGTAGCCATTAGGGTGCCCAGTCAGTTACAACAGGAGTAATTTATGGGATCCCACAACCTATACAATGAGACAGTTTCCTCACAAACACAAACACTGGACAAAAGTATCCAACTCTGGATTCAAGGTGAGATATGCTACAACTAACTTGCTTGTTCCATAACAGCTTATTGTGAATGTAACACAGTTGGTACAACACAGTCCGTAGCAGACGCTTATCTCAACACACAACAAAGCATATTTATTTAGATATTCTCCAGTCAGCCAGGTTAATGAATTGGGAGAGTAACAGAGCATTGGGACGTTTGGACATGGGACGAGATTGAACTTTAGGATTAAGGTGGTGATGGAAGAGGCAAAGTATCAGGAGTTAGACTTTTAAAAAATAATTTATCCTTTCGTAGGGTGTGGGCATCCCTGGCTTGACCAGCATTTATTGCTCATCACTACTTTCTCTTGAGAAGTCGGTGGCTAGTCACCTTCTTGAACCACTGCAGGCCATGTGGTGTAGGTACACCCACAGTGCTCAGTGCTATTAATGAGGGCTCCAGGATTCTGATCCAGCGGCGGTGAAGGAGCAATGAAATAGTTGCAAATCAGGATGGTGTGTGACTTTGAGGGGAACTTGTTGGTTTTCCCATGCTTCGGCTACCTTTGTCCTTCTAGGAGGCAAGGGTCAGGGATTTGGAAGGTGCTGTTGAACAAGCTTGGTGAGTTGCTGCAATGCATCATTTGGATGGTACGCACATTGCCACCGTGTGTCAATGATGGAGGGAGTGAATGTTGAAGGTGGTTGATGGTATGTCTATCAAATGACCTTGTCCTGGATGGTGTAAGCTGAGCTGCACTCATCCAGGTAAGTGGAGAGTATTCCATTACACTCCTGATTTGTGCCTTGAAGGTGGATAGACTTTGGGGAGTCAGGAGATGAGTTACTCATCACAGACTTCCCAGCCTTTGATCTGGTTTTGTAGTCATAGTATTTATATGACTAAAAGCAAATTACTCCGGATGCTGGAATCGGAAACAAAAACATAAAATGCTGGATAATCTCAGCAGGTCTGGCAGCATGTGTGAAGAGAGAACAGACAAACGTTTTGCGTTGAGAACTCTTGGTCTGTATTCATTGAAGTTTAGAAGGATGGGGGTGGGGATCTTACTGAAACTTACAGGATACTGCAAGGCCTGGATAAAGTGGACATGGAGAGGATGTTTCCTAGAACCAGAGGACACAATCTCAGATGAAAGGGATGATCCTTTAAAACAGAGATGAGGAGGAATTTCTTCAGCCAGAGGCTGGTGAACCTGTGGAACTCTTGGTCGCAGAAGGCTACGGAGGCCAAATCACTGTGTGTCTTTAAGACAGAGATAGATAGGTTCTTGATTAATACGGGGATCAGCGGTTATGGGGAGATGGCAGGAGAATGGGGATGAGAAAAATATCAGCCATGATTGAATGTCAGAGCAGACTCAAGGGCCAAGTGGCCTAATTCTGCTCCTATGTCTTCTGGTCTTCTGGTCTGGATGACTCTCAAAGAGAGATGGTTAGATTGTTGGAAATGGTCATTGTCTGTCATGAAGGTTACTTGCTACTTATCAACCCAAGCCTGAATGTTGTCCGGGTCTTGCTATGTGTGGACCCAAACTGCTTCAGACTCTGAGTGAATGGTGCTGAAATCATCAGCGAACATCTCACTTCTGACCATATGATGGTGAGTCAGAGTACGGGAGGGAGATAGAGAACCTAGTGGCATGCTATAACGACAACAATCTCTCCCGCAATGTCAGCAAAACTAAGGAGCTGGTCATTGACTTCAGGAAGCAAAGTATCGTACACACCTCTGTCTGTAATAATGGTGCCGAGGTGGAGATGGTTGCCAGCTTCAAATTCCTAGGTGTGCACATCACCAACAATCTGTCCTTGTCCACCCACGTTGATGCTACGACCAAGAAAGCACAATAGCGGCTATACTTCCTCAGGAAACTTAGGCGATTTGGCATATCCACATTGACTCTTACCAATTTTTAGAGAATTACCACAGAAAGCATCCCATCTGGCTGCATCACAGTTTGGTATAGAAACTACTCGACCCTAGACAGCAAGAAACTACAGAGAGTCGTGAACACAGCCCAGTCAATCACACAAATCCGCCTCCCATCCACTGACTCTATCCGCACCTCCCACTGCCTTTGGAAAGCGTGCAGCATAATCAACGGCCCCGTCCACCCAGATTATTCTCTCTTCCAACCTCTTCCATCGGGAAGAAGATATAAACGTCTGAGAACACGCACTAGCAGATTAAAAAACAACTTCTTTCCTTCTGTTACCAGATTCCTGAACTTCCCTCTTATGGACTGAACTGATCTCTCCACGCATCTTCTCTGCGGCGTAGTACTACACTCCGTATGCCTCACCCGGTGTCGATGTCCATGCATTGCCTATTTATTGTATGGCCTATGGTTTTCATATATAAAACGATTTGCCTGAACAATACATTTCTCTGTGCTTCGGTACACGTGACAATAAATCGAAGATAAACCTAATCTGAAAGGTCATTGATAGAACAGCTGATGCCTGGGCCTTGGACACTCCCCTGCAGTAATATCCTGGGACTGAGATCCCCCGACCAAGATTGCAATGAGGTCAGGAGCTGAGTGACCTTGGTAGAACCAAAACTGAGCATCAATGAGCAGGTTATTGTGAGAAACTAAGCAGTTAAAATATGCCAGATTTTCCTTGGGAAATGCAAACAGATTTATGGTATTGTACCTCTAATCATAATGTATTATTTCAGCGTAGGAAAGAATTTCTGTGAACAAGCTGTGAAATTCTTTTATGTGTTGAAACAATAAACTATGATTACAGGTCAATCTGATCTATATAACCAAACCCCACTTATCATTATAAACAAATGTAACTATACAGATACTTATGGATTGTAGTCTTGGCAGGACAGATTGATTATTATCACCAAATAATCACAAAACTGAATGCTAATCAGAATATGTTCATGCATGTTGCTCCCATTAACACATGTTGGCCTGTAGAAGCAGTAAAAATATATCTCAACCATGCTCACATTTTCATTGTTTATAGTTCTAATTTTGCAGGTCAATTTTAATCTGGTCCATCAATCCCAGCTTCAGAAAGGAATTTCAAATTTTACAATGTCACTCCTATACCCTCCATTGTGTTCTATGAAGAATTAGAGTAGCTGGCAGATAATATGCTGAAGCAATTTACTTAATATCAGCATTGTTTAAACTGCAGTTGAAAACTGAAATGGGAAAAGTTGGCTTGAGCTATAATTGGTCAGGTGATAATTTATCAGTGTAGATTTTCTTATTTCGGATTTTTCTTTTGTGATACTCTAGAACATGTCACAAACAGGAGCCCTGACTGATCATTCCAATTATTAGCCACTCAGGAATTGAAGTCAGACTCTTCCAGGTTTGTATGGCGTAGTGTTACAACACCTGATCAGTTTAAACACCAAGGTTTTGCAAATTTTCCAAAATGTTCCTTTTTTAAGATGCAATTCTTCTTCTTTGTTAAACTCCACAGATCATTCCTATCCAATTCAATGAGAACATGCTCTGTTTCTGGGTCTGTTCTCATGTCCTGCTGTACTACTCACAAGGAGCTAATGGGAGTAGTCTGTAACTCTCTGTGACACTATCCTGCAGGAAACATTTGATTTTTTTTATCTTGCCATTGTCACATGATAACATGATTAATATCATTCAAAGGAGCTCTAAATGCATTCCTGTACCAAAATACTTTCCTCTATTTCCCATTGTGTATTTCTGAAACAATTGCTTGTAATCAGGTGCAGAACAAATTCCGTATTCGACATTATCCAAAGAAACCTCTCTTGTCTCCAACAATTTTATAGCAAGCAATACAAGTCAATTTGATCTTCCTTTGGATTTTGAACAGATTCTGGGAGGAGATATTGTTCCCTTCATGGAGATTATCTGACAATGGCTCAGTGAGTAATTTGTGTCATTTTATAGTTTAAATGAGAAATCTCCAGTCTTCACATTACAACAAGCTTGAAATTAGCATCAGCAGGTGTGCATTCAAAAATGTCAATTAAAATATGTTACCGCACGTACTCCTATAGACAAATGACAGCGTGAGAAGGCAGCAAAATTGCATCATTCGGGATCTTTTTATGCCGGTATGCTGGCACTCTCATTATGTCCACTGATGGAAGACAATACAAATGCAAAGACCAGGCTGTTAATTTAAGGAAAGGGCTCTACTTTTTCTTCAGTGTATTAAAATACCACAATTCCGTTTTTTAATAATGTACAGTCTAACCTCAGTTCAAATCAAAACTACTATACAGTACTTGAGAAATACAACAACTTGCATTTACATTGCACCTTCATTCAGGAAAGGCCCCAATACGCTTCACAGAAGACCAAGAGATGTGAAAAGTAATAGGCAAGTCTTTATCTGATAAATTTAAAGTACCCAATTCATTTTTTTTCCAATTGAGGGGGAATTAACGTGGCCAATGCATCTACCGTGCACATCTCTGGGTTATGACACAAGGAGAATGGGCAAATTCCTCACAGACAGTGACTCGGGGCTGGGATTGAACCTGGGTCCTCAGCGCCACGAGGTAGCAGCGCTAACGACCGCGCCACCCTAGTAATAGGCAAGTTGATTAAAATCATAGTTAAAAGGATAGGTTTTGAGCAAGTTTTCAAGTGTGGGGAAATCAGTAACAAAGTGAGGTTTAAGAAGTAATTCGTGATATTAGAATCAGGAACACTAAAGAACCTGCCACCAATACTGGGATGATAATAGAGAATTCATAGGAAGTAAGAGAAGAAGAAGAAACAAAGGCAAAGGCTGTGCCATTGGGAGAAAAAGGTTGCAAAGGAAAGTAGGAGTGAGACTGGAGATTTGCAAATAAAGTCAAAGAATTCGAATTCAGTGAATCGGGAGCCAACGGAAATCAACAAGGACAAAGATGATGGGGGATTGAAACTCAACTGCAGGACAGATCATGGGTACTGGAGTTTATGCAATCATATAGTTTGGGGAACAATGTTGTAGGGAAGAACCGAAGAGAACAACAGTATGAATTAGAATCTCAGTAATAGTGGGGTCAGGTTAAATAACAAGTAGGTCAGCACGGTGGCACAGTGGTTAGCACTGTTGCCTTACGGGGCCAAGGTCCCAGGTTCGATCCCGGCTCTGGGTCACTGTCCGTGTGAAGTTTGCACATTCTCCACTTGTTTGCGTGGGTTTCGCCCCCACAACCCAAAGATGTGCAGGATAGGAGGATTGGCCACGCTACATTGCCACTTAATTGGAAAAAATGAATTGGGTACTCTAAATTTATTTTTAAAAAAACAGAAGTAGGAGATGGTATGTATTCTGTACCTGAGAATACATTCTTGCTGGTTCTATCATGTGATGTGTAGTAACATCAGCAGAGTGGTTGCGTGGGCTTTGAGCAGGTCATCATCTTGATTATATAGGCAACACCTTTAATAAACATCTCATCGTGTTTTACAGGAATCATAGAATTTACAGTGCAGAAGGAGGCCATTCGGCCCATTGAGTCTGCACCGGCCCTTACAAAGAGCACCCTACTGAAGCCCACATATCTACCCTATCCCCGTAACCCAGTAACCCCCACTTAACATTTTGTGGACACTAAGGGCAATTTAGCATGGCCAATCCACCTAACCTGCACATCTTGGACTGTAGGAGGAAACCGGAGCACCCGGAGAAAACCCACGCAGACATGGGGAGAACGTACAGACTCCATACAGACATTGACCCAGCCGGGAATGAAACCTGGGACCCTAGATCTGTGAAGCAACTGTGCTAACCACTGTGCTACCGTGCTGCACCATCCAACATGTGGGTAACTCCATACCTTTTCTCTTTGTGGAAAAGAAGAAATATAACAGAAGAGAAAACTGGCGATGAGGATTGATGCAGAGAAAAATCCCTGGAAAGAAGATTTTCATTGACTAGTTCTGGGATGACATCGGGACACGTCTCGAAAGAGGCATCGGGTGAAGAGCTGCTGCCAGTGTGAAGGTTTAACAAACGTTTTCAGCAGAAAATGTGAGTAAGAAGACCGACATTGAAGAAGAATACCTTGTGTTGAAGTGATTGGGGTCTGCGCCGCAGGGACCACGCATGTGATGAAGCTACACGGGCTGCGGGGAACGGGGATTTTGAAGCCTGCTGACTCAGCATGGGGTACTACTCGGGTAAAAAAATCAAAACTCAGGCAAAAAGGGAAAGAATTCAGAGTTGCTTGTTCAAGGGATTGCTTGTTCCATACTTTCCAACACAAGTCGGAAGAGAGGAAGTGTAGACCCTCGGAGGTGGGATCCAAAAATAGTGGGAAAAACAAGCGGCATGGGTGCATTTGATGAGGATAGTGAAACATGGAATGCATTTGAAAAAAGATTCCAATTGTTTTCAACAGCTAATCAGACACCAGGGAGCTAATGGCGCAGCATTTCTCAGCTTAGTTGGCTGTGAAACATTTTAAAAAATAAATTTAGATTACCCAATTTTTTTTTTCCAATTAAGGGGCAATTTAGCGTGGCCAATGCACCTACTCTGCACACCTTTGGGTTGTGAGGGGAAGACCCACGCAGACGTGGGAGAATGTGCAAACTCAACATGGACAATGGCCCGAGGCCAGGATCGAACCCGGGTCCTCGCCGGCGTGACGCAACAGTGCTAACCACTGTGCCACCCAGAATTTTGTTTACCCAATAACTGAGGAAACAGGTGCGGAATTCTCCGACTCCCCGCAGGGTCGGGGAATCGCCCGGGGCTGGCGTAAATCCCGCTCCCACCGTGGCCGGAATTCTCCGCCACTCGGGAATCGGCGGGAGCGGGAATCACGCCGTGCCAATTGGCGTCCCTCCCCGGCGATTCTCCAGCCCGCGATGGGCCAAAGTCCGGCCGCTGACAGGCCTCTCCCGCCGGTGGGAATTGGAGCACCTCCGGTGCCAGCGAGATTGGCGGCGCGAGCGGGCCCCCAGGGTCCTGGGGGGGGGGGGGTGGGGCGATCGGACCCCGGGAGGTGCCCCCACGGTGGCCTGGCCCGCGATCAGGGCCCACCGATCAGCGGGTGGGCCAGTGCCATGGGGGCCCTCTTTTTCTTCTGCCACCGCCAAGGCCTCCACCATGGCGGAGGCGGAAGAGACCCCCCTACCGCGCAGGCGCCGGTGGTGACATCAGCGGCCGCTGATGCACCGACGCATGCGCAAACCGGTGAAGGCCTTTCGGCCAGCCCCGACGCCGGGTGGCGGGTGTCAAAGGCCGTTGGCGCCGGTTTTGGCGCCAGTCGCCGTGGCGCCAAGCACTCCGGTCCGGGCCTAGCCTCTAAAGGTGCAGAGAAATCCGCACCTTCGGGGAGGCCCGATGCCGGAGTGGTTGGCGCCACTCCGCTATGCCGGGACCCTTCGCCCCACCGGGTAGGGGAGAATCCCAGCCCAGGTCCTTCAGTGAATTAGTGAAAATTTTCGTGGGACGTTTCTCTCGTGGACTGTTATTGATTGCAGAAGGGTTTCAGTCCCTCCGCCATATTCAAGGAGAAGGTGAAACTATTTTAGTTTTTTTGTGTAGACCACAAGTGAGTCTGAATTGAGTTAGTAAGAAGAAAACTTGGTTTATAGCAAAGCAATTACATTTATAATACACATCAGATCCCTGGCGGGTCCCCTCTGTCGGTTTCACACCTGGCCAAATTTATACAGATCTTAGTGATGAATCATCTAGAGCTCCCCGTCCCCTTATCATATTCAACAAAATCACGTGGAGACTGATTGCTCGAACCCCCTAGGTCTCATGCAGGTTATAACAAATTTGTAGTGGCTTTCAGAAGATTAACTAGATATTGTGAATTTGGTACAATACTTAATGATACTCTTCAAGACAGGCTGGTTTGTGGATTACGATTGAAGCTATTCAGAGGAAACTGCTTACTGTAAGTGAATTAACATGGAAAGTTGCTGTGGAAGTTGCCACATCTATGGAACTTGCAATGAGAGAAAATTCACAGATAGGAACTGGAGCGACGATCCACAAAATGGATACTTCAAGAAACAAGGCTGTAAAGGTGCAACCATGTCACCGTTGTACACCAGTTGGAAAGTCAGCAGGGGAATTTTTAAAGCATTTTTATTGAAGATTTTCATTCATATTCAGGACAGAAAAGAGAAGAAAATAAGGTAAAAAAACATATTGACATTATAATCCAAATACTCACTTGTAACACACCTACCATAAAACATAAACAAACTTCACCATTGTGAGAAACATACTAGGACCCAAAACATAACACAGAAATGGCTATGGTAACATAAAATAAATATTTTTCTTCCATTGATTTCCTCTACCCACTATGTCATTCATTTTCAAAGTTGGGGTTGTGATCTGCGGTGGGTGTCAGGAAGGTCAAGGGGCCATCGATCGCAGTGTTCCCGATTGTGGGAAGAAATGCCCAACGGCCGTGACCGCTTTTTAAAAATGCCGGCCGCAACCGGCTTTCAGAATGCCGGCCGATCCAAGCATGCGTGCCCCCTCAGCAGTGCACAGGCCTGGAGCCCAGCGAGGCAGACCGCCTCCACCTGACATCAGCGCACTGACCCAGGAGCAGACACTTTTAAAAATCGATGGAGTCGATTTCCAGTGGCGGCCATGGAATGAGTGGTTGCTTATTTGGTAGCTCCCGCTCGTGGTGGACATTTGGGACGTTTTTCTCCAATTTACGGTGGATTTGATCGACAAAACAGGAGACTGGTGAAGTAGAGGAGAAGGATTCCCCACCAATCTATGGATTCATGGACTAGAATTGGTCTGAAAAGGAGATAACGTTGGTCAAAGACGGGAGTGGAGCCTGCAGCACAGGAGGGTCAAGGACCGGAATTGCCGGCCCAATGGTCAACAGAGTAACTGGTGGCCTTTCTTCAGGAGAGCTTTGCTCAGCAAAGAAAGGAATACCTACACCCGATTTAAGATGGGGATTGACCGTGTGGAGCAGAGATTGGAAGCCCAGGGCCAGGAGATTCAGAAGGCGGAAGAGACGGTTGATGAGCATGATGACCAGCTAGCCGCGATGGCAGTGGAAATGGAGCTAATGAAGGACCACCAGAAGAGGCTGCAAAAGAAAGTAGAAGATTTGGAGAACAGATCGCGCAGGCAGAACCCGAAAATTGTTGGCCTCCCGGAGGGCAGCGAGGGATCGGACGCAGGGCATATGTGGTTCGTATGTTTGAGAAGCTGCTGGGGGAAGGTGCATTTGCTCGACCCTTGGATGTGGACAGGGCGCACAGAATGCTTCTGAGGAAGCCACTGAGGAATGAGTCGCCGGGGCGATGGTGCTACGAATGCATCGGTTCCTGGACAACGAACAGATCTTGAGGTGGGTCAGGCAGAGAAGGCATATGGGAAGGCAACGAGCTGCGTATTTACCGAGTGGTCAAAAGTTTCAACGGGGTGAAATCGGCCCTCTTTAAGAAGGGGTGAAGTTCGGCATGCTGTACCCAGCGTATTTGTGGGTCACTTATGAGGGACAGGAACTTTATTTTGGATCGCCAGATGAGGCGATGAACTTTGTTAAGGTCAGGGGACTGGCAGGTGATGGAGGACATTGAACTTGGGGGCGAGTAGTTGTGTTGTTGATGTGCTGCTAAATTTCTCTTTGGGTTGGGCCGTTGCTCAGTTTTGTATGCCGGTTAACTTTGTTCTTAATGGGGGATGATGGGCGGAATTTTCTTCTTTGTGTTTGTTGGGGATTGTGACATTTTGCATATGTATGTTCGAGCGGGGGGCGAGGGAGATCAGTGGGGGTTAGGATGCTTGGCGCCATGGCAGCGGTTACCAGGCTTGCTGGGCAGGCTAGCTCATGGAAAGTGCAGTGGGGGGCGAGCAGGTGATCAGTTTATTGAATGGGGTTGGGATTGTTATTTTGTTATGGGGGGGAGGAGGGTATTGATCTGCTGACGCTTGGAGACAAATTGGGGGTTGATGACGGTGGATGCCTAAGGGCGGGCCTGAGGAGGCGCGAGCTGGAGGCTGGCCTAAGAAGGATTATGGTTAATCAGTGGAAGGGGTGCTGGTGGGGGGGGGTGGCAGGTGCCCGCCGACCAGGAACAGATGGGGCGGGGTACATTTGTGGAGGTTCGGACGACCAAGAGCGAAGGAGTTTTATTGTTTCTCCCAAGTGCACTAAGTGTGCTCCTGGATCGATTTGTTTGCATTTTGGACAGGACTTTTCTGGCGAGGGTGGTAGATGCCGAGTATTTGGCGACTGTGGTGTTGGACCATGCCCCACACTGGGTGGATCTACGTATGAGCAAGGGGGGGGGGCAGCACCCGCAATGGAGGTTGAATGTAGGACTGTTAGTGGATGAGGAGGTGTGTATGCAGGTGAGGGAGGCTATACAGAGCTATGTGGAGATAAATGACACAGAGGAGGTTTCGGCAGCAATGGTATGGGAGGCACTGAAGGCAATAGTTAGGAGGGAGCTGATTTTGGTACGGGCTCATAGGGAGCAGGTGGAGCAGACAGAGATGGATAGGCTGGTTTGGGAGATTCTCCAGGTGGACAGAAGGTATTCGGAAGTCCCGGCGGTGGGGTTGTTGAAGGAACGACAGAAGCTGCAGATGGAGTTTGATCTAATATCCACAGGGAAGACGGTGGGGAAGTTGAAGAAGGCGAGAGGAGCATTGTATGAATATGCGGAGAAGGCCAGTAGGATGTTAGCACACCAGCTCAAGATACGGGAGGCGGCCAGGGAGATAGGAAGAGTGAAACATAGAGGGGGGAACACGATTTTGGACCCAGCAGGGGTGAACAAAGTGGGTTGAAGGAATTTTATAGTCAGCTGTATGAGTCGGAACCCCCAGCTGGGGTGAAGGGGATGAGGCAATTCTTGGAGGGTTTGAAGTTTCTGAAGGGTGAGAAAGGGTTGGTGGAGGGGCTGGGAGCTCCAATCGGGATTGTTGAAGTACAAGAGGGACTGGAGGCTATGCAGTCGGGCAAGACCCTGGGGCCGGACGGATAATGTGGTGAATGTATAACCTATAAATCCACACTGTATATTACTGTGCCCCTGTGGGCTCCATCTGTGAGCCGTTGCGCGGCTCTGCCCACAGGGCAAGATGAGGAGCATGTACAGGGCTCCGCCCTTAGCTCCGCCCCCAGCTCAAAGTATAAAGTGCTGCGATCTTGCGAGCCTGCCTTCAGTTCAGCTAGTCGCAGGCGGGCTCAGTTGTAAGTCGATTAAAGCCACAGTTTACTTCAACTCGTGTCTCTGAGTGAATTGATGGTCGCATTAGTTTAATCGACTTCAAAAACTACCATGGAATCAGCCCTCAAACCTGACCGACTGGAACTCGATCCACAGGCCGCAGAAGCAAAATAAATTTATTTGCACTGGCTTCGGTGCTTCAAGACCTACCTGGCTGCGTCGACTACTTCCTCTGTTACAGAAGAACAGAAACTCAGTCTTCTCCACGCACAGGTGAGCCATCATATTTCAACTCAACTTGATGTAACTGACTCTTACACCGAGGCCCTTGCGATACTCGACCGCCTGTACGCGCGGCCCGTGAATGAAGTCTACGCGTGGCACATCTTTACAACTCACTGCCAGCAGAGTCGCTAGAAGACTACCTGCGCGACCTTAAAGCTCTAGCACGAGAATGTAACTTCCAGGCCGTGGCAGCCTCCCAGCACATGGAACTCGCCATCCGAGATGTGTATGTTGCAGGGGTCTGGTCCAATTATGTGCGCCAGCGTCTCCTCGAGAAAGGGGCCCAGAACCTGGAGGACACGGTAACACTAGCGACCTCGTTAGAGGTCACTTTTCAAAGCTTAAACTCGTTGCCAGCCGATCACGCGACCCCATCGTGGACCCCCGACCAGAGACTACCCCAGGCCTGCGCCGCACGGCCACTCGCCCACCACGGACGGCTATCATGCCAGTTTTGTGGCCACCCCAACACCCCCGGCAGCAATGCCTGGCCCGCAATGCAACCTGCAGCAGCTGCGGGCGAAAAGGACACTTTATGAAGGTATGCCTGGCTAAAACTAAAAACTCCAACTCGAACGCTAACCAGTACTCTCGCCCCTCCAACTCACAGGCCCGCAGACCCCGCAATGTAGCAGCATGTCTGCCAACTCCTCCTCCGCACAACATGTGCGACTCACGGGGGCCGCCATCTTGGCAATCCTCCCCCATGCGGCCGGCCATGTGCGATGCATGAGGGCCGCCATCTTGGGCGCCATCTTCCTCGCTGCCCACCACATGCAATCTACGGGGCCGGCCATCTTGGGCGCCATCTTCCTCGCCGCCCGCCACGTGCGATCAACGGGGGCCGCCATCTTGGCCATCACCCGATATACCACTCGACAACTACGACCTCCGCGGACAGTCATCACGGGGCCGCTCCAGCACCGCCGACCACGCCACCGTCTACCCGCAGCTCAGTGCAGTCACTTTGGACCAGTCGCAGCCAAAACACCTCAAAAGCTCCATGATGTCCATCCAAATCAACGGATACAAGACACTGTGCCTCTTCGACTCCGGGAGCACTGAGAGCTTCGTTCACCCAGACCTGGTAAGGCGCTGCTCGCTCCCGATAATTCCGACACGGCAAACTATCTCCCTCGCCTCGGGGTCGCACTCCGTTCAAATACAAGGGCGCACTATTACAACACTAACGATACAGTGCACCAACTACACCAACTTCCAACTGTATGTACTCCCAGACCTCTGCGCCCCCCTCCTCCTAGGACTGGATTTCCAGTGTAACCTCAGGAGCCTAACACTCAGCTTTGGCGGACCCCTTCCCCCTTTCACTATATGCAGTTTAGCCACACAAACAATCGACCCTCCTCCACTCTTTGCTAATCTCACCGCTAACTGCAAACCTGTGGCTACCCGCAGCAGGAGATATAGCCTGCAGGACAGGGTATCTATTAGAGCCGAAGTCCAGCGGCTCTTACGTGAGGGAGTCATAGAGGCGGGTAATAGCCCCTGGAGAGCTCAGGTGGTGGTCGTCAAGACCGGGGAAAGTTCCGGATGGTGGTTGATTACAGCCAGACCATTAACCGGTTCAAATACCTCGATGTGTACCCCCTCCCCCGGATTGCTGACATGGTAAATCAGATCGCCCAGTACCGCATCTTCTCCACGGTGGATCTGAGGTCTGCATACCACCAGCTTCCAATCCGCCCGGAGGACCGCCACTACACGGCGTTCGAGGCAGACGGCCGCCTATTCCATTTCTTCCGGGTTCCCTTTGGCGTCACGAATGGGGTTTCCGTGTTCCAACGAGCAATGGACCAAATGGTGGACCAGTAAGGGCTGCGGGCCACGTTTCCGTACTTGGATAACATCACCATCTGCGGCCATGACCAGCAGGACCACGACGCCAACCTCCACCGATTTCTCTAAACTGCCCAAAACCTCAGCCTCACATATAATAAAGAGAAATGCGTTTTCCGCACAACTAGACTAGCCATCCTCGGCGACGTTGTGGAAAACGGGGTCCTAAGACCCAACCCTAACCATATGCGCCCCCTCTTACAACTCCCTCTCCCTCACTGTTCCAGGGCCCTCAAGAGGTGCCTCGGATTTTTCTCGTACTACGCCCAGCGGGTCCCCCAGTATGCGGACAAAGCCCGCCCACTATTTAAGGCTACACTCTTCCCGCTGTCAGCCGAGGCCCGCCAGGCCTTCAACTGCATTAAGGAGGACATCGCCAAAGCCGCCATGCGGGCGGTGGATGAATCCGTCCCATTTCAGATAGAGAGCGACGCCTCAGAGGTGGCTCTCGCCGCCACTCTGAACCAGACAGGGAGGCCAGTAGCGTTCTTTTCCCGAACCCTGTCCGCTTCGGAACTTCGACACTCCTCAGTCGAAAAGGAAGCCCAAGCCATTGTGGAAGCCGTACGGCACTGGAGGCACTACCTCGCTGGTATGAGGTTTACCCTCATCACCGACCAGAGATCGGTTGCCTTTATGTTCGATAACTCGCAGCGGGGCAAAATTAAAAATGACAAAATCTTGAGGTGGAGGGAGGATCGAACTCTCCACCTATAATTATGATATCGTTTACCATCATGGGAAGCTCAATGAGCCCCCAGATGCCCTGTCCCGCGGCACATGCGCCAGCGCGCAAGACGACCGACTACAGGCTATCCACAATGACCTCTGCCACCCGGGGGTCACCCGGCTCGCCCACTACATCAAGGCCCGCAATCTGCCTTTCTCCACCGAGGAGGTTAAAGCTGTCACCAGGAATTGCCTGATCTGCGCGCAGTGTAAACCACACTTCTATAGACTAGACAAGGCCCACCTGGTAAAGGCATCCCGGCCCTTTGAACGACTGAGTATTGATTTCAAAGGGCCCCTCCCCTCAACCAACTGTAACATCTACTTCCTCAATATTATGGATGAATTCTCTCGCTTCCCGTTTGCCATCCCGTTCCCCGATATGACTTCCCATACAGTCATCAGAGCCTTGCATAATGTCTTCACCCTGTTCGGTTTCCCGAGCTCCATCCACAGCGACAGGGGTTCGTCCTTCATGAGCGACGAGCTGCGTCAGTACCTGCTCGACAAGGCCATCGCCTCGAACAGGACTACCAGCTATAACCCCAGGGGGAACGGGCAGGTGGAGAGGGAGAACGCGACGGTTTGGAAGACCGCCCTACTGACCCTGCGGTCCAGGAATCTCCCGATCTCCCACTGGCAGGCGGTCCTCCCCAGCGCACTCCATGCAATTAGGTCTCTCCTCACGAGCGACTATTTGTCCTCCCTAGGGGCACTACCACGGGGGCCTCGCTTCCATCCTGGTTGAGGACACCGGGCCCTGTCCTCCTTCGGAAGCACGTCCGGTCGCATAAAACAGACCCGCTGGTAGAGAGTGTCCTACTCCTGCATTCAAACCCCCACTACGCATTTATCGAGCACCCCGACGGCCGACAGGATACCGTTTCCCTCCGGGACCTGGCACCTGCAGGACTTACCACTACTACCACTACCGCCGAAGTACCCCTCACACTACACCACGCCCGACCTCCCATGCCCTGCGCACCTGCACCTACAGGCTTCCTGCGCCCCCTTTCACCTGTTACACAGGTCCACAGGAACAAAGCTCTGGAAGAACCACCCCCGGAGTCCACCCTCGGATTCGCGCCGAACATCTGTCCACAGCCATCCGAAGCAGCTGCAACGCCGATGCTCCATCGGTCCCAACGCACGATTCAATCACCGGACCGACTGAACTTATAGACCCGTCACCCCCGCCGGACTTGATTTTTTTAACAGGGGGTGAATGTGGCGAATGTATAACCTATAAATCCACACTGTATATTACTGTGCCACTGTGGGCTCCATCTGTGAGCCGTTGCGCGGCTCTGCCCACAGGGGGAGATGAGGAGCATGTGCAGGGCTCCGCCCTTGGCTCCGCCCCCAGCTGGAATTATAAAGTTCTGCAGTCTAGCGAGCCTGCCTTCAGTTGAGCTAGTCGCAGGCAGGCTCAGTTGGAAGTCGATTAAAGCCACAGTTTACTTCAACTCGTGTCTCTGAGTGAATTGATGGTCGCATCAGATACCCAGTGGAATTCTATAAGAAGTTTTCTGGGGTGCTGGGTCCATTACTAGTGAGGGCGTTTAATGAGGCAAGGGAGCGGGGTGTTCTTCCCCCAGCAATGTCACAGGCTTCGATCTTATTGATCCTGAAGTGGGAGAAGGACCCAGAACATTGCGGGTAATATAGACCCGCAATATAGAGGGAGGTGGAGTTGGCGGTCGCTATAGAAGCGGAGATGTCTTTCGACTGGGTGGAGTGTAAGTATTTGGGGGAGGTCCTGGGGCAGTTTGCGTTTGGGCAGGGCTTTGTAGACTGGGTCCGGTTGAGGTACCAGGCACCGATGGCGAGTGTGTGGATGAACTGAGTGAGCTCAGACTATTTTAGACCAAACCGGGGGACGAGACAGGACTGTCCCCTCTCCCCACTGTTGTTTGCTTTGGCTATAGAGCCATTGTTGATGGCGCTGAGAGTGTCAAAGGACTGGAAGAGGCTAGTCCGGGGGTGGGAGGGGGGTGGAACACAGAGTCTTGTTATATGCGAACGACCTACTTCTGTATCTTCCTGACCCATTAGGGGGGATGGGAGAGATTATGCTGATTTTAGGGGAATTTGGCCGGTTCTCGGGGAATAAATTGACTATGGGTAAGAGCGAGGTTTTTGTGATCCAGGCGAGAGGATAAGAGAGGAGACTGGGGGAGTTGCCGTTTAAAGTGGTGGGAGGGAGTTTTCGCTACTTGGGTATTCAGGTGACATGGGGATGGGAGCAGTTACATAAGTTAAATTTGGCCCGGTTGGTTGAGCAAAGGAGGATTTTCAGAGGTGGGACATGCTCCCGCTGTCACTGGCGGGGAGGGGACAGACCGTAAAGATGATGGTTCTCCCGAGATTTTTGCTTGTTTTCCCTATCTTTCTACAAAAGGCCTTTTTTAAGCAGGTTAATGCGGTAATCTCTGGATTTGTGTGGGCGGGTAAATCCCTGTGAATAAGGAAAGAGCTGTTGGAGTGGAGCCGAGGCTTGGGCAAAGGTTGGCCCTGCTGAACGTTAGGAATTACTACTGGGCAGCGAATATAGCCATGATAAGGAACTGGGCAGTGGGGGAGGGGTCGGTATGGGTGAGGGTGGAGGCAGCATCTTGTAAGGGCACAAGTTTAGGGGAACTGGTAACGGCACCTCTGTCATTCTCACCGGCCCGGTACTTCGCAAGTCCAGTGGTGGTGGTGTCTCTGAGAGTTTGGGGGCAGTGGAGGAAGCATATGGGAGTGGAGTGAGCGTCGGTGAGGGCTCCAATTTGTGGCAATCACCAGTTTGTACCGGGGAGGTAGGATGGGGGTTTCGGAGGTGGCAAATAGCAGGGATTGAGGGGCTGGGTCTGTTTATTGATGGGAGCTTTTCTTGTTTGGAGGATTTGGAGGAGGAGTTTGAATTGCCTAGTGGGAATGGGTTTCGCTATCTGCAGGTGAAGGACTTTGTACGAAGCAGGTTTCAACCTTTCTGCTTCTACCGCCACAGGGGATATAGCATAAGGTAGTGTTCAAAACGGAGGTGGGGGAGGGGAAGGTCTCGTAAATTTATAAAGAGCTTATGGAGTGGGAGGGAACCCAGATAGAGGAGGTGAAGCGCAAGTGGTAAGATGAGCTAAGTCAGGAGCTAGAGGCTGGTCTGTGGGAGGATGCTCTGAGTAGAGTCAACACGTCATCATATGCCAGGCTCAGCCTGATAGAATTCAAGGTGGTTCATCGGGCACATATTACGGTGGCCCGGATGAGCAGGTTTTTTGGGATAGAGGACAAGTGTGCGAAGTGTGCAGGAGAGCCGCAAATCATGTCCACATGTTTTGGGGATGTTCAAAGCTAAGGGAATTCTGGCAGGGATTTGCTGATGTCATGTCCACAGTTTTAAAGGGTGGTACCGAATCCAGAGATGGCGATTTTTGAAGTGTCGGAAGACCCGGGAGTCCAGGGGGCGAGGGAGGCTGGCGCTTTGGCCTTTGCCTCCTTGGTAGCCCGGAGACGGATCTTATTATCGTGGAGGGACACGGAGCCCCCAAAATCAGGGATATGGGTTAGCGACATGGTCGGGTTTCTCAGGCTTGAGAAAATTAAGTTCGCCCTGAGAGGATCACTGTTTGGGTTCGCTCGGAGGTGGCAGCCGTTTATCGACTTCATCGGGGAAAACTAAACTGTTAGCAGATACAATAAGGGGGGTTTAGGGAATGAGTGGGTAGGGGAAGTTAGTTTAGTTTAGGGAGGAACAACGAGAGGGGATGGAAGGATGTTGGCTGGGTATGGTTGTTGGCTGGGGAAGGTTACATACTGAATTATGTTTACATTTGTGTTTGTAACTTTTGTTGTTATAAAACCATAAATGCCTTAATAAAATGTTTGTTGAAAAAATCATCGATGGAGTCTTCTCTCCAGAACCTGCAGCAGAGAGCAGGTCACCCGCCCTGTACACCGATGCCACATGCTCTGGGCGCGAAAATATCCCTCCATTTTGTAGCTGCCAGCAGTGCTGGTGTGAGCTCCAGTGCCTCTAGTGAACAACCCATGAAGAAGAAAATGAAAACAGGAACAAAGATGATTGCTTGATTATGCCACTGCAAATCAGGATGTAAAGTTTGTGTTATATGTACGAAAGTAGTGGCAAATGAAAGATTAAAACCCTCAAAACTTCAGAGGCATTTCAAGTCTAAGCATGGCGAGTGAGGACAAACCTCTTGAATTTTTCCAATGGATGCAATGAGATTAGAATCATAGAATTTACAGTGGAGAAGGAGGCCATTTGGCCAATCAAGTCTGAACCGGCCATTGGAAAGAGCACTCTACTTAAGCCCATACCTCCACCCTATCCCCGTAACCTAGTAACACTACCTAATCTTTTGGATACTAAAGGGCAGTTTAGCATGGCCAATCCACCTAACCTGGGAGGAAACCGGAGTATCTGGAGGAAACCCACGCAGGAACAGGGAGAAAGTGTAAACTTCACAGTCACCCAAGGCCGGAATTGAACCTGGGTCCCTGGAGCTGTGAGGCAGTGCTTCAATCCAAATACCTCCCCCTATCTCCATGCCTAGCTCTTCCTCCCATATTTCTAGTGCCTCATCCAGTTGGGGCCCTTACCTCTTCTAATATTTGTCCGTACATTTCGGTGCATTTACCGTCCCCTAATTTGTCTGCTGCAACAGTCTGTCCACTGAGGGATCTGAATAGGAAGTAGACTGTGGGGACTGTGGTAGCTGGGGGAATGTTGCGGTCTCCTTGCAGAGGAAGTCCCACAGTTGTAGGTATTGGAGCTCGTTTCCTTTCGGGAGCTGGAGCTGTTAGTTCCCTCAGGGTCGCTACTCTACCTTCTACTTGCAGGTCTCTTACTGTCAGTACTCCTTCCTCCTGTCTCCACGTTTTGAAGGTGGCATCTATTTTTGCTGGGATAAATTTATGGTTTTTGCAGATGGGTGCCGCAGCATTCATGTCACCAAGTTTGAAATGGTGCCTAACCTGGTTCCAGGTCTTTAGTGTGGCCAGTACCACCGGGCTCCTCGTGTATTTGGCTGGGGGCTAATGGGAGTGGGGCCATGGCCAGTACTCGGAGGGATGATCCAATACAGGAGGTCTCCTCCATCTGCACCCATTCTGCCTCCGGTTCCCCAGCCGCCCCGCACCTTTTCTGCATTCACTGTCCCGCGGTAGAATAGGAGGTAAAGCAGCACCAGGCCTCCCATGCTCCGCCTTCTTTGTAAAATGCTTTTGTGGATCCAGCGTTTTTTTCCCGCCCGCACAAACGGCATGATTAATTTATCTACCATGGTGAAGAAGGCTTTGAGGATGAAGATCGGAGGGATCTGAATACGAAGAGCAACTTTGACAGCATGTTTATTTTTGTCAGCACTCTTCCCGCCAGGGAGTATGTCCCACCTCCTTAAGTCTCGCTTTACCTCTTCCACGAGGCTTGACAGGTTCCACTTATGGATCTGTGTCCAGTCATGGGCTATCTGGATCTCCAGGTATCAGAACTTGGTTTGGGCCAATATGAATGGAGCGTTCCCAACTCTGGTTCTCCCCCTTGGGAGTTCAATGGGAAGATTTCACTCTTGCTCAGATTTAGTTTGTATCCCGAGAAGGCTCCGAACTCCCTCAAGCTCGTTCCCATTCTTGCGAGGGGGTTTGAGACGGAGAGGAGCAGATCATCGGCATCGAGTGAGACTCTGTGCTCTCTGTCTCCCCTCTGGATGCCTCTCCCTCCTCTTCGCTGATCTTAGAGCGATTACTGTTGTTTTTGCTGATTCAGATAACACAGGCTGGTACTTGATGCAGTGTTAACTAAAGGATACTCCAGACTGAAATGAGTTCAACCTGTTTATTGAACTATTAATACAGTTCTCAAATGAGTTCGACTCTCTGCTAATCTAACTGTGGTAACTCAGTCTAACTGTACCAGCTTGCTCTAAGCCATGTGCTGGGGTGTGACGCTGCTGATCAACCCTGTCTAACTCTCTAGATGTCTGTCTGTGGAAAGAGGCAGGGTGTGAGTGCCTCATCCCTTTTATAGTGTTTATGTCACGCCCCCTTGTGGTGATGCCACCTCTGAGTGTCCTGACAGCCCATTGGTTGTGTCCTATTCTGAATGTTCATTGGTTGCATGTTTGGATATCAAGACAATAACCAGTGGCTCAATTGCCAGGGCAAAAAGCAGCTGGGACAATGGCCATCATTGCCTCATGCTTCTGTGCAGCCAGGAATATTTAGAGTTGGTGGCATTCATCCATATACTCGCCACGGAAGCAGTTTCACCCACGAGGTGAACACAGGCCCAAGCCCAAACCGTTCCAATACTTCCATGAGGTACCTCTATTCGACTCTGCTGAAGGTCTTCTCTGCATCCAGGGAGGTGTCTCCTCCCTGGATGGGCTCATAATCACATTGAGTAGGCGTCTGATGTTAGCCATTAGCTGTCTGCCCTTGATAAAGCCCGTCTGATCTTCCATGATTACTTCTGGCAAGCAACTCTCCAGTCACCTCACCAGAGCCTTCGCCAGGACTTTGACATCAGTGTTTAGGAGTGAGGTGGGTCTTATGACTCGCACTCTGTCAGGTCCTTGACTTTTTTCGAGATCAATGATATCAAGGCCTGTGCCAGTGTGGGCGGCGGGAACACCTTTGACAGCAGGACATTGAACATCTCCCGCAGGTGAGGGGCCGGTGCTGTCGCAAACTCCGTATGGAACCCATCCGGTCCTGGTGCCTTCCCTGACTGCATGGAGTGAATGCATTCCATGATCCCCCCCCCCCCCCCCCCCCCCCCATCCTAATAGTGCTTCCATTTCCTCCCCCACCATTGGTATGTCCAGCCCGTCAAAGAAACTTTCCATATTCGAGTCCTCCTCCAGGGGCTCAGGGGGCTTACAGCTCCTGGTAGAATGTTGCGAAGATCTCATTGATCTTTTTTGGCGATGTAACTAGCCTACTGTTCCCATACCTTAGCTGGGCTAGCTCCATTGTGGCAGCCTACTTTCTCAGCTGGCTTACCAGTAAGCGGCTGGTCTTTCCTGGCGGAGCAGGTTCAATGCTTTCCCTGTGGAGAGCAGGTCAAATTCCATTTGTAGATTTTTCCACTCCGCCAGTAGTTCCATGGTTGGAGCTGTGGAGTACCGCCGATGCACTTCCAAGATGAAGTCAATCAGCCATTGCCTGGCCACACTTTCCTTCTAGTCCCTGAGGGCCCTGTATGCTAGTATTTCTGCCCTGATCCCAGAATGTGGAGGGTGAGAACTCCCTATTTTGGTTGTGTGATGAATGAGATTCACACGGTGTTAGAAGTTACCAATGTCACTCTGTTCCCATTGTATTTATGTACCGATATTGTAAGTGCAGTTGCACTACCTGACCACCAAGGGGAGTAGCTCTGGGAGTACTCGAGAGTTTGTACTGGGCTCCCCCTTGGCTCCGCCCAGAACTCCTCCCCCTGGAGCTGCTGTATAAAGATCCGTGCCACAGGGCCAGCCAGCCAGTTCATCGAAAGTTCAACGGCTAACAGGCTGGCTCTGTTGTAAGTATATTAAAACCGTTATTCTAATCCTACAAGCACGCGTCCGTAGAATTGATGGTTCAATCAATTTAATATACTTACGAAACAGTCGAAGTAAATCATGGAAGCAGCCCTCAAGCCCGGACGCCTAGAACTCGACCCGCAGGATGCAGAGGCTAAAGACATTTTCTCCCACTGGCTGAGATGTTTTAAGGCCTACCTGGCAGAAGCCAGCACCGCTGAAACAACGGAGGAACAAAAGCTCAGCCTACTGCACACGAGGGTAAGCCACAGAATCTCCACACAGCTAAATCCGGCTGGTTCTTACACCGCAGCGCTGGCGATATTGGACAAAATGTACGTTAGGCCCATTAACGAGGTTTATGCATCCCACGTGTTTACGACTCGCCGTCAGCGGCCTACAGAAACGCTAGCCGAATTTGTACGTGAACTGAACAATCTTTCTAATGACTGTAATTATCAGGCCCTTACCGCGGCTGAACATAGGGAGCTTGCTGTGCGGGACGTTTTCGTAGCGGGCCTTAGGCCTAACTATGTGCGCCAAAGACTGCTAGAAAAGGGGGCCCAGGACTTAGATACTACTGTGGAGGCTGCTACCACTATGGAAGTCTCCTTCCGCAGCCTCACCTCATTTCTCACGGACCCCGCGACCTCATCGTGGGCCCCCGACCAACAACTCCCCCAGGCCTGTGCCGCACGGACCCCAGCTACCGCGCTGCCAAACCCAGTTACTCTGCTGCCCCAGCCAGCTACTCAGCTGCTCCAGCCAGCTACACAATCGCTCCAGCCTGCCATTTCTGTGGCCAAAGCCAGCACCCACGGCAGCACTGCCCAGCCCGATCCGCGACCTGCAGCAGCTGCGGTAAGAAAGGCCACTATGCCAGAGTGTGCCTTGTGAAAAGGGCCCCAGTTTCTAACTCCACAGTAGAGAGAACAAATCGCTCCCAGCACCAGAGGGTCCGCAGGGCCCGAAACGCTGCGGCCTACGCCCCGACTTCGCCCCCTCCCGCCACGTGCGATCCATGGGGGCCACCATCTTGGCAAACCCCCACCATGCAGCCGGCCACGTGCGACTCATGGGGGCCGCCGTCTTGGACGCCATCTTCCTCGCCGCTCACCACGTGCGATCCACGTGCCCCATCTGCATCGGCATGCTCAGATAGTTCATCAGAAGACTACGACTTCCCCGGGGACTCATCACACGGCCCGCAACTCAGCGCAGCGATCCTGCATCAAGCTCGCCAGAACGTACCGGCATCTACTCGACCGGACGCCCACTCGGAAGACTACGACTTCCCCGGGCACCCATCACGCGGCCCGCAACTCAACGCGGTCACCCTAGGTCAATCCCACCCCAAGCACCTACGAAGTTCGATGGCGGTGGTCCAGATCAACGGGTGCAGCACGCCATGCCTCTTTGACTCCGGGAGCACCGAGAGCTTCATACACCCAGAGCTGGTAAGATGCTGTTCGCTTCCTATTTTTCCTGTGAGCCAAACTATCGCCCTCGCATCGGGCATCCACTCAGTCCAAATCCAAGGACGCACCGTCGCTACGCTCACAATTCGAGGCGCTAGTTATTCTAAATTTAAACTTTATGTCCTGCCCGACCTCTGCGCGCCACTCTTATTAGGCCTAGATTTCCAGTGCAACCTCAAGAGCCTCACCCTCAGCTTCGGCGGGTCCCTGCCCCCACTCACTATCTGCAGCCTCGCTACGCTGCGCATCTCCCCCCCTCCTTTCTTTGCCAATCTGTACTCGCAGCAGGCGATACAACCTACAGGATAGGGTCTTTATCCGATCGGAGGTCCGACGGCTGCTCAGTGAGGGGATCATAGAGGCCAGTAATAGTCCCTGGAGAGCTCAGGTGGTGGTCGTCAAGACCGAGGGAAAATTTTGCATGGTCGTCGACTATAGTCAGACCATAAATCGCTTTACGCTCCTAGACGCGTATCCCCTCCCCAGAATTGCAGACATGGTTAACCAGATCGCCCAATATCGGCTATTTTCCACGGTGGATCTGAAGTCTGCATACCACCAGCTCCTAATCCGCCCGGAGGACCGCCACTACACGGCGTTCGAGGCCGATGGCCGCCTCTTCCATTTCCTCCGGGTTCCCTTCGGCGTCACTAACGGGGTTTCGGTGTTCCAACGAGCAATGGACCGACTGGTAGACCAGTACGGGCTGCGGGCCACGTTTCCGTATCTGGACAGTGTTACCATCTGCGGCTATGATCAGCAGGACCACGACGCCAACCTCCACCGTTTTCTCCAAACGGCACAGAAATTAAACCTCACTTATAACAAGGAGAAATGCGTTTTCCGCTCAAACAGACTGGCCATCCTCGGTTACGTCGTGGAGAACAGAGTCCTGGGCCCAGACCCGGACCGTATGCACCGCCTCTTAGAACTCCCACTCCCTCATTGCCCCTAGGCCCTCAAAAGGTGCTTGGGGTTCCTTTCATACTACGCCCAGTGGGTCCCTCAATATGCGGACAAAGCCCGCCCACTCTTTAAGGCCACACGATTTCCCCTGTCAGCTGAGGCGCGCCAGGCCTTCAGCTGCATCAAGGAGGACATCGCCAAAGCAGCCATGCGGGCGGTGGATGAATCCACTCCCTTTCAGGTTGAGAGCAACGCCTCAGAGGTAGCTCTAGCAGACACTTTAAATCAGGCAGGGAGCCCCGTTGCATTTTTCTCCCGTACCCTATCCGCTTCAGAACTCCGACACTCCTCAGTCGAGAAGGAAGCACAAGCCATCGTGGAGGCTGTTCGTCACTGGAGGCACTACCTCGCAGGTAGGAGGTTCACCCTCATCACTGACCAACGATCGGTTGCCTTTATGTTTGACAACTCGCAAAGAGGCAAAATAAAAAACGATAAAATCCTTCGGTGGAGGATTGAACTCTACACCTATAGTTACGATATTAAATATCGACCGGGGAAGCTCAACGAGCCCTCGGATGCCCTATCCCGCGGGACATGTGCCAGCGCGCAGATCAGCCATCTGAAAGCCATCCACGATGACCTCTGCCATCCAGGGGTCACCCGGCTCGCCCACTACATCAGAGCCCGAAACCTGCCTTTCTCCAACAAGGAGGTAAAAGCGGTCACCAGGGACTGCCCGATCTGTGCAGAGTGCAAACCGCACTTCTATAGACCAGACAGGGCCCACCTGGTCAAGGCTTCTAGGCCCTTTGAACGCCTTGCGATCGATTTCAAAGGGCCACTCCCCTCCACTAACAAGAACATTTATTTCCTCAACATCATAGACGAGTTCTCCCGATTCCCTTTTGCCATTCCGTGCCCTGACATGACCTCCCACACAGTGATTAGGGCCCTGCATAGTATCTTCACCGTGTTTGGGTTCCCCAGCTACGTGCACAGCGACCGGGGTTCGTCCTTTATGAGCGACGAGCTGCGTCAGTACCTGCTCGACAAGGGCATCGCCTCGAGCAGGACTACCAGCTACAACCCCAGGGGGAACGGGCAGGTGGAGAGGGAGAACGCGACGGTCTGGAAGACCGTCCTACTGATCCTCCGGTCTAGAAAACTCCAAGTCTCCCAATGGCAAGAAGTCCTCCCAGACGCGCTCCACGCAATTAGATCCCTCCTCTGTACAGCGACAAATCAAACCCCTCACGAGCGGCTCTTCATTTTTTCTAGGGGCACTGCCACGGGGGTCTCACTTCCAGCGTGGCTGAGGACACCAGGCCTGGTTCTCCTGAGAAAGCACGTCAGGGCGCACAAAACCGACCCCCTTGTTGAAAAGGTGCGCCTCCTCCATTCCAACCCACAGTACGCATTTGTGGAGTTCCCGGACGGTTGCCAGGACACAGTATCCCTTCGGGACCTGGCACCCGCTGGATCCAGCCCCCCCCTACCCCCACTGAGGAACCCCTTACCCCGTTCCCTATGCTGCCGCCCCCTCGCGCCCCCGATCCCGCAAGCTCGCCCCACCTGTTCCACGCGCCAGCACCAGCCCGCCCCCAGCACCCCCAGTCGCCGGTCGAGCCAGAGGTGTATGAAGTTGGGATGAGACCCACCCCGGAGTCTGCCATCGTACCCCAGCTCTCAACACCCACCCAGCCACCGCAAGAGGCTGCAACCCCGGTGCTCCGCAGATCGCAACGAACAATTCGTCCACCGGACAGACTAACTCTGTGAGCCACCACCCCCGCCGGACTTGATTGTTTTCATAGGGGCTGAATGTGGTGAATGAGATTCACACGGTATTATAAGTTACCAATGTCACTCTGTTCCCATTGTATATATGTACCGATATTGTAAGTGCAGTTGCACTACCTGACCACCAGGGGGGGAGTAGCTCTGGGAGTACTCGAGAGTTTGTACTGGGCTCCCCCCCTTGGCTCCGCCCAGAACGCCTCCCCCTGGAGCTGCTGTTTAAAGATCCGTGCCACAGGGCCTGCCTGCCTGGTTGAGGGTGGAGGCCAGAGCGACGTCTGATGCATTGCTCACGACCTGAAAGGTGAGTGTCTCGTCGACAGCGTGCATCGCGTCCTTGGCGATGTCGGCCTTTATGCGGTTGAAGGCCTGGTGAGCCTCGGCCGTCGGGGGAAAACTGGAGTGAATGAGTGGGCGGGCCTTGTCCGCATAGTTAGAGACCCACTGGGCGTAGTATGAGAAGAACCCCAGGCATTGTTTCAGGGCCATGGGGCAGTGGGGGAGGGGGAGATCTATGAGGGGGCGCATGCGATCGGGGTCGGGCCCCAGAGCTCCATTTTGCACCACATAGCCGAGGATGGCTAAGCGGTTGGTGCTGAACACGCACTTCTCCTTGTTGTACGTTAGGTTGAGGAGTTTGGCAGTGTGGAGGAATTTGGAAAGGTTAGTGTCGTGGTCCTGCTGGTCGTGGCCACAGATGGTGACATTATCCGTATACGGGAAGGTAGCCCACAGTCCGCACCGGTCAACCATTCGGTCCATCTCTCGTTGGAAGACCGAGACCCCATTAGTGACGCCGAAGGGAACCCTAAGAAAGTGGTAAAGGCGGCCGTCCGCTTCAAACGCGGTGTACGGGCAGTCGCCTTGCGGATGGGGAGCTGGTGGTAGGTAAAATTCAGGTCAGAGAAGACCCGGTAATGTGGAATCTGATTGATCATATCAGATATGTGTGGGAGGGGGTACGCGTCGAGCTGCGTGTACCGATTGATGGTCTGGCTGTAGTCAACGACCATCCTGTTTTTCTCCCCAGTTTTCACAACTACCACTTGGGCTCTCCAGTGGCTGTTGCTGGCATCGATGATGCCTTCCCGCAGCAGCTGCTGGACCTCAGACCTGATGAAGGTCCTGTCCTTGGCACTATACCGTCTGCTCCTAGTGGCGATTGGTTTGCAATCGGGTGTGAGGTTTGCAAACAGAGAAGGTGGGTCGACCTTAAGGGTCGTGAGACCGCATACAGTAAGGGGTGGTAAGGGCCCTCCGAATTTCACAGTAAGACTTTGGAGGTTGCACTGGAAGTCCAGGCTGAGTAGCAAGGCAGTGCAAAGGTTGGGAAGGATGTAGAGCTGGAAGTCGCTGAACTCTACGCCTTGGATGGTGAGGGTGTCGGTGCAGTACCCCCGGATGTCCACCGAGTGGGATCTAGAGGCCAGGGAGATTCTCTGGTTAATGGGGTGTACCGTGAGGGAGCAGCGCCTTACCGCATCGGGGTGGATGAAGCTCCAGAGTCAAGAAGGCATGATGTCATGTGCCCGTCGACCTTTACCGTCGTCGACGCGGTTGCGAGGTTATGCGGCCAGGACTGGTCGATCGTGATGGAGGCGAACTGTAGCTGGTGTTGGAAGGCCCCTGGCTGGTCGGCGGTGGTTGCAGGCGATGAGTGGCCTGATGAGGGGGGTCCTGAGGTGGGGAAGATGGCGGCACCCATGGGGCGCACGTGGCAGGTGGCGTTAAAGATGGAGGCGCCCACGGGCTGCATGAGGCCTGATTGGGGAAGATGGCAGCGCCCACGGGCTGCACGTGTCTTGAGGAAAGCAAGATGGCGGCATCCACGGGCCGCACGTGGTCAGAGGCGAGGTAGATGGCGGCGCCCATGGGCCGCACATGGGTTGCGGGGACGCAAATGGCGGCTTGGGATTGGCTGGGGGCGGTCGCTGGTGGGGTCCACGATGTCCAGGAGGGGGGCGCCGTGTGGTCGGGGGTGTTCGCTTGTACATTACGGGAGGCGACTGTGAGGGAGATCGCGAGTTTCTTGGTCGCCGCGAGGTCGAGAGTATCCCCTTCTAAGAGGCGCTGGTGGATGTGCGCCGACCCTATGCCCGTAACGAAAGTGTCCCTAATTAGGAGTTCGGAATGTTCAGCGGCTGAAACAGCCTGGCAATCGCAGTCCCTCGCCAGGGCATGCAGGGCACGCCAGAAATCTTCCACAGACTCACCGGGGAGTTGATGCCGCGTGGACAGGAGGTGCCTGGTGTAGATTTTGTTGGTCTACTGAGTGTAGTTCTCTTTCAGTAGCGCCATGGCCTCAGCGTAGGTAGGCGCGTCCCGGATGAGGGGAAAGATATCGGAGCTCAGCCGCGTATACAGGATCTGGAATATCTGTGCCTCTGAGGATGGTTCTGTTGCAGATCTGATGTCTGCCTCGAAGCAAGCTAGCCAATGTGCGAAGGCCGACTTGGCATTGTCTGATTGAGGGTGAAGCTGCAGGAAATCAGGCTTGATGCGGAGATCCATCGTTGTAAAATCTCTGCTTAATAAATTGATCATCAATTACGATGAGACGAGAGTAGAGTGTAATCGAGGCTTTATTAAGGAGAGATGTGTAGCCTGCCGCAGCTGCTGCCGAAATGGCAGAGCCCGGTCCACCTCTGGGGGCTTGGCGAAACCCTCCTCCCTGACCAATTTCCTGAGCATCTTCGAGACATTTCCGTTGGTTTCCAGCCCTCTGCACCCTGCAAAGCCCAACAGTCTGCAGGTTCTGTCGGCAAGGCCTGTTCTCTTGGGCCGTCAACTTTTCCCTTCAGTGCCTTCTGGGTCATCACCAACCTTGCCACGTCTCTGCTTCAAACGAGGCGGTCTGCTCATCCTAGTCCTCGTCATCCAGGTCGTGCACTGTCACCTCCTGGGCATCCAGTCCCTGCCCCGCTCTGTCCATTGCTCCCTTTATGGGAGCCAGCGCGACCTCTATTGCCGACCTCATCGTCACTATAGGGTCCTCCTTTATCCGGTCTGTGTGATCTTGGAGCTCCGCAGAGAGACACTCCATCAGTTGCTGCATCGATGAGGAGCAGGCACTGGTGTTGGTCACCCTGCTGGGTCCGCCATGCTCCGGTTTGGTTCGTCCTGCCCATCCCTTTGTCCCCGTGTTCCGGGGCTGGGTTCGGGATGTTCCTTTCTCTACTTTTGCTGTCCTGGTGGCTCTGCTGCAGGTTCGATGGTATCTCAGTCGATTGAGTATTAGGTGGGGGTAAAGCTGGGGAACTTTTTCATATTTTTGGGGTCTGATTGATGGGTTAAAAAGGTCTAGTGAAACGTTTCCAAGAGTGAGCATGTTTCATGCAACAGTTCATCGCTGCCACCGGATGTCACTCAGTAGGGGAATGCTGGAGTAAATCAAATACATGTAAGAATTGGGGCAAAGGGCAACACGGTGGTGCAGTGGTTAGCACTGTTGCCTCACGGCACTGAGATCCCAGGTTCGATCTCAGCTCTGAGTCGCTGTCCATGTGGAGTTTGCACATTCTCCCTGTGTTTGTGTGGATTTCGCCCCCACAACCCTAAGATATGCAGGGTAGGTGGTTTGGCCACACCAAATTGCCCCTTAATTGGAAGAAAATGAATTGAGTACTCCAAATTTTTTTTTAAAAATCAATAAGTTACTCAAAATAACCTTTTCTGTGTTTCGTCCACACAGACTTGAGTATTCAGTGTTCAAAATAAGATTTTGATTATGAATTATGTAGAATTTAACTTGCCTTAACAATTATCTTTAAATACCAATGTTCATGTTTTTACTGAGGCCATTGCCCATTCAGAAGTTAGTGTTTTCAGTCATCATTCTCACCAGAGTTATTATGCAGTCAGCTGAAACAAATTCCCCAAATCACACTTTGTTATTTGTTCTTTGGGATGTAGGCATCACTGGCTGGGCCAGCATTTGTGTCCATCTCTAATTGCCCTTGAACTGGGTGGCTTGCTGGGCCATATCTCTGGGGGTCGGTTAAGAGTCAACCACATCGCTGTGCTGGGTCTGGAGTCACATGTAGGTCAGACCGGATAAGGATTGCAGATTTCCTTCCCTGAAGGACATTAGTGAACCAGATGGGTTTTTACGACAATTGGCAATGGTTTCATGGTCATCATTAGATTTTTTAAAAATAAATATAGAGTACCCAATTATTTTCTTTCCCAATTAAGGGGCAATTTAGCGTGGCCAATCCATCTGCCCTGCACATCTAAAAAAAAATGTATTTTAAAAAAAGAAAAGAAAAGAACTGTGGCAATAAGGGCAACATTGCCAAGGCATGTTGAGCTCAGAAAACATCTTCTACACCAAGAAAGTACAAGAAGAACAACACATGTACACAATCTAATCATGTCTACAAATGACTGGATTTACATAGAATTACAGTGCAGAAGGAGGCCATTCGGCCCATTGAATTTGCAGCGGCCCTTGGAAAGACCACCCCACTTAAGCCCACACCTCTACCCTATCCCCGTAACCTCACCTAATCTTTTTGGACACTAAGGGACAATTTAGCATGGCCAATCCAACTCATCTGCACATCTTTGGCCTGTGGGAGGAAACCGGAGCACCCGGAGGAAACCCACACAGACACGGCTCATGAAACTCATGATCACTCGAATGACAGTGGAACTGAGCTACTGCAAGAAGTTCAGCTAGGTAATCATAATCTTTATTAGTGTTGCAAGTAGGCTAACATTAATACTGCAATGAGGTTACTGGGAAAAGCCCCTAGTCGCAACATTCCGGCACCTGTTCGGGTACACAGAGGGAGAATTCAGAATGTCCAATTCACTTAACAAGCACTTCTTTCGGGACTTGTGGGAGGAAACCGGAGCACCCGGAGGAAACCCACGCAGACACAGGAAGAACGTCCAGACTCCGCACAGACAGTGACCCAAGCCGGGAATCAAACCCAGATCCCTGGTGCTGTGAAGCAACAGTGCTAACAGCTGTGCTACTGTACTGCCCATTGTGTCATGTCAATGCAGGGCACATCCAAAATTTGACGGTCATGAAATTAAAATGGAAGTGGGTATGGATGCAGCAGTATCGTTGATACCTGAGACAATTTATAATCAAAAGCTGAGGCATCTGCTTTTAAAACCATCAAAAATCAATGTATGGAATTAGAAGTAAGTAGTTTTGGTGATGAATAGGATATAAGGAACGGTATAGGGCAGCACGGTAGCACAAGTGGGCAGCACGGTAGTACAGGTGGGCAGCATGGTAGCACAAATGGGCAGCACGGTAGCACAAGTGGATAGCATTGTGGCTTCACAGCGCCAGGGTCCCAGGTTCAATTCCCTGCTGGGTCACTCTGTGTGCGGAGTCTGCACGTTCTCCCCGTGTCTGTGTGGGTTTCCTCTGGGTGCTCCGGTTTCCTGCCACAGTCCAAAGACGTGCAGGTTAGGTGGATTGGCCATGATAAATTGCCCTGAGTGACCAAAAAGGTTTAGGAGGGGTTATTGGATTACGGGGATAGGGTGGAAGTGAGGGCTTAAGTGGGTTGGTGCGGACTCGAGGGGCCGAATGGCTTCTTTATGCATTGTATGTTCTATGTTCAGTATTTGTACATTGTTCCCATATTTGTTCTTACACTACCCAAGATTTTGTAAAAGAAACAAAGATTGCATTTACAGGACATCTTTCACGACCTCAGAATATAATAATAATCATCTTTATTATTATCACAAGTAGACTTACATTATTGTCACAAGTAGACTTACATTAACATTGCAATCAAGTTGCTGTGAAAATCCCCTAGTCACCACACTCCAGCGCCTGTTCAGGTACATCAAGGGAGAATTCAGAATGTCCAATTCACCTAATAGCACGTCTTCCGGGACTTGTGGGAGGAAACCGGAGCACCCGGAGGAAACCCACGCAGACATGGGGAGAATATGCTGACTCTGCACAGACAGTGACCCAAGCCAAGAGTCGAACCTGGGACCCTGACACTGTGAAGCAACAGTGCTAACCATATCCTAAAGCGCTTTCCAGCCAATTAAGAAAAAATGTTTTTCGTTTGATCAACCAATTCCTTTCCATTCACTATTGCTTCAGTAAATCAATTTGCATAATTTAGTTGTGGTGAAGTCTATTATATATGACTTGCAAATATTTTTTTATTTCTGGGCTTGGTTTGTGCTTTCTTCTCCAAGCTGCTGTACATTGAATTTCCATATTACCTCCCCACCCTGAGTTCATTAGCAAATATATAGGAAACAGCTCCCACCTACTTGATGACTCAGTCAACAAATATGCACACATACCAGAAAAGTGCCAGGTTCATTCTAGATTTATGATGCCAAAATGAGCTCAGGCGTGCAGCCCTGTGGTTGACTAATTAGCCTAAATGGGCAGGGTGGGCTGTAGCACAGCTGCTCACAATCCAACAATTCTTGCTGGAACAGGATACTGGATGAGTGGAAATCCAGGCATGTGTTGGCTTGTAAAATCAGTTAGCTTTCTGTGGGGGCTCATGAAAGAAGATTTGTTTCTTGACTGTATTACCAGAAGACCATTGTACTTTTCTGAATCTATACTGTAACATCAGTTAGTTTGTTTAGGTAGAACCGCCAGAATGTTAGCAATGAGATTCTTATTCAGAAGTGCTGAAACCATTCACAAAACCATTTAAGGATCTACTGCCCGTTAACTATGGGCAGCATGGCGGCACAGTGGCTAGCACTGGGACTGCGGTGCTGAGGACCCTGGTTTGAATCCCGGCCCTGGGTCACTGTCCGTGTGGAGTTTGCACATTCTTCCCGTGTCTGCGTGGGTTTCACCCCCACAACCCAAAAAGATGTGCAGGCTAGGTAGATTGGCCACGATAAATTGCCCCTTAATTGGAAAAAAAAATAATTGGGTACTCTAAATTTATTTTAAAATAACTATGAACAGGCAAAAATCTAATCCATGGATCTGTGTCAGAAAGCACATTAAAACAACTTGTATTTTTAACTCAGTAAGACTAAATGGTTCTATTTCAAGAGAGGGGAAGTGAATGAAGTAAGTTGGATTTTTAAAAAGTCATCAACATTGGATCAAAGTCATTGAAACAAAGGTGGAATGTGACTTACGAACTACAATCAAATATTTACAAAGACGAGGCTTTCATGCAATTTATGAGATAAATAAATAGGTGGGGTTATTTTCAATTCAAAATTTAAAGTACCCAAATCTTTTTTTTCCAATTAAGGGGTAATTTTAGTGTGGTCAATCCACTTTCCGTGCACATCTTTGGGTTGTGGGGGCGAGACTTAAGCAGACATGGGGAGAATGTCGAACCCGGTCCTCGGTGTCATGAGGCGGCAATGCTAACCACTGCTCTGCCCTGATTTTCAATTCCTAGTCACTAGATTCTCACCTATTAAATTAGCTGCTGGGGCGGCACAGTAAATTCCCCTTAATTGGAAAAAGAAAAGAATTGGCTACTCTAAACTAATAAAAAGGAAAAAAAAAACTGCTGGCAGTTCATTGACAATGGCACCTTCAATGACAGAGTCTTCAGTTGTAGTTTAGGTATAAACAGAAGGAGCATGTGCTGTGGAAGCTTCACTGATGTGTAGCACGTGTTAATTGTTTGGGTTGTTTGCAACAGGTAGTGTACTGATCTTCCTTAACCAGCCTGTGCTTGCAAAACATAATGTTCAACATTGGATGTGATTCTGTGATTGGACAACACTTACTGAACAATCACACTAACCACTAACTAATCTTAGAATTTAACATTATCTGCTTCACGGCGCCGAGGACCCGGTTTGGATCCCAGCCCTGTGGTTCCTGCCCGTGTAAAGTTTGCACATTTTCCCCATGTCCGCATGGGTCTCACCTCCACAACCCAAAGATGTGCAGGATTGGCTGGACAGTTTCTTTGATAGCAATTTTTTTTTTTTAAATAATTTTTATTGGAATTTTTTGAAAAATATATATCAACAAAACAATAATAACAATAAAAATAATAGTAATAAACACCCCCCAGCACCCGTAACAACGCATATAACAACCCTCCCCCCACCCTCCCCAACCCCAATAAACAACAAAATAATTTAACAATAAGCAAATTAACTTAAACACTATCCCCCTAAAAACCCTCCCCCCCCCCCCCCCTTTCCCCCCCTCCCCCCCCCTCCCCCCCGGGTTGCTGCTGCTGCTGACCTAGTACCTTATCGTTGAGCCAGAAAGTCGAGGAAAGGCTGCCACCTCCTAAAGAACCCTTGTACCGACCCCCTCAGGGCGAATTTGACCCTCTCTAGCTGAATGAATCCTACCATGTCATTAATCCAGGTCTCCACACTCGGAGGTCTCGCATCTTTCCACTGCAGCAAGATCCTCCGCCGGGCTACTAGGGACGCAAAGGCCAAGACATCGGCCTCTTTCGCCTCCTGCACTCCCGGCTCCACCCCAACCCCAAATATCGCGAGTCCCCAGCCTGGCTTGACCCTGGATCCCACCACCCTCAACACCGTCCTCGCCACCCCCTTCCAGAATTCCTCCAGTGCCGGGCATGCCCAGAACATATGGGCGTGGTTCGCTGGACTCACCGAACACCTGACGCACCTGTCTTCACCCCCAAAGAACCTACTCATCCTAGATCCGGACATGTGGGTCCGGTGCAGCACCCTGAACTGGATGAGACTAAGCCTCGCACATGAAGAGGAGGAGTTCACCCTCTCCAGGGCGTCCGCCCATGTCCGCTCCTCAATCTGCTCCCCCAGCTCCACCTCCCACTTAGCCTTCAGCTCCTCTACTGACGCCTCCCCCACCTCCTGCATTACCCGGTAGATGTCAGACACCTTCCCATCCCCGACCCACACCCCCGAAAGCATCCTATCCCTTACCCCCTGCGGGGGCAGCAGAGGGAACCCCTCCACCTGTCGCCTAGCAAACGCCTTGACCTGAAGGTACCTGAACATATTCCCCGGTGGGAGCTCAAACTTCTCCTCCAGTTCACCAAGGCTCGTGAACCTCCCGTCGATAAACAGGTCTCCCAACTTCCTAATGCCCACCCTATGCCACCCCAGGAACCCGCCATCCATGTTCCCTGGGACAAACTGGTGGTTCCCCCGCAGCGGGGCCTCCACCGAGCCCCCCACTTCCCCCCTGTGTCGCCTCCACTGCCCCCAAATTTTGAGGGTAGCTGCCACCACCGGGCTCGTAGTGTACCTCATTGGAGGGAGCGGCAGCGGCGCCGTTACCAGTGCCCTCAGGCTCGTGCCTCCACAGGACGCCATCTCCATCCGTTTCCAAGCTGCCCCCTCCCCATCCATTACCCACTTATGTACCATCGAGACATTAGTCGCCCAATAGTACCCAGAGAGGTTGGGCAGCGCCAGCCCCCCTCTATCCCTGCCCTGCTCCAAAAAGACCCTCCTTACCCTCGGAGTCCCGCGCGCCCAAACAAATCCCAGAATGCTGCTGTTCACCCTCCTAAAAAAGGCCCTCGGAACGAAAATGGGGAGGCACTGAAAGAAAAACAAAAACCTCGGGAGCACCGTAATTTTAACGGACTGTACTCTACCCGCCAACGACAATGGCAGCATGTCCCACCTTTTAAATTCCTCCTCCATCTGCTCCACCAACCTAGTAAAATTGAGCTTGTGCAGAATCCCCCAGCTCCTAGTCACCTGAACCCCCAGGTACCTAAAACTCCTCACTGCCCTCTTTAGCGGGAGCCTACCAATCCCCTCCTCCTGATCTCCCGGGTGTACGACAAACAGCTTACTCTTGCCCAGGTTCAATTTATATCCCGAGAAACTCCCAAACTCAGCAAGAATCTCCATCACCTCCGGCATTCCCCCCACCGGGTCTGCTACATACAACAGCAAGTCGTCCGCATACAGCGACACTCGGTGCTCCTTCCCCACCTCGCACCAAACCCCTCCACCTCCTCGACTCCCTGAGAGCCATGGCAAGAGGCTCAATTGCCAGCGCAAAAAGCAAGGGGGACAGGGGGCACCCCTGCCTCGTCCCACGGTGGAGCCTGAAGTACTCGGACCTCCTCCCATTTGTCGCTACACTCGCCATCGGGGCTTCGTACAGCAACCTCACCCATTTAATAAACCCCCCCCCAAACCCGAACCTCTCTAACACCTCTAACAAGTACCCCCACTCAACCCTGTCAAAGGCCTTCTCCGCATCCAATGCCACCACAATCTCCGCCTCTCCTTCTGCTGCCGGCATCATTATCACATTTAGCAGCCTTCGCACGTTAGTGTTAAGTTGCCTCCCCTTCACAAAACCCGTCTGATCTTCATGTACCACCCCCGGCACACAGTCCTCTATTCTAGTGGCCAAGATCTTCGCCAGCAACTTGGCGTCTACATTCAACAGCGAAATCGGCCTGTATGATCCGCACTGCAAGGGGTCCTTATCACGCTTCAGGATCAGGGAGATTAGCGCCCGAGACATCGTCGGGGGCAGAACACCCCCCTCCCATGCCTCGTTGAAGGTCCTAACCAACAGGGGGCCCAGCAGGTCCGCATATTTCTTATAAAATTCAACCGGGAACCCATCCGGTCCCGGCGCCTTCCCCGACTGCATGTGGCCAATCCCACTGACCAGCTCCTCCAACTCGATCGGCGCCCCCAGTCCCTCCACATGCTCCTCCTGCACCCTTGGAAATCGGAGCCTGTCCAAAAAACTCTCCATTCCCCCTCCCACCACCGGCGGCTCCAACCGGTACAGTTCCCTATAGAAGTCCCTAAAGACCTCATTGACCTCTGCCCCCTGCCGCACCACACTCCCATCTCTATCCTTCACTCCACCAATCTCCCTAGCTGCATCCCGCTTACGAAGCTGGTGCGCCAGCATCCTGCTCGCCTTCTCTCCATACTCATAGACCGCTCCCTGCACCTTCCTCCACTGTGTCTCCGCCTTTCTGGTGGTCAATAAATCAAACTTGGCCTGCAAGCTACGCTGCTCCCCCAGCAATCCCTCCTCCGGGGCCTCCGCTTACCTTCTATCCACACTGAACAGCTCCTCCACCAGTCTCTCCCTCTCCCTCCTCTCCCCCCTCTCTCTATGGGCTCGGATGGAGATCAGCTCCCCCCAAATCACTGCCTTCAGAGCCTCCCACACCATCCCCACCTGGATCTTCCCAGTATCATTGACCTCGAGGTACCTCTCGATACATTCCCGAACCCTTCTACACACCTCCTCATCAGCCAACAACCCCACGTCCAGACGCCAGAGCGGGCGCTGGTCCTGCACCTCCCCCATCTCCAGATCCACCCAATGCGGAGCATGGTCCGAAATCGCAATAGCCGAGTACTCAGCCTCCTCCACCCTCGGGACCAGTCCCCTACTCAAAACAAGGAAATCAATGCGGGAATAAACCCTGTGCACATGGGAGAAAAAAGAGTACTCCTGAGCCCTCGGCCTCCAGAACCTCCAGGGATCCACTCCTCCCATCTGGTCCATAAACCCCCTCAACACCTTGGCCGCCGCCGGCCTCCTGACTGTCCTTGAACTAGAACGATCCAGTGGGAGATCCAGCACTGTATTGAATTCCCCCCCCCATGATCAAGCCCCCCACCTCCAGGCCAGGAATGCGTCCCAACATGTGCCTCATGAAACCAGCATCATCCCAATTTGGGACGTACACATTAACCAACACCACCCTCTCCCTCTGCAGCTTACCGCTCACCATCACATATCTGCCGCCACTATCAGCCACAACTTCTGATGCCTCAAACGCCACCCTCTTCCCCACCAGGATCGCCACCACCCCGGTTCTTCGAGTTGAGCCCTGAGTGGAAAACCTGCCCCACCCACCCCTTCCTCAGGCGGACCTGGTCCGCCACCTTCAGGTGGGTCTCCTGGAGCTTGGCCACGTCCGCCTTCAGCCCCATCAGATGCGAAAACACCCGGGCCCGCTTAACCGGCCCATTCAACCCCCTCACGTTCCACGTAATCAGCCGGATCAGGGGGCACCCCGCCCCCCTCCCCCATCGACTAGCCATAGCCCATCGACTGCTCGCTCCTGGCCAGCACCCATTCGGCCCGTGTCCCACGGCGATAGAACCTCACCCCGACCCCCCCCCGAACTCCTCCCTGGCCAATCCAGCAGCAACCCGGTACCCCCCCCCCCCCCCCCCCCCCCAGGCTAGGACCCCTCCTAGCCGCGACTCTCCCTCCACTGTACTCCCGTGAGCCAGCTGACTTCTGCTGACCCCGGCAGCTCCCGCTCTAACTCCGACCCCTCCCGATATGAGGTCCCCCCTCCTCCCCTGCATCAGCTCCTTGGCACCGCTTCAGCGTGGGAAACCCGGTCTAATAACCACGGCCCTCGCCACCAGCTCCACCCCCTCGTCCCGCAGCGCGGGAAACCAGAGAAAAGCCCGCACTTTCACACTGCCCCACCCCACCAACGCAGCTCCCAAACCGCAGTCCCAACCCAACCACCAACTCCGTGCAAACAAAGACACAGATCAACCACAAACCCCAGTACCCCCCTTAGAACACAAAACTGTAAACCACATCGTCCGAAAGCGAGAGAAAAAACAGAAACAAACAGAATAACCCGCTACAGCATAAACAATGATACAGAAATAGAAAAACTCCCACAGTCCCCAATCTCTAGTTCGAGTCCAGCTTTTCAGCCTGCACAAAAGCCCACGCTTCCTCCGGGGATTCAAAGTAGTGATGCCGGTCCTTGTAGGTGACCCACAGGCGCGCAGGCGGCAACATGCCGAACTTCACCTGCTTTCCATGGAGCACCGCCTTCGTCCGGTTAAATCCGGCTCTCCGCTTGGCCACCTCCGCACTCCAGTCCTGGTAGATGCGCACTACCGAATTCTCCCACTTACTACTCCTCACCTTCTTGGCCCATCGCAGCACACACTCCCGGTCACTGAACTGATGGAACCGCACCAGCACTGCCCGCGGGGGTTCATTCGCCTTAGGCCTCCTGGCCAGTACTCTGTGGGCCCCCTCCAGCTCCAGGGGCAGATGGAAGGATCCTGCCCCCACCAGCGAGTTCAGCATCACGGCCACATAGGCCGGCAGGTCCGACCCCTCCAGCCCCTCCTCGAGGCCCAGGATCCGCAGGTTCTTCCTCCGTGACCGAAGCTCCATTCTCCTCGAACCGATCTTGCCACTTTTTATGAATCGCCTCGTGTATCTCCACCTTCCCCACGAGGGCCGAAACCTCCTCCTCACGCTCAGAGGCCTGCTGCTGCAACTCAAGTATCGCTGCACCCTGGGTTGTCTGGGTCTCCAGCAGCTTACTCCTCGTCACCTTCAGGGATTCCAACAACTCCCCTTTCAGCTCCGTAAAATAGCGCAGAAGGACCGCCTGCTGCTCCTCAGCCCACTGCCTCCACTCCTCAGGGGCTCCACCGACCACCATTTTGTCCACCTTCCCCCGCTTTTCCAGGGGAGCTGCTGCCGTTTTTCTCCTCGCCCCACTTCGAGTCCGCACCATAAATCCCGGGGGGTTTTGCTCCAGACCCCTTTATCCACCGGGAATCATCGAATCAGTGCCGTGTGGGGCCCTTAAAAGAGCCCACAAGTTCTCTTAAAGTGGGAGATGCCGAACGTGCGGCTTAGCTCTACATAGCCGCAACCGGAAGTCCCTTTGATATCAATTTGATACAATGCTAAATTGCCCCTGAATTGGAAATTTAAAAAAAAGAATTTAAGATTATCAGTCCAACTCGCAATTAGCTCACTTCTCTGAGTTAGAAACTCAATTTTATTCTGTGCTTTGTAAACAAGAAGGAATGGGTGGAATTCTCCGAACGTGCCTGTGATAGGTTTTGTGCTTGGCGGGAGCAGAGAATCTAGCAGGGCCAAAGGGCGCGATTCTCTGGCCTCGTTGCACTCGTTCGAGCGACCAAAGTGCACTGGGAGAAGAGACTTTTAGGTAATCTGTGACAGAACAGTGGGACACATTCAAGAAGAAAATAGGGAGAGTGCAAGGCCAACATGTTCCAATCAAGAAAAAGGGTGGGACCAACATTAAGGGTAAAAGGATTATTAGGGAAAGAGTAGGGCCCATTAAGGACCACTGTGGTCATTTGTGTGTGGAGCCGGAGGATGTAGGTCGGGTTCTAAATGAATACTTTGTGTCAGTGTTCACTCATGAGAGGGACAGTGTGGGTATAGAAATCAGGGAGAAGGATTGTGATAAAATGAAAGTGATTAACATAGACAGAGAGGAGGTTCTGAGTGGTCTGGCAGGCTTAAAGGTAGACAAATATTCAGGGCCAGGTGAAATGTATCCCAGACTGCCGAGGGAGGAAATAGCAGGGGTGGTGACAATAATTTTCAATTCCTCTCTGGCCACAGGAGGGGTGTCAGAGGACAGGAGGATAGCCAATGTGGTGTCATTATTCAAGAAAGGACAAAGGGATAAACCAGGAAACTACAGGCCAGTCAGTGGTGGGGGAACCATTGAAAGCAATTCTAAGAGTCAAAATAAATCTGCATTTGGAGAGGCAGGGAGTAATCAAGAATAGTCAGCATGGTTTGTTAAGGGGAGGTCATGTCTGACCAACTTGATTGAATTTTTCAAAAATGGTGCCATTGCTGTTTGTGGTTTATACAAATGATTTAGATTTGAATGTAGGAGGGTTGACCAGTACGTTTGCGGATGATACAAAAATTGGTGGGGTGGGAAATAGTGAGGAGGATATCCTTCAATTACAGGAGGATATAGACGGGCTGGTCACATGGGCTGATCAGTGGCAAATGGAATTCAATCCAGATAAGTGTGAGGTGATGCACTTGGGCAGGACAAACAAAGCAAGAGAATAAATGATGAATGGTAGGATCCTGGGAAGCACCGAGGATCAGAGGGACCTTGGTATGCAAGTACACGGATCCCTTAAGGTAGCAAGGCATGTGGATACAGTGGTTAAGAAGACATATGGGAGGGCGGCATGTGGCGCAGTGGTTAGCATTGGGACTGCGGGGCTGAGGACCCGGGTTTGAATCCTGGCCCTGGGTCACTGTCCTTGTGGAGTTTGCACATTTTCCCATGTCTGCGTGGGTTTCACCCCCACAACCCAAAGATTTGCTGGTCAGGTGAATTGGCCATGCTAAATTGCCCCTTAATTGGAAAAGAAAAATAATTGGCTACTCTAAATTTATTAAAAATAAGAAGCCATATGGTATACTTGCCTTTAGTAGCCAAAGCATAGAGTTTGAGAGAAAATGCTGGAAAATCTCAGCAGGTCTAGCAGCATCTGTAGGGGGAGAACAGAGCTAACATTTCCAGTCCAGATGACCCTTTGTCAAAGCACAGAACTGCTGAGATTTTCCTGCATTTTCTTTTTGCTTTCAGATTCCAGCATCCGCAGTAATTTTCTGTTGTCATAGAATTAAAGGGCAGGGAGGTTATGCTGGAACTGTTCAAAATGTTGGTTAGGCCACCTCTAGAGTGTTGTGTGCAGTTCTGGAATCCACATTACAGGAGGATGTGATAGCACTGGAAAGGGTGCAGCGGGGATTGACCAGGATGTTGCTGGGCTGGAGGGTTTTAGCTATAAAGAGAGATTGGATAGACTTGGATTGTTTTCCTTGGAGCAGAGGAGATTGAGGGGGGACATGATTGGGATGCATAAAAATATGAGGGTCATAGATCGAGTAGACAGGAGCAAACCTTCCCCCTTGGTGGGGGTTCAATGACTAGGGGGCTTAGTTTTAAGATAAGAGGCAGGAGGTTTAGAGGGAATGTTGAGGAATAAAACCTTTTACCCAGAGCATGGTGGGAGTTTGGAATTCGCTGCCTGAGAGGGTGGTGGAGGAGGAAACCCTGAGACCATTTAAGAAGTATTTAGATGTGCATTTGCAATCCCATGACATGCAAGGCTATGGGCCAAGTGCAGAAAAATAGGATTAGAAATGGTTAAGTCGGGGGGGGGGGGGGGCACAGTGGTTAGCACTGCTGCCTCACGTTGCCGAGGAACCGGGTCACTGTCCATGTTGAGTTTACACATTCTCCCCATGTCTACGTTGGTCTCGCCCCCACAACCCAAAGATATGCAGGGTAGATGGATTGGCCACGCTAAATTGCCCCTTAATTGGAAAAAAATTGGGTACTCTAAATTGTTTTTAAAAGAATGTATAGGTGGTTGTTTTTGACCAGCGCAGACACAAATAACCAAAGGGCCTTTTCTGTGCTGTGTGATTCTATAACTCTATGACTCTGTAAGAGAGGCAAGGAGGTGTACGAAGAAAATAAACAATGGAAGGCATGGGAAGAGCGGGCGGGGGGGGGGGGGGGGGGGGGGGAGCTGGACCCTGATAAGGCTGCATGAAAAGTTCACAACAAGGGGGTCAGAGGCATACCACAGAGTTTACTGGAAGGTGATGCATGAAGACTCCAGGTGCAGTGGGTAGAGGTCCAATGGGGCATGGGCTTTGCACAGGTGATGGGCTCAGTGGGAGTTGGGTGGTTGAATAGAGGAACAGACTTCTTGAAGCTGTTAGCCTTTTTCCTCTGTGTTGCTGACCTCCTGCATGGTTTGGTGAAGACAGATGGGCTGGAGAGAGTGACAAGAGTGTGCTGGACTGATGTTTAAATATTGTGCCGGACCCTTCAAACCCGCCAGCTGACAGCAGACGGATGAATCAGCTGCCGGCCCGCCAGGAGATTGGGAGGAGACCCTGCCAGTGCATAATTAATGAGGTTCTGTGCGCACAATTCGGCGTGGGAGCTCGTCATTCTGGCCAGCAGGAAAGACATCGTTGGAGCTGCACGCCGATGCACTTAGTCTCAAACTGGGACAATTCCACCCAATATATCCGGGTATTGCACCTTTTTTGACTGAACAAAGGCTTGGGGAATGACAACTGTTCCCTGGTGAATTCCCCATGGCAACGCCTCAGCACATCAGAGTTGACATGCCTGGTTTGAATTTAAGCAAAAGCTTGGGGACAATTGTTCCCTGGTGCTTTCTCCATGGCAACACCTCTAACCAATCAGAGTCCACTTGCCAATCAGCACCCGCAGTATAAATTGTTATTCCTGTTAAAATTTGACATTCTTGTGATTCTGGCCTGATAAATACAAGTCAGAAAGCTTCAACAGTATGTTTCTTTTTCAGCAACTCTTTTATAGTGCCGAGAGGAGCAGGGGCTCAGTGCTGCTATTTATTTTGGATCAGTTTCTCTGCCACCCATCAAGATGCCATACAGAGTAGCTCCCACAACCAGCAAGCTGCAGAGGAGCACAGCTTTGGCACTCAGTTACCTTTTAAATAAAATAAACACAGACGCATCAAGAGAGGAAAGCATAGAAATGCAGGGTGAGAAAGGAGCAAAGAGACTTGGAGGGAGGTGGTGTTACTGGGTTACGGTGATAGGGTGGAGACATGGGTTTAAATAAGGTGCTCTTTCCAGAGGCCAGTGCAGACTCGATGGGACGAATGGCTTTCTTCTGCACTGTAAATTCTATGATTCTATGACTCTGGCATCATGATAAACATTTGACGGATGTGTTAGGGAAAACGTAGAAAAACAAATTTACACAGATAGCACTTTTACATCTTCTACAGTGAATCAATTTCTTGTAAAGTGTCTCATTGCTCCTGCACCTGTGAATGAGGGGCTGGTTTAGCTCACTGAGCTAAATCGCTGGCTTTTAAAGCAGACCAAGCAGGCCAACAGCACGGTTCAATTCCCGTACCAGCCTCCCCGGACAGGCGCCAGAATGTGGCGACTAGGGGCTTTTCACAGTAACTTCATTGAAGCCTACTCGTGACAATAAGCGATTTTCATTTCATGAGGCAGCCGCTTTTTATGCAGCTGTGCCCCACAAATAGCACATAAAGACTTCCGGTTGCGGCTATGACCAGCTAAGTCGCACGTTTGGCTGCTCCTGCTACAAAGGTGTTTTCGGGCCGATTGGAGGGCCCCAACGGCGCTGTAAGGACAAATCCCGGTGGGGGAAGGCTCCCTGAAGAGAACCAGACCAACTTTATGGTCGGTACCCGGAGTGGGGTGGTAAAGAAAGCAACAGCAGCTCCCAAAAAAAAGCGGGGGAAGAAGACCAAAATGGCGGCCGGTGGAGCACCCGAGGAATGGAGGAAATGGGCGGAGGAGCAGCAGGCCGCTCTCCTGCGCTTCTTTACGGAGCTGAAAATGGAGCTCTTGGAGTCAATGAATGCGACGACCACCAGGCTGATGGGAGCCCAGGCGACCCAAGAGGCGTCGATTCGGGAGCTGCAACAGGAGATGACTGTGAGGGAGGAGGAGGCTACGGTCCTCGTGGGAAAGGTAGAGGTGCACGAGGCACTCCACCTGAAATGGCAGAGCCGTTTTGAGGAGCTGGATACCCGAATGAGGCGGAAGAACCTGAGGATCTTGGGCCTGGCAGAAGGCCTGGAGGGGTCAGACCTCCCAGGATATGTAGCAGAAATGCTGAACTCCCTGATGGGGGCAGGGGCCGTCCCTTCGCCCCTGGAGCTGGAAGAGGCCTACAGGGTCATGGCTAGGAGGCCAAGAGCAAATGAGCCCCCGAGGGCGGTGCTGGTGCGGTTCCAGCGACTCAGCGACCGTGAGAGAGTGCTGGAGTGGGCCAAGAGGGAAAGGAGCAGTAAGTGGGAGAATTCGACGGTGAGGGTCTACCAGGACTGGAGTGCGGAGGTGGCAAAGCGGCGGGCCCGGTACAACCGGACGAAGGCGGTGCTACATGCAAAACGGATCAGGTTCGGAATGCTGCAGCCAGCGCGCTTGTGGGTCACCTACAGGAACCAACACCACTATTTTGAGTCCCCAGAGGAGGCGTGGGCCTTTGTACAGGAAGAGAAACTGGACTCGAATTAGACCCAGGGGATACTTGGCGGCCGTAGCCGCTCGGGTACTTTCAGCTGAATTCTTTGTTTGGATTTTGAACTCTTGCTGTGGTTTTTCTTCTGATGTTTTTTCCCCCTTTGCCAACTTCCCTTAGTTATTGTTATTGCGGTTATTCAGGGTTATTTATGGTTATTTATGCTGTTTGGTAGAGGGCGACTGTTAAGTACATTGTTATTTGTTATTTATCTGTTATTTATAATGTTAAGTTGGGGAGGTGGGACGGGGGGGAGAGCAGATCGGGGATATGGGCTCCTAGGGGGGGTTCTTTACAGGCATGGACGGGGACGGGGGTGGAACTGAAGATGGCGGGGTGGGGTGTGGCAGGGCGAAAGCGCGGGCTTTCCTCTGTTTTCCCGCGCGCGGGGCAGAGGAGGGGGGAGGGGAGGAGTGCGGGGCGTGGCTAGCAATGGCGACCTTTCCCGCGCTGGAGCGGGGCCAGGGAGGAGTGGCAAGGGGGGGGGAGGCCCCCCCCCGAGCCGGGGGGAGTCGGAGTGGGGCAGGAGCAGCCGGGTCAGCGTGAACCAGCTGACTTACGGGAGTACGATGGAGGGTACATCGCGGCTAGGAGGGGTCCTAGCCCGGGGGGGGGGGGGGAGGGGGGTTAGGGAGGGACACCGGGTTGCTGCTGAAAAGACCAGAAACGGGAAGTGGAGGACTGGAGAGGGGGGGGGGGGGGGACATCGCCATGGGGAGCGGGTCAGAAGGGGAGGGTCGACCCGGGGCGAGCAGGGAACAGGACATGGCTAATCGGCAGGGGAAGGGGGCGGGTCGTCCCGCGACCCGGCTGATCACTTGGAACGTGAGGGGGTTGAATGGGCCGGTCAAGAGATCAAGGGTATTCTCACACCTGAAGGGACTGAAGGCTGATGTAGCAATGTTACAGGAGACCCATTTGAAGGTAGTGGACCAGGTTCGCCTGAGAAGGGGGTGGGTGGGACAGGTGTTCCACTCTGGATTGGACGCAAAGAACCGGGGGGTGGCGATTCTGGTGGGAAAGAGGGTGTCGTTCGTGGCGGAGGAGGTGGTGGCGGATAAGGAGGGTAGGTATGTGATGGTGAAGGGTAAGCTGCAGGGGGAGAAAGTGGTGATGGTCAACGTATATGCCCCGAACTGGGATGACGCGGGTTTTATGAGGCGCCTATTGGGCCTCATTCCGGGACTGGAGGCAGGGGGCTTGATCATGGGGGGGGACTTTAATACAGTGCTGGACCCCGGGCTAGACAGATCGAGCGCAAGGACCAATAGGAGGCCGGCAGCGGCAGAAGTGCTGAGGGGGTACATGGAGCAGATGGGAGGAGTAGACCCATGGAGGTTTGGTAGGCCGAGGGCGAGGGAGTATTCCTTTTTCTCCCACGTCCATAGAGTGTACTCCAGAATCGATTTCTTCGTGTTGAGCAGGGGGCTGATCCCGAGGGTACGGGAAGCTGAGTACTCGGCCATTGCGATCTCTGATCATGCACCGCATTGGGTGGATGTGGAAATGGGGGAGGCGCGGGACCAGCGCCCGCTGTGGCGGCTGGATGTGGGGCTGTTAGCGGACGACGAGGTGTGTAAAAGGGTCCGGAAGAGCATTGAGAGCTATCTGGACTTGAATGACACGGGTGAGGTGCAGGTGGGGATGGTCTGGGAGGCCCTGAAGGCAGTGATCAGGGGAGAGCTGATCTCCATAAGGGCGCATAGAGAAAGAAAGGAGAGGCAGGAGAGGGAGAGGCTGGTGGGGGAGCTATTGGAAGTGGATAGGAGATACGCGGAGGCACCAGAGGAGGGGCTGCTGGAAGAACGGCGCAGCCTGCAGGTCAAGTTCGACCTGCTGACCACCAGGAAGGCAGAGACGCAGTGGAGAAGGGCACAGGGCGCGGTCTATGAGTATGGGGAAAAGGCGAGCAGGATGCTGGCACACCAGCTTCGCAAACGAGATGCGGCTAGGGAGATTGGGGGAGTGAAGGAGAGGGGCGGGAAGGTAGTGCAGAAGGGGCAAGAAGTGAACGGGGTCTTCAGGGATTTTTACAAGGAGTTGTATCGGTCTGAGCCGCCGACAAGGAGAGGGGGAATGGAGGACTTCCTAAACAAATTGAGGTTCCCAAGGGTCCAGGAGGGGCTGGTAGAAGGGCTGGGGGCGCCAATAGGGCTAGAGGAGCTAGTCAAGGGAATAGGTCAGATGCAAGCGGGGAAGGCGCCGGGGCCAGATGGGTTCCCGGTGGAATTCTATAAGAAAAATGTGGACTTGGTGGGACCGGTACTGGTACGAGCCTTTAATGAGGCGCGAGAGGGGGGGGTTCTGCCCCCGACAATGTCGCAGGCTCTGATCTCCCTGATATTGAAGCGGGATAAAGACCCCGTGCAGTGCGGGTCCTACAGGCCTATCTCGCTTTTGAACGTGGATGCCAAGTTGCTGGCAAAGATCCTGGCAGCTAGAATAGAGGATTGTGTGCCAGGGGTAATCCATGAGGACCAGACGGGGTTCGTGAAGGGGCGGCAGCTCAACACGAACGTGCGGAGATTGCTGAATGTAATTATGATGCCGGCAGTGGAGGGGGAGGCTGAGATAGTGGTAGCGCTGGACGCGGAGAAGGCATTCGATAGGGTGGAGTGGGAGTACCTGTGGGAGACGTTGAAACGGTTTGGGTTTGGGGAAGGGTTTATTAAGTGGGTGAAGTTGCTCTACTCGGCCCCGACGGCGAGTGTAGTGACAAACGGGAGGAGGTCGGAGTATTTCGGGCTCCACCGAGGGACCAGGCAGGGATGTCCCCTATCCCCCCTACTTTTCGCACTGGCGATTGAACCGTTGGCGATGGCACTGAGGGGTTCAGGGGGGTGGAGAGGACTGACTAGGGGAGGGGAGGAACATCGAGTATCGCTGTATGCGGATGATCTACTGCTGTACGTGGCAGACCCAGAAGGGGGAATGCCGGAGATAATGGAACTATTAGCAGAGTTTGGGGACTTTTCGGGGTACAAATTAAATTTGGGTAAAAGCGAGGTTTTTGTGATACACCCGGGGGACCAGGGAGAGGGTATTGGGAGACTCCCCTTCAAGCGAGCAGGAAAGAGCTTTAGGTACTTAGGGGTGCAGGTGGCAAGGAACTGGGGGACCCTCCACAAGTTGAACTTTTCCAGGCTGGTGGAACAGATGGAGGAGGAGTTTAAGAGGTGGGACATGGTACCGTTGTCGCTGGCGGGGAGGGTGCAGTCAATCAAAATGACGGTCCTCCCAAGGTTCTTGTTTTTATTTCAGTGCTTGCCCATCTTCCTCCCTAGGGCCTTCTTCAAAAAGGTGACGAGTAGCATCATGAGCTACGTGTGGGCGCATGGCACCCCAAGGGTGAGGAGGGTCTTTTTGGAGCGGAGTAGGGACAGTGGAGGGCTGGCACTGCCCAATCTCTCGGGGTACTACTGGGCGGCAAATGTGTCAATGGTGCGCAAGTGGATGATGGAAGGGGAGGGGGCAGCTTGGAAACGAATGGAGAGGGCGTCCTGTGGCAACACAAGCCTGGGGGCCCTAGTAACGGCACCATGGCCGCTCCCCCCCACGAGGTACACCACGAGCCCGGTGGTGGCGGCCACCCTCAAGATATGGGGGCAGTGGAGGCGACATAGGGGTGAAATGGGAGGTCTGTTGGCGGCGCCAATAAGAGGGAACCATAGATTCATCCCGGGGAACATCGACGGGGGATTTCAGAGCTGGTACAGGGTGGGCATACGGCAGCTGAAGGACCTGTTTATAGAGGGGAGGTTTGCGAGCCTGGGAGGGCTGGAGGAGAAGTTTGAGCTCCCCCCGGGAAACATGTTCAGATATTTACAAGTGAAGGCATTTGCTAGGCGGCAGGTGGAGGGGTTTCCCCTGCTCCCCAGTAAGGGGGCGAGTGATAGGGTGCTCTCGGGGGTCTGGGTCGGAGGGGGGAAGATATCAGACATCTACAAGATAATGCAGGAGGCGGAAGCAGCATCGGGGGAGGAGCTGAAAGCCAAGTGGGAAGGGGAGCTGGGAGAGCAGATAGAAGACGGGACGTGGGCGGATGCACTGGAGAAGGTCAACTCTTCCTCCTCGTGTGCGAGACTGAGCCTCATTCAATTTAAGGTGCTGCATAGAGCTCACATGACGGGGACAAGGATGAGCCGGTTCTTTGGGGGTGAGGACAGGTGTGTCAGATGTCTGGGAAGCCCAGCGAACCATGTGCATATGTTCTGGGCATGTCCGGTGCTGGAAGGGTTCTGGAAGGGGGTGGCAAGGACGGTGTCGAAGGTGGTGGGGTCCAGGGTCAAACCAGGATGGGGGCTTGCGATCTTTGGGGTCGGGGTAGAACCGGGGTACAGGAGGCTAGGGAGGCCGGAATACTGGCCTTTGCGTCCCTAGTGGCTCGACGAAGGATATTAATTCAATGGAAGGACGCGAGGCCTCCAAGCGTTGAAACTTGGATTAACGATATGGCTAGCTATATTCAGCTAGAAAGGATCAAATTTGCCCTGAGAGGGTCGGTACAGGGATTCGCCAGGCGGTGGCAACCTTTCCTTGACTTTTTAGATCAGAGATAGACGTTCGGGGTCGTGGCAGCAGCAACCCGGGGGGGGGGGGGGGGGGGGGGGGGGAGAGGAGGGGGGGGAGGGGAGGGGAGGGGGGGGCAGCAAGGGTCGTGGGGGGACACGCACGACTGTAACGCGGGCAAGCCTGCTCGCTGCTCATGTCTGAAACTGTAGGCTGCCTTGGTTGTTAAGGTTGCCGGGGGGGGGGGGGGGGGAGGACTGGTGCGCGCGAGAGGGCGGGCGAGGGAGGGACATTTGCCTAGAGGGATTGTGTTGTAAATAATTTAAAAATTAGTAGGGGTAAATGTCTGTATGGAAAAACTCTTTCAATAAAAATTATTTTAAAAAAAAAACAAATAGCACATAAAGGTTCTGACAAAGCATTGTTTTTTTATCAAACAATTTTATTGAGGTATTTTTCAGCATTGTAAACAGTTACAAATAACAACAAAAAAACAGCAAAAAAGGCAAAAATGTGCAAACATCAACGTAAAATCAATACTTCACTCAAACCATACTGCACAAGCCCGCTCCTCTCCCACCCTGACAAAGCGTTGTTGACCTGAAACATGAACTCTCTATATTTCTTTACAGATACTGCCAGACCTGCTGAGCATTTCTAACATTTTCTCTTTCTTACGTAAGTGACCACATAATCTATTTTCCTGGTGTTGATTGAGATAACTGTTGGGCAGGATACCTTTGCAAATAAATCCAGAAGCTTTACTTGACGTGAGCAAGCAGGCAGGATCTTGTTTTAAAGACAGCAGGCTGAATTCTCCATTCTGGAGACTAAGTGTTAACTCTATCGTGAAAACGGTAGAGTTTCACGACAATGTGATCGGTTCCACAGGCAAAGCTACTCAGAGACTGCAAAGGGGCTAGCACGGGCGTATCGGGAACCACAACATGCTGTTAATGGACTGGCGGCTGATTTGCCGGTTCTGTAATTGACGCGACTCAGCAGCTGCACATAAACCATTCTCCCCCACACACACAAGAGTCGCAGCCAACATGGCCGCAAGGAGGGTCGCGCCGCCATTCCGGGATGCCGAACTGGAGACCCTCCTTGACTCCGTGGAGGAGAGGAGGCTGATACTATACCCCGGGCCGGAAGTGATGCCGGTCATGCTTGCCACCCAGGCTGTTTGCTATTTTAAATTTTAGAATCTGTGCTTGACTCTTTCAAGGCCCGGGCAGATTATATATCCTGGGATGACTGATTCCTTCTGACTTTTCCTTGAGGTTGGAGTGTTTTTTACAAATATGTTTGTGTCTTTTTTCTTTAGAGCTATTAGAATACGAGGAATTGAGTGGCGGTGCATGCGATGTGTGTTTGGTCAATCCTTTTTTTTAATAAACAATTTTATGGAGGTATTTTTGGCATATAAAACAATGCCAATGTATAGTACCGTACAAAAGGAAAAGCAAATAACACATAGTGCAAACCACAACTACATTTGCGCAAGGACCTGCCTAAACCACCCCCTAATCTACACTACCCTAGCCCCCCCCCCCGCTGACGATTAATTCTCCGCGAAGAAGTCAATGAATGGCTGCCACCTCCGGGCAAACCCCGATAGTGAACCTCTCAAGGCAAACCTAACCTTTTCTAGACTAAGAAAGCTCGCCATGTCCGATAGACATGCTTTGGTCTTCAGGGGCTTTGAGTCCCTCCACGCCAACAGTATTCATCATCGGGCTACCAGGGAAGTAAAGGCCAAGACATCGGCCTTCTTCTCCTCCTGGACTCCCGGGTCCTCCGACACTCCAAAGATTGCCACCTCAGGACTTATTACCACCCCAGTTTTCAAAACCCGGGACATGATGTCCACGAATCCCTGCCAATACCCCCTGAGTTTAGGGCATGACCAGAACATATGCATGTGATTAGCCGGCCCACCGGCGCATCTGGAACATGTCTTCCAGCCCGAAGAATTTACTCATCCGGGCCACCGTCATCTGGGCCTGGTGCACGAACTTAAACTGGATCAGACTGAGCCTGGCACACATTGCAGTCGTGTTTACCCTGCCCAGAGCTTCTGCCCAAACACCGTCCTCCATCTCTTCCCCCCGCCCCCCCCACCCCCGAGCTCCTCTTCCCACTTAAGCTTCAAGTCATCAGTCTGTGTATCCTCTGCTCCCATTAGTTCTTTGTAAATATCTGAGACTCACCTACCTCTCCCCTAGAAACTACCCTGTCCTGCCTCCCCTTCGGCGTGAGACGTGGAAAGGACGGCACCAGCCTGCACACGAAATCCCGCACCTGTAAGTATCTAAAGTCATTCCCTCCCACCAGCCCGAACTTCTCCTCCAATGCCCTCTTGCTCGGAAAGCTCCCTTCCAGGAACAGATCACCCACCCTCGCAATCCCCTCCCTCCGCCACAGTCTATGCCCAGCGTCCATGTTCCCTGGGGCAAATCGGTGATTGCCGCAGATTGGGGTCCACACCGATGCTCTCACTTCCCCTATATGCCTCCTCCACTAGCCCCAGATCCGCAAAGCCACCACCGCTGGTGGAGTACCGTGCCGGCGGGAGTGGCAGAGGTGCCGTAACCAGGGCCACCAAACTGGTGCCCCCGCACGATGAAGCCTCCATCCACTCCCAGACAAATCATCAGCAAATGTGTGGGCGACTGCGTGCCAAAGAAAGCAGTACGTACATTCCCCAACCGGAAACCATGGCTCAACCACAGGATTGACTCCCCACTGGAGGACAGGTCTGAGGCGTTCAAGGCAGATGACCATGACCTCTACAAGAAATCCAGGTATGACCTCCGCAAAGCCACCCGAAATGCCAAGAGAGAATATCAAACCAAGCTAGAGTCACAGACAGACTCTCGGCGGTTGTGGCAAGGACTAAACAACATAACGGGCTACAAAGCAAAGCCGAGCAGTGTCTCTGGCAGCAGCGCACCCCTCCCCGATTAACTCAATGCATTCTATGCTCGGTTCGAGAAGGTAACCAACAATCCGCTGTCAAGTGCCCCAGCTGCCCATAACTCACCCATAACCAGCATCACAGCTTCCGAACTCAGATCGGCCTTCCTGAAAGTGAACCTTCGGAAGGCGACGGGCCCGGACGGGATCCCTGGTCATGCACTCAGAGCCTGCGCAGACCAGCTGGCAGAAGTATTCGCGGACATCTTTAACCTGTCCCTGCTCCACTCCGAGGTCCCCACCTGCTTCAAGAAGACCACCATCATACCACTGCCCAAGAAGAACCAGGCAACATGCCTCAATGACTACCGTCCGGTGGCCCTGACTTCAGTCGTAATGAAGTGCTTCGAGAGGTTGATCATGAAGCGCATCGCCTCCATACTCCCAGAACACCTTGATCCACTGCAATTCGCATACCGTCGCAACCGGTCCACATCAGACGCCATTTCCCTGGCCCTACTCTCATCCCCAGAGCATCTCGAAAATAAGAACTCCTACATCAGACTCCTATTTATTGACTACAGCTCCGCCTTCAACAACATAATCCCAGCCAAGCTCATATCAAAGCTCCAAAACCTAGGACTTGGCTCCCCACTCTGCAACTGGATCCTAGATTTTCAGACCAACAGACCACAATCAGTAAGATTGAACAACCACACCTCCTCCACAATAGTCCTCAATACCGGGGCCCCGCAAGGCTACGTACTTAGCCCCCTACTCTACTCCCTGTACACACAGGTATGCGTGGCAAAACTTGGTTCCAATTCCATCTACAAGTTTGCTGATGATACGACCATAGTGGGCCGGATCTCGAACAATGACAAGTCAGAATACAGGAGGGAGATAGAGAACCTAGTGGAGTGGTGTAGCGACAACAATTTCTCCTTCAATGCCAGCAAAACTAAAGAGCTGGTCATTGACTTCAGGAAGCAAAGTACTGTACACACCCCTGTCAGCATCAACGGGGCCAAGGTGGAGATGGTTAGCAGTTTCAAATTCCTAGGGATGCATATCTCAAAATCTGTCCTTGTCCACCCACGTCGACGTTACCACCAAGAAAGCACAACAGCACCTATACTTCCTCAGGAAACTAAGGAAATTCGGCATGTCCACATTAACTCTTACCAACTTTTACAGATGCACCATAGATATAGATATAAAGAAATACAGCACAGAAAAGGCCCTTCGGCCCACGATGTTGTGCCGAACTTTTGTCCTAGGTTAATCGTAGAATTTTGGACACTAGGGGCAATTTATGATGGCCAATCCACCCAACCTGCACATCTTTGGACTGTGGGAGGAAACCGGAGTACCCGGAGGAAACCCACGCACACACGGGGAGGATGTGCAGACTCCACACAGACAGTGACCCAAGTCAAAATCGAACTTGGGATCCTGGAGCTGAGAAGCAATTGTGCTATCCACAATGCTACCGTGCTGCCCTTAAGAAGAAATTAATCTACACTCCATTATTCTCCCCTAATCCATGTACCTATCCAATAGCCGCTTGAAGGTCCCTAACATTTCCGACTCAACTACTTCCACAGGCAGTGCATTCCATGCCCCCACTACTCTCTGGGTAAAGAACCTACCACTGACATCCCCCCTATATCTTCCACCATTTACCTTAAATTTATGTCCCCTTGTAATGGTTTGTTCCACCCGGGGAAATAGTCTCTGACTGTCTACTCTATCTATTACCCTGATCATCTTATAAACCTCTATCAAGTCGCCCCTCATCCTTCTCCGTTCTAATGCGAAAAGGCCTAGCACCCTCAACCTTTCCTCGTAAGACCTACTCTCCATTCCAGGCAACATCCTGGTAAATCTCCTTTGCACCTTTTCCAAAGCTTCCACATCCTTCCTAAAATGAGGTGACCAGAACTGCACACAGTACTCCAAATATGGCCTGACCAAGGTTTTGTACAGCTGCATCATCACCTCACGGCTCTTAAATTCAATCCCTCTGCTAATGAACGCTAGCAGATCATAGGCCTTCTTCACAGCTCTATCCACTTGAGTGGCAACTTTCAAAGATCTACGAACATAGACCGCAAGATCTCTCTGCTCCTCTACATTGCCAAGAACCCTACCGTTAACCCTGTATTCCGCATTCATATTTGTCCTTCCAAAATGGACAACCTCACACTTGTCAGCCCAGCTCTGCATCCTATCCATGTCTCTTTGAAGCCGACAACAGCCCTCCTCACTATCCACAACTCCACCAATCTTCGTATCATCTGCAAATTTACTGACCCACCCTTCAACTCCCTCATCCAAGTCGTTAATGAAAATCACAAACAGCAGAGGACCCAGAACTGATCCCTGCGGTACGCCACTGGTAACTGGGCTCCAGGCTGAATATTTGCCATCCACCACCACTCTCTGTCTTCTATCGGTTAGCCAGTTCGTTATCCAACTGGCCAAATTTCCCACTATCCCATGCCTCCTTACTTTCTGCATAAGCCTACCATGGAGAACCTTATCAAATGCCGTACTAAAATCCAAGTACACTACATCCACTGCTTTATCTTCATCCACATGCTTGGTCACCTCCTCAAAGAAGTCATAAAACGCATCCTATCAGACTGCACCACAGCCTGGTATGGCAACTGCTCGGCCCAGGACCGCAAGAAACTTCAGAGAGTCATGAACACCTCCCAGTCCATCACACGAACCTGCCTCTCATCCATTGACTCCATCTACACCTCCCGCTGCCTGGGGAAAGCGGGCAGCATCATCAAGGATCCCTCCCACCAGGCTTACTCACTTTTCCAACTTTTTCCATCGGGCAGGAGATACAGAAGTCTGAGAACACGCACAAACAGACTCAAAAACAGCTTCTTCCGCACTCTCACCAGACTCCTCAATGACCATCTTATGTACTCACCTCATTAACACTATACCCTGTATGCTTCATCCTATGCCGGTGCTTATGTAGTTACATTGTATATCTTGTGTTGCCCTATTATGTATTTTCTTTTCTTCCCTTTTCTTCCCATGTACTTAATGATCTGTTGAGCTGCTTGCAGAAAAATACTTTTCACTGTATCTCGGTACACGTGACAATAAATAATTCCAATCCAATCCAATCCAGACCGACCCCGTGCCCACCATCCATTTCCTTATCATCGCTATGTTGGCCGCCCAGGAGTAGTGGCTAAAGTTCGGCAACACCAGCACCCACCTCCCCTCTGCTCCTTTCGAGCATCACCTTCCTCACCCGCGGGGACTTCCCCACCCAGACAAATCCCAGGATAATTTTATTCAGCCTCTTAAAGAAGGACCTCGGGATGAAAATGGGGAGACACTGAAATATGAACGAGAATCTCGGGAGAATTGTCATCTTAACATGTCTGCACCCTCCCCGCTAGTGACAGCGGGAGCGCATCCCAACTCCGAACCTCCTCCCTCACTCGTTCCACCAATTGGGACAGGCTGAGCTTCTGCAACCTGCCCCAGTCACGTGCCACCTGTATCCCCAAGTATCTAAAGATTTCTCCTACCAGCCTGAATGGCAACCCCTTCAGTCTACTCTCCTGCCTCCTCGCCTGAATTACAAACATCTCACTCTTAGCCATGTTCAATTTATATCCTGAAAACTGGCCAAATTCCCTCAGGATTTCCACGATACCGTCCATCCCCGCCATTGGGTCTGACACGTATAACAGCAGGTCACCTGCATATAACAAGACTTTGGGCAGGATTCTCCGACCCCCCACCGGTCGGAGAATTGCCGGGGGTCGGCGTGAATCCTGCCCCCGCCATCCTCCGAATTCTCTGACTCCCCCAAAAGTCAGTGAGGCGTGAATCGTGACGCCCGCCTCGGAGAATGGCGGTGACCGGCGCAACGCTATGGACCCCGGGGATGCCTGAATTCTCCCGGCTGGATGAACCAAAGTCTCCACCTGCGTCTGCAGCCGCCACAAGCCGGCCGTCACCCCCTTCGATTGTCCCTGGTTCGGTGACTGTATCGGGTCTATGGGTGGGTGTGGTAACTCCAGGAACCCTGGACCCATCTGGGCGGCAGATGTTTGCTTGGGCCAGGATGCCCTCCGACCTCCCCGCCCCTCTGCTGCTCCTACCTCCACCCGCTGTACCAGTCCAGCTGTGTTGTGCGCACCAGTGAGTGTACCAGAAGCCTCATCACATAAAGTGCCCAACCAAGGTGAGTGTCTCTGCGATGGTGGAGGGTGTTGGAGACAGCAGTGGCGTTGTGTCGTGAGCATCGTGCGACCCAGAATCCATGGTCCCCTGGGGTGGGGGTTCGTGCCCACCCGTTCGCTGTGTGTCACTGTCCTGTCTTTCGGTGTCATGTGTGTTGGTGTTCTGAGTAGGGCTGTCCTGGGTAGGGGAGTCCTGGGTAGGGCTGTCCTGGGTAGGAGTGTCCTGGGTAGGAGTGTCCTGGGTAGGAGTCATGATCTGGAGATGCCGGCGTTGGACTGGGGTGAGCACAGTAAGAAGTCTTACAACACCAGGTTAAAGTCCAACAGGTTTGTTTCAAACACGAGCTTTCGGAGCACGGCTCCTTCTTCAGGTGAATGGAAAGGCTTGTTCCAGAAATGTTTATATAGACACAGTCAGAGATGCCCCGGAATGCGAGCACCTGCAGGCAATCAAATCATCAAAGATGCAGAGAGAGAGGTAACTCCAGGTTAAAGAGGTGTGAATTGTCCCAAGCCAGTTCAGTCGGTAGGCCTCTGCAAGTCCAGGCTTGTTGGTGGGGGCCGAATGTAATGCGACATGACGCATTACATTCGGCCCCCACCAACAAGCCTGGACTTGCAGAGGCCTACCGACTGAACTGGCTTGGGACAATTCACACCTCTTTAACCTGGAGTTACCTCTCTCTCTGCATCTTTGATGATTTGATTGCCTGCAGGTGCTCGCATTCCGGGGCATCTCTGACTGTGTCTATATAAACATTTCTGGAACAAGCCTTTCCATTCACCTGAAGAAGGAGCCGTGCTCCGAAAGCTCGTGTTTGAAACAAACCTGTTGGACTTTAACCTGGTGTTGTAAGACTTCTTACTGGGTAGGAGTGTCCTGGGTAGGAGTGTCCTGGGTAGGAGTGTCCTGGGTAGGAGTGTCCTGGGTAGGAGTGTCCTGGGTAGGGGTGTCCTGAGTAGTGGTGTCCTGGGTAGGAGTGTCCTGGGTAGGAGTGTCCTGGGTAGGAGTGTCCTGGGTAGGAGTGTCCTGGGTAGGAGTGTCCTGGGTAGGAGTGTCCTGGGTAGGAGTGTCCTGGGTAGGAGTGTCCTGGGTAGGAGTGTCCTGGGTAGGAGTGTCCTGGGTAGGAGTGTCCTGGGTAGGGCTGTCCTGAGTAGGGCTGTCCTGGGTAAGGCTGTCCTGGGTAGGGCTGTCCTGGGTAGGGCTGTCCTGGGTAGGGCTGTCCTGGGTAGCCTTGTCCTGGGTAGCCTTGTCCTGGGTAGCCTTGTCCTGGGTAGGGCTGTCCTGGGTAGGGGTGTCCTGGGTAGGGGTGTCCTGGGTAGGGGTGTCCTGGGTAGGGGTGTCCTGGGTAGGGGTGTCCTGGCTAGGGCTGTCCTGGGTAGGGCTGTCCTGGGTAGGGCTGTCCTGGGTAGGGCTGTCCTGGGTAGGAGTGTCCTGGGTAGGGGTGTCCTGGGTAGGGGTGTCCTGGGTAGGGGTGTCCTGGGTAGGGGTGTCCTGGGTAGGGGTGTCCTGGGTAGGGGTGTCCTGGGTAGGGGTGTCCTGGGTAGGGCTGTCCTGGGTAAGGCTGTCCTGGGTAGGGCTGTCCTGGGAAAGGCTGTCCTGGGTAAGGCTGTCCTGGGTAAGGCTGTCCTGGGTAGGGCTGTCCTGGGTAGGGCTGTCCTGGGTAGGGCTGTCCTGGGTAGGGCTGTCCTGGGTAGGGCTGTCCTGGGTAGGGCTGTCCTGGGTAGGGCTGTCCTGGGTAGGGCTGTCCTGGGTAGGGCTGTCCTGGGTAGGGGTGTCCTGGGTACTGGTGTCCTGGGTACTGGTGTCCTGGGTAGGGGTGTCCTGGGTAGGGGTGTCCTGGGTAGGGGTATCCTGGGTAAGGCTGTCCTGGGTAGGGCTGTCCTGGGTAGGGCTGTCCTGGCTAGGGCTGTCCTGGCTAGGGCTGTCCTGGCTAGGGCTGTCCTGGCTAGGGCTGTCCTGGGTAGGGCTGTCCTGGCTAGGGATGTCCTGGGTAGGGCTGTCCTGGGTAGGGCTGTCCTGGGTAGGGCTGTCCTCGGTAGGGCTGTCCTCGGTAGGGGTGCCCTGGGTAGGGCTGTCCTGGGTAGGGCTGTCCTGGGTAGGGCTGTCCTGGGTAGGGCTGTCCTGGGTAGGGCTGTCCTGGGTAGGGCTGTCCTGGGTAGGGCTGTCCTGGGTAGGGCTGTCCTGGGTAGGGCTGTCCTGGGTAGGGCTGTCCTGGGTAGGGCTGTCCTGGGTAAGGCTGTCCTGGGTACTGGTGTCCTGGCTCGGCTGCGATGGGAGTCTGTGGCTGCCCCCCTCGTCGCTGGGTGTAACACGCGTGCGTTGCCGCACTCGAACGAGACGGGGGTGTTGTCTCCCTGTTGCTCCGGGCCTGTCCCAGTCTCGTGGCCACCCTGGGGCGACCTGCAGGCGGTCGGCATCTGCGGGGATTGCCTCGACCTTTGGTCCTGCAATACACAATACAGCAGCATGGTTAGACACACAGGCGGTGATCGGGGGAAATGGGCGAGGGGGAGTATGGGATATATGGGGGGGGGGATATGGGATATATTGGGGGGGAGGAGGGCATATGGTGGAGGGGGGATATGGGGATATGGTGGAGGGGGGATATGGGGGATATAGTGGGGAATGGGGACGGGCCGTGGCGGGGGGGGTCTCACTTGGTGGTGCGACCCCCCACCTCTGCATCGGCAACCTCCTGGTCCTTTGGTCCGCCTGCCAGTTCCAGGGCCCTCTCCTCATGAAGGGGGAGTGGTCTCTCATCAGCTGGGCCCCCTCCGGTCCTCTCACGCTCCCTGTTGTTGTGTGCGCGCTTCTCCTGTGTGAGGGGGGGGTGGCAGGGATAAAGTGCAACAATGTTAGGCAGGGATATACATGCAGGCCAGCGGTTGTGTGTATATTGGCATAGGTACGCAGCACATTAGGGTTAGGGTTGGTTGCACCTGGGGGTGTGCCGCACATCGGGGGGGGGGGGGGGGGGGGGGACCTCACCCTGGCTGCCCTGACGAGGTAATTCACCTTCTTGTGGCATTGTTCGCCTGTCCTTGGTGTTACAGCCGCAGCGCTGACGACCTCTGCCACCTCCCTCCACAGGCGGCGGCTGAGGCGTGGGGCAACCCTACGGCCGTGTCTGGGGTACAGGGCCTCCCTCCTCTGCTCTACTGCACCCAGGAGTGCCTCAGTGTCTACAAGCCCATTCCAGGCCGGAGAATTTGCGCCGTTTGGGGGGGCACGATGCCAGAGTGATCTGCACCGATTTTGCCGCCGGGTCCCGGCCATCGCGCCAATTATCGGAGAATCCCGTCCTTTATGTTCCACTCCCCCCGGACCATCCCTTTTCAGTCCTTTGAAGCACTCAGAGCAATTGCCAGTGGCTCTCTGGCCAGCGCAAACAGCAGTGGGGAGAGAGGGCAGCCCTGTCTTGTCCCGCGGTGTAGTCTGAAGTAATCTGATGTCGTCCTGTTCATCCTTACACTGGCCTCTGGGGCCTGGTATAACAGCCTAACCCAGTCAATGAACCCCTCCCCAAACCCAAAGCTTCCCATAGAAAATCCCACTCGACCCGGTCAAAAGCCTTTTCCGCATCTACAGCTATCACTATCTCTGCCTCCCTGCTCTCCGGGGGCATCATGATCACATTAAGCAGCCTTCTTAGATTGGCCGTCAGTTGCCTACCCTTTACGAACCCAGTTTGGTCCTCCGCAATTGCGTCCGGTACACAGTCCTCAATTCTAGTTGCCAAGATCTTGGCCAGTAACTTAGCGTCTGCGTTGATCAAAGAGATCGGCCTATAAGACCCACAGGCCTCCGGGTCTTTATCCTGTTTCAGAATTAGCAAAATATTGGCCTGCGACATCGTCGGGGGTAGGACCCCTCTGTCTCTTGCCTCGTTAAAAACCCTGACCAGCACTGGCCCCACTATCTATGCAAACATTTTGTAAAATTCTACCGGATACCCATCCGGGCTTTACCCGACTGCATGACCTTCAGCCCCCCCCAGATCCTCTTCGATCCCAACCAGGGCTCCCAATCCGCCTACCAACCCCCTACCCACTCTTGTCCGTCCAAGAATCGTTTCATCCCCTCCGGTCCCCTGGGGGGGGGGTTCTGAAGTGTATAGCTATACAAGTCCCTAAATACCTTGTTCAGCTGTGCCGTGTCCCCCACCAGATTTCCCTCCCCATCCGCAATCCTTCCTATCTCCCTAGCCGCTTCTCTCTTTCTCAGTTGTTGCGCGAGCTTTCTGCTGGCCTTCTCCCCATGCTCATATATCGCACCTTTTGCCTTTCTAAGCTGCTCTACAGCCTTGCCTGTAATCAGCACCTCAAACTCGGCCTACAGCCTCTGTTGTTTCCTGAGTTACTCTGGCCTCGTGGTCTCCGCATTGCTCCTGTCCGTCCGTTAAATTTCCTGAACCAGTCGGTCCGTTTCTGTCCTGTCCCTATGGGCCCGGATTGAGATCAGCTCCCCTCTCACCACTGCCTTTAGTGCCTCCCAGAGCACCGCTGCTGAGACAGGTATCATTTACCTGTATGTAATTCTGCAGGCATCTTGTAATAATCTACAGGAGGCAGGAGTCCCGTCACCAAACCAATATTTATTGCCAATAACTATATACAAGAGCAGCTCCAACAGTGCTGCTAGCATTCCAGTCAACTTAAGACTGGATCACAAAGCCTACACACGTGCTTACATGGGCCCCCTCAATGAGCTATGATTGAGGGAGCTCATACTCCAATTGGCCAACCAATAATGCTAATTGGAGGTCATTACACCCCTCCCCCCCAAGGTCCGAGGAATTCCTGCCAGCTGGCATTCCTCTGAGCTTCTTCCTGCTCCTCATGTCCTGGTCTGTCACCTCTGTGTCGTCCGCCGGGTCGTTCTCCGACGTGAGTGGGGTGTACCTTATAGATGCCCATCTTTTTCTTGACGATCTCCTTGGAAGTTGTTCTTCCTCCTCCTCGGGGAGAGGTGTCGCGGCGGCCTCGTCGAACGTGTCCATCTCCGTCTCTGACGACTGGATGACGGGGTCTGGAGAAATTGCTCGGGGCTGGGGTGTGGGTATCTTTTCCGTCTGGGCTATCCCAGCTTGAGGCGGTCCTGCATCGCCTGCCTCCAGGTGTGGTTCCGCTGCCCTTATTTGGTCAAGGTGTTTCTTCCGCACCTTATCTCCTATCGAAACTTCATAGGATATGGGCCCTGTTTGGGACTCTACCATGCCTTTGACCCACGTTGATCCATTCCCATAATTCTTGACCCAAACCGGTGCCCCCACCTGGAAATGTCTCTGCTGCCGACTATTATCATGCCCCCTGTGTTGGGCCTCCTGTTGTTTCTCCACTTTCCCCGTTAAATTTGGGAAAAGGAGACTCAGCCACCTTCCCATTAAGAGTTCAGCTGGCGGTATGCCCGTTGTGGAATGCGGTGTGGTCCTGTAATCAAACAGCCAGCGGGAGAGCTTTGTGTCCATTGACGCTGCCGGCTGCTTCTTGAGTCCCGCTTTTAGTGTCTGGACCGCTCTCTCTGCCGGGCCGTTGGACGCTGGATGGTAAGGGGCCGTTTTGATGTGACGGACTCCGTTTTCTTTTCGGAATTTTCCAACTGCCCCACTTGTGAATGCCGTTCCGTTGTCCGACACCAATACCTCCGGAAGTCCATGTGTTGCAAACGAGGCCCTGAGCTTTTCGATTGTCGATGCTGTGCTTGCCGTATTTACCCAGTGGACGTCCAACCATTTGGAGTGGGCGTCCACTATCACCAAAATCATTAAGCACATGAAAGGGCCGGCGTGGTCAATATGCAGGCGGGTCCATGGTCTGCCTGGCCATTCCCACGGGTGCAATGGCGCAGCTGGTGGCACTCTTTGCCCCTGTTGGCACTCCTGGCACCGACGTATCAAGGCTGCTATGTCTGTGCCCAATCCTGGCCACCAAACGTAGCTTCGAGCTAGCATCTTCATTTTAGACACCCCTGTGTGTCCGTGATGTAACTTGGTTAAGATTGCCCGACGGCCCTGAGCTGGGACTATTAGCCGGGCTCCCCATAATAGGATACCGTCTTCAACGGTTATTTGGTCCCTTCTGCTCCAGTATGGGTGCATCTGGGGCTCCACTGGTCTTTCCAGTTCCCCTGTTAGCAGTAAATGCTTCATCTTGGCTAAAACTGGGGGCGCGATTCTCCCGACTTACGAAAAATCGGAGAATAGCGGGCGGCGTAAATTTTTACGGACACGCTAGTTCGACACCCTCCCGCTATTCTCCCCCCCCCCCCCACGCCCGCCTCCCGACACGAATCGCTGCCCGCCGTTTTTTTACGGCGAGCAGCGATTCTCTCCTGGCCGATGGGCCGATTTCGGCCTTTACGGCCGTTTTTACAAGCGTAAAACACACCTGTTCTGACCGTTCGTAAAAATGGCCGTAAAGTCCCGTTCTCGGGAACCATGGCACCGATTGGCACGGCAGCGGGTACTTACCCCGCGCACTCTTTCTCCCTCCGCCGCCCCGATGGATCCATGGGCTTCTGCGGGGCATAATGGCCCGCGCATGCGCGGGTTTCACGCATATGCGTTAAGACGTCATCCGCGCATACGCGGGTTGGAGTCGTCCAATCCGCGCATGCGCGGCTGACGTCATCTGACATGTCAGCCGTCGCTAACTTTGGCTAGCGGGCTTAACGAAATTCGTTAAGCCCGCGATGCCGGAGTTCACGGCCGCGCGATGCTAGCCCCGATCGGGGAGATGAATCGGTTCCCGGTCGGGGGGGCGGAGGCTGGCGTCAAACGCGCCCGTTTTTGATGCCAGCTTCCCGTATTTTCGTAACTCGGGAGAATCGTGCCCTGGGTCTTTTTGCGTCCACAACCGAATATGTTGTGCGTCCACTGGTAGGGTGTCCAAAAAATTTAGAGTCATTACTGTCTCCTCTACTTTCGGTATTTGCGGCGGAGTGTCCAGGAGGGGAAGTCTGCTCAAAGCATCCGCATTTGCTACTCGCGTTCCCGGTCTGTGCTCCAGAACGTATCTATATGCCACCAGTAGCAACGCCCAGCGTTGGATTCTAGCTGATGCGATCGGGGGATTGACTTGTCCTCTTTTAATAACCCTAATAACGGCTTATGGTCCGTCACTATGGTGAATTTCCGCCTGTACAGATACTGGTGAAATTTGGTTTACTGCGAATATCACCGCCAGTCCTTCCTTCTCGATTTGGGCGTACTTCTTCTCAGCCATCGCCAAGGTCCTCGAAGCATAGGCTATTGGCCGTTCTTCCCCATTCCTTCCTCGATGGGCTAAGACGGCTCCTACCCTGTAAGGGGATGCGTCACAAGTGACCCCCAACTCCCTCCTTGGGTCATAATGCTCTCTAGGACATTTTCGGATGACAGCTGTTCCTTAATGTCCCTAAATGCTCGGTTTTGGCAGGCGGACCATTTCCATTCTTGCCCCTTTTTTAGTAGCTGGTGGAGGGGTTCTAGGATGGACGCCCTATTTTCAATACATTTGCCATAATAGGTTACCAACCCTAGAAATAATCGTAGCTACTGGACTGAGGTGGGAGCTGGGGCTTCTTTTATTGCCCTTACTCTGTCTTCCAATGGGTGTAAGCCAGACTCGTCTACTTTATATCCCAGGTACGTCACTTGTGGAGCCAGAAAAACACATTTTTCTCTTTTTAGCCGTACGCCTGCCTTTGCGAAACGCCTGAGCACTTCCTCCAGGTTCCTTAAGTGTTCCCTGTTCGTCCTACCCGTGATTAAGACATCGTCCAAATAAATCGCCACCTGCGGTAGTCCCTGCAGAACATTTTCCATCGTACGCTGGAATATAGCGCAGGCTGATGACACTCTGAAAGGTAGCCTAGTGTAACGAAAAAGGCCATTCAGGGTGTTGAACGCCGCGAACTTCTGGGAGCCCTTGTCCAGTTTTAACGGCAGGTAGGCGTGGCTCATGTCCAGTTTCGTGAACAAAAGCCCACCTGCCAATTTGGCATATAGGTCGTCTATTTTCGGGATCGGGTATTTGTCCAGCAGTGCGTATTTGTTTACCGTCTGTTTGAAATCTCCACAGAGACGTATCGAGCCGTCTGGCTTCAAAATTGGTACCACCGGCGCTGCCCATTCCGAGAACTGTACTGGTCTGATAATGCCGTCGCGCCGTAACCTTTCTATTTCGACCTCTACTTTCTTCCTTAACACGAAAGGTACCGCCCTGGCCTTACAAAATTTTGGAAGGGCTTCTGGGTCCACTGCAAAGTTGCTTTGGCGCCTATGATTTCCCCCAAACCTTCTTGGAAGACCTCCGGGCATTTTTGGAGTACTCCACTCAACTGCCCCCCCCCCCCTCCCTTGCTGATCAGCCATCCCCTTTCCTTGGCCAGCCCCCCAGCCATGTGTCACGTTTACTCTGGCCTGCCTCCTGGCCGGCTCCACACATGACCTCCTCACTGCTGCCATGTCCAGTTTCCATCCTCGTCAGCAGAACAACTCCCCCCCCCCCCCCCCTCCCCAGTAACACCACCCTACCGCCTAACCCTTGCTCTAGTCTAGCTGTATGAATTCCCTCCCCCCCTCCACCTGGTTTCCGTTGACTAGCCCACCCAGCTAGCCTGGTGGCACCATGCTGCGGCGCCAACGTGTCTCTCACCCATTGTTCCCTGGCTCCCCCTCCCCTGGTCCATCCATACCCTGCTTAAACACACTCTATACAAGTCAAAGACATCCCCTACAATAGTGCAATTTAGATCAAACCGATAGAGATAAGAAGTACCAGGCACTCTCAGCCCTTCCCCTCCACACACACAAAAGATTGCAAAAAATTCCCCCGAAGCCCCTATCATAGCCACACCTTTTTAAGCTATTTTCTTTTTTATTTCCCCCCCCCTACTGAGCCTCCAACCAAACAAGAGACCCCAAAAAGGAAACATTTAGGCAAACCAAGAAAAACACATCGCAACCAAAATACATCAACCTAAAAATGTCGAAAAAACGAAAAGAACAGATCCAAGCATGCAGGCATCTCTCAAAGCGAGAGAGAAACAAAATAGACTTAAAAGTTCTACCATGAGTCCAAGAGTTCTCAGCTCAGAGCCAGTCCTTGCTTCTTAACAAAGTCAATCGCCTTCTCGGGTTCCTCGAAATAGTTGTGCTGGCTCTCATACATAACCCACAGTCGTGCCGGAAAAAGCAGCCCGAATTTCACCTTGTTCTTGTACAAAATCTCCTTCGCCTCCCTGTAGCCTCCCCTCCTTCTGGCCACCTCAGTGCTCAGGTCTTGGTAAACATGCACGGTGCTATTGCCCCAGGTGCAGCTTCGTGTGCGCTTGGCCCATTGTAGAACCCGCTCCTTGTCCAGGTACCTGTGGAACCGGACCACCATCGCTCGTGTGGGACCCCCTCGCCGCGGCTGCCTCACCTGCACTCTGTCTGCCCACCACCGGCGCGCGAGGGAGCACCTCGTTCCCCAGCAGCTTCTGAAACATACCCTCCACATACGCGGCAGCATCCAATCCCTCAGCCCCCTCTGGGAGGCCAACAATTCTTACCCTCTGCCGGCGAGATCTGTTGTCCAGCTCCTCCAGCCTTTCCAGGAGCATTTATTTTGCTGATCCCTCAGCCTCTGAATCTCCACGTCCGCCACCGTTTTGAAAGTCTGCTTGCTCCTCCACCGTCTTCTCCAGCTTCTGGAGCTTCTCAGCCTGATCATCCAGCCTTTTTTTCATCCGTCCATCGACTTCTGCAGCGGCTCCAAATTATCACGCTTCAGAGCTGAAAAGCCCTCCTGCATGGCCTGTAGCAGCTGCTCCATTGTCGACTGGGCTGTCAGCACCTTGCTCTGGACACCGGCCATATTGGTCTCTCTCACAGCCTCATCGTGCCCTTGTTTGACCACTTCTTCTGCTGTTTACGGTCTCTCCGGCTTCTTAAGTCCATACAACTCTGTATGGGTTTAGTGCCTGAGTACTATTGCTTTCCAGTTCCGCGCTCAAAAGCGCAAAAAAGTCGTGGGAAAAGGTCCAAAAGTCCGACCTAAACAGGAGCCACCAAATGTGTGACCTACTCCCTCATACCCGCCACCAGAAGTGGGGTTTGGTCAATCCTTGGCTGATTTGTTGAAGAAAGAGAGTGTTTGTCAGGCCTCTTCATTGTTGGAGTCCTTCTCTTGTGTGGGGGGTAGGGCAGCACAGACCCACGCAAAGAGGTCAAGTGTGCAAGAAGTCTCTTTCTCTTTCCTCCTCTGTTCCGCCTTCATCACTGCCTCACCTGCACCTTGTTCGGCCTCCCTCCTTGGGTGCCCAATTATTGAGTGTGTTGATGATTCTTTTTCTCATCAGTGAGGGGGGTCTCCCTGGCTGGGGCTGGAATAATCTTTCATTTTCAATGTAAATGGGAATGTTGCATTCCCCTGGGTGTGGTCAGTGAGGTGCAGCGTCGGCTGGGGTGTAGGTTTTGGGGTGTGCTGGAGGACCTGGGGGTACAGATTACTGTGTGTCAGAATGTGCTGGGCTAGGCCAAGTCCGATGCTGTGGTTGATATCCTGTTATCCCCCTGGAGCTTGGGATGTCCCTTCTCGAAGGCATTTTTTGGGACAACCTGAGAGGCTGGGTTTTGCTTCTTCTGTGCGTCGGGTCCTGGGGTTGAGCCCAGTCCTGTGTTTTGGTTGATATTCTGTTGCTCCTTACAGGACACTTTCCTGTCTGAATGCGCAGCTTGTTCTCTTCTTCATTAATGGATGACGTGTGGGCTCCCGGGAATACAGACCCATGGTGGGGTCCTGATCCTTGTTATTCTGTGATTCACTCCTGGTAGTTCTAGGTCTCCTTTTATGTTTCTCGTGGGAGGTGTTGACAGCATTGATCCGAATCCGAACATGTTGCTGCTGGTCCTCTGTAGAAATATGTGGATTGATGTTGGTTCTGTACTGGGCCCGAGACTATGTTATGTTGCATTGTGTGATTATATATGTGACATCCCTTTAAGAGAGATATATATTGGTGCGTGCCCAAACATGGCGTGAAAAATGTAATCTGAACTCGTAGCAGTTGAGAGCAATCACTGCATAGGAAAATGTGCACCATATTTTCATGGCATCATCCTGTTTCTCCCATGTTCTCTGGTTGGGCTTATAGAGGCATCAAGTTATGTCTAATGATTGTATCGAGCTAGTTATACTGCTGTTCTCTTGTCCCCTCTGTATTCATGTATGCTGACATCAGACTTCCTCCTCTCCATCAGTTCCTTTTTCTCTGATATCCCAAATGTCGCCACCAATGGGTCTGGCCCAACCTCCTCCCTCACTATTCTCGTTAGTGCCGCAAACACCCGCCCAAAATCTCTCCAACTTCTCCCAGCCCCAGAACATATGTGTGTGATTCGCTAGTCCCCGACCACATCTCACACTCGTCAGCCACTCATTCTTGCCCGAGTCATATGCACCCTATGTACCACCTTGTACTGTATCAGGCTCGTTCCTATCCACGAGGAAGTCACATTTACCCTGCGTAACGCCTCATTCCAAACTCCCCAGTTTATCTCACCTCCGAGCTCCCCCTCTCACTTCTTCCTAATCCTCACCACCTGCTCACCCCCCTGCTGTCCCAGCTATCCATATATGTCTCCAATCTTGCCCTCCCATTCCACATCCAGGAGCAGCAGTCGCTCCAGCAGGCCATGCTTCAGTAGCTTGGGGAACTCTTTCCAAACCTTCTGTGCGAAGTCCCTTACCTGCAAGTATCTAAACTCACTTCCTCACGGGAGCTCTACCCTCTCCTTCAGTTCCTCTATACTATATTCCTCTATAAACTCTCTTCCAGGTACAGATCCCTTACCTTAACCAGCCCCACTTCTCTCCACCTCCTATACATGCCATCTGCCGCCCAGCTCGGATCCGTGGTATCCGCACAGTGCCGTCAACATCAACATCCCCTCTATCCTAAAGTGCCTCCTCAGCTGGTTCCAGACCTTTACTGTGGACTGAACCACTGGGCTATCCTTGGCACCAGTAGCAACACTGCCATCACTATAACCCGTGAAGTGTTGGGCAGTGTAGACTTGTGAAACTAACATATGCCACCAACACTGAAAAAGGTTCAACTCTATTTTACTACTAATAAAATAATAGACATACGAGAACTGTGGGTTTAAACGATGCTAGTTTAACTAGAGACCTGTGCCTGTCCGAACCAGTTGAATCTCTCAGCACGTGGTGTGAGTCTGTGCTAAACCTGATGAGCTCTTGTGCTTCTAAGAGGCAGCATCCAGAATGAGCGGGAAAAGTGATGCCCTCTGCCTTTATAGTGCGTGTGTTCTAACTGGTGATTGGCTGCGGTGTTTGTACATGTTGATTGGTCCTAGTGTATGTCCCTCAGTATGTGTCTACGCCATGATATACTAGTGTATATTATGACACCCCCCCTTTTAAAAAAATTGTTGATGTGAATGTGTAACAATAAATAGTGTGGGTGTGTGAAGAATGTTCCTAACTAAGTGTGAGGTGCGAACACATATGTACAAATCTATATACAGGAAACAAAGCTATATACAAGGCAAGGTGCCTGGTGCAGATAATATGCAGCAAATTTAACAAGAACAATGCTATGTACAAACTACTGGAAAATGATTTTAACAAGGAAGAAAACATCTCAGGGAGTCCACATATTTCCAAAGTTCATAAATTCAGTCTCTGAGGTGGGCGACGAACTCTGATTGACCGCCTCAAGGGTGGGTCAGTAACCGCCAGGTCAGGAGCTGGGTGGGCTGCAGCACAGTCAGGGGGAGGCAGAGTGACCGGAAGCTCTGCACAGTCCATGGCAGGGTCAGCAGAGGGGCTGGGTGGGCTGCAGCACAGTCAGGGGGAGGCAGAGTGACCGGAAGCTCTGCACAGTCCATGGCGGGGTCAGCAGGGGAGCTGGGTGGGCTGCAGCACAGTCAGGGGGAGGCAGAGTGACCGGAAGCCCTGCACAGTCCATGGCAGGGTCAGCAGAGGGGCTGGGTGGGCTGCAGCACAGTCAGGGGGAGGCAGAGTGACCGGAAGCCCTGCACAGTCCATGGCAGGGTCAGCAGAGGGGCTGGGTGGGCTGCAGCACAGTCAGGGGGAGGCAGAGTGACCGGAAGCTCTGCACAGTCCATGGCAGGGTCAGCAGAGGGGCTGGGTGGGCTGCAGCACAGTCAGGGGGAGGCAGAGTGACCGGAAGCCCTGCACAGTCCATGGCAGGGTCAGCAGAGGGGCTGGGTGGGCTGCAGCACAGTCAGGGGGAGGCAGAGTGACCGGAAGCTCTGCACAGTCCATGGCAGGGTCAGCAGAGGGGCTGGGTGGGCTGCAGCACAGTCAGGGGGAGGCAGAGTGACCGGAAGCTCTGCACAGTCCATGGCAGGGTCAGCAGAGGAGCTGGGTGGGCTGCAGCACAGGCAGCGGGAGGCAGAGTGACCGGAAGCTCTGCACAGTCCATGGCGGGGTCAGCAGGGGAGCGATCCGGAGATTCCCGTGACGACTGTGGAACAAGGCGAAGGGCACGCCGATTGTGGCGCCGAATGGATCCGTCCGGTAACCGGACCAGGAAGCAGCGGGGGGCCACCTGCCTGAGGACAACAGCAGGTGCAGACCAGCCACCATCCGGTAGATTAATGCGAACCTTGTCGTTTGGCTGGATGTTGGCGGGATCAGCAGCACGTGAGTCGTGTGTCGCTTTTTGCTGCGTCTGAGACGTCTGCAGCCTGTGGAGCATGGGGACATGATCGAGATTGGGGGTGTGAATTGATGACACCGTCGTCCTGAGGGTGCGGTTCATCAGTAACTGTGCAGGCAACAGCCCAATGGAGAGCGGGGTGGAGCAATAGGCTAACAAACAAGATAGAAGTCAGAGCCGGCATCAGCAGCCTTGCAGAGTAGCCATGAACCCCCTTTTCTGCTTTGCCATTGGACTGAGGGTACAGGGTACTGGATGTGATGTGTGCGAAGTTGTACTGCCGGGCGAAGCTGGCCCATTCCTGACTTGTGAAGCAGGGGCCATTGTCCGACATCACTGTGAGCGGGATGCCATGCTGGGCAAACGTCTCTTTGCACGCCCGAATGACAGCAGAAGAAGTGAGGTCGTGCAACCTGATGACCTCCGGGTAGTTGGAGAAGTAATCAATGATTAGGACATAGTCCCTGCCCAATGCATGGAACATGTCAATGCCCACCTTGGTCCAGGGCGATGTGACCAACTTATGGGGCATTAGGGTCTCCCGTGGCTGGGCGGGTTGAAAACGCTGGCAGGTGGAGCAGTTGAGTACCGCATTGGCCATGTCATCATTAATGCCCGGCCAATAGACAGCTTCCCTGGCCCTGCGGCGACATTTTTCAACTCCTAGATGGCCTTCATGTAGTTGCTCTAGGACCAGCTGGCGCATGCTGTGCGGGATCACGATGCGGTCTAAATTTAGGAGAACCCCGTCAACAACCGCCAGATCGTCACGAATATTGTAAAATTGTGGGCATTGCCTCTTGAGCCACCCGTCCGTCATTAAATGCATGACACGCTGCAGAAGGGAGTCAGCCGCTGTCTCGCGGCGAATTTGTACCAGGCGTGCATCCAATGCTGGCAAGTGGGTGGCTGCGAACTGAACTTGAGCGTCGACCTGGCAAACGAACCCTTCGTGATCGCATGGAGTGGTTACCGACCGAGAGAGGGCGTTGGCAACGACCAGGTCTTTGCCGGGGTACAAACGAGTTGGAAATCATACCTCCGCAGCTTGAGTAGGATGCGTTGGAGGCGAAGCATCATATCATTCAAGTCCTTTTGTATTATGGTGACGAGCGGACGATGGTCGGTTTCAACAGTGAACTGGGGAAGTCCATATGCATAGTCATGGAACTTCACGACACCGGTCAGAAGGCCGAGACACTCCTTCCCAATTTGCGCGTAGCGCTGTTCCGTGGGGGTCATTGCCCGTGACGCATACGCAACGGGGACCCATGATGAGGCCTCATCGCGATGCAGAAGCACGGCTCCAATCCCAGACTGACTTGCATCCATAGAGATTTTCGTCTCTTTATTCGGGTCGAAAAAGGCCAGCACTGGGACCGTGGAAAGCTTGGCCTTCAGTTCCCTCCACTCGAGCTCGTGGACAGGGAGCCACTGGAAGTCCATTGTTTTATGAACCAGGTTTCTGAGGGCCGTGGTGTGCGAGGCGAGATTTGGAATAAACTTCCCTAGGGAATTCACCATGCCCAGGAACCGGAGGACCGCTTTCTTGTCCTCGGGCGTTTTCATGGACGTGATCGCCACAATCTTGTCCTCATCCGGCCGCACCCCTAAATGGGAGATATGATCACCCAGGAATTTAATGGCCGACTGGCCGAAGGAGCATTTGGCCCTATTGAGGCGGAGGCCATATTCGTGAATGCGCTTGAAGACGCGCTTGAGGCGGCTGATGTGTTCCTGCGGGGTGGTGGACCAGATTATAATGTCATCAACGTTTACACGGACACCTTCGATTCCTTCCATCATCTGTTCCATTATTCTGTTAAATACTTCGGACACCGAGATGATGCCAAATGGCATTCGGTTGTAGCAGTATCTGCCAAAGGGCGTGTTGAATGTACACAGCTTTCTGCTCGATTCCTCCAGCTGGATTTGCCAGAAGCCTTTTGAGGCATCGAGTTTTGTGAAGAGTTTGGCGTGGGCCATTTCACACGTGAGTGCCTCACGTTTTGGAATCGGGTAGTGCTCCCGCATGATATTCCGATTAAGATCCTTAGGATCTATGCAGATCCTTAGCTCGCCGGACGGTTCCTTCACGCAGACCATGGAACTCACCCAGTCGGTCGGTTCCGTGACTCTGGATATGACCCCTTGGTCCTGGAGGTCCTGGAGCTGTTGCTTGAGGCGGCCCTTAAGTGGCGCTGGGACTCTGCGAGATGCGTGTACCACAGGCGTGGCGTTGGGCTTGAGTAGAATCTTGTATGTATACGGGAGCGTGCCCATGCCCTCGAAGACGTCGTGGTAGTGCTGGATGATGGAGTCGAGTTGCGCCCTGAAGTTGATGTCAGGAGAGGCAGACATGTCGCTGGGAGAGAGAGCGTGTACTCTCTGCACTAAGTTGAGCAGCTTGCATGCCTGCGCATCAAGCAAGGAGGCTTTCAGCTGTGTGAGCACGGTGTGTCACCTCGAGTTGGCAGGATCCACTGGCAGCGATGGCATTCCCGTTGTAGTCAAGCAGGTGGCATACAGATGGCAGGCTGGACACGAAGGCTGTGAAGGTCAGACATCGCAATGAGATTGGCGGAGGCGTCAGTGTCCAGGCAGAACCTCACAGGGGGCCGGTTGACCGTAAGGGTGGCACACCACTCATCATCCGGATCAATGCTGTGTATGCGAATGGGTTTGGTGCTGCGCTTGGGTTATGATGCCAACTTGGAAGGGGGCTTGCAGGTCATCGCTGTCAAAGTTGGAGGACAGGTCTGGAACAGGTTCGTTGATTGTAGACTGAATGGCCTGGACATCCCTGTGAGGCTGGCTGGATCTCCTGAAAGTAGCAGGCTGGGTCAACCTGCATAAAGCAGCACAGTGGCCAAGTTTGCCACACTGCAGACAGCGTCGAGTCTTTGCAGGACATTGCCACTTTAAGTGGGCGGAGCCACAGTTACCGCACGCCGTTGCGTCGGCATGTTCGTTGCGCCACCGTGCATGCGCGGGACGATCCAGCGAGGTATACGCCTGCGCAGAACGGTCCTCGACGTCACCACATTCGTTGCGTGCCAGCACGGGAGCCCGCGAAAAGTGCACATAATGGCCGCCATCGACCAAACTTAGGCCCTGGAGAGACTTTATAACTTGGACCCGTTCTGCCTCGTGGGGACCTTGCCGCGCCGTTTCAGCGGCCTGGATGTGGGAATATCCCGTGGAGGCGTGTTCATGGAACACGCAGGTCTCCATGGCAGTGGACAGGGAGAGCTGTTTTACTTTAAGTAGCTGCTGGCGAAGGGGCTCCGACTGTACACCAAAAACTATCTGGTCACGGATCATGGAGTCAGAGGTGGACCCGTAGTTGCAGGACTGAGCAAGGACATGGAGGTGGGTGATAAAGGACTGAAGCAGCATCCTTACCTTGTGGGCGCTGCTGAAATACCTATCGCTCCAAGCTCTTGTTTACCTCGACCTCACAGTGGCTGTCGAACTTTAAGAGGACTGTCTTGAACTTTGATTTATCCTCCCCATCAGCGAAGGTGAGCGAGTTAAAGAAGTGGAGGGCATGGTCCCCGGCTGTGGCGAGGAACAGACCAATCTTCCGTGCGTCCGAGGCAGCTTCCAGGTCCATGGCCTCGAGGTACAGCTGGAAGCGCTGTTTAAAAATCTTCCAATTGGAGCCCAGGTTCCCGGCAACGCGGAGGGGCAGCGGCAGGCGAACGGTGTCCATACTGCAGGATGGCTGAAGACTGGTGGAAGGCTGATCACTGTAAGGTAGGTCTCAGGAGTACTAACATCCCTCAACTACTGGTACCATGAAGTGTTGGGCAGTGTAGACTTGTGAAGCTAACATATGTCACCAACACTGAAGAAGGTTCAACTCTATTTTATTAATTACTAATAAAATACTAGACATACTATAACTGTGGGTTTACACGATGTTAGTTTAACTAGAGACCTGTGCCTGTCCGAACCAATTGAATCACTCAGCACGTGGTGTGAGTCTGCTAAACTTGATGAGCTCTTGTGCTTCTGAGAGGCAGCATCCAGAATGAGCGGGAAAAGTGATGCCCTCTGCCTTTATAGTGTGTGTGTTCTAACTGGTGATTGGCTGCGATGTTTGTGCATGTTGATTGGTCCTAGTGTATGTCCCTCAGTATGTGTCTACACCATGATATACTGGTGTATATTATGACAACCCGCAGGCTGGACCCCCTACAGGTTTATTCCTCCATCCTAACCCATTCTGCCCCCTCTCCTTCCCATCACCACCTCACCTACTCCATGTTCGCCTCCCAATAATAATGCAGCAGGTTTGGCAACATCAACCCCCCTTCTGCCTCCGTCTCTGTAACAGGGTCCTCTTTAGTGTCACTGTCCGTGTGGAATTTGCACATTCTCCCCGTGTCTGCGTGGGTTTCACCCCCACAACTCAAAGATGTGCAGGTTAGGTGGATTGGCCACGCTAAATTGCCCCTTAATTGGAAAAAAAGATAATTGGGTACTCTAAATTAAAAAAAAAGGATACTCTTTACCCTTGGCACCTTCCGTGCCCGCCCAAACTCTGAGATAATCGTATCCAGTTCCCGGAAAAAGGTCTTTGGTGCAAAAATCGGAAGCATCTGAAATACGAATAGAAACCTCGGGAGGCCATTCACCTTCAACACTTGTACACTCGCTACCAGTCAGATGCAGTGTGTCCACCTCTTCAGATCCTCCCTAACCTCCACTACCAACTTTGTTAGATTCCATCTATGCAGCGTCGCCCATTCCCTCGCTACCTGAATCCCCAGATATTTAAACCTATCTCTGGCTATTTAAATTGTAGCCCCCCCCCCCCCCCCCCCCCCCCCCCCCACCCCGACCAACTAAGGTGGCTCGCCGACCCAGCTTGTTCTCCGGGAACACTTCACTTTACGTTTAATTTATATCCCGAGAATGCCCTGAACTTCCCCAACAGGCCTTTGATCCTCCCCATGCTCTCCAGCGGGTCCAACATGTACAGAAACAGGTCATCCGCAAATAGCGATGCCTGATGCTCCCTCCTCCCCTCGTAATCCCTTGCCACTCCGTTGACCCTCTAAGAGCCATTGCCAGGGGCTCTATAGGTAGCGCAAACAGCAGCAGTTGTATAGCTCAAAGGTTCATGAACCCATATTGTTGGTCTGTACACTCGCCACATATAACCCACGCCAAACTTTGGCCCAAGCCCGAACCTATCCAGCACCTCAAATACCACCAATCCATCCGGTCGAATGTCTTCTCCGCATCCATGGACACCACTACCTTCGGTACCTGGCCTCTTGACAGAGACAAAATCACACTTAACAGCCTCCTTATATTACTAGAGGGCTGCCTGCCCTTTACAAAGCCTGTCTGGTCCTCTGCGACCACCCCCGGAACACAACCTTCCATCCTTCCCGCCACCAATTTAGCCAGTACTTTCACATCTGTATTTGACGGAGATATGGGCCTGTACGACCCACATTCCTTCCCCTTCTTTCGCATCAATGTGATCATTGCCTGCGTAATCGTCTCCAGCAGCTCCCCCTTCTCCAGCACCTCATTAAACACCCCCGAGAGATGTGGTACCAGGTCTGTTGCAAACTCCTTATAGAATTCCACCGGGTAACCATCAGGCCCTGGAGCTTCCTTGACTTCATACCCCAATACTTCCCTCAGCCGCAGAAGCTCCTCTAGCGCCTGCGTATTCTCTTCCTTCAACTGTGGAAACTCCAGCCCATTCAAAAACCGTCCATATCCTATTCTTCACCCCCGGATCCGTCCTGTACAGCTCCATATAGTATTCCCTAAACATCTCATTTACCCTCCCCACCTTCCCTTTCTCAGTCCGTATCCTCAATATTTCCCTGGATGTGGCCTGCCTCCATAGTTGATTTACTAACATTCTAATTGCCTTCTCCCCGTGCTTGTACTGCAGCCTCCTTGCACTGCGTAGCTGCCTCACTGCCCACCCCGTCGTCAACCTCACAAATTGCCTTTCCAACTTTTTTCTTCTCGCCAATTCCTCCATTGTGCGCGCTCTTGAATACTCACTGCCTACTTCGATTATCTCGCATGGTGGCACAGTGGTTAGCAGTGCTGCCTACGGTGCTGAGGATCCGGGTTCGATCCTGGCTTGGGTCTCTGTCTGTGTGGAGCTTGCACTTTCTCCCCGTTTCTGTGTGGGTTTCCTCCGGGCGCTCCAGTTTCTTCCCACAGGCCAAAGATATGCAGGTGAGTTGGAGTGACCATGCTAAATTACCCCTAGGTGTCCAAAAGTTTAGGCGGGGTTACGGGGACAGGGTAGAGCTGTGGTCTGTACACTTATGTAGAGTGCTCTTTCCAAGGGCCGGTGCAGACACAATGGGCCAAATGGCTTCCTTCTGCACTGTAAATTTTATGATTCCATAAGCGCCCATACTCCTCCCTACTTTCCCTATCCTCATTTAATGAGATAATCTGCCCTTGGACCTCCGCCTTCAATGTGTCCCAAAATGTGGCCGACACCTCCCCGTTTTGCATCCAACTCTACATAGTTTTTAATCACCAACCGCACCTTATCACAGAACCCTCTATCTGCCAACAACCCCAAGTTGAGCCACCACCCTGCCTCTGCTCCCATCCTGATCTGAGCCGAATCTCCAGCCAGTGGGGCGTATGGTCTGAAATTATTTTCCCCACATACTCTACCCCCTCCACCTCCACCAACACCTCCCGGCTCACCACAAATAAGTCGATTCTTGAGTACACCTTGTGAACATGTGAGAAAAAGGAGTACTCCCTCCCCCCTGGTTCTTAAAGTGCCACAGGTCCACCACACCCATCTTTTATTAATAATAATAATAATAATAATAATCTTTATTATTGTCACAAGAAGGCTTACATTAACACTGCAATAAAGTTACAGTGAAAATCCCCTAGTAGCCGCATTCCTGCGCTTGTTTGGGTACACTGAGGGAGAATTCAGAATGTCCAATTCACCTAACAAGCATGGGCTGGATTCTCCACTCCCCGACGCCGCAATCACGTTTGACGACAGGGCGGAGAATCAGTTTTGGCGGCAAGATTGGGAGCAGCGCCGGTTTTTGAATTCTCCACCCCCTTAAAATCGGCGTATTCAAGGAGTACACTGCGCCGAGTATCCACCACTTCAGGCCATTGGCTGAGGCCTGCCCCACGATGCTCCCTTGCCCACCGGCCAAATTCCTGACAGCCTGGGTTACGTGTGCTCACACTGTTTGGGATGCTCACGTGGTGGGTGCAGAGTCAGTCCAGCTCCACCACAGTCAGGGGAGGGTCGATTGGCCAGCGGGGGGTGGGGGGTGGGGGGTGGGGGGGGGGCTTCATTCGGAGCTGCCGGCAATGTGGACGGGCTGTCCGGGGCATGCGAATGGTCAGAGGGGGGCACTACTTTGGCGGTCCAGGTCCGCGGGCTGAGTCCGCCATGGATGGAGCACGGTGCAGCCGCTGTAGGCCGCCGCCGTGTGCATGCACGGCCTCTGAACCAGAGGTACTGGGGGCTGTAGTGGCAGCAAGAGCTGTGAGCTTCACGCCATTTCCCTGTTGGCCCCCAGAAAAACGGGGAATCAGTGGCCTTATAACGTGTAAAAGACCACCGTTTTCACACTGGCATGAGGACTTAGTATGCAAAACGGAGAATCCAGCCCCACGTCTTTCGGGACTTGTGGGAGGAAACCGGAGCACCCGGAGGAAACCCACGCAGACAGGGGGAGAACGTGAGGACTCCGAACAGACAGTGACCCAAGCCGGGAATTGAACCTGTCATTGGTGCTGTGAAGCAACAGTGTTAACCACTGTGCTACCGTGTGCCCTATGAACCCTCCCAGATCCTTTGCCATTCGTAGCCTTCCCATTGACCTGGGGCTGGACCTATCTACCCTCGGGTCTAGAACACAATTAAAATCCCCTCCTACAATCAACTGGTGGGTGGCCAAGTCTGGGATCGCTGCTAGCAGCCCCCTCATAAAACTTCCATCGTCCCAATTCGGTGCATATACATTTACCAATACCACCGGCGTCCCCTCCAGTACCCCACTCACCATCCCATATCTCCCACCCTGATCCCTCACTTCCCTCGCAATCACAAACCCCTTTTCCTTGCTCATCCATTGGCCACCCCCTGTGACTTTGAGTCAAACCCTGAATGAAATACCTGACCCACCCATCCCTTTCTCAACCTAGCCTGCTCCTTCAAGCGGATGTGCGTCTCCTGCAGAAAGAGCCCCTCCATCTTTAAACTCCCGAGGTGTGCAAGAACACAAGATCTTTTCGCTAGTCCATTGAGCCCTCGCACGTCCCACATTATAAGCCATATCAGTGCATTGCGTTTCTATTCCCCTCAACTGTCCACCATCCTCCCCTTTCGCCTCTACCCCTTCTGCTGTCACCCTCTGATTTCACCATCCAAGATGGCCCCCTTCTCCACTCCTGACCACGCTTCTTCTTGAACCCTGTCACATCGCTTCTCCCCCCCCCCCCCCCACCTTCCCCCCCCTCGGCCATCTCTCGCGGCCATCTCCCCTACTTCACTTCTGCTCACCAGCATTACTTGCCAGCGTGACAACACCTGCCCAAAGGTTCCTCCTATTGACACCCCCACCCCTCCCCCATCCTCATCAGAATGCTCCCCGCGGACCTCCCCCCTCACCCAAACAAAAGACACATCTCAGAGCACAGGTTGCCTCCCCAAAAGACAAACATAAAGGAAAACACTGCCTCAGGCTGAGGGAGGCGGTCACAGCCATCCCCATATAAACCTTTGACTCCTGCTACCCTTTGTCGACCCAACAAAAAAAAGAAATATGCTCCATCCAGGAGGAGAAGAGAAATCTCCCCCATCCCTCCAAGCACAATCTACCCGTATCTTCCATTACTCCAAAGTGCCAGCACTTCCGTTTCCCAAAAATGTTCAGTTCTCCCCAGATTATGCTCCTTGACAAAGTCATTGGTCGCTTCTGGGGTCTCAAAATAGTATTCCCGGCCTTCATAGGTCACTCATAGTTTTGGCGGGTAGAGCACCCCAAACCTGATCTGCTGTCGACACAGCACTGCCATAGCCCTGTAGAATCCAACACGTCTTTTTGCCAGATCAGCCCCACTGTCCTAGTATATTCGGACCTTATCCCCCTCCCATTCACAGTACCGCTTCTCCATGGCCCACTGCAGGATCTTCTCTTTTTGCACAAACTTGTGGAGTCTTTCAGATCACTACCTGTGGCAACTCTTCTGCCCTAGGCTTCTGCCTCAGAGACCTGTGCACTCTGTTCACCTCGGGGGTCTTGTCCAGCTCCCTCTCCGCCACCAGCCCTGCCAAAGTTCTTGAGACATACCTCGTGGCACTCGTATCTTCCACTCCTTCGACAATGTGCAAATTTCCACCTTTGCTCTCAGCGTCTTGCAAGATCTCCCAAGAGTCCCACCTCCATCTCCAATGCTACCACCCGATCGCTGTGTTCAGACATCACCCTCTCAATCTCTCGGATCTGCGACCCCTGTGCCTCACGACATTTTTCAAACTTTTTCATCGAGCCCTTCAGGGGTGCCATAGCTCCTTCGATGGTCTTCGATCTGTCCTCTGGCATTTCCTCCCTCTGCTGATGGAACTCTTCCCTAATGAAGCCCATCAACTGTTCCATCTGGGACCTTCAAACATGCACTGATCCTTCCCCCTCCACCATACTTCCAATAACTGCTGCACCACAGGTCTCTTCCAACTACTTGGCCAGGTCTTTCCCCTTCTTCTGCTGGGTTTCATAACTAGCAGACATGCCACACCCAGGGGACGGAACGTCTCCTCTGACCTTCAGCTACACTTTTCCGTCAACATTACTCCCATTTTCAGGTAAAAAGGGCTCTTTTCTATGCCTTCAAGCTGGAGCTGTCCTGTGTGCGACCACTCACACCGTGGCCGCCACCGGATGTCTCGGTGCTGTATTATTCTTGTGGTTTTCTTGAAATGTTTGTTAAAATAGACATATATTTTAAAGAGCTTAACAGGATCTGAGAACATCACTGGCAGGCCCCACCTCCCCATTGTTGTTCTTCCCACTAGCCTTGTATTGTGGATACCCGCCCACCTAACGAGGCTTCCTGGCCAAGTGCAGAACTCCTTGAGATTGCACAGGTTCTTTAGCTGTGGATTCCAGCCGCAGGTTGGGTGAGACCTGTTACTGGCTTTGTTGCCCTCTCATTGAAAATGTCCTTGCCCCCTTATGGGGCCAAACAAGAGCCATCTCTCAAAGTCATGCAAATGACAACACCCATCCCTCCTCAGACTGCCTCCCACCCCCCAATCTAGGAGTGTAGCCTTTCCCCCGTGTGCTGCCTCAGTGCCTGCGTTTCCCCCCCCCCCCCCACACACCCCTGTTCCAGCAGCAACCCAGGGTCAGGATTCCCTCTCAGGCCTCCATTCAACCACCCTCCCCCCCTCCACCCCCAACAAGGAAGCCCTGAGGTGGGGCTGGACTCTCGATTCCTCATCTCTACCCCACACCCCTCCCTCCCAACAACAGAGCCCTGCTGTTGGGCTGGCTTCTTGGGCCTCAGCTCAACTCTCGCCCTGGTCCCACACTCAAGCAAACCTGCAGCCCTTTTTAAAAAATTCATTTATAGGATGTGTGCTTCGCTGGTTGTTGCCCTCCCCAGGTGCCCTTCAGAAGGTGGTGATGGGTTGCCTTCTTGAACCGCTGCAGTCCTTGAGTTGTAGGTACACCGACTGTACTATTAGGGAGGGAGTTCTTGGATGTTGCCCCAGCAACAGTGGAGGAACAGCGATATATTTCCAAGTCAGGATGAGGAATGACTTGGAGGGGAACCTCCACATTGTGAGGTTCCCAGGTATCTGCTGCTCTTGTCCTTCTAGATGGTAGTGGTCGTGGGTTTGGAAGGTGCTGAATAAGGAACCTTGGTGAGTTACTGCAGTGTATCTTGTAGATGCGAGCAAACCTGCCCTCCCCCACCCCCAAGACCTATGACCCTCATATCTGGGTCCTCCCACACCCTCCCAGGGCTCTCCTGTGCCTTCTCTCCCATGGAATCCTTGTTGCATACCAGCGACCTTTGCGTTCACCACTGAAACTTCCCATTCGAGGTGAGGACGCTGGTTTCATGTTTTCATAACGCAGTTGTAAACCGCACCGGCATGATGTCACGCTGGTGAGGCTCAAATGTGCAATCAGGGGAGGTCATGGTGGGATTGCCCACTAATGAAATATTCATGTATTGAAATAAGGTGCAAAATCCACCCCATTGTCTCTCCATGCTCTTCCTATCAATGTATATCATCTGCCACCTGTCCACTCCATGAACCTCGAAAAACATTGTAAAATTCAGGATTTATTCTTCTTTTCAAATCTTTTGTAAAAATGACACAAGTAATGGGAGTTTCAAATACATTGAATCAAACTGCGACACAGCAGGAGAGTGTCCATGCTGTGTATGCACAAATTGCAATGGCCTGGGATTTGCAGGCACATACGCAGTGGCGTAGTGGTATTGTCAGTGGACTAGTAATCCAGAGACCCAGAGTAATGCTCTGGGGTCCCAGCTTCGAATCACACTATGGCAGATGTTGAAATCTGAATTCATTAAAAATCTGGAATTAAAGGTCTAACTGTGAGGGTGGCACAGTGGTACAGTGGTTGTGTTGTATTTTATATTTTCCCCGCGTCTTGACTGTGATAGAGAAATTCAAACAGCATTCATTAGGTAAGCAAAACTGAACTTTATTCACTAATTAGAACTGCTAGCAGAAATTGGCTGATACTTGGAAAGTCGGAAGGCAGTCAATTACAAACTGCGGAGTCCGTCCCAAGTCTGCGATAGTACAGAAAAGAAGGCGATTCTTATACATTATAGGATCAAGATAACATGAATACAGCTTGGTCAGGAATTTGATTGAAAGTAAAACATAAGTAATAATCGTTACAATGGCGTCACCTTCTGACCTTTAGGGGACTTGAGTTTCATATCATTATCTTGTCTTTGTTTTAAGAAAGGGAAGAAGTTGTTTACATACAGAAAGAGACACTTGTTCAGCTTGTTATGTATTGAGACTACTAGTTCCAAGCCTTATCTAGACTCTCAGGACATGCTGTCTATGTGTATTATGAATCTGTGTCTTAGGTTAAATTCAATTGTACCAAGAAGACTTGACTAGTTTTCCCATCATGCCATTATTTGCTTCACACAATACCGCAGTTGCACTGCTACCTCATGGTGCCGAGGACCCGGGTTCAATCCTGGCTCCGGGTTGCTGTCTGTGTGGAGTTTGTACATTTGCCCCGTGTCTATGGGTCTCACCCAAAAAAAGATGTGCAGGGTAGGTGGATTGGCCATGCTTAATTGGGGAAATAAAATATTTGGGTACTCTAAATCTATTTTTTAAAAATCTAATGATGACCATGAAACCATTGTCAATTGTCGTTAAAAACCCATCTGGTTCACTAATGTCCTTCAGGGAAGGAAATCTGCCATCCTTACCCGATCTGGCCTATGTGTGACTCCTGACCCAGCACAGCGATGTGGTTGACTCTTAACCGACCCCCAGAGAAATGGCCCAGCAAGCCACCCAGTTCAAGGGCAATTAGAGATGGTCACAAATGCTGGCCCAGCCAGTGATGCCTACATCCCAAAGAACAAATAACAAAGTGTGATTTGGGGAATTTGTTTCAGCTGACTGCATAATAACTCTGGTGAGAATGATGACTGAAAACACTAACTTCTGAATGGGCAATGGCCTCAGTAAAAACATGAACATTGGCATTTAAAGATTTTTTTAAGGCAAGTTAAATTCTATATAATTCATAATCAACATCTTGTTTTGAACACTGAATATTCAGGGGCTGGTTTAGCACAGTGGGCTAAATAGCTGGCTTGCAAAGCAGAACAATACCAGCAGCATGGGTTCAATTCCCGTACCGGCCTTCCCGAACAAGCACCGGAATGTGGCGACTAGGGGCTTTTCACAGGAACTTCATTGAAGCCTACTTGTGACAGTAAGTTATTATTATTATTCAAACCTGTGTGGAAAAACACAGAGAAAAAGTTATTTTTGAGTAACTTACTGATTTTAAAAAAAATTTTGAGTACTCAATTCATTTTTTTTCCAATTAAGAGGCAATTTAGTGTGGCCTATCCACCTACCCTGCACATCTTTTTTAAATATAAATTTAGAGTATTCAATTCATTTTTTCCAATTAAGGGACAATTTGGGCAGTAGGGTAGCATGGTGGTTAGCATAAATGCTTCACAGCTCCAGGGTCCCAGGTTCGGTTCCCAGCTGGGTCACTGTCTGTGTGGAGTCTGCACGTCCTCCCCCTGTGTGCGTGGGTTTCCTCCGGGTGCTCCGGTTTCCTCCCACAGTCCAAAGATGTGCGGGTTAGGTGGATTGGCCATGCTAAATTGCCCGTAGTGTCCTAATAAAAGTAAGGTTAAGGGGGGGGTTGTTGGGTTACGGTATAGGGTGGATACGTGGGTTTGAGTAGGGTGATCATGGCTCGGCACAACATTGAGGGCCGAAGGGCCTGTTCTGTGCTGTACTGTTCTATGTAATTTAGCGTGGCCAATTCACCTACCCTGCACATCTTTTGGTTGTGGGGTCAAAGCCACATGGACAATGACCCAGAGCCGGAATTGACCTCGGCGCCATGAGGCAGCAGTGCTAACCACTGTGCCGCTATGCTTGCCCTTGGGTAACTTATTGATTTAACTGATTCAGTTACTATTTTTTGGTATCATATTCTCATGTGATGGTTAAGAATTCTGATTTGTGGCTCAAACTTTGTATTCGTAAATGTGGTGAAGGTATAATGGCAACATTGTGGCAACAAAAACTTTGAGCTACCACCAGCGGATGAAGGCAACAACTATTTACTTACAAGCAGAAAACTATTTACATGCAACTATTTATAAGGCACAGCATCAGCAAACCACAATTCCTACTGTTGTAGGGAAAAATCCCTTGTGCCAGTGCATTCAAGAGGTCGAGTCTCAAGGCAAGGTTCAAAGCGTTTTTACTGTATTGTACAAGTCCTGAAGTCCTTCAGGGAGACCCACACAGCCAGCTCCTAACAATGGCTTGACCACGGTGATCTCCCCTATATGCAGACAAGGTTCAATATTTATAGAGAGTACAAGCATTTGCAAGGTTTTGGCGGGCTTTTGCCGTTTTACATTTGAATAGTACAGATAAATAGTACAGATACATGATTTCCCGGGCTTCCTGACTCTGACGTCAATGTCTCGTTATCTGCTTGGTTTTAATAGGTGTTCCCTTGACTTACAATGGGGTCCCATTATCTCTATGCTGTACCTTGATTAGGTGTTGAGTGTGGTTCCTGGGTTAACCTGGGAATCTATTGTGTCAGCCTCCTGTTTGATAGGATTTGTGTCTGTGTGTAAAACTAATCTAATCAATATATTTAATCCTTAGGTTTCTTTTGCCTGCCTGGGTCATTTTGGTTTTACAACATTTCATTTTATAACATTTCATTTTATAAGTCTTAGTTTTAATCAAAATATATATATATCTGCCCCACTGTCAGGGTCTTGACTCGCAGATATCCCGATCTTCTGGCCATGGTGCCGTTTTAAAATGCAGCTTCGTGCTGGTGATAGGCAGATTATAGATTCTCCATTTCGTTCGAAAAAGGTTTCTCAGTTGTGCAAAAATGGGATTCAAACGAATGCCCATCCCTTTACATCATAAATGGTGCCAATCAGTCCAATAAATGAAGAATGCTTTGATGATGTAAATATTAATACGAATCCAATATAGCCTTAAAAAATGTCCTACTTCACTACAATCTCCTAGTCCAAGCCATGATTGAGTACTAAATCCCACATTCAGCTTTGATTCTTGCACGCTCCCATTTTATTGGACAGCGATTCACGTGGCCTTCGAGATTTGCGGATACCTTGGATGAGAAAGTCACATGGTCTCACAGATTTGCCGCGACAATACTACACATTATTACAGGTGTATTCAAAGCACAACTCCATGAGTCTGAATGACTCCAGATAAAGAGTCATCCAGGCTCAAATCTCTTCACAGATGTTATCAGACCTACTGCACTTGTCAGTATTTTCTGTCCATATATATCTTTCCAGTTTATTGGCTAAACAGAGAAAAATATTTAACTGAAGGGAAGTGATCAACATCTTGCGTTGCCACTGTAATATGGTTTGACATGAGACATAAAATATAGGAATGCAGAGATTCAAAATTTGTTGTTTCTGATTTTGACCTTAAAAAGTGTTCAATTAATGAGTGATGTTCATATGAAACGAGGTTGTGTTTGCCCCAAGGTCAAACAAAGTGGACAACTGTACTTACATGTTGTCATGATTCCTATAGAGCCCGAAAACTTTGAAAAAGAGATTTTTAAAATTCCCAGTGACCAACAGAAAGAATCACACAAGGTTTCAGATTTTAAGATTTTTACTAATAACAAAGTCAACATCAACTAAATATTACTCAATAAGCAATTAATACACTAAGCTTTTGAAAAGATACTTCCCCCATTAACTAATTAACAAAATTGAAAATATTACATGTTACATTTATATGTTACATCACACTCTCAGCAAATACAAAGCCTTGTAGATAAAGTTCCAAACTCCTCCCAGCTATTCAAGAAGCTCTATTCTCCTTGCCACACAAGGGCAAGTCTTCAATGTACTTTTCATCCTTACTAGCCCTGTCTCTTCAAACAGGAAATCCATTCCCACCAGCATTCTGCCTGGTAGTGAACATAAAAACAGTCTTCCTCACGGTTTGGCACAGCAACAGCCATTTTCAATTCCCCATGTCTATCTGTCTTTCTGAATCTGACAGTTTTGTGTCCAACATGGTCAGCTGCCCTTCTTTTGCAAAAAGGTATGAAAACTGACTCTTAAGTTTGTCTGTGTTTCAACCTGTGTGTCCTTGACAGTCAAATCACATGGATTTGTCTCCAAACAGTTCGGTATGCTTTCATCCTCTCCCATTCCAGCATATTCAGCTTTTACCGTAAAGGAAACATGTTAAAAAATAAACACCTTATAAAGTCTCACATGCATAACAATGTGTACAAAGATAAATGAATTGTGTTGACTACAAGTCAAAATTATGTTTTCATTGCATAAATTTTGTGAACATTACTCGTATCTTTGAGATCAAATTCCACAATTCTGCAACTGCTTGATCCAAGATCGCAAGAAACTGCAGACTGTGGTGAACTCAGCCCAACGCATTACACAGACTTGCCACCACCACATTGATTCTGTATACACCTCTCGCTGCCTCAGGAAGGCAGACAGCATTATCAGAGACCCCTCCCACCCAGGCATTGGCTTCTTCCATACCCTTCCATCAGGCAGAAGGTACAGAAGTCTGAAGACTTGCACATCCAGACATAGGAACAGCTTCTTCCCCACAGCTACAAGACTCCTCAACGACTCCCCCTCGGACTGATCTGTTCCCTGTAAGAACACTATTCATGATGCCGTCTGCTGCTCTTGCTCATGTATTTGCTTTGTTTGGTCCCTTGTTCCGCACTGTAACCAATCACTGTTTGTCGATGTACCATTTGTCAATGTTCCCTGTTGATTATTCTTGTGTCTACTATGTACATACTGTGTACGTTCCTCGGCTGCAGAAAAATACTTTTCATTGTACTTCAGTACATGTGACAATAAATCAAATCAATCAATGCTTTGTAATTTTGTCTGCATATAGTAAATTCTTACCCTTGCAAGGCAAACAAACTTTATTGTATCACAAACTTGGAAGTTTTATGATCTGTGAGAAGGTAAAGCATAGAACTTCAAAAGGATAGAAGTTGGTGGAATGGGCAAACAAAGTGGTAAATGAAATTTAATGCAGGGAAGCAGGAAGTGATTCATTTTGGTAGGAAGAATGTGAAGAAGCAATATAAAATAAAGGTTACAGTTCTAAAAGGGGGTGCAGGAGTAGAGGGACCTATGCGTATAAATCAGTAAAAGTGTCAGGACAGCTTGAGAGAGTAGGTCATAAAGCAAACATCACCCAAGCTTTATTTATTACAGAGGCATTGGGCATAAAAGCAAGGAAGTTATGTCAAACCTGTATAGGCCTCAGCTGGAGCAGTGTTCAGTCCAGCTCTGGGCATTACAATTTAGGAAGTAAGTGAAGGCATTGGAGAGAGTGCAGAAAACATTCACGAGAATGGTTCCAGGGATTGGAAACTTCAGGTATCGGAGAATCTGGGTCTGTTTTCCTTGGAGAAAAAGAAGGTTGAGAGAAGATTTGCACGGTGGCACAGTGGTTTGCACTACTGCCTCACAGCGCTAGGGATCCAGGTTCAATTCCAGCCTTGGGTGATGGTGTGGAGATTGTACGTTCTCCCCGTGTCTGCAAGGGTTTCCTCTCGGTGCTCTGGCTTCATCCCATAGTCCAAAGATGTGCAGGTTGGGTGGATTGGCCATGATAAATTGTCCCTTAGTCTCCAATGGTTGGGTAGTTTTGCAGGGTTATGGAGATTGGACGGGGGAGTGGGCCTAGGTGGTGTGCTCTTTCGGAGGATCAGTGCACCCTTGATGGGCAGAATGGCCTCCTTCTGCACTGTAGGTATTCTATGATTCGATAGAGGTTTTCAAAACCCTGAGGGGTGTGAACAAAGTAAATGGGGAAAAACAGTTCCCATTGGTAGAAGGGTCAAGAACAAGAAAGCACAGATTTAAGCTAATTGGCAAATTAACAATGGAGACATGTGGAAAATCTTTTTCATCCAGTCCGTAGTTAAGGTCTGGAATGCGCTGTCAGAATGTGGTAGAAGGCAGGTTCAAGTGATGCATTCAAGAGAGAATTGGGGCGGCGCAGCAACGCAGTGGATAGCACTGCTGCCGGGTTCGATCCCAGCCCCGCGTTACTGCCTGTGTGGAGTTTGCACATTCTACCCATATCTGTGTGGGTCTCACCCCCACAACCCAAAGATGTGCAGGTGAATTGGCCATGCTAAATTGCCCCTTAATTAGGGAAAAAAAATTGGGCACTGTAAATTTATATTATATCTGGACAAAGGAACAGCACTTTTATTGATTCATTTCATTCATAAAAATATTGTACTATTATCATGTAGCTGAATGTACAAGATAAAATGTAGTAACATGCCAAGGCCTATTTGATAGCATTTCCCAAACCTCCAACCTCCACGACCCCCTAGTATTGGGGAAAGACCCTGAACAGACGGTTAAGGTTTCAGTACGGAAACATTCTGGGAGTAGCGACCACAATTCCATATGTTTTAGAGTACTTTTGGACAGGAATGAGGGTAACCCTTGCCTTAAGGTGCTAAACTGGGGAAAGACAAATTACGATAACATTAGACAGGAATTGAAGAATTTGGATTGGGTGTGGCTATTGGAGGGTAAATCAACATCGGACATGTGGGAGTCTTTCAAGCACAGTTGATTAGGATTCAGGAAAGTTAAGTTCCTGAGAGAATGAAAGATAAGTATGGGAAGTTTAGGAATCTTGGATAAGAGGGATATTGTGAACCTCAGCCAAAAGAAAAAAGAGACTTTTGTACGGTCTAGAATAGTGTTCTTCAAAGTCGGGGGTGCGATCCGGGGGTGGGTTGTGGGCAGGTGTCGGACGGGTCGCAGAGCCGTTGTCCGCAGCGCTCCCGATCTCCCAAATCCCCGCGCAGCAGCCGGCTTTTCATAACGCCGGCTGCAAACGGCCGCGAACATGTTAAAAAAAATTTGGCTGCATTGCACATGCGTGCACGATCATCGGGCACATATGTGCAGTGCAGTCGCTATTTTTTTTAACTGTTGCAGCTTTTTATTTTACAAGTTCTGTAGTGGTTTTTATTCATTTATTCATTTATTTTATTCATTAAATTTTATTTTTTTTCATTTATTTTATTCATTTTATTTTTTATTACAAGTTCGGGGGGTGAGGTTTATTTGATAACATTTTACAGGAAAAAAAAATCAGAACTTTGGACAGATTGAGACTCCATACTTTCCGACACCCAAAGGCTTCACCTTCATCCAACAGGTTCCATTGGAGGAGCATGTATGAGGGCCAAAGGGACCCAAAACCATATCCTCCATTTTTCCCAGCAGCAAACAAGGTAAGAGAAAATGGTGGGTTGCTCAGGTCAGCTGGCGCAGGCCGCAAAGGTCGGCCAGCGGGGGTCGCGAAGGTTGGCCGGGTTGGGTCCCGAAGGTTGGCCGGTTGGTAAAAATGGGTCCCCGGAAAAAAAGTTTGAAGAACACTGGTCTAGAAGGGTAGGAACAGTCGAAACCCTTGAGGAGTACAAAGAAAGTAGGAAGGTACTTAAGCGGGAAATTAGGAGGGCTAGGAGGGATCATGAAAAGCCCTTGGCAAGTAGGATTAAGATGAATCACAAAGCTTCTTATTCATATGTAAAAAGCAAGAGGGTAGTCAGGGAAAGGATTGGACCATTTAAGGTCAGTGGGGGGAAATCTATGTGTTGAACCAGAGGAAATGGGGAAGGCACTAAATAAGTACTTTGCATCAATGTTCACCAAAGAAAAGGACTTTGTGGAAGACGATTCTTGGGTAGGGTGTATAGATAGTCCGGGTCGTGTTGACATCAAAAAGGAGGAGGTATTGAGTGTTTTAAAATACATTAAGGTAGATAAGTCTCCTGGGCCGGATGGGATTACCTAGAATACTGAGAGAAGCAAGGGAGGAAATTGCTGGGGCTTTGACTGACAACTTTGCATCCTCATTCGCTACAGGTGAGGTCCCAGGGGACTGGAGAATAGATAATGTGGTATCGCTGTTTAAGAAAGGTAGCAGGGATAATCCAGGAAACTATAGGCCAGCGAGCCTCACGTCGGTAGAAGGTAAATTATTGGTTAGAATTCTCAGGGACAGGATCTATACCCATCTGGAAACAATTGGACCTATTAGCGATAGCATGGTTTTGTGAAGGGGAGGTGGATGTTGCTTACATGGACTTCAGTAAAGCCTTTGACAAAGTGCCTCATGGCAGACTGGTACAAAAGTTGAAGTCACACGGGATCAGAGGTGAGGTGGCAAGATGGATACAGAACTGGCTCAGTCACAGAAGGCAGAGGGCAGCAGTAGAAGGGTGTTTTTCTGAATGGAAGGCTGTGACAAGTGGTATTCCACAGGGATCTGTGCTGGGGCCTCTGTTGTTTTTAGTATATAGAAACGATTTGGAGGAAAATGTAGCCGGTCTGAGTAGTAAGTTCGTGGATGACACCAAGGTTGGTGGAGTGGCAGATAATGTTAAGGATTGTCAGAGGATACAGCAGGACATAGAGAGATTGAAGATTTGGCCAGAGAAATGGCAAATGGAGTTTAATCTGGACAAATGTGAGGTAATGCATTTTGGTAGGTCTGACATAGAGGAGAAAGATACAGTAAATGGCAAAATTCCTAGGAATGTAGAAAGTCAGAGAGACTTGGGCATTCAGGTCCACAGATCTTTGAAAGTGGAAACACAAGTGGACAAGGTAGTCAAGAAAGCATATTGAATGCTTGCCTTTTTTGGATGGGGCATCGAGTACAAAAACTGGCAAGTCATGCTACAATTGTATAGAACCTTGGAAAGGCCGCACTTGGAATATTGCGCACAACTCTGGTCGTCACACCATCAGAAAGATGTGGAGGATTTAGAGAGGGTGCAGTGGAGATTTACCAGGATGCTGCCTGGTCTGGAGGGTGTTAGCTATGTAGAGAGACTGAATAGACTTGGACTGTTTTCATTAGAACGACAGAGGTTGAGGGGCGACTTGATAGAGGTCTACAAGATTATGAGGGGCATGGATAGAGTGGATGGGCAGGCACTCTGTCCTAGGGTAGAGGAGACAGTCACTAGGGGGCATAGGTTTATGGGGCGGAATTCTCCGCTCCCGGGAAAAATCGGGAGGGCCGTCGTGAACTCAGCCGAGTTTCACGACGGCCTCGGAGGCAGCTCCTCGCCCCCTATTCTCCCCTCCCGGCGGGGCTAGGAGCGGCGATCCGTAAATCTCGGCCGCGGGGGCGTCGCGCCGAGATTGACGCGGCCGGCGCAACTAATGACGTCAGCCGCGCATGCGCAGGTTGGCTGGCTCCAACCCGCGCATGCGTGGCTGACGTCATGACGCTGACAACACAAACCCGCGCATGCGCGGTGGCCGTCTTTTCCCTCAGCCGCCCCGCAAGACGTGGCGGCTTGCTCATGCGGGGCGGCAGAGGGGAAATAGTGCGTCTGATATGGACGCTGGCCCGACGATCGGTGGGTACCGATTGCGGGCCTGTCCCCTCCCGAGCACAGTTGTGCTGCTCTTTCCTTTCTAGGCTACCTACAAGCCCCAAACAGGCTTCTCACTCCCGTTTCACGACGGCAGCGACCAGCTGTGTTTGCCGCCGTCGTGAAACAGCCGCGAATGGTAGGCCGCTCGGTCAGAGAATCGCCGTTCACCGTGAAAAACGGCAAGCGCCGATCCGTCCAAGCGGGTGGGGGGATGGGAGAATCGCGGGTGGTGCGAGGTGGCCGTGAATTTTGTCGGGGGACCCTCCCGCGATTCTCCCACGCCGCGTGGAGAGCAGAGAATCGCGCCCAAGGTCTGTGTGGCAAAGTTTAGAGGAGATGTGTGAGGCAGGTTTTTTTTTTACACAGATGGTGGTGAGTGCCTGTAATGCGCTGCCAGGAGAGGTGCCAGGGGAGGTTGTGGAAGCAGATACATTAACAGCAATCAAAAGGCATCTCGACAAACACATGAACAGGATGGGTATAGATGGGCACTTCTGACTCTGCACCCCATCTCCACTTTCCAATTCATATCACATGCTTTTGCTGTGTTGCTTAGGAACCAAAGATGGTGATTTTCATTATATGAACTCCACTGTGGAGTTGGTGGGATCAATGGGGTTATCATGTTGATCATGGCTTCTCAAATGGGGGATTACTGTGCTGTAATCCCAGCTAATTTACAGTAATTTACTGGGGATTACTATTTTTCATAGTTAGGAAAAAATATAATTTTTATATTGTTATTTTGGTGTCTGACACTAGTAATAATGTAAACATTAGCTGAGTCTGATATTGATGGTAATTATATATAGATTTAAATTTAAGACAAAGCTTTCACTGTTATTGCTAACACAGTTCAAACTGGGGTCCTTTCATTTATCCCAAGTTTTACTTGGAAGGGCCGGTCTCCTGTGGTGTTTGTAATGGGACAAGCAAAAAATATAAATTATAAAAAGAACAAGGAAGGCACGAACTAACTATAATAAATAACATGCACATTTATAAAAGTCATAAGATGAACAAAATAAATACAAAATACCAGAAAACTTCCGAAAACAAACTGGAACGTAGAATTTATTAGAAGCTCAAACTTCCAGCTGTTGCAGAAATGTTGCAGATACGAAGGGACAATAACCCCTATTCTATCATTTTTACATGAATTTTTTGTTTTTAAATAATTTTTATTCAAAATTTTCATAAAATATCAACAACAAAAAGTAACAAAAAACAGGAAAAAAAACAGTATCCCCCCACGCGCATACACAAAGGAAGAGGTAAATTAACACCCGTTGTTCGCACAAAACACGCGCCCGCCCCTTCGACCACCGAAGTTGGCCATTCCCTCAATACAAAATGGAGGAACGCAAAGCTTGCAGGTTAAAATGGACAAAGTTTGCAGCACAAGCAGGCTGCACCAAGCCAATGTGTATTCTGTCTGCTAAGAGAGCAGACAGCACCAAAACGAACATTCCGCATACTAATGAGGCAATCTCCGGGACAGTTAACATGGTAATGGAACGATCCCAGGGACAATGGACACAAATAGAGAAGTGATTGCAACAGTGTATGGGAAACCAGACACCCCGGCACCAGCGGGGTTCAAAAACAAAGCACCTGAAGGCCCGCTCAGTAACCGAGGGACAGCCTCAGTATTGGGGGGATTCAAACAAATCGATTGGGAAGAGGCCCAATCGATCCCCAGCAGATAGAGGGTCCGCCCAAAAGGGCGCGAAGCCCTAGGACCTATAAAAGACAGGTCCAAAACTTAGTTTGTTCTTCTTGACCAGCCCTCCTCTCTTGACCAGCCCTCTCGTCCAGCCTTTTACCGAAGAAGACCTTGACCGAGAGAGAGGTTTGGGACAGCAGCCGCCAGCAAGTAAGTGTCTCACAACGATCGCTACCAGAGATAGACACTCCTGACCCCTTTTTAACCCGTACCAACCTGAAGTCTGCGGACCAGTGCAGAGCAAGAGGCCTTGTCCCCTGATCCGGCAGTTCCCTTCAAGATAAGTATTGGTTTATTTAGTGGTAGGAATAGTTTAATCATCTTAGCGTGTGCATGGGTAGTATTATAATTGTATTATAATAAACTCATTTGTTTGAACTTACAAATTGGTGTATGGTTTATTTCTTTGAACTTGACCTTGAAACTTGTGGCGGTATCTTAACGATACCTGGCGACTCCAGAGCTAAGTAACGAAACAGAGCCAAATCGAGTGTTAAGCACACTCACCCAGAATGAGCAACATTTAGTGGTGACATCCGACGGGACTCGATTAGAAGTGCATCCCCCCCCCCCCCCCCCTTCCCGAGAGAACCCAGAAATTTGAATTTGAAATCCAATTGGGAAAAGGAAAAACCACAAGTGTTCAAGGAGTTCAAATCAATAGTCATAATTCGGAAGTGTGTTTTTGCATGTGTAACTAACAGGGTTGTAAGGTTAAACCGAGAGATTTTTGTTGCGACAAACTGTCGGGAGTTTTATAAGTCGGAACATAGCGAAAGCCGTACCCGTATTTATAAGCATTGCCTTATTATCCCCGTTCCAAATTAAAGAGAGCATAGAGAAATAGGAAATGGCCATGCAGGCAATGGAACGCCTCATGAACCCAGAGCAGTTCGTGGTCGCAGCGACCAACAGTAGCAGAGTAGGTCAGTGTCCCGTGTGGGAGCTGGAACTCAGGAAGTACCTCAAAGGGAAAGGATGGCCCCTTTGGAGTGAGTTTTGTTTGAATGAGGAGACAGGTCCCGGGAGTATAGGACATACTTGGTGGGAGAACCTATCTAAAATTCATAAAAAGAGTTTAGGAAAAGCACGCAAGCCGATGGCAATTGTGTCCTGCTTGGCACAATTGCGAGGCACAGAGGAGGTCGTTCGGACGCTCCGCAAAGAATTAGAAGAGAGGAATAGAATGAGCAAAGTGGATGTCAGGGACATCGAAAAGGAGAATATAGGTTTAAGGCAACGACTGGCAGAGAAGGATAGAGAGGTGGATGATGCCAAGAGGGCACATCAGTCTTGTCTAGCCCATCTGAGCAGTTCCCAAGCCCAGTATGAGAAAGCCTATCAGGATGTGCAGCGTGCAGTTCTGATAAGAGAAGATTCAGAGAAGCAGGTAGAGGCACTGCAAAGGCAATGCTCTGACCTAAAGGCAGCTTTAAGGGCACTCCATGCTGCAACCACTGAGCAAAGGCAAAGCACAGTGGATCATGCTAAATGTAGGAAGCAGATTGCACAGCTGCAATCTCTGCTTTCTGTGCAGAATGGGTTCCAAGAGACATTTGGGACACAATTAGATGAAGAAAATGCCCCAGATTGGCAGGAATTAAGTAAAACCACGCAGTGCTCTGTTCAGGGAACATGTGCGCCAGCAGCGCAACAGAAAAGGAAAGCGCCCCAACCCCACACAGATCAGATAGCACCCGCACCAATGAACCCAGTCACCACCCAAAGAAAAGCAACCGCAGAAGGCGCACCCGAGGTCACCTACACCACCCCCTTAACCGTAACACAATTAAGGGACGCGTGTGAGAAAATCACCCCGTTCCTCCCCACTGCAGACCCCCACCAATTTTTCGCACGAGTGAAACAGCAGGCGACCATGTACGGCCTGGATGAGCGAGAGCAAGTGAAACTCACAGTTTTGAGTTTAGACTCATCAGTAGAAGCAGCCCTCCCCGACCCACAGAACGTTGGAGGAGGCACCCTCGAAGAGATGCATACAGCTATTTTAGACGCGATAGGGTACAACAGAGGAGACCCAGTCGAAGGCCTAAATAAGTGTAGGCAGAAAAGGACCGAGCACCCCACAGCATTCGCAGGAAGGCTGTGGATTCATTTCACTGCCGTTTTTGGCGATTTAGACCGCGCACATTTAACCCGTGATAATATGGTTAAATGGACCCGCACCATCATCTCCCATGCCACAGATGCAGGACAGAATGTCTGCAGCAGTTATGACCCCTCAGAAGACGCCCATAATGAAAAATGGGTACTGAAAAGATTGTCCCGCGCTTGGGAGCAATCTGTCCAAGGCAAGGTAAAAGTAAAGACCCCAGAAGCAGCTCAGGCTGCAGCAGATATTCAGGCAGTAAGAGCGCACCAAAATCCCGCATGGGTAAATGAAGGAAAGAACAGCCCCCCACAGAAATCGCAGGAATGTTACAACTGCGGACAGTTAGGGCATTTCGCAAGGGAATGCAACGGCCCGCAGAAATATCAGAGAGGCCAGCAGACAGGCACTCTGACCAGGAACAAAGCAAAGCCAATCCACAGTATAGAGACGCAGTCAGGACAGACCAATGTGGACGGAACAGACTGACGGTGTTCGGGCTCCCCAACTTGGGTCTGTGACACCCTCTGGGACCAATCCGGAAGACCGGTGGTCACAGCAAAAATTAGAGAGAAGCCCATAGAGTTACTTTGGGACACAGGAGGGTCCCGCATGACCATTAATTCCTCCAGTACACCACAGGCAGCCACGTGGCCCACTACAGCTTCAATAACCCTCAGCGGCTTTACAGGTCACTCACAGCAGGGACACATTACAGCCCCTGTATCCATCCAACTAGGGAACATCTCCACCAAACACCCCGTTGTTTTAGTTAATCTGCCCCGCACAACAGAACACATACTGGGTATTGACTTTATGAATGCCCACAGCATGTCGTTCGATCCAGTCAATCAGTGTGTCTGTAGAATGGCAAAATCAGACAGAGCACCCGCAACGCTCACAGTAGGAGAGTATGCAAATAGGATTAGCGCAGTAGGCGACTGTTGTTTTGACCCGACCACGCTTAGCACGGACAAACAGGTTAGGGCAGTTTTGAACCGACACAGGACAGCATTTGCCAGTCACCGGCACGACTGCGGCAGAATGACTGGACAAGTTCAAGTTACTGGACCTGACCCGAGACCACAGAGACAGTACCGATTTCCCCTAGAAGCAGAGGGAGAAATTGGAAAAGTTATAGAGAGCTTATTAGAGCAGGGTGTACTTAGGACAGTAGCCTCAACTAATAATGCCCCTACTTGGCCAGTGAGGAAGCCCGACGGATCATGGCGTCTGACCATTGATTATCGGGAACTCAACAAAGTTACCCAGCAGTAGCCCCCACGGTAACAACAAGATTCCAAGATGGCGCCGGAGCGAGGCGACTCTCTACAAGCTCTCCCCAACAGATCCACTTTTAACTTAAATTATACTCGTTCTAACCTTTTAAAAATTAATTCTAAAGCTAACATTATTACTAACCTCTCTCTTTTATCTTCTCTTGCAGGCTTGAAGATCCTCCGAGGCCCTTGGAGACCTTTTGACCCAACCCGACCTGACCTCCGTGACCTGGAAGAAGATCGGGCCCAAACCGGAAGTGAAGCCCCGACCTCGATTTGGAGCCGACCCGGGCCTCGGAGCTCCAAACCCGACCTAACAACCGACGCCAGCCCCCGGATCGCCCGGCCTAGTCCCCGGAGCTCCCGACCCGACCTCCGACGGCAAGACATGGCCCAACGCGACCCTGAGAGACCCGCCCAGCGACCCGACCCGGAGAGGCTCGCCCAGCAACCTGACCAACCTGGTGATGGAAGAAAGAAAAATCCGCATGGAGGCCCCACCATGCCGACTTCAAGATCCGACCCCAGGAGCGCCCAGGGAGGGAACAGACCATGGGACCTAGCCCAATCTGCCCCTGGAAGCCCCTGCCCACGACCCAGGACCCCAGAAACAGCGGAGACCGCGCGTGAGGACCCGAACATGCTGCAAGGTATTCCCGCGCCTGCAGAACGCCGGGACCCATCCGGATCGCAAACTCACCCCCCCAGCAACCCCACTACCTCAACCAACGCCCGGGACCCTGCCAGACGCGACCCCAGAAATGTAAACAGCGCCCTGGACCTCGCTAGCGCCCTGGACCCCACCAGACGCAACCACCTTCCTTCCACAAGGGCAGACGTCTCCCATCGGATCCCAGGATCATCCAGCAGCAGCCGCCGACCGAGAAAGCGAAGGAAACGCAGCGGTCTGCAGGTTAGACTGAAGCAACGCGGTTTCAAGACCCCTCTCCCCAGCATACTCCTGGCAAATGTCCAAGCGATTGAAAACAAGCTGGATGAACTTAACGCCAGACTTACCTCTCAGAGGGAAGTAAGAGACTGCCGTGTGCTCTGTTTCACAGAGACATGGCTCACCCCCGCCTCACCGGACTGTGCCATACAACCTGAAGGCTTCTCTATTCACCGGGCGGACTGCACGGCATCTTCAGGCAAAGCGAAGGGTGGAGGGGTTTGCCTCCTCATCAACTCCTCCTGGTGCTTGGATGTGGTGACCCTGGCGACCTACTGCTCCCCAGACCTGGAATACTTGACCGTAAAGTGCCGCCCATACTATCTTCCACTTGAGTTCACTTCAGCCATTATCACAGCGGTCTACATCCCACCCCAGGCAGAAGTGAGGAAGGCGCTGGATGAACTGTACACAGTCATAAACAACAATGAAACAGAACACCCGGAGGCCTTGTTCATCGTGGCCGGAGACTTCAACAAGGCCAACCTCAAGAGTGTACTGCCAAAATTCCACCAGCACATCTCCTGTCCCACCAGGGGCGACAACACTCTTGACCACTGCTACTCAAAAATCAAGGGCGCCTACCGTTCCATCCCCCGACCGCACTTTGGGAAATCAGACCATAAGACTGTGCTCCTTCTCCCGGCTTACAAGCAGAAACTCAAGCGGGAGAATCCAGCTAAGATGGTTGTGCAGTGCTGGTCCGAGGAGACAGAAGAGCTCTTACATGACTGCTTAGAGACAGTGGATTGGTCCATATTTAAGAACTCAGCGACTAACTTAAATGAGTATGCCACCACCGTCACAGACTTCATCAGCAAATGTGTGGACGACTGCGTGCCAAAGAAAGCAATACGTACGTTCCCCAACCGGAAACCATGGCTCAACCGGGAGATTGACTCCCTACTGAAGGACAGATCTGAGTCGTTCAAGGCAGTCGACCCTGTCCTATACAAGAAATCCAGGTACGACCTCCGCAAAGCCATCCGAGATGCCAAGAGAAAATATCAAACTAAGCTAGAGTCACAGACAGACTCTCGGCGGTTGTGGCAAGGACTAAACAACATAACGGGCTACAAAGCGAAGCCGAGCAGTATCTCTGGCAGCAGTGCACCCCTCCCCGATGAACTTAATGCATTCTATGCTCGGTTTGAGCAGGTAACCAACAATCCGCTGTCAAGTGCCCCAGCAGCCCATAATTCACCCATACCCACCATCACAGTTTCCGAAGTCAGATCGGCTTTCCTGAATGTGAACCCACGGAAGGCGATGGGCCCGGACGGGATCCCTGGTCGTGCACTCAGAGCCTGCGCATACCAGCTGGCAGAGGTATTCACAGACATCTTTAACCTATCCCTACTCCACTCCGAGGTCCCCACCTGCTTCAAGAAGACCACCATCATACCGGTACCAAAGAAGAACCAGGCAACATGCCTCAATGACTACCGTCCGGTGGCCCTGACTTCAGTCGTAATGAAGTGCTTCGAGAGGCTGATCATGAAGCGCATCACCTCTATACTCCCGGAACGCATTGACCCACTTCAATTCGCATACCGTCGCAACCGGTCCACTTCAGACGCCATTTCCCTGGCCCTACACTCATCCCTAGAGCATCTCGAAAACAAGGACTCCTACATCAGACTCCTATTTATTGACTACAGCTCCGCCTTCAACACCATAATCCCAGCCAAGCTCATATCATAGCTCCAAAACCAAGGACTTGGCTCTCCACTTTGCAACTGGATCCTTGACTTTCTGACCAACAGACCACAGTCAGTAAGAATGAACACCAACACCTCCTCCACAATAGTCCTCAATACCGGTGCCCCGCAAGGCTGCGTACTTAGCCCCCTACTCTACTCCCTGTACACACACGACTGCGTGGCAAAACTTGGTTCCAACTCAATCTACAAGTTTGCTGACGATACAACCATAGTGGGCCGGATCTCGAATAACGACGAGTACGAATACAGGAGGGAGATAGAGAACCTAGCGGAGTGGTGTAACGACAACAATCTCTCCCTCAATGCCAGCAAAACTAAAGAGCTGGTCATCGACTTCAGGAAGTAAAGTACTGTACACACCCCTGTCAGCATCAACGGAGCCGAGGTAGAGATGGTGAGCCGTTTCAAATTCCTAGGGGTGCACATCACCAAAAATATATCCTGGTCCACTCACGTCGACGCTATCACCAAGAAAGCACAACAGCACCTATACTTCCTCAGGAAACTAAGGAAATTCGGCATGTCCACATTAACCCTTACCAACTTTTACAGATGCACTATAGAAAGCATCCTATCGGGCTGCATCACAGCCTGGTATGGCAACTGCTCGGCCCAGGACTGCAAGGAACTTCAGAGAGTCGTGAATACCGCCCAGTCCATCACACGAACCTGCCTCCCATCCATTGATTCCATCTACACCTCCCGCTGCCGGGGGAAAGCGGGCAGCATAATCAAGGATCCCTCCCACCCGGCTTACTCACTTTTCCAACTTCTTCCATCGGGCAGGAGATTCAGAAGTCTGAGAACACGCACGAACAGACTCAAAACAGCTTCTTCCCCACTGTCACCAGACTCCTAAATGACCCTCTTATTGACTGACCTCATTAACACTACATCCTGTATGCTTCAACCGATGCCAATGCTTATGTAGTTACATTGTATATCTTGTGTTGCCCTATTATGTATTCTCATGTATTTTCTTGAATTGTTTAATTCCCTTTTCTTCTATGTACTGAATGATCTGTTGAGCTGCTTGCAGAAAAATACTTTTCACTGTACCTCGGTACACGTGACAATAAACAAATCCAATCCAATCCAATCCAAGTCCCGAGACCATGCTCAAGCAGGGACTCCACTCCAAATATTTCACGGTATTGGACATTAGCAACAGCTTTTGGTCAATCCCATTGGCAAAGGCATGCCAGTACAAATTTGCCTTCACATTTAAAGGACGGCAGTATACATGGACATGCCTCCCACAAGGATTCCACAATTCTCCCTCCATTTTCCACCAACAGCTGGCAAATGGACTAGCAAAATTTTCCCGACCCGAATGTCTGGTACAGTATGTGGACGACCTATTACTACAGACAGACACCAAGGAAGAGCACATCACGCTTCTGTCCGAACTCCTGGAACTATTGCAAAGTATTGAATGTAAAGTTAACCCCAGAAAGGCCCAAATATTGGAGAATCAAGTGATGTATTTGGGTACAGTCATCGCGCACGGCAAACGCGAGATCGAGATCAAAAGAATTGACTCGATCGTCAAATTGCCCCTTCCCCAAGATGTTTCAGCCCTCCGGTCATTTTTAGGACTGGTTGGGTATTGTCGGAACCATATCGATGGTTTTGCGACAAAGGCAGCCCCACTCTCAGACAGCCTTAAGAAAGAAGCCCCTTGGGAATGGCTTCCGCAGCATACAGAGGCTGTGGAAGAGTTAAAAAAAGCCCTTAGCGCAGCACCCGCACTACAAGTTCCAGACCAACTCTCCACCTATGCAATAGAGGTAGCTAACACCGATCTGACCCTCTTGGCCGTGCTCCTTCAGGAACGGCACGAGCAGCGACGACCAGTGGCTTATGCCTCCAGACTTTTAGACCCCGTAGAACAAGGATTTTCAGCCTGCGAGAAGCACCTACTACAGTAGTCCCCCGTTATACCTCCCCCCGCAATACCGCGGTTCGCGATATACGGCGGGGGTGCTTATGGACCCCAACTTTTTTCACTCTTTTTGAAACAACACCTTTTTAAGCCGGTGAACTTGTTTGTCATTCCGATTAGCCGCGATGATTAGCCCGATTAGCCGCGATAAATAGCCGCGATGATTTGTAATTAAAGCATATAAATACAAAATGACTAAGCGCAAGTCTTACACAGTAAAGGAAAAGATAAATTTGATAGACCGTATTAGAAAAGGCGAAACAAAGGCAAAATTATCCAGAGAGACTGGTGTGCCAGAGTCAACCCTCCATGGGTGGGAGAAAGATGAGGACAGTTTGAGAACTTATGTTGAGACAATTTCTGAGAGTGAAGGGCTTGCCAGGAAAAAGGCAAGGACCGCTAGTGACATTAACTTGGAGAAGGCTGTGTCCGCCTGGTTTGTCCAGGAACAGTCTGGTGGCACCCCCCTATCTGGACCTATCATCAGGACTCAGGCTGAGAAGTTCCATCACCAGCTCCACCCAGAGGACACCAATTTCGTAGCCAGCAAGGGTTGGCTCCATCGGTTCCAGAAAAGACATGGGATAGGTGCAGTTACCATCAGTGGTGAACAGAGACCCGCCGACTCAGCAGCAGCAGAAGCCTTTCCGGACATCCTCAAGGACTACATGGTGCAAGAGGAGCTGACCCCAGAGCAACTCTACAATGCAGATGAGTCAGGGCTCTACTGGAAGATGCTGCCTGACAAGACACTAGCTGTCAAGGATGATGCCCACAAGACTCTGGGGTTCAAGCAAGCCAAGAACAGGCTCACCATCCTGTTTGCCAGCAATGCCACAGGAAGACACAAGCTGAAGCCATTGATTGTGGGCAAATTCAAGTCTCCTAGATGCTTTCACCACATCAACATGGAGAACCTACCCATCACCTACCGGAACTCTGGCAAAGCCTGGATGACAGCTACCCTATTTGAGGAGTGGTTCTTCAAGTGCTTTGTACCCAGTGTCAGGGACCACCTTAGTGCCCGCAACTTACCGCAGAAGGTCACACTCCTACTGGACAACTGCTCAGCCCACCCTCAGGGAGATGTTCTCAAGACCAGGGATGGGCAGATCCAAGTGCTCTATCTCCCAAAGAACACCACCAGCAAGATCCAGCCATGTGATGCTGGCATCATTCAGACCTTCAAGTCTGTGTACAAAAAGGAACTGATCCTGGAAATGATAGACTCTCCTCTCACTGTCCCAGATTACCTGAAAGCCATCACCATCAAGGATGCCTGTTATCTGGCAGGGAAGGTCTGGGGAGCTGTGACAGAGAAGACCATCGCCAACTGCTGGAACAAGGCCCTAGGAGCAGCACTCCCACAACCCCAACATGACCCAGAAGAAGAGGACTTCCTAGGCCTTATTGAAGCAGAGACCAGGGCAGCTGAGGAGAGGCTAGAGGACCACCTGGATGAGAACCTAATACTCCGCGATTGGGTGAACAGGTGGTCAGCAGCAGAGGACGACATGGCACCCACAGAAACATTCACAGAGGAGGAGATCATCGACCAGGTCGTCCAAGAGGAGGCAGAAGAAGAGGCAGAAGAAGAAGAACCCCAGCCCACAGTTGCAGCAAAGAGCCACTCGGATGCCATCACCCACCTGAAGTGGCTCATAGAATACACAGAGCAACAGGACTTCGACCCCATATACATACTACATCTGAAGAACCTCCAGAGGCAAGCACAAGTCAAGATGAGGAAGGGGATGTGCCAGAAGAAACTCACAGACTTTTTCATGTGATTTAAATGATTTTTAAAAATATGCTTGTAAATGCTATTTTATGTATTATTGTATATATTTTTGAGTGGTATTTTTTAATAAATTTAAAACTTGAAAGAACTTTGATGTTTTTTATTTAAAACGCCCTTCCATTCTTACATTGTAAGGCTATTACATCCACAATTCCTGAAACTACCCTGATAGGTTCACTTGTAATTATTCTTTCCCGCAGCAGAACATTATCTGGCCATGTGTTGCTCTTTCAAAATTTTCGTAGGCTATCCGTGGCTCGGATGCAATGCGGGTGGCTGTCTTGGACCCCAACACCCGCGGTATAACGGGGGACTACTGTAGCAGTATTTTGGGCAGTTCAGTACTTTTCGTACATTACCGGGCTCAATTCCATCACTATTTTGACCGAACACCCCCCCACACAGTTACTTTTAGACGGTCGACTGAAGGACGGTTCAGTGAGCCAGATAAGAGCTGCTAGGTGGACACTTCTGTTACAAGGACGGGATATAACAGTTAAACGGACCAACACACACACATTTGTAGCAGACAACCTACAGTATCCAGGACAACCCCATGAATGCGAAATCGTAGCACCCCTACACAACACAGGACCATTCATTGCCAAAACGCCACCCAGGAAGATAGGGAATTCAAGCCAGAGCCCCCAGCACACAGACACGTGTGCCTCCTTGAAGATATATGTGGACGGTTCATCCACAGTTTTAAATGGCGAACGCATCACTGGATGCGGAATCTATGTGGAAGATGCGCAGGGACGCGCACTAGAGGAGATAGCACTAAAGTTACCAGGTCACTTAGGCGCGCAGGCAGCAGAGCTAGCAGCCATTGCATATATAGTGGACCACCCAGATTCGTTCCCCAGCCCAGCAGACATATATTCGGACAGTTTATATGTATGCAACAGCCTCACAGACTTTCTACCCCTATGGAGGACGAGGTTTTGTCTCCGCGGATGGGAAGCCCCTTCCATCAGCCCCATTACTCCGCCATATCCTAGAAAAGGCAAAGGATAGGACGTATGGCATCATTAAGGTTAGAAGCCACCATCGATCATCCCCCCCTGGAAATGTGAAAGCCGACGCACTGGCTAAAGCAGGTTCCAGGAGAGGTCATTTTTGGACACCCCCAGTTAGCGCACCAGCTAGCGCCCCTGTGAGTTCAGTTCAGGTCTCACAGACAGAAATAGAGGATTTAGTACAGGCACAGAAGCAGGACGAAAATCTCCGGGAGATTTTAAAAGGAAACTTTGTGGCCCAGTACGACAAATTCAAACACGCTTTGACCACACACGAGGGTGTGATTATAAAAGACAAATTGTATGTGGTTCCTGAAAAGGACAGGAATCAAATGATTGCCTTATTCCATGATGGACATGGACACCAAAGGATTGACCCTACCAAAACACACCTTAGACAACTCTGTTGGTGGCCCAACTTAAGACAAGATGTTACCCACTATATAGAGAACTGTTTAATTTGTGCACAGAATAACCCAGAGAGGTATTCAAAGAAGGCACAACTCAGCCACACTCGCCCCGTTAATGGTCCCTGGACTAACCTCCAGATCGATTTTATAGATCCATTGCCCCCTTGCAGGAATGGTTATAAATATGTTCTGGTGGTCATAGATACCTTTACCAAATGGGTAGAGGCATTCCCTTCCCTCACCAACACAGCAAAGACAACTGCAAAGATCCTGACCCACCACATCTTTACGAGATGGGGACTCCCCAGAAGCATAGAATCAGATCAGGGATCTCATTTTACAGGACGGGTCATGAAGAACGTCCTGACCATATTCGGAATCAAACAGAATTTTCACATTGCGTATCACCCCCAGTCAAGCGGGATAGTGGAACGCATGAATCGGACACTAAAATCGACCCTTAGGAAAATGGTTCAGGAGAACAATTCGACTTGGAATTCAGTGCTCCCATTCGCTCTTATGTTTATCAGAAACACTGTTTCAGCCTCAACAGGTTTCACCCCACACACACTCATGACCGGACGCCCTATGAAAGGATCAGAATTCCTTTTAGGACTCTACATGACCAGCCCAGAAGTGACGGCCCTCACACACGAAAAAACCAGTAAACAATTAGTTGAGACTGTAAGGTCTGCTCAGCTAGCAGCCGCAGTAAAATTGGGAAAAAGGCGGAAACAGAACAAGGCCTATTTCAACAAAAATGTCCACACCACAGAATTTCAGGTTGGGCAACAAGTGATGTTATCTGTATATTAGCCCAGCACGTTTTTGGCACCAAAAGTTTCCCGCTCATACTCAATTTCGGACAAAATCAGTGTAGAATCCTTCAATCAGTCCCTTGGTATATAGGATAAAGTACCCCAACGGTAAGACTGCGTGGTTCCATATTAACCAGCTAAAGGCTTATGGAACACAGTCAAACCACTCACACCATGTCCTGCTAGACGCAGCAGAACACCTCGCCCCGCCCACAAGAGACACATTTCCACCCTCCCCCTCACAGACCAATTCCTCATCGGACTCGACCTCGATTCCGCCCATTGAACCCAGACCACGCCCCGGAACGCCCACAAGCTGCCACAGCAGAGACAGTGACAGTGACTGTGAGACTGAGGACAGCCACAGCACTCCACCCTACAGCCCCCACTTCAGCGACTTCAACCCCGACTCCACTGACCCCATGGAGATCACTTACATTAAAAATCCAGACCCACACCCTGACCCACCGCCCAACTATGACGACCCCGACAACGCACCTTCAAATTTAGACCCCACGATTTGGCACAGGGACAATTCTTGGAGACTTGTCCGAAATGATGAGAGTGACCCCCGGTCACACAATGCAAAAATTGCACGCCTGATCCATACAAGGGTATGGGATCCGGGAGAAGAGGATGACTTGATGTCTGACTCCCGACACGGCAACCCCTTTGCGACGTGAGGTGTCCAGATGATGTAAAAAGAGGAACCGCTTGAGAGAAGCACTGTCCTTTCTGATGGAACCTGCACGCATGTTGGTGATGTTTGTATGTTAAATGTTTGATTTGGAGATTGGCCACTCGGTTTTCAGCTGAAAAGCTTGTGACCACCTCACATGCACGTTAGTTTGTCCGCAGGTATTTCTGAGAACTTGACTCAGCTGAAATGTCTGGAGCCCAGCTCAACGCTTCACCCTTCACCCCACTAGGAGCATCTTGGCTCCCCCTTTTTTTTAGGTGCCCCTCTATTCTGGGAATAGAGGCTGCAAATTCCACAATGACTACATTCCTGCCCGTTCGTTTCAGGTCGCTCAGGCAGTAGAGAAACGGCATTGAGGACCCGCCCTGTCTGAGGACCCCTTCTCTGGTCAGCTAAGCTCGGGTACAGCACACCACGCCCTACCCGGGATCCCATTCAACTCTTACCCGTCGTGGCCCATACGCAACTCATTCGACTTTTTCATTTCTAAAGCTTGGTTTCATTTTTGTTTACGGTAGCCCTTCGGCCGCCACTCCATATGCTATTTACATCCAGGAACATTTTGGGATGGTAAACTGCAACACTCTGCGAGACAGCTCACACTGGTTTAGTAGATAAGTATATGTCTGGTCCTAAATCCGCTTTTGAAAAAAAAATGAGGGAATCACATGGAGGTGGCCATCATAAAGGGAAATTTGGAACAAGAGGACAGATATACTTAAAGTCAAGATATTAAGCTGAACACTAACAGATAATATGCTTGATTCCATAGCTTTCGGACGTTCGAGAGAGGAACCGAAGCAACAGCACAGCAAGATCCCAGGAAGGAGAAGAGAAGAGAAGAGAATAGAAGAGAGAAGGTGAAGAGCACTCCAATTGCTATGTTTTTAGCTTTTGTGGCATCTGCTTGGTTGCATGTGGGCGCGAACCCCCTTTCCAACGTTTGCTAACTTCTCCCAAACCCAGACCACCCCCAGCCCAGTCAATGGTAACAGTACCCCGACCTGGTGTACCAGATTTCTGACATGGTTCTCCTTGTCGAATGTTATAGAATCACTTTTAGCAATAGCGATCATCTGCATTATAGTCCAGACCCTGAGGATGAGGAAATGGAGAAGGAGAGCCCACCGCTCTTGTGCCTCAACAGTGTATAGAGTGAGATCACCTATTTTTGGATTCCACCAGTCCCCCGAACCCCTGGAAATGTAATCAAGTATTTATTTTTACACTCGATGCCTTTGTAAAATAAAGAGATTCTTTCTATCAATGATGTACCTCTGCGCTCAACTGCCGAGTCAGAGAATGAAATATAATGATGCTGTTGTGCGAATGATTAAAGACTTAGAATGTTGTAGAATGTTTATACGAGATGAGAGTAGTCTATTGAGGATAGTTAGAGGCTCCCGATTCCAATTGCTAATGCATGTCCCCTTTGACATAGCGCCAATCAGAAATTGTTAGTTAAAATATTTTTGCCATAATTGAGGAAAGGATAGAAGCCATGGAACTCGCTGAGGTCAGGGGACCCAAAGACACCGTACTTGGGTGATCCTTCATGATGTCTCATGAGGATCACAAGGAGGGAGTGTACCCACCGAAGTTGGCCATTCCCTCAATACAAAATGGAGGAACGCAAAGCTTGCAGGTTAAAATGGACAACGTTTGCAGCACAAGCAGGCTGCACCAATCTAATGTGTATTCTGTCTGCTAAGAGAGCAGACAGCACCAAAACGAACATTCCGCATACTAATGAGGCAATCTCCAGGACAGTTAACATGGTAATGGAACGATCCCAGGGACAATGGACACAAATAGAGAAGTGATTGCAACATTGTATAGGATACCAGACACCCCGGCACCAACGGGGTTCGAAAACAAAGCACCTGAAGGCCCGCCCAGTAGCCGAGGGACAGCCTCAGTATTGGGGGGATTCAAACAAATCGATTGGGAAGAGACCCAATCGATCCCCAGCAGATAGAGGGTCCGCCCAAAAGGGCGTGAAGCCCTGGGACCTATAAAAGACAGGTCCCACACTTAGTTCGTTCTTCTTGACCAGCCCTCTTCTCTTGACCAGCCCTCTCGACCAGCCTTTTACCGAAGAAGACCTTGACCGAGAGAGAGGTTTGGGACAGCAGCCGCCAGCAAGTAAGTGTCTCACAACGATCGCTACCAGAGATAGACACTCCTGACCCCTTTTTAACTCGTACCAACCTGAAGTCTGCGGACCAGTGCAGAGCAAGAGACCTTTTCCCCTATTCCGGCAGTTCCCTTCAAGATAAGTATTGGTTTATTTAGTGGTAGGAATAGTTTAATCATCTTAGCGTGTGCATGGGTAGTATTATAATTGTATTATAATAAACTCATTTGTTTGAACTTACTAATTGGTGTATGGTTTATTGCTTTGAACTTGACCTTGAAACTTGTGGCGGTATCTTAACTATACCTGGCGACTCCAGAGCTAAGTAACGAAACAGAGCCAAATCGAGTGTTAAGCACACTCACCCAGACCGAGCAACAGTGTATACATAGAGAAATAAATAAATCAACGCCCGCCATTAGCATAGAACAACTATGCCCGTCCCTTCGGTCCAAAACAACGAAACAGCCCCCCCCCCCCCACCTCCCTCCCTCCACCCCCCCCCCCCCCCACTCCCTCCCTCCACCCCACCCCCCCCCCCCCCCCCCCCCCCCCCCACCTCACATCCTTCCACTGAAGAAGAATCCTCCGCTGGGCTACTAGGGACGCAAAGGCCAGTACACCGGCCTCTTTTACCTCCTGCACTCCCGGCTCCACTGCAACCCCAAAAATTGCAAGCCCCCAGCCTGGATTGACCCTGGATCCTACCACCCTCGACACCGTCCTTGCTACGCCCTTCCAAAATTCCCCCAGCGCTGGGCATGCCCAGAACATATGGGCATGATTTGCTGGGTTCCCTGAGCACCTGATACACCTGTCCTCACTCCCGAATAACCGACTCATCCTTGTCCCAGTCATGTGAGCCCTATGCAGCACCTTAAACTGTATGAGACCAAGCCTCGCACAAGAAGAGGAGGAGTTCACCCTCCCCAGGGCGTCCGCCCACATCCCCTCCTCTATATCCTCACCCAGCTCCTCCTCCCATTTACCCTTCAGCTCCTCGACATAGGCCTCATCCATCTCCTGCATCACCTGGTACGCTGCCGAGATCCTCCCCTCACCAACCCACACCCCCAAGAGCACCCTGTCCTGGATTCCACGCGGCGGCAGCAGAGGGAACCCCGCCACCTGCCGCCTGACAAATGCCCTTACTTGCATGTACCTGAAGGCGCTCCCCAGGGGGAGCCCGTACCTCCCCTCCAGCGCTCCCAGGCTCGCAAACTTCCCATCTACAAACAGGTCCCTCTACCTCCTATACCTGCCCTGTGCCAACTCAGGAACCCGACATCAATTCTCCCTGGGACAAACCGGTGGTTCCCCCATATCGGGGACCCCATCGAGGCCCCCACCTCCCCCCTGTGCCGTCTCCATTGCCCCTATTTTGAGGGTAGCCGCCACCACCGGGCTCGTGGTATACCTCATTGGAGAGAGCGGCAGCGGCGCCGTTACCAGCGCCTCTAGGCTCGTGCCCACACAGGACGCCATCTCCATCCTCTTCCATGCTGCCCCCTCCCCCTCCATCACCCATTTGCGCATCATCGCTGCATTGGCAGCCCAATAGTACCCACGGAGGTTGGGCAGCGCCAGCCCCCCCCCCCCCCCATCCCTGCCCCGCTACAAGAACACCCTTCTCACCCTCGGGGTCCCGTGTGCCCACACAAAACCCGTAATGCTCTTGTTAACCCGCCTTAAAAAGGCCTTCGGGATAAGGATGGGGAGGCACTGGAACAGGAACAGCAACATCGGGAGCACCATCATTTTGACTGACTGCACTCTACCCGCCAGAGACAGCGGCAGCATGTCCCACCTCTTAAACTCCTCCTCCATTTGCTCCACCAACCTTGTGAGGTTAAGCCCACAATTGTTCACAATCTACATAGATGATTTGGAGTTGGGGACCAAGGACAATGTGTCCAAGTTTTCAGATGACACTAAGATGAGTGGTAAAGCGAAAAGTGCAGAGGATACTGGAAGTCTGCAGAGGGATTTGGATAGGTTAAGTGAATGGGCTAGGGTCTGGAAAATGGAATACAATGTTGACAAATGTGAGGTTATCCATTTTGGTAGGAATAACAGCAAACAGGATTATTATTTAAACAATAAAATATTAAAGCATGCTGCTGTGCAGAGAGACCTGGGTGTGCTAGTGCATGAGTCACAGAAAGTTGGTTTACAGGTGCAACAGGTGTTTAAGAAGGCAAATGGAATTTCGTCCTTCATTGCTAGAGGGATGGAGTTTAAGACTAGGGAGGTTATGCTGCAATTGTATAAGGTGTTAGTGAGGCCACACCTGGAGTATTGGGTTCAGTTTTGGTCTCCTTACCTGAGAAAGGATGTACTGGCACTGGAGGGTATGCAGAGGAGATTCACTAGGTTAATCCCAGAGCTGAAGGGGTTGGATTACGAGGAGTGGTTGAGTAGACTGGGACTGTACTCGTTGGAATTTAGAAGGATGAGGGGGGATCTTATCAAAACATTTAAAATTATGAAGGGAATGGATAGGATAGATGCGGGCAGGTTGTTTCCACTGGTGGGTGAAAGCAGAACTAGGGGGCATAGCCTCAAAATAAGGGGAAGTAGATTTAGGACTGAGTTTAGGAGGAACTTCTTCACCCAAAGGATTGTGAATCTATGGAATTCCTTGCCCAGTGAAGCAGTTGAGGCTCCTTCATTAAATGTTGTTAAGGTAAAGATAGGTAGGTTTTTGAAGAAAAAAGGGATGAAGGGTTATGGTGTTCGGGCCGGAAAGTGGAGCTGAGTCCACAAAAGATCAGCCATGATCTCATTGAATGGCGAAGGAAGCAGGCTTGAGGGGCTAGATGGCCTACTCCTGCTCCTAGTTCTTATGTTCTTATGCAATGCTCCCCAACTCCTGGCCACCTGAACCCCCAAGTACCTAAAGCTCCTCTCCACCCTTTTCAGTGGGAGCCTGCCAATCCCCCCCTCATGATCCCCTGGGTGTACCACAAACAGCTCGCTCTTCCCCAAGTTGAGCTTGTATCCTGAGAAATCCCCACATTCCCGGAGAATCCCCATCACCTCCGGCATTCCCCCACCGGGTCCGCCACATACAACAATAGGTCATCCGCATAGAGCGACACTCGGTGCTCCTCCCCACCTCGGACCAGCCCCCTCCAATTCCCCGACTCCCTCAGCGCCATAGCCAGGGGTTCAATTGCCAGCGCAAAGAGCAGGGGGGACAAGAGACACCCCTGCCTCGTGCCTCGGAATAGCCGAACATACTCCGACCTCCTCCTATTCGTGGCCACGCTAGCCATCGGGGCCTCATACAACAGCCTTACCCAACTAACAAACCCCTCCCCAAACCCGAACCTTTCCATCACCTCCCACAAGAACCCCCATTCAACCCTATCAAAGGCCTTCTCCGCGTCCAACGCCACCACTATCTCCGCTTCCCATTCTACCACCGGCATCATTATAACGTTCAAGAGCCTCCTTATGTTGGTGTTCAGCTGTCTCCCCTTCACAAACCCCGTTTGATCCTCGTGGATAACCTGCGGCACACAGTCCCCTATCCTCACGGCTAAGATCTTTGCCAACAGCTTGGCGTCCACATTCAAAAGTGAGATCGGCCTGTATGACCCACATTGCAGGGAATCCTTGTCCCGCTTAAGAATCAAGGAGATCAGCGCCCGAGACATCGTCGGGGGCAAAGCCCCCCTTCCCTTGCCTCATTAAAGGTCCTAACCAACAGGGGACCCAACAGGTCTGCATACTTCTTGTAAAATTCAGCCGGGAACCCATCCGGCCCCGGCGCCTTCCCCGACTGCATGCTCCCTATCCCTTTGACCAGCTCCTCCAGCTCAACCGGCGCCCCCAGTCCCTCCACCTGTCCCTCCTCCACCCTCGGGAATCTCAGCCTGTCCAAAAAGCGCCCCATCCCCCCCTCCTGCGCCGGGGGTTCAGACCGATACAGTTTCTCATAAAAGTCCCTGAAGACCCCATTGATGTCTACCCCTCTTTGCACCACATTTCCTCCCCGATCCTTAACTCCACCGATCTCCCTAGCTGCATCCCGCTTACGGAGCTGGTATGCCAGCATCCTGCTCGCCTTCTCCCCATATTCATATACCGCACCCTGTGCCTTCCTCCACTGAGCTTCCGCCTTTCTGGTGGTCAACAAGTCGAACTCAGCCTGGAGGCTGCGCCGCTCCCTCAGCAATCCCTCCTCCAGGGCCTCCGCATATCTCCTGTCCGCCCTCACCATCTCCCCCACCAATCTCTCCCTCTCTCTCTGCTCCCTTCTCTCCCTGTGGGCTCGAATGGAGATCAACTCCCCCCGAACCACTGCCTTCAGCGCCTCCCAGACCATCCCCACTCGGACCTCCCCATTGTCATTGCCCTCCAGGTACTTCTCAATACATCCTCGAACCCCATGGATCCACCCCTCCCATCTGGTCCATAAACCCCCTCAACACCTTAGCCGCTGCAGGCCTCCTACCCGTCCTGGTTCTGGATCGATCCAGTGGCGGATCCAGCACCGTGTTGAAATCCCCCCCCCCCCCCCCCCCCCCCCCCCCCATTATCAGGCACCCCGCCTCCAAATCTGGAATCCGGCCCAACATGTGCCGCATGAAACCCGCATTGTCCCAATTCGGGGCATATACATTAACCAGCACCACCCGTTCCCCTTGCAGCTTGTCACTCACCACCACATACTGCCCGCCACTGTCTGCCACCACATTCGACGCCTCAAACGACACTCTCTTCCCCACCAGGATCGCCACCCCCTGATTTTTTGCATCCAGCCCCGAATGAAACACTTGGCCCACCAATCCCTTCCTCAACCTAACCTGATCCGCCACCTTCAGGTGCCTCTCCTGAAGCATGGCCACATCCGCCTTCAGCCCCTTCAGGTGCGCAAACACTCGGGCCCGTTTGACCGACCCATTCAGTCCCCTCACATTCCAGGTGATCAGCCAGATCAGGGGACCGCCTACCCCCCTCCCCTGTCAACTAGCCATCACCCTTCCGCAATCCGCCACGTGCCCGCGTTCAGCCCGTTCCCCACAGCGACAGACCCTCATCCCGACCCCCTCTACCTGCTCCAGCTCTGCCTTGGCCATTCCAGCAGCAACCCGGTACCCCCCTCTTCCCCTCCCCCAAACCACCCCACCCCCCAAGCTAGGCCCCCCCCCTAGCTGCGTAACCCCTTCCATTGTACTTCCGTAAGTCAGCCGACTCCTGCTGACCCCGGCTGCTCCCGCCACCCCAATGACCCCCCCCAGTGCAACACAACCACCTCCCCAGTGCCGGCCCCGCCCACCGCTCCTCTAGCACGGGAGAAAAGCCCGCGCTTCCATCCCAAGCCCCGCCCCCGACCCAAAACGCGGGAAAAGACGGACACATGACCCAACAGGACCGCGAACCCCACCCAAACTCTCAACAAGTGAACAAAATACAGACCCCAAACATGATAAAACACCCAAATAAACAGAAAACAGTCCCAAACAAGCAAAACAAAAAAAGGAAGAATAGCAAAAAAAAAGGATCATCCAATAGAACCGATAAAACGAAAGGATACCGAGGAGGACAAAGCCTCCGGGCTGTATACAACATTCCCCAGCCCTCAGTCCTCAGTTCAAGTCCAGCTTCTCTGCCGGAACAAAAGTCCAGGCCTCCGCCGGGGAGTCAAAATATAGCTGGCGATCTTTATACGTGACCCACTGACATGCCGGCTGTAACTAGTCAAACTTGACCCCCTTCTTGTAGAGCACTGCCTTCACCCGGTTAAAGCCAGCCCTTCTCTTCGCCACCTCCGCACTCCAGTCCTGGTATATCCTAACCTCCGCATTCTCCCACTTGCTACTCCTCTCCTTCTTCGCCCATCTCAGCACACACTCACGGTCGACAAAGCGGTGAAAACGGACCAGTACCGCCCGAGGCGGCTCATTTGGCCTGGGCTTCCGCAGCAGCACCCGATGGGCACCCTCCAGCTCCAAAGGCCCCTGGAACGACCTCGCACCCATTAGCGTGTTCAGCATCATAGCCACATAGGCCCCCAAATCCGATCCTTCCAGCCCCTCTGGGAGGCCCAGATTCCGCAGGTTCGTCCGACGGGCGCGGTTCTCCATCTCCTCCATCCTCGCTGACCACTTCTTATGGAGCGCCTCGTGTGACTCCACCTTCACTGCCAGGCCCAGAAGTACGTCTTCGCCCTCCGAGGCCTTTGCCGAAGCTCTCGGATCTCCGCACCCTGAGCCGTCTGGGTCGCCATGAGCTTGTCCAGGGAGGCCTTAAACGGCTCCAGAATCTCTGCCTTCAGCTCCTTAAAGGAGCGCTGAAGCAGCTCCTGCTGTTCCTGCGCCCACTGCTGCCACGCTGCTGCTTCCCCGCCCGCCGCCATCTTGCTTTTCCTGCCTCGCACCTTTCTCTGCTCCAAAGCCGATTTTTTGACCGCTCCACTCCTAGTCCAGGCCATCCACCGGCGGAGAATCTTAGAGAGAGTGTTCCCACACGGGGAAAAGTCCAACCAGCACCGCTACGGGCCCTTAAAAGAGTCCAAAAGACCGAAAAAAGCGGGAGCCACCGAACGTACGGCTTAGCTCCGCATCACCGCAACGGAAGTCGTGCTGTGGGTCTGACGGGGGGACAACCCAGTCAGTCATTTTTACATGAATTGACTACATAAATTAGTGTTGGGTTAATTCATTAATAATGGAGTCAATCAATATTCACTGGAATAGGAAAGTAAGGTTTTCATCCGTGATTTAAAGAAAACCATTTGTCCTATCAAAATTTATCGCTCTATCACATTATCACATTAATACTGTCACCAGAGGATGCCACTGTATTCTAAACAAGCCCATGTTATGGCATCTAATTAGCCCTTCCATGTCAGTTTGGCTGAATGGTAGTACTCACCTCTGTATTAAAGCCCCGCTCCAGAGCTTGAGCATATAAGCCGACAGATCTAGAGAGTCAGTTAGAACTATGCATTCGGTGCAACAGCCTGGAGCTCTGAGCTGATCCAAGAAAAGGACACCGACACAATGCTACCTGATCATTTTGTTAACTATTTTTATTTACCAATGGCAGTTTCATAATCAGACTATGCAGATTTACGGGCAGCACGGTAGCATTGTGGTTAGCACAATTGCTTCACAGCTCCAGGGTCCCAGGTTCGATTCCCGGCTTCGGTCTCTGTCTGTGCAGAGTCTGCACGTTCTCCCCGTGTGTGCGTGGGTTTCCTCCGGGTGCTCCGGTTTCCTCCCACAGTCCAAAGATGCGCTGTTAGGTGGATTGGCCATGCTAAATTGCCCTTAGTGTCCAGAATTGCCCTTAGTATTGGATAGGGTTACTGGGTTATGGGGATTGGGTGGCGGTGTGGGCTTGGGTAGGGTGCTCTTCCCAAGAGCCGTGCAGACTCGATGGGCCGAATGGCCTCCTGCACTGTCAATGCTAAAAAAACATTTGCCACCAGATTAAGTAGATAGTATTTAGCATCATGTATGGTAAAATGTAAACTGAACTGAATGGGGACACTGCAAAGCAAACATCATTGCTGTAGTGATACTGCATTGTCAAAGTTTCAATTTTTTGACAAAATCTTAAAGATTTAAGTTATTGAAGTAGAATTCTCAGAAAATTAGTTCTACCAGTTTGTTGGCTAAAGTAGCAATAGTTATATCCCATAATGAGTTAAATTAAGCCTCTTAAATCCATTTTAAGTGAAATTGAAATTCAAGTAAAAGTGTACACATACTATTGCTTATTAAACTAAATTACTCTTTTTAAAATGTTGACCTTTATGGATCAATATATAGATATATATCCAACAGCTGCAGAGCCTATAGAAATTACATATATCTCTCTCTTAACATTTCTGCATGTCGTGCCAAAGCACTAGTGTTGAGAATTTAATCAAAAACACACACTCAGCAGTACAGGAAATGCCTGCTAATTACTGTAACTGAGACATCTCCTATTCTTTGCAGGGAAGCATGGAATAGGCCAGGCCTTAATACACAATTGCCATCAATGCCAATCCATTTGAATAGTCGTGGCATGATCCAAGAGACGTAAATTACATAATGTCAGTTCTTCCTTTCCTGCACACAGAGATAGAACATTTAATAAATAGCAGCCCAATCAGAGCTTTCAAGATTCATCGGTCTAATGTTGATAGATTAAAGGACGTAGGTGAAAATGCAACATCTATCACTGGGCCACCTATTTTAATTTTTTAAGAAGGAAAGATTGAATAAGAAATTGCATTTATATTGTGCCTTTCATATCTTCAGGACCTTCCAAAGTGTTGTGCCACCAGTAAAATGCTTTTGTTGTGCTGTCATTGTTGTTATGTGGGCAAATAAGGCAGCCAAATCATTTACAACATAGCCCCACAGGCATTAAATGAGCTAAGTGACCAGTTAGTCTGTTTACTGGTATTAATTGTAATTGGGGATGGTATAGTTCGGGGCATTGACACTGTTCTCTGTAACAAGGATCGAGAATCCCGAAGTTTGTGTTGCCTGCCTGATGCTTGGGTTTGGGATATCTCTTCTGGACCGCAGAGGAACTTGGGGCGGGATTCTCAGATCCTACGGCATCAGCGTGGCCTCAGGAGCAGCAATTCTGACCCCTACAGGGGAGCCAGCACAGCACTGGAGCGACCCACGCTGATCCAGCTGCCAATCCCTGCGTCAGATGGGGCGCCGTGGGTCTGCGCATGCGCAGCAGGATTGCATCGCTTGTGCGGTGTCTCCCTTCTCTGCGCCAGCCCCGGCGTAACATAGCATAGGGCTCCAGGAGCCGGCATGGAACAAAGGAGGCCCCTAACCCGAGAGGCCGGCCCGCCGATCGGTAGATCCAGGTCAGGCTACAGCGGAGGCCCACCCCGGGGTTGGACCTCTCCTCTCCCCCCCACCAGGTTGCCCCCGGATCCATTCATGGCGAGGTCCCGCCGGGTAAGACCAGGTTAGAACGACGCCGGCGGGACTCGGGTTTTATTGTACGGCCACACGACCCATTCCGGGTGGAGAATCGCCGGGGGGGGGGGCCGTAGAGCGGCCCCCAACCGTGATGACTGCGCCGGCTCCAATTGGTGCCAATTCTCCTCTCTCTGGAGAACCGTGTCCCGGCGTCAGGGCGGCGTGGCGCGATTCGCGGCGACTCTCTGGCCAGGCCCTGGGGTGAGAGAACCCCGTCCTTGGAGTGGGAGGGTAAAGATCCAGTTGTTGTGGTCCACAGAGGTACCAATGACATAGGTAGAACAAGATTAGAGATTCTGCTGAGCGAGTATGAACAGCTAGGAGCTAAATTGAAAAGCAGAACCAGAAAGGTAATAATTTCTGGATTACTACCTGAGCCAGGAGCTAATTGGCACAGGGTCACTAAGATAAATAATAATAACAATCTTTATTAGTGTCACAAGTAGGCTAACATTAACACTGCACTGAAGTTACTCTTAAAATCCCCTCGTCGTCGTACTCAGGCACCTGTTCGGGTACACTGAGGGAGAATTCAGAATGTCCAATTCACCTAACAAGCAAGTCCTTTGCGACTTGGGAAATAAATGCATGGCTCAAAGATTGGTGTGGGGGGAATGGCTTTGAATTCATGGCACATTGACACCAGTACTGGGGAAAAGTGACCTGTTCCGATGGGACGGTCTTCATTGGAATCATGCTGGGAATAGAGTCCTGGCGAATCACATAACTAGGGATTTAAACTAAATAGTGGGGGGAAGAGTTCAGATATGGCAAATTAGAACATAGAACATACAGTGCAGAAGGAGGCCATTCGGCCCATTGAGTCTGCACCGACCCACTTAAGCCCTCACTTCCACCCTATCCCCTTAACCTAATAACCCCTCCTAACCTTTTTTGACCAGTAAGGGCAATTTATCATGGGCAATCCACCGAACCTGCACGTCTTTGGACCGTGGGACAAAACCGGTGCACCCGGAGGAAATCCACGCAGACACGGGGAGAACGTGCAGACTCCGCACAGACAGTGACCCAGCAGGGAATCGAACCTGGGACCCTGGCGCTGTGAAGCCACAGTGCTATCCACTTGTGTTACTGTGCTGCCCAATTAGAAAATTAGTAAAACAAAGTTAAAGGAGAACATAGAAGAGCAGGTTAATGATGAAGACTTTAAACTAGTTTAAGGAGCCAAGGGCTCAGGAGAGGTTAATAAAGTTTCCAGACCACTTAATAGAACAGAGAGTATAGAAGCCGGCAGGAATCTAACTTCAGGCAGAGTGAACAAGGTGACAAATCTGCAAAGGGAGGTGACCAATGCAGGACTGAGGGTGTTGTGCCTAAATGCATGCAGTATATGGAACAAGGCTGATGAGGGGAGTCAAGGACAGCATAAATCAAAAGAAAAGGTATACAAAGTGGCGAGGATTAGTGTGAAGGTAGAGGATTGGGAAGCCTTTAAATGCGAGCAGAGGATAGGGCAGGATAGTGGCGCAGTGGTTATCACTGCTGTCTCACGGCGTCGAAGACTCAGATTCGATCTTGGCCCCGGGTCACTGTCCGTGTGGAGTTTGTACATTCTCCCAGTGTCTGCGTGGGCCTCACCCCCACAACCCAAAGATATGCAGGGTAGGTGGATTGGCCACTCTAAATTGCCCCTTCATTGGAAAAAATAATTGGGTACTCTAAATTTACTTTTTAAAATGTGAGCAGAGGACAACTAAAAAAGCAATATGGGGGTAAAAGATGAAATAGGATTGTAAGCTAGCTAGTAATATAAAAGAAGATAGGAAGAATTTTGTTTCAATATGTAAAAGCTAAGAGAGAGGCGAGAATAGACACTGGACCACTGGAAATTGAGGCTGGAGAAATAGTAATAAGAAACAAAGAAATGGCAGAGGAACTGAATATTTACATTGTATCAGTCTTCATAGTGGAAGAATTCCAGGTGAATCTGGGGGAACAGGTGAGTGTAGTGGCCATCACTAAGGAGAAGATTCTGGGGAAACTGAAAGGTCTGAATGTGGATAAATCACCTGGGCTGGATGGACTACACCCAGAGTTCTAAAGGAGATAGCAGGAATTGTGGAGGCATTGGTGGTGATCTTTCAGGATTCACTGGAGGCAGGTAGGATCCTAGATGACAAGAAAATGGTGAATGTAACACCACTGTTTAAGAAGGGAGGGAGGGAAAAAACGGGGAAATTATAGGCTGGTTAGCCTGACTTTGGTCATTGGAAAGATTTTAGAATCCATTATTAAAGATGAACTTGCAGAGTACTTGGAAGCAGTGGCAGACTGGGTCTAAAAATATTGGTTGCCAGGAGACAAAGGGGGCCCACCCACAACTACAATGCTATCATTTAATTTTCATAACGAATAAATAACATTTTCAAAAAATACATATGGAAAAAAGGGTACAATTAAAATTTTTGTGGAAAAAATGTGTATTTCTTAGTAATTACAGTGTACATATACTGTACATATTACTGGCAGTAGATACCAAATGTAAATACAGAATGTTATAATTGAATTTTTTATTTATTTTTTTAAATTTTAAGTGATTGGTTGATATTTTTAAATAGTTTATTGCACAATTTACACATTAACAGATAGTTCAAAAGCACAATAGAGCATTGCATGCAGTCCACTATATTAAGAACAATCGTTTGTGTTCACTAGATGATTGTGCGAATCTGCCAATAATTGCTTCTGCATCCAATTCATGTAACAATTCCTTTTCAATGGATAGCAACATGTATGATTCCAAATTCTCCTCAGACAGCGAATTTCTTAACCTTGTCTTTATGATCTTTAGCTTTGAAAATGTCCTCTCACATTGGACTTGAGTAACTGATAGTGTGCAGATGACTTTATAAAGTTCATAAAGGTTATCATATGCCTTGTCATGAAGTCTGTTGGATGCCAGAATTTTTAGTACACACGATGGGCAAGTGCTGCAAATTTTACAATTGTTGCAACTGGAATCCATATTCTCACCATCATTAAGCAATAGCTTTAATACATCAAAGTTGAAGCAAAAGAAAACAATTCCAATATTACTTGATCTTTGCTGATTTGTGGAAACAGCTTAATAATACCTTCCAATGCTTCATCTTCAAGGCCCTTCTCTGCAATAGTTTTAAACTTTGCTGGGTCCAAGCAGGATAAATCTTTATACAACTGTTTGTGTTGTACAAAGCGTGATTCTAGTGACTGGACAATGCAATCCATTATTAGGTTAAACACATTTACTCGAAAATCAGCTAGAGAATCTGAGGAATTTCTTTCATCATCAATAAGCTCATCTGCCATTCTTTTCTTCTTCCTCTGCCTCTTAACTGACAATGTTGTTTCCAACGCATCAATTTCCAACGTTTGATTTTCATCCATATTCATCTGTGAAATCCTGTCATTACATTTATTTACAAATTCCAAAGCCTTGCTGTGAACGTTATCAAATGTTCTTGTCTGTTCCTTCAACTTCGTTGTAGCTGAATCTACCAAACTCCATGCAGTAAACCTATCTAAACCACTTGTCTGTAGATAACTTGATAACGGGGTTGTAGTTTCAAATATATACAAGTAAGTAATGCTGTCAATATGGTTTCAAACTTTAGAAGACTTTGAAGTAAAACATTTGCTTCATGTTTTGTTTTTGCATCAAACTTTTCTGAATCTTGTGTCATTGATAAGCATGTCAATAGATTTACGAAAGTACAGGCAGCGGCATCATCAAAACGTCCACATATAGTTGTTGTTGCATTGGATTTTCCTGACCATCTGGTCTCACCAATTAGCTTTAATCATTTCATTTTTTCTTGTCCTAGATGTTTTCCAACAACTTCTATCCATACAGCCATTCTCTTGTATGATGCTTTCACAAAAGTTGCTATATTCTGGAGCAAATTGAAAAAAGAAACTGCAGGCACACAACATTTTGTTGTTTCAGTTATCACCAAATTCAAGACATGGGCATAGCACCATATATGAACATGTTGATCAGCCACATCAGCAATTTTACTTTGTAAACCATTATACTGGCCATGGTAGCTTGCAGCACCATCTGTGCTATCAGACAAACATTTTTGGGGGTCAATTTTAAGATGCTGTAATGTTTCAATCAATAGATCAAAAAGTCCCTGTCCTGTACCATCATTACTTGGCACAACTGAAAGTAGTCGCTCACAGATAATACCTTTAAGCACATACCGAATAATAATGCTAAACTGATCGATGGATGAATTATCTTGTGTTGATTCAACCTGAATAGAATAATATTTTGCTTGAGAAACTTCATGACTAATTCTTTCTTATATCATAGAACATAGAACATAGAACAGTACAGCACAGAACAGGCCCTTCGGCCCTCGATGTTGTGCCGAACAATGATCACCCTACTCAAACCCACGCTATACCCGTAACCCAACAACCCCCCCCCCCCTTAACCTTACTTTTAAGGACACTACGGGCAATTTAGCATAGCCAATCCACCTACCCCGCACATCTTTGGACTGTGGGAGGAAACCGGAGCACCCGGAGGAAACCCACGCACACACGGGGAGGACGTGCAGACTCCGCACAGACAGTGACCCAGCCAGGAACCGAACCTGGGACCCTGGAGCTGTGAAGCATTTATGCTAACCACCATGCTACCGTGCTGCCCCTTCATAATTCTTCATATTTTGACTAACATGTTTATAGTTATTTTACTCAGGTATGCAACAAGTCCACCACAGCCTTTACTTTGAGCCTTTCCTTGTTGCTCTAATCATTTGATTCTTTGTTTAGACTTATTTTGCACTGCAGAAACGTGAGCTGCCAAATGGGGTCATATTTTGCCATCAACTGCACTGTAGCTAAAAAATTGCCATGATTCAGAACCTCATTATCTAGAGTGTAGGCCGATTCATTTCTGTGACCTCGAAAAGGAAGTGCTTGCTTGCCTAACATCTTTATGATGTCTATAATCCTCATGACAATACTTCTCTGCTTCAATACTTCTTCTTTCCTTTTAATTAGTTATGCTGCAAAAATTTATCTAAGGTGCCATCATTAACCACACTGATATATTGCTGAGCATTTCTGACATGTGTTGTTGTCGATTCATGTAAATTCAAGCTCTGGCTAATACGCCTGTAGTCACTAAAGCCACGTACAAAGGGTGATGGATTACAAGTGTTGGGAAACTCAAAGGCTAAGCAATATGAACAATATAAGCATCTATTTTCTTTGTTATTTGTTAGCCATTTTCTTGGGACTGAGTCATTCATAATTTTCCTCTCATATAAACGAGCATCAAATGGCAGATCATCAAGTGGCTGAAGTGGCTGTTCAGCAAAAAACTGTTTTAGCTTTGCTCGTGATGGATATTGGAAGATTCCAGTAATTGATCTTTCATTTTCTTGCGTAGGTTCATTTACAGGATGTGCTTCAGAAACCAAGTCATTTATGTTTGAAGGAATATCTGATTCCCTGTCACTAGTTGAAGCTATGTGTTCAGATGTTGCAACTACAGGCAGTACAGATACCGGAACAAGGAAGCCAGAAGAAATATTGGGCCTGGGTTGATTAGTAATGGATGCACTTGTATTTATCTCTACATTCAAAGTAGCTCTTCTCTGTTCTTGTAACTCGCATGTCATTGCATCATCACCATGAGCATTGTTTCTTGCTTCTTGATTATATGTTGCAGAACTGGATATTGATGTGGATTGTGCTTGTGGTATTATAAACTCTGTAATAGTGCATCGCTTGGCTGATTCCTTCCTTTCTGCTTCTTTTTGTTCTTTGCGTTTTAGTGACCCAGATTTATGCTGTTTCTTTTCCATGCTGGTAGGGGTAATATTCCTGAAATAAAAACTTAATTAAAAATAGCCCACATTGGGAAAAATGAATATTGATGATTGCAAGAATAACTTGAAGGAACGCCAGATGAACCCCGACAGAGTGGATGGTAAGGGAGGTGGTGTTGCTCTGTTATTTAAGGATGACATCCGGGCAATAGTAAGGGATGACATCGGTGCTATGGAGGATAAGGTTGAATCCATTTGGGTGGAAATCAGGAATAGTAAGGCGAAAAAGTCACTGATAGGAGTAGTCTATCGGCCACCAAATAGTAACGATATGGTGGGGCAGGCAATAAACAAAGAAATAACTGATGCATGTAGAAATGGTACAGCAGTTATCATGGGGGATTTTAATCTACATGTCGATTGGTTTAACCAGGTCGGTCAAGGCAACCTTGAGGAGGAGTTTATAGAATGTATCCGCGATAGTTTCCTGGAACAGTATGTAATGGAACCTACAAGGGAACAAGAGGTCCTAGATCTTGTCCTGTGTAATGAGACAGGATTGATTCATGATCTCATAGTTAGGGATCCTCTCGGAAGGAGCGATCACAATATGGTGGAATTTAAAATACAGATGGAGGGTGAGAAAGTAAAATCAAATACTAGTGTTTTGTGTTTAAACAAAGGAGATTACAAGGGGATGAGTGAAGAACTAGCTAAGGTAGACTGGGAGCTAAGATTTTATGGTGGAACAGTTGAGGAACAGTGGAGTACTTTCCAAGCGATTTTTCACAGTGCTCAGCAAAGGTTTATACCAACAAAAAGGAAGGACGGAAGAAAGAAGGAAAATCGACCGTGGATATCTAAGGAAATAAGGGAGAGTATCAAATTGAAGGGAAAAGCATATAAAGTGGCAAAGATTGCTGGGAGATTAGAGGACTGGGAAATCTTTAGGGGGCAACAGAAAGCTACTAAAAAAGCTATAAAGAAGAGTAAGATAGAGTATGAGAGTAAACTTGCTCAGAATATAAAAACAGACAGTAAAAGTTTTTACAAATATATAAGACAAAAAAGAGTGGCTAAGGTAAATATTGGTTCTTCAGAGGATGAGAAGGGAGTTTTAACAATGGGAAATGAGGAAATGACTGAGGAACTGAACAGGTTTTTTGGGTCGGTCTTCATAGTGGAAGACACAAATAACATGCCAGCGACTGATAGAAATGAGGCTATGACAGGTGAGGACCTTGAGAGGATTGTTATCACTAAGGAGGGAGTGATGGGCAAGCTAATGGGGCTAAAGGTAGACAAGTCTCCTGGCCCTGATGGAATGCATCCCAGAGTGCTAAAAGAGATGGCTAGGGAAATTGCAGATGCACTAGTGATAATTTACCGAAATTCACTAGACTCTGGGGTGGTCCCGGTGGATTGGAAATTAGCAAACGTGACGCCACTGTTTAAAAAAGGAGGTAGGCAGAAAGCAGGAAATTATAGGCCAGTGAGCTTAACTTCGGTAGTAGGGAAGATGCTGGAATCTATCATCAAGGAAGAAATTGCGAGGCATCTGGATAGAAATTGTCCCATTGGGCAGACACAGCATGGGTTCGTAAAGGGCAGGTCATGCCTAACTAATTTAGTGGAATTTTTTGAGGACATTACCAGTGCAGTAGATAACGGGGAGCCGATGGATGTGGTATATCTGGATTTCCAGAAAGCCTTTGACAAGGTGCCACACAAAAGGTTGCTGCATAAGATAAAGATGCATGGCATTAAGGGTAAAGTAGTAGCATGGATAGAGGATTGGTTAATTAATAGAAAGCAAAGAGTTGGGATAAATGGGTGTTTCTCTGGTTGGCAATCAGTAGCTAGTGGTGTCCCTCAGGGATCCGTGTTGGGCCCACAATTGTACACAATTTACATAGATGATTTGGAGTTGGGGACCAAGGGCAATGTGTCCAAGTTTGCAGATGACACTAAGATGAGTGGTAAAGCAAAAAGTGCAGAGGATACTGGAAGTCTGTAGAGGGATTTGGATAGGTTAAGTGAATGGGCTAGGGTCTGGCAGATGGAATACAATGTTGACAAATGTGAGGTTATCCATTTTGGTAGGAATAACAGCAAACGGGATTATTATTTAAACGATAAAATATTAAAGCATGCCGCTGTTCAGAGAGACTTGGGTGTGCTAGTGCATGAGTCACAGAAGGTTGGTTTACAAGTGCAACAGGTGATTAAGAAGGCAAATGGAATTTCGTCCTTCATTGCTAGAGGGATGGAGTTTAAGACTAGGGAGGTTATGTTGCAATTGTATACGGTGTTAGTGCAGCCACACCTGGAGTATTGTGTTCAGTTTTGGTCTCCTTACTTGAGAAAGGACGTACTGGCGCTGGAGGGTGTGCAGAGAAGATTCACTAGGTTAATCCCAGAGCTGAAGGGGTTGGATTATGAGGAGAGGTTGAGTAGACTGGGACTGTACTCGTTGGAATTTAGAAGGATGAGGGGGGATCTTATAGAAACATTTAAAATTATGAAGGGAATAGATAGGATAGATGCGGGCAGGTTGTTTCCACTGGCGGGTGACAGCAGAACTAGGGGCCATAGCCTCAAAATAAGGGGAAGTAGATTTAGGACTGAGTTTAGGAGGAACTTCTTCACCCAAAGGGTTGTGAATCTATGGAATTCCTTGCCCAGTGAAGCAGTTGAGGCTCCTTCATTACATGTTGTTAAGGTAAAGATAGATAGTTTTTTGAAGAATAAAGGGATTAAGGGTTATGGTGTTCGGGCCGGAAAGTGGAGCTGAGTCCACAAAAGATCAGCCATGATCTAATTGAATGGCGGAGCAGGCTCGAGGGGCCAGATGGCCTACTCCTGCTCCTAGTTCTTATGTTCTTATGTTCTTACTTGATAAAAAATATAAAATAACTTACTTACACTTCAGTAGGCTATGTTCATTAGTGAATACTATTGTGGCCTATGCAGCTTCAGAAGAGGAGACAATCCACTGTCCAGTGTTCACACCAGCAAGCAACTGAGCCAACTGTTGAAACTTAGAAGTTTGGTCCGACTATAGCAAGACATTAAGAATGGTCCCACGACCAAAGTTAACGTGTCCAGTTTGATACCAGTGTAGTGTTACAAGTCGCAACCCTTTGAGTTTACCGATCATGGCTTATCACTTCAATATCTTTGACCTCATGATTCACGGTCAAAGGTACCGCTTCTCCTTTTCGGTGACCTCATGACCCTATGTACTGCTTGATATCCTTACAAGTTGCCAACCATCTCAAATCACGAACTGTAACTTTATCTTTAAATTCACACACTCTTGCTGAAAACGTGAATTTCCAACTATGTCCGACCTGGGTGAACCAGCACCACCCCCCCCCCCCCCCCACTCCTTTTCACATCCGTTTAACACTGCTTCGTTCCTTCATACAGAGTGATTATTTGTTTGTTTCTTTATTGCATTTTTATTTGGTATTGCTCTTTTTAAAAAACAATTATATTTTATTAAGTTAGAATACAAATCTCAGGAAAGAAGTTGGAGATTTATTTATCTAATTAATTATAATTTTTAAGAGCCCTTCAGAGATTCACGGGCCCCTTCTTGGCTCTCCGGGCCCCGGACCGATGTACCGGCTGAACCAAGACTACTGCTTGATGTCCTTTGAAGTTGCCGACCATCTCAAATCACGAATTGTAACTTTATCTTTAAATTCACACACTCTTGCTGAAAACATGGAATTTCCTTAATTATGCCCGACCCAGGACCCCTATTCCACATCCTTCCACTACCTCCCCTGCTTCGTTCCTTTTCATGCACTGCTTATTTGTGTCCTGTTCTCTTTTTTTTCTTATTCCTTTTTATTACTAAAACAGTTGTCTGTGTTTGTTTCTTTATTGCACTTTTATTTGATATAGGGGGCCCACTTCATCAGGGGCCCACTTGCCATCGGGCAAGCTGACACCCTGGCCAGTCCGCCACTGCTTGGAAGTGCATGGTAAATAGGACTGAGTGGCTTAGTCAAAGTGAGGTCATGTCTGACCAATCTGTTAGTGTTCTTTGAGGAAGTAACAAGGAAGTTAGACTATGCAGAGCCTGTGGATATAGAACATAGAACATAGAACAGTACAGCACAGAACAGGCCCTTCGGCCCTTGATGTTGTGTCGAGCAATGATCACCCTACTCAAACCCACGTATCCACCCGTAACCCAACAACCCCCCCCCCCTTAACCTTACTTTTTAGGACACTACAGGCAATTTAGCATGGCCAATCCACCTAACCCGCACATCTTTGGACTGTGGGAGGAAACCGGAGCACCCGGAGGAAACCCACGCACACACGGGGAGGACGTGCAGACTCCGCACAGACAGTGACCCAGCCGGGAATCGAACCTGGGACCCTGGAGCTGTGAAGCATTTATGCTAACCACCATGCTACCGTGCTGCCCAAAGGTGGTTAGCATAAATGCTGCCTAGATCATAGACATGATCTATTTAGATTTCCAGAAGGCCTTTGACAAAGTGCCATATAGGAGGCTGTTAAATAAGTTAAGAGCCCATGGTGCTAAGGGTAATATACTGGCATGGATAGAGGATTGGCTGACTGGCAGAAGGCAGAGAGTGGGGATAAAGGAGCCGTTTTCAGGATGGCCGGTAACCAGTGGTGTCATTCAGGGGTCGGTGCTGGGACCACAACATTTCACAATATATATTAACGATCTGGAAAAAGGAACTGAGGACACTGTTGCTAAGGGTAGCGATTGCAACCCCGCTATTCAAAGAGGGAGCAGAGAGAAAACAGGGAACTACAGGCCAGTGAGCCTAACACCTGTAGTAGGGAAGTTGCTAGAGTCTATTATCAAGGTTTTCATAACACAGCATTTGGAAAGCAGCGGTGTAATCATTCAAAGGCAGCATGGATTTACAAAAGGCAAAAGCATGCTTGACAAATCTACTAGAATTCTTTGAAGCTGTAACTAGTAGTGTTGACCAGGGAGAACCAGTGGATGTGGTTTATTTAGACTTTCAGAAGGCTTTCGACAAGGTCTCATAACGCACATTGATATGTAAATTTAACGCACATGGGATTATAGGTAGTGTCTTGAGATGGATAAAAAGCTGGCGAGCAGACAAGAAGCAAAAAGTTGGAATAAATGGGTCTTTTTCTGATTGGCAGACAGTGACAATGGGGTACTGCAGGGATCTGTGCTGGGCCCCCAACTGTTCACATTGTATGTTAATGATTTGGATGGGGGAACTAAATGTATTGTCTCCAAATTTGCAGATGATACAAAGTTGGGTGGGTGAGTGAGTTATGAGGAGGATGTAGAGATGCTTCAAAGGGATTGGACAGGCTGAGTGAGTGGACACGTGCATGGCAGATGCAGGATAAATATAACGAAGTACAGCACAGGAACAGACCCTTCAGCCCTCCAAACCTGTGCCGATCATGATGCCCTAACTACAAAAAAGCCTTCTGCCTTTACTCGGTCCGTATCCCTCCACTTCCTCCATCTTCATGTATCCATCAGGTGGTTCTTAAATGTTGCTAATGTGCCTGCTGCCACCACACACTCTGGCAGCGTGTTCCAGGCACTCACCACTCTGCGTGAAGTACTTACCCTGCACATCTCCCTTAAGCTTGCCCCCTCTCACCTTGACCCAGTGCCCCCTAGTAATTGACACTCCCACATTTGGTAAAAGCCTCTGAATATCCACCTTGTCTATGACTCTCATAATTTTGTAGACCTCGGGCTGTATGGTGGCGCAATGTTAGCATTGCTGCCTCACGGTGCCGAGGTCCCAGGTTCGATCCCGGCCCTGGGTCACTGTTCGTGTGGAGTTTGCACATTCTTCCCGTGTTTGCATGGGTTTTGCCCCCACAACCCAAAGATGTGCAGGGTAGGTGGATTAGCCATGCTAAATTGGCCCTTAATTGGAAAAATGAATTGGGTACTCCAAATTTATTTTTTGGGTACTCTAAATTTAGTTTTAAAAAATAATAATTTTGTAGACCTCTATCAAGTCTCCCCCCAGACTTTGCCTTTCCAGGAAAAATAATCCTGGTTTATTCAACTTCTCCTCGTAGCCAACACCCTCGAGACCAGGCAACACTTCCAGAGATGTAGAGGAAAGGATTGCAAAGATGATTCTGGATAGGAGTGAAAGTAACAGGGTAGTTGTTATGGGGGACTTTAACTTTCCAAATATTGACTGGAAACGCTGTCTATAGATCGAGTACTTTAGATGAGTCCGTTTTTGTCCAACATGTGCAGGAGGGTTTCCTGACACAGTATGTTGATAGGCCAACAAGAGGCGAGGCCACATTGGATTTGGTACTGGGTAATGAACCAGGACAGGTGTTAGATTTGGAGGTAGGTGAGCACTTTGGTGATAGTGACCACAATTCGGTTACGTTTACTTTAGCGATGGAAAGGGTAGGTATATACCGCAGGGGAAGAGTTATAGCTGGGGGAAAGGCAATTATGATGCGATGAGGCAAGACTTAGGATGCATAGGTTGGGGAAGGAAACTGCAGGGGCTGGGCACAATTGAAATGTGGAGCTTGTTCAAGGAACACCTACTGCGTGTCCTTGATAAGTATGTACCTGTCAGGCAGGGAGAAAGTGGTCGAACGAGGGAACCGTGGTTTACTAAAGTAGTTGAATCACTTGTCAAGAGGAAGGAGGCTTATGTAAAGATGGGACGTGAAGGTTCAGTTAGGGCGCTCAAGAGTTACAAGTTAGCTAGGAAGGACCTAAAGAGAGAGCTAAGAACAGTCAGGAGGGTACATGAGAAGTCTTTGGCAGGTAGGATCAAGGATAACCCTAGAGCTTTCTATAGGTATGTCAGGAATAAAAGCTTGGGTCACTGTCTGTGCGGAGTCTGCACATCCTCCCCGTGTGTGCGTGGGTTTCCTCCGGGTGCTCTGGTTTCGTCCCACAGACTAAAGATGTGCAGGTTAGGTGGATTGGCCATGATAAATTGCCCTTAGAGTCCAAAATTGCCCTTAGTGTTGGGTGGGGTTACTGGGTTATGGGGATAGGGTGGAGTTGTTGACCTTGGGTAGGGTGCTCTTTCCAAGAGCCGGTGCAGACTCGATGGGCTGAATGGCCTCCTTCTGCACTGTAAATTCTATGATAAAAAAGAATGACTAAGGTAAGAGTAGGGCCAGTCAAGGACAGTAGTGGGAAGTTGTGCGTGGAGTCTGAGGAGATAGGAGAGGTGTTAAATCAATATTTTTCATCAGTATTCACGCAGGAAAAAGACAATGTTGTCGAGAAGAATATTGAGTTACAGGCTACTAGACTAGAAGGGCTTGAGGTTCATAAGGAGGAGGTGTTAGCAATTCTGGAAAGTGTGAAAATAGATAAAGTCCCCTGGGCTGGATGGGATTTATCCTAGGATTCCCTGGGAAGCTAGGGAGGAGATTGCTGAGCCTTTGGCTTTGATCTTTATGTCGTCATTGTCTACAGGAATAGTGCCAGAAGACTGGAGGACAGCAAATGTTGTCCCCTTATTCAAGAAGGGGAGTAGAGATAACCCTGGTAACTATAGACCAGTGAGCCTTACTTCTGTTGTGGGCAAAGTCTTGGAAAGGTTTATAAGAGATAGGATTTATAATCATCTAGAAAGGAATAATTTGATTAGAGATAATCAACACGGTTTTGTGAAGGGTAGGTCATGCCTCATAAACCTTATTGAGTTCTTTGAGAAGGTGACCAAACAAGTGGACGAAGGTAAAGCAGTTGATGTGGTGTATATGGATTTCAGTAAAGCGTTTGATAAGATTCCCGATGGTAGGCTATTGCAGAAAATACGGACACACTCGTCTCCATCAAGGACGGTCACCTCAGCACCTCGCTTTACCGCAAGCCCACAGATAATCTCACGATGCTCCACTTCTCCAGCTTTCACCCGAAACACATTAAAGAAGCCATCCCCTATGGACAAGCCCTCCGTATACACAGGATCTGCTCAGACAAGGAGGAGCGCAACAGACACCTACAGATGCTGAAAGATGCCCTCGTACGAACGGGATATGGCGCTCGACTCATTGATCGACAGTTCCACCGCGCCACAGCAAAAAACCGCACCGACCTCCTCAGAAGACAAACACGGGACACCACTGACAGAGTACCCTTCGTCGTCCAGTACTTTCCTGGGGCGGAGAAACTACGACATCTTCTTCGCAGCCTCCAACACATCATCAGCGAGGATGGACATCTTGCCAAGGTCATCCCCACACCCCCACTACTGGCCTTCAAACAACCGCGCAACCTCAAACAAACCATTGTTTGCAGCAAATTACCCAGCCTTCAGAACAGCAACCACAACACCACAAAACCCTGCCAGGGTAATCTCTGCAAGACATGCCAGATCATCGACATGGACACCACCATTACACGTGGAAACACCACCCACCAGGTACGCGGCGCATACTCGTGCGACTCGACCAATGTAGTCTACCTCATACGCTGCAGGAAAGGATGTCCCGAAGCGTGGTACATTGGCGAGACCATGCAGACACTGCGACAACGAATAAACGGGCATCGTGCGACTATCAACAGGCAGGACTGTTCCCTTCCAGTTGGGGAACACTTCAGCAGTCAAGGACATTCAGCCTCTGATCTCCGGGTCAGCATTCTACAAGGAGGCCTTCAGGAGACGCGACAACGCAAAATTGCTGAGCAAAAACTTATAGCTAAGTTCCGCACGCATGAATGCGGACTCAACCGGGATCTGGGATTCATGTCGCATTACATTCGGCCCCCACCAACAAGCCTGGACTTGCAGAGGCCTACCGACTGAACTGGCTTGGGACAATTCACACCTCTTTAACCTGGAGTTACCTCTCTCTCTGCATCTTTGATGATTTGATTGCCTGCAGGTGCTCGCATTCCGGGGCATCTCTGACTGTGTCTATATAAACATTTCTGGAACAAGCCTTTCCATTTACCTGAAGAAGGAGCCGTGCTCCGAAAGCTCGTGTTTGAAACAAACCTGTTGGACTTTAACCTGGTGTTGTAAGACTTCTTACTGTGCTCACCCCAGTCCAACGCCGGCATCTCCACATCAGAAAATACGGAGGCATGGGATTCAGGGTGATTTAGCAGTTTGGATCAGATATTTTCTCGCTGTAAGACAGAGGGTGGTGGTTGATGGGAAATGTTCAGCCTGGAGTTCAGTTACTAGTGGTGCACACAAGGATCTGTTTTGGGGCCACTGCTGTTTGTCATTTTTATAAATGACCTGGTGGAGGGCATAGAAGGATGGGTTAGTAAATGTATAGATGACACTAAAGTCGGTGGAGTTGTGGACAGTGCAGAAGGATGTTACAGGTTACAGAGGGACATAGATAAGCTGCAGAGCTGGGCTGAGAGGTGGCAAATGGAGTTTAATGCAGAAAAGTGTGAGGTGATTCATTTTGGAAGGAGTAACAGGAAGACAGAGTACTGGGCTAATGGTAAGATTCTTGGTAGTGTGGATGAGCAGAGAGATCTTGGTGTCCATGTACATAGATCCCTGAAAGTTGCCACCCAGGTTGATAGAGTTGTTAAGAAGGCGTACGGTGTGTTAGCTTTTATTGGTCGAGGGATTGAGTTTCGGAGCCATGAGGTCATGTTGCAACTGTACAAAACTCTGGTGCGGACGCATTTGGAGTATTGCGTGCAGTTCTGGTCACCATATAGGAAGGATGCGGAAGCATTGGAAAGAGTGCAGAGGAGATTTACCAGGATATTGCCTGGTATGGAGGGAAGATCTTATGAGGAAAGGTTGAGGGACTTAAAGCTGTTTTCCTTAGAGAAAAGGTTAAGAGGTGACTTAATTGAGGCATACAAAATGATCAGAGGATTAGATAGGGTGGACAGTGAGAGCCTTTTTCCTCGGATGGTGATGGCTAGCACGGGGGGGGGGGGGGGGGGGGACGACGACATAGTTTGAAATTGAGGGGTGATAGATATAGGACAGATGTCAGAGGTAGGTTCTTTACTCAGAGAGTAGCAAGGGCGTGGAATGCCCTGCCTGCAACAGTAGTGGACTTGCCGACATTAACGGCATTCAAATGGTCATTGGATAAACATATGGATGATAAAGGAATAGTGTAGGTGGGCTTTAGAATGATTTCACAGGTCGGCGCAACATCGAGGGCCGAAGGGCCTGTACTGCGCTGTAATGTTCTATGTTCTATACCCTGGTGAACCTTCTTTGCACTCTCTCCAAAGCTTCCACATCCTTCTGATAATGTGGTGACCAGAACTGCATGCAATACTCCAATAATAATCTTTATTATTGTCACAAGTAGGCTTACATTAACACTGCAATGAAGTTACTGTGAAAGTCCCCTAGCTGCCACACTCTGGAGCCTGTTCATAGGGAGAATTCATAATGTTCAATTCACCTAACAGCACATCTTTGGGGACTTGTGGGAGGAAACCGGAGCACCCAGAGGAAACCAACACAGACATGGGAAGAATGTGCAGACTCCACATAGACATAGCTGCAACATGATTTCCCAACTCCTGTACTCAATGCCCTTGCTGATGAAGACAAGCATGCCGTTTGCCTTCTTAATCATCTTGGTCATGTGTTTTTCCACTTTCCAGGAACAGTGGACCTGCACATCCAGATCCCCCTGTGAGGTTATCCGCTTAGGTTAAAAAATGGGAAGGCAGATAATTATTTGAATGGGTGTAAATTGAGAGAGGTGGATACTCAGCGAGACCTTGGTGGCCTTGTGCATCAATCATTGAAAGTGCAGTACAACAGGCAGTAAAGAAGGCAAAAGGTTTGTGGGCCTTCTTAGCGAGAGGATTTGACTTTAGGAATTGTGATCTTTCACTGCAATTGTATAGAGCATTGCTGAGGCCACACCTGGAGAACCGTGTGCAGTTTTGGTGTCCATATCTGAGGAAGGATGTTCTTGCTATGGAGGGAATGAAGAGACGGTTTACCAGTCTGATTCCTGGGATGGCAAGACTGTCATATGAGGAGATTCTAAATCAGTTAGGATTATATTCATTGGCATTTAGAAGAGTGAGAGGGGATCTCATAGGAACTTACAAAATTCTAACAGGATTAGACAGGGTAGATTCAGAAAGAATGTTCCCGATGGTGAGGGAGTACAGAACTAGGGGTCATAGATTGAGGAGAAAAGGTAAACCTTTTAGGACTGAAGCGAGGAGAAATATCTTCACCCAGAGAGCGGTGAATCTGTGGACTTCGCTACTGCTGAGAGTAGTTGAGGCCAAAATGTTGTGTAATTTCATGAAGAAATTAGATATATCGCTTGGAGCTAAAGGGATCAAGGGATATGGGGCGGGGGGTGGTGGCGGGATCAGGGTATTGAACTTGAAGATCAGCCATGATCATAATGAATGGTGGAGCAGGCTCGAAGGGCCTTCTGTTTCTATTTGAGGAGGAATTTCTTCAGGCAGAGGGTAGTGAACTGTGAAACTCTTTGGCGCAGAAGACTGTGGAGGCCAAATGACTGAGTGTCATTAAGACAGAGGGAGATAGGTTCTTGAATAATAAGGGAGTCAGGGGATATGGGAGAAGGCAGGAGAATAGGTGTAAGAAAAATATCAGCAATGATTGAATGGGCCAAGTGGGCTAATTCTGCTCCTATGTCTTATGGAAAAATGCTAGCCACAACACTTGGGCTTCCTTTTTTTTCCCTGCCTTGTGATCACTTACATCCATCTGCAGAAGAGGCCAGGATCTCAATTTAAACAAATGTTTAACTGATGAAGATGATGCTATGGCATCAAGTGTATAAAAATCCCTTCCAAACAAAAATTTGAAAAATCCGTCTGAAAGACAGTGGCTAATCCAATCAGTTTCAATGGTGAAAGAAATAATTGTGTAATCTTTGAGCTTTATCCAAGCAAAATTCGATTTGAAATCAGTGTTCTGATTTGTAGGCATTCTACTAGCATGTTGTCTATTTCCTACAATCTGCAGAAGATTGGAAAAATTGTAAGACTAATTTCCTGCTTGAATGTAGCACTTCAACTTAATATCCGTATCCTTCAGTGTTATCCTCTCACTCCCAACTAGCTCTTAATAAATGCTACCACAAATTGGTCATTAATTGTCCAAAAATTGTTTCCAAGAGAAACAAGAGAATGAAGATATACAAGGAGGTGCAAAGAGGCAAAGGCAAATGCAAGATGTAGAGATCTAAAAAAAAGTTCCTGAGAGGAAGGGATGCCGACAATGGTCACAAGCAGCTATTAGAGCATTATTCTTTCAATTTGTTATGGTGAATCCATCAGCAGAAGTCCCTTTAATGTTGCAGCATTTCAAGAAGTAGGATATAGATCGACAACGACATTTCCCAATACAATTTAGTTCTTGTCTTGGCTATGAGAATGAGGGCTAACTGCTCCTTGATCGGTTTCAGTTATATCATGGAACTAGAAATCCCTGACTGTCCTAAAGGTTGGAACAACCCAGTGGCCTGGTTTAGCGCTGTTGATATATTTACATATCTTAACCTCTTGGAGGTCTAATGTATAATATACACTTCTAAGAATATCCAGGATCTAAATTTAAGTCAATATGCCAAATAAAACATAATTATTTTGGCTGAAGTTTATTGCCCCAAATCATGACAAAAAGAATTGAAGGGATGGGAATGTGTTGCATTTAGTATATAAACAGTACTTTTTGTCCATAAGATAGGGGATCCTTTTAATGCTATAGAAAATCTAGCAACAAAAGAATACAATGTCAAATTTTAATAATCAAATATGGATCATATTTGCAAATATGATACACAAAAACATTTGAATAGGAGTAGGCTATTTAGCCCCTTGAGCATGTTCTGCCATTCACTTTGATCACGGCTTTCCTGTGACCAAACTCCGTATACCTGCCTTAGTTCCATATCCCTTAATACATTAGGTTAACAAAAATCTATTAATCTCAGAGTTAAAATGAATAATTGATCTAGTGTCAACTGCTGTTTTCAGGACAGAGTTCCAAACTTTTACTACTCTTTACATGAAGAAGTATTTCCGAATTTCACTCTTGAAATGTCTCCTCTGGCTATAATTTTTAAGACTATCCCTCCGCGTCCTGGAATCCCCGACCAGTGGAACTAGTATTTCTTTAACTACCCTATCTTCTCCCCTTAATCCTGAAAACGTCAATCAGATCGCCCTTAACATTCCAAATTCCAGGGAATACAACCTTGGTATATGTAATTTCTCCTCGTAATTTGATCCCTGAAGATCAGGTATCATTCTGGTAAATCTATGTTGTATTCCCCTCCAAAGTCCAGAGATCCTTCCTAAGATGAGTTGCCTGGAACTGCTCACAGTATTCCAGGCGCGGTCTAACTAGGGGCGTGATCTAACCGAACGCAGACAAAGTCCCGCAGCACGGTATTAGCCGGGTGAGTCCAGGCTGAGAAACACCACGCTATCTGATGCCCACCTGTGAAGATCGGGGGGGGGACAGCAGGGAACATGTGACCGAGGCTGCACTTAGCCCCGATCCGGAGAGTGGAGCTCTTCAGTGCAGGGAGATGAGGACACCATTTGTAAATTGTGCCACAGTCTCTCGAACCCCCAACCTGACCCTCGAACCCCAGACTCACATATAAAGGGAGTCGTCGGACCCCCCCCCCCCCATCCCCCCCCCCCGGGTGCCCCCTCCACACTCATACAGGGCACCCCCGACCTGATCCCTGCTGTGTGGAAAATGCGAGTTTAGCATCCTGGTAGTGCCAGCCTGGCAGTGCCCCTGCCAGTGGCAACTGAGCACTTCAGTAGCGTCAGGCTGGCAACCATGTGGCACTGCCAGGGTACCAGGCTGACTGTGCCAGATTGCCCAGCATTGTCAAGGTGCCACCCTGTCCAGAGGGCAGCTCCTTGGGTCTCCGATCCCAGGGAGACCAACACGAGTGCCATTCCATCTGGTCCCCATTTACGGAGACCAGCACTGAATGGCCCTTGCCCGAGGTCTCCAAGGCGAGGGAGTTAGAACACACACCTTGGTTATATCTTGGGAATGCATAGTAGAATGAGACTAGCTGCCTCACGCTAATATGCAGATTTGCCAGAAGTGACCCTGCCCGCAATGGGCGGGATTCACCTCACGTCGTCTCGCAAGATCGCATTAGATCTCACGAGGAATGGCAAGCCAGGTAGATGCCGGAAGTGGGATCTCCTGGCATCTACCAACCACGCCGTTTTTTCGGGTGCAACGCGAACAGTAGATCTCGTCCAAGGTCTTTGTTTGGATGCAGTCTAAATTCTGCACCCTTGTATTCCAAATCTCTAGATATGAAGGCGAACATTCTATGAAAGTTTTTCACTATCTTTTGTAGCTGTTCATGACATTTTCAATGTTCTGTGTACATGGACCCTCCTCCCCATGTCATCCAAAGTCTCTTTGGAGCTTTCTGTTTTTATTCATAATTTAGAAAGTACTCTTATAATCTTTTTAGGAACACCTCATACTCGCTTACACTGAAACCCAAATGCCTACAGTTTTGCCCATTCAACGTCTCTGTGATTTATTGCTTCCAGCTACAATGTTCATAATAATAACCTTTTATTGTCACAAGTATGAAGTTACTGTGAAATGCCCCCAGTTGTCACATTTCGGCGCCTGTTCGGGTAAGCTGGTACGGGAATTGAACACGTGCTACTGGCCTTGTTCTGCATCATAAACCAGCTGTCTAGCCCACTGAGCTAAACCAGCCTTTGATAACAGTGCCCACTTTCTGCATCAACAGAAAAATTGGATATGTGGCTTTCTATCCCATTATAGATGTCACATAAATGTGGTGAATAATTGAAACCCAAACACCGATCCTTGTGGGAAATCATCAATTATATCTCGGCCATATTCCTACTCTCTGTCTCTTTCCATCCAGGCAATTTTCTAATCGGATAAATAATTTGCCATCAATTCTTTACCTTAATTTCTATGGTAGGATGTCCATAATGGGTTTCTGAATCCCCATTTATTGATTTCATCCGTGGCAATGGAAAGAAAAAGAGTCCAGCTTGAGATATTATGTCTGTAATCATACACTGTCAAGACATTGTGGGTATTCATGTGTATGGGAGTGTCTCTCCCATGGTGGTGCAGTGGTTAGCACTGCTGCCTCACAACGCTGAGGACCCGGGTTTGATCCTGGCTCTGGGTCACTGTCCGTGAGGAGTTTGCATATTTTCCCTGTATTTGCGTGGGTTTTGCCCCCACAACCCAAAGATGTGCAGGGTAGGTTCATTGGCCACGCTAAATTGCCCCTTAATTGGAAAAAATTAATTGGGTACTCTAAATGTATATTTTAAAAATGGGAGTGTCCTCCCTCTCTGTACACATTTAACTAACATCGATCCACCATCAGCACACACACCCTGCACATCGATTGCGCAACTGCTCAAATTCTCTAATGTACTCATATTGGTAAATTACCAGAGCATTGCAGTTATCCATTCAAACCTGCGCCAGCGTAGAGATAATGTTATATGGGGTACAGTACCCTCCAAATTTACCATGATTCAATTTGCTTAACACTGAGGTTTGACCCAATAATATATATTGGCTCAGCGAAGGCTTATATTCTTTCAAACACCCCAATTCTAGTCAAGTCTATTGTACTCTCTCCATTAGTGGGCTCGATCCATCTGCTTGAAGAATTACAGATTTTTTAAATGGGCAGATAGAAATGCCCATTTTCAGTTAACACAAATAGAAATGATCTTCTACGAAGCTCTGTCAGAACAATCGACTGCGTCCTGCTCCTCGTCCTCTTCCTCTACCTCTAGATACTTTAAAAGATTCACTTTTCTGAGATTTTCTGTGCCGTTCAACTTTAATCCAATCTCCTTCATTCAATTTGCTTTGCCTCTCCTCACCTGTGTCCTTTCTACCGGTATTGCCAGCAACTGACACCTCTGAGACTGCACTATTAGCTGAACCTAAATGTTGCTGAAATCGCTTTTCTGGGTTTCTGTCAGGACCCCATGACTTGGAATGCTGGGAACGGATGGACGGAGTAAACCTTTTTTCTGATGATTGACAGCCAGAGTATCGTCGGAGAGGTGTGCTTTTGCTTCTCTCCCTGCTGTATTCCTTCTCTTTGTCCCCAATTCTACTACCACGCATGAATGTTGGGCTAACTCCTTTTCTACTAATGTGGTTTAATCCCTCAGAGCTGGTTGTTTTATTAAACAAGGCGTCACTGGAATCATTACTCTGATAGCCACTGCTTTGTCTACTGGTAATACGGTCTCTTTCCAAAAAGCTGTTTGAGGTTGTGCTTGATAGGCTGCTTCCCTCAGAGTTCAGATGTACAGTAGAAAGGCGGCTGCTCAACCCCTTTATTGTAGGTGACGGGCTAGAGCTTCGTCTGGATTGAGTCATTATAGGAGTGGCGATGTGAAATCTGCTGGGGCTCTGCACTCGTCTTACAACTGCAGCATAAGAATCTTGCTGATCAAATAACGTTAAAAACTGAGGTGGCGTCATGGAACTGGAAGTGCTCTGGTTAGGAGGTAAAATTTCAGAATATTGTGGAGAGACAGTTGTAGACATTTTGCGCAACTTTAAAGCATTGAACCACTGTTGACGAATATCTGGAATACAAAAACATGCACAAAGGTTAATTCAGCATCTGACATCAATGATTTTGGATAACCATTTTGCAAAGGAAAACATTTGTATTTATTTTAAGTTACTTCGTTTATCAAGCCTACTTGTTGAAAAAAACAAATCTGATGTCTAAAAGTCATGGTAAGATCAAGGAACAACTGTACCGGGTGTGGTGAATGTGATTCACACCGGATTATAACCTGTATATAACATGTGTCTATATTGTAAGTGCAGATGCACTACCTGACCTCCAGGGGGAGTAGCTCTGGGAATGCTCGAGAGTTGTACGGGACTTCTCCCTTGGCTCCGCCCAGGACTCCTCCCCCGGGAGCTGCTGTATAAAGATCAGTGCCACAGGGTCAGCCGGCCAGTTCACTGAAAGTTCAACGGCTAACAGGTTGTCTCTGTTGTAAGTATATTAAAACCGCTATTCTAATCCTAAAAGCACGCGTCCGTAGAATTGTTGGTTCCAACACCAGGCTGCATGGTGGCGCAGTAGTTAGCACTGCTATATCACGGGGCCGAAGTCCCAGGTTCGATCCTGGCCCTGGGTCGCTGTCCATGTGGAATTTGTATATTCTCCCGGTGTCTGCGTGGGTCCCACCTCCACAATCTAAAGATGTGCACTTTCTGCCCTTTTAATTCCATAGTCATCATTGCCAACTGCACTCGCAAAAACTCCTGATCATAGCAACCCAGAACCGGTGATGAACCAAGAAAGATTGCTTATAAGCATGTTCAATGTTACTTTATTAATCGTTCTCACCCTTTTAGCCACGATCAAGCATCAGATCAAGCCTCGTCTCCCTTGTGGAGACGATGAATTGGGTTCAATTTGAATTTCAACTGTTTCTTCGGAGCAAGCAATGAGATGGATTAAGGGTTTGCCCTGTCCACTCTGCGCATTTACTTTGTAACTTTAAGGATGGGAAAAAAATGTTTTCAAACGTTACTTCATTAAGTACTCATTAAGATTTCTAGACTGCTGGGGAGAATCTGATTTGAACAGATTATTTGCATTATATAAATAGCTACTTTTTTTTTAAAGTAAAGATTAAGCCATGATTACTCCTGCAAATTTCTTCTCTCGTTTATTTAAAATAATTTAGAGTACCCAATTCTTTTTTTTCTCAATTAAGGGGCAATTTAGCATGGCCAATTCACCTAACCTGCACATCTTTGGGTTGCGGGGGTGAGACCCACACAGACACGGGGCGAATGTGCAAACTCCACAAGGACAGCGACCTGGGGGTGGGAATGAACCCAGTTCCTCGGTGTCATAAGGCTGCAGTGCTAACCACTGCGCCGCCCCTTCTCTCCTTTTTCTCAAGTTTAAAAAAATTATATTCTACATTTTGAACAACTGCATAAAATATAAGCAGCCTACAACATTAGTTTGCCAACGCAAAACAAAGAAAAACTGGTTTGTACAATGAGAACCTTAACGTTGGAGATGACATTACGTTAAAGACATTTGTCACTTTGTTAATGTTGTTTTGATTTCTACCATAATATGTCAACACTATAATATGCCGGCAAATAATTTTCATAACACCTTACTTTATATGATCATAAACATATAATGTACACTGAAGTCTAATGCCCAGGAATGATTCCCTATGAGAAGAAAAACGTAGTAATTTTATGTGCATATAAAAACTTCCATAACTAACTTGAAAAAGCTAGGAGTCCGCACAAAGAATTGACAGGAGGATAGCTGCACTACAATCACATAATGCTTAGTGGCAAACGGAAGTTAAAAAAAATTATACGATAATACTGTAACAAATTTAAATTATTCTGAACAAAATTATTCTGAACATCCTCTAATGGGTTCTGTTTACTTCAAAATTCAATTGGCAGTTGGCACCAGTTTAGATGCCAACATGCATTGATATTTGTGAATTGCTGTGATCACATTAGTCCAACAACTTCTGTTCAGGCTGTTCACTTCTGCTCTGACAGAAATCAGCAGGCTCACTGGGAATCAAAACTGGGACCTTGCTGGTCCATATGGCTCATTAGTAGCATACCATTCATTTACATATGCAAAAAAAATGTTATGTGCTGCTGTTAGTACTACTTTAATTATCTTTATAATGTTTGAGGGAATTTTCATGAGCACATAAAAACTATGTACACGATAAATTAATTTTTCCTCTCCCTCCCTTTGAACATTGGCTTTTTGCTGAGATACAGATCCCATGGGAATCAACAGCTCTTCAGGACCTCCACCAAACAATTCCTCCAATGCAAAACAAGACAGTGGACCAGGGAATTGGGGAATCATCCAATACAACTTTGCTTACGTAAAGAGGGGTATGCCTACTGGAGACAATTCAGAGAATTGTTCACTAGGTTTTTAAATTTAATTCATGGGACATGAACTTTGCTGGAAATGTCAGCATTTATCACCCCTTCCTGATCGGGCGGCACGGTAGCACAGTGGTTAGCACTGTTGCTTTACAGCGCCAGGGACCCGGGTTCACATTCCGGCTTGGGTCACTGTCTGTGAGAGCTTGCACACTCACCCAGTGTCTGCGTGGGTTTCCTCCGGGTGCTGCGGTTTCTTCTCACAAATCCCGAAAGATGCGCTGTTAGGTGAACGGGACATTCTGAACTCTCCCTCAGTGTACTCGAACAAGTGCCGGAATATGGCGACTGGGTGATTTTCACAGTAACTTCATTGCAGTGTTAATGTAAGCCTACTTGTGACACTAATAAATATTATTATTATTATTATTATTATTAATTGCCTTTGCGAAGATGGTGGTGAGCTAATACAGCCCATCTGGTGTACGTACACCCACAGGGTTGTGTGTGGCTTGGAGGGGAACTTGGAGGAGGTGGCGTTCCCATGTGTCTACTGTCATTGTCCCTCTAGGTGATGAATGTTGTGGGTTTGGAAATTTCTATTGAAGGGAGCTTGGTATGTTGCTGCTTCTAAATTTTATGTTCTTATATAACTTTGGCACATTGACAGAAATCCATTTGCACGTTTACAGGGTTTTTGGAAGTCATGGAGAAGAATCAAGGGAATTCCTGAGGAAATTCGTAGCACATGAATGCTAACATTAACTGTGGGGGCATCACAACTATATTTATCCTCGACGTTCATGCAGGAACACATTCCAGCATTGTTTATTTTGATCTGGATTAGTGTCAGCAAAACAATTGCACTACAATATTGCTGGATTGCCTCTGGTTTAGCTCACTTGGCTAAATCGCTGGCTTTTAAAGCAGATCAAGCAGGCCAGCAGCACAGTTCGATTCCCGTACCAGCCTCCCCGGACAGGCGCCGGAATGTGGCGACTAGGGGCTTTTCACAGTAGCTTCATTGAAGCCTACTCATGACAATAAGCGATTTTCATTTCATTTTCATTTTTCATTTCAAAATGGACAGTTTAATGGTTTCAATAAATTACTTACTTGACTGCCACTTGCTCTGAAACTTCTTTTCGGTGTTTGTTGACATGGCTTGGATAACCAGCACCACCTCCTTCACTTCAGTATTCAAAATATTCCATGTAACAATGTGGTGGTGTTTGGTCATTTTTGGAGCTCTAACATCATTCTGTTGAATAATAATAATAATCTTTTCTAGTAGATTTAAGCTCGATGATAATTTCCCAATCTCCTCTGAAGAAAGTGCCTGATACTGAGGTTCAATTCCCACTAGTGCCAGTTATCCTCTAATAACTTTGTCCATACCTTATTGATACTCGTGACTGGAAATCGTATCTGGACTGGCTATCCAACTATGGTGAGGGGGAAAGGAGAGAAAGAGAGAAGGGGAAATGACAAGTCTATTCTGATCCTTTCGTTGTCCAGTATTTACAAATGTACATTTGCCAAATGTGGTACCTTGGGTGAGGTAAACTGCCCAGGCGCACTTGCTGCACCATCAGGTAACATTAATTTCTTCTGCCAAATAATTATGCACTTCCTTTTGATCCACCAGGCTCAAATTAGATTTACATATCCAGAAGGCAGAGCGACCAGAACAAAGATTATTTGAAATAAAGTATTTAAGGAACTTCTGATGACATCATGATCTAGCCAATGCCAATCCAGGAGTTTGAGACCTCATTTGCTGATTTTTTGGAAATTTATTTCCTTGTAGAACTGGGCAAAAAAAAACAAGAAAGAAAGAAAACCACAGATATTTCATACAATCCCACAAGAAAAGGGAAACATGACTTGAAAAAGAAAAATATCTATCCAGGAGGCTGTCCCTCCTCCCCCTGTAAAGTGGAGCACCTACAAAATAAACCTACTAAACATGAGCCTAGATATCCAAAACGCCAGCCCAATATTTTTAGGGTGGCAATAGCATAGAACTTTCTTAATTGAACCATGTTCAGACTAATAAGGGCTGGGCCAAAGATGGAGTTATTAAGAAGTTAGAAAGTGGGCTTTACAAGTGTCTGGATGGAGAAGACCGCATTAAATCCATAGAATCCCTACAGTGCAGATGGAGGCCATTTGGCACATCAAATCTGTACTGACCTTCCGAAAGAGCCCCTAGGCCCATTCCCCTGCCGTAACCCCATCGCCCCACGCATTGATCATGGTCAATCTACCTAACCTCCACATCTTTATATACTAAATGGCAACTTAGTATGGCAAATCCACCTAACCTGCTTATCTTTGGACTTTGAAGAGGCAGGAGTATTTGGGGGTGGAGAGGGATCTCGGTAGCTGAAGGTACGGCTGGCAATGAGGGGGATTGTTTAAAAGGACGGAAGTAGAAAAATGGAGAATTTGGGAGTTGGGGTGGTTGTGGTTCATAGTGGTGGAGCAGGATATGGAGATGGGGAGGGACAAGGATTTATTTAAACATGAGAATGAAGGTTTGAAAATTGTGCAGGGGGGTGGGGGGAGGTCTTGGAATCAATGAAAGTCAGCAAAAAAGGGAACGATAGGTGAGCAGGGGCAGCAGAATTTTGTATGAACTGAAGTTTTTTAAAATTTAGAGTATCCAATTAATTTTTTCCAATTAAAGGGCAATTTAGCGTGGCCAATCTACCTACCCATCTTTGGGTTGTGGGGGGGGCAAAACCCATGCAAATACGGGTAGAATGTGCAAACTCCACACGGACAGTGACCCAGAGCCAGGGTAGAACCTGGGACCTCGGCGCCGTGAGGCAACGGTGCTAACCACTTTCGCTACTGTGCTGCCCCGTATGAACTGAAGTTGATGGAACTTTGCTGGATGGGATGTCAGTCAGAAAAGCATTGGGATAGCAAAATCTTAAGATGACTCAGGCACATATCTGAGGGTTTCAGAAACAGATGAGTTGAGGTGTAGGTAAGGGTTATCAAAGCTGCAGAGGTTCAAACTTATGGGATTGGGCTCAACTGGGAGTTCAATAGGACACCAATTGTGCACAATGTAAGAAAGGTGAATAGTACATTACTGCAACAATAACTCTTAATGCTGTCATTGTCAGAATGAACAATTACTAAATTAGCTGATTGGTCAATTCGGGAGCACTCCCTTTACTTGTGCCCCCCCCCCCCCCCCCCCCCCGCCTGCTGCTCTTGTGTGGGTTAAACGGAAGGGAACAGCAAAGTGGCTTCCTAAAGTGTGTTCAGTTTCCTTGATGAAAAGAAAATACAGTACATTAAGTTACTAAGTTGGACGAAGTAGTTCAAAAGTGATGGTTCTAGACACTCGTGTAGGAGGAGTTGTATGGCAACTTGCATGGGGAGGTGCCCTGGAAGGAGAGCGGGTGGTAGGGTAGAAGAATGAACCAGGGTGTCACAGGAAGGAATGGTTCCTCCACAATTCAGAGTTTTGGCTAGGGAAGGTATGTTTAATGAAAACATCGGATTGCAGATGGTGGAAGATATGTTAAATATGGAGATTGCCTGGGTACAAGGTGAAGACATGGGCGGCACGGTAGCACAGTGGTTAGCACTGTTGCTCCACAGTGCCAGGGACCCAGGATCGAGTCCTGGCTTGGGTCACTGTCTGTGCGGAGTCTGCACGTTCTCCTCATGTCAGCGTGGGTTTCGTCCGGGTGCTCCGGTTTCCTCCAACAAGTCCGAAAGACGTGTTTGTTAGGTGAATTGGGCAATCTGAATCCTCCCTCTGTGTACCTGAACAGTCGCCGGAATGTGGCGACAGGGGGATTTTCACAGTAACTTAACTGCAGTTTTGATGTAAGCCTACTTGTGACACTAACAAAGATTATTGTAATTTAAGGCAGGGAAGGGATTCGGACATAAGCTTGAGAAAAGGAGAGAGCTAATTGAAGGTATTATTTATCATGATGTGCAGGGATCCATGAATGGAAAAGTGAAGCTGTGATGTGGAGTCAGCAGCCTGAGCTGATGTTAGATGACGTACAGAGTAGTTCCTGTTTTTATGATGGATATTAGCATTGGGGACTGGGACGTGTTTCAGTGCAGGAATCTTGCATCAATACTGCAAATCAGACATAGTAACAGTCAGACGGAGAGTGGGGTTGCCAGTTAGCTCAATTGCCTAGACAGTCATCATGTGGATCAGATTAATGCCCACAGCATGGGATTCAATCTCCATTCCGGCTGAGTTGAACTGGTACATTGCTGTGGTTCAGCGAATAATCAATAGGGAGCTTTGCCTTTTGGCAGAGAACTCAAGAGGAAGAAGAAGAGATGAAGAATAAAACTCTACTGACTACGATTGAGGACCGCTCACAATTTAAAATCTATCAGACTTGAATCAGAGAAAGGCAATAAGATACTGCTGAAATCTGACCACAACAAATTGGTGTTCAGATGCAGGTAAACTCGCTTTTATGATTAAAGAAACTGCATATTTTAGTGACTGTGACTTTCACTCAACATGACCCTGCTCTGTATCTCATATTTTTGTGGCAACTTGATAGAAAAGTGAGGTCTTACCTATGGGAGGGAAATAAAATTGGAGAGCTCAACTTGAACTCGTTCTATGTACCTCCCAGCAGTTAGTTTCAGAATTGCACAGGTAAATGCTTGAAATTGGTTTGTCAGCCACTTTGGCTGCAGAAATCTAATAACATTGGATTGGTGGGAGGGCTGGAATGGCCCACGAGTCATTTCAGAAGATGGTGACAGAGAGAATGGAATTATTTGAAGGCTGCCAAAGTCACATCAGAATTAATCTCTTCAGGCTCCGGAAACTATTCTCAAAGCATATTGTTTCAATCTAAAACTTCACATGTAGCATATCTGGATCTTATATAAGCACTTTAAATAAAACGATTGCTTGTTTTCAAGACTCACCTCGTAAGTAACAATGCATTCGACAATCTGGTTCTCACTAATTCCCACAATCCACTTCTCCATTAGGTAGGGAGGCTGCGAGAAAAGAATATTTATCATTTTAAACATGTGAAACATTTCAAAACCATGAAATCCCATTAAAATATTACATTTGGAAGCTTTCAGAAGTGGAAAGTTCTAAACCAGTTATTGCATTAAAATGACGTGTACTTCTTCCATCTATTTGCCTGAACATGATGGCTTAATGTTTGAGGTTTTCAATGGAGAGTGGCTTTCCTGGCAGCCATTGGGTGTCATGGCCATTGGCGAACAGTAACTGACAAAACAAAAATCATCAGGCCGGGTTTTCTGTGCAACCTGCCGCCGTGGGACGACCTGCCATTGGCTGGCGCCGGATTCTTTTGGCCTGCTGCTGTCAACGGGGTTTTCTGTTGAATTCACCCCTCGCTGCCAGGAAAGCCATGGTGGGGGTGCGCCATTGGCAGGACTGAAATATGCCGCCGGCTTGAACGGTTGGAAAATTCAAGCCATTGTTTCATTTAACATCTATACATGATTCAAGTTTCTGAGAACATTTGCAAAAATACATTTATATTTTAAAAACATGTCTTGACACATATACTTCTTTCAGAAATATGCACAAAAATCTAGTGAATGATATAAAGCCAAAAACGACCTCAATAAAATTGTTTATTAAAAAAAAAGAAATCTAGTGAATGCTTCTTGGGTGACTATTTAACCGTAAGAATATAACATTATGGGGGAAAAAGATCAATTTTTCAACACAAAATAATGTACAATACTGAATGCTTCCTTTTTTATATGACTGTTGATGCACGAAGCATGGAGGCAATAGTAATGAAGCTTAACAAATGCAAATAAGAAATATGAGTAGGAGCAGAACATTCAGTCCCTCGAGCTGCTCTGCTATTCAATAAGACCAAGGTTGAGCTGCTATCGTTGACACCAATACATATTTAATTCCTTAGTATCTAAAAAGTTGTCGATCTCGGACAGGATTACACTCAACACCTGAGCATCTGCACCTCTCTGCAATAGAGAATTCTAAAGGTTTGCAACCTATTTATTGAAAACAATTCCCAACCCAGTCTTAAATAGACAACCCCTTAAAACATGGAATGTTACTAAACTTTAAGAAAAATACTGGATTTTTTTTTCTCACTAGGTAACTGAGTCATAGAGGCCAAGAAAGTCTCAACTGAGTTAACCATCTGAGTTAGCAAGAGGATTCTGCAAAAGGAAAATACTGAGATTGCCGGGAATCTGAAATCAAAAAAGAGAACGCTGGAAATCCTCAGCAGGATGGGCAGCTTCTGTGGCAAAAGCAACAGAGTTAACATTTCAGCTCATGAACTTTCATTAGAATTGTTATTATAGAAGAAGTCTGCAATTACTCTCAACACTCCTGATAGGGAGGGGAAATTTAGATAGAAGGTTGGATTTAATACCTCTCTGTAAGCGGGTTTGAAGGTTGGAGGGCGGTGGGGGTGGATTGAGAGGTACGTTAAATCCAGCAGGTGGCCTGCACACTTCCTACCCACCCGCCCCTGCGCCCACCAGGAAGGTGGAGGGGGAGGGGGCCTTCGTTAACTGGTCCCCTGGCTCCATTGGAGGGCTCCTCCGAGATGTATTCATCTCCTACCACCAGGTTGGCCTCACAAATGCAAAGCCAATCCCAGTGGTTCAAATATGGAATTCTGTTCCACAAGCAGTTGTTGAATCAAAGTCCTTGGCCAGAATTTTCCGTATAAAGTTGGGCTTGCGGCCAACCCGGAAGTTTGCAAGATTGTGCAAGAAGACATCTGGTGCGCATCCCAATATCATCGTGCCCTTGCACGATATTTTGGTCGGTGAGCACACATGAATCGGAAACACACTCACCGACAATCAAGAAACCAAAGTAAATTAATTAAACACCAATTGCCCAGGAATTTACATTGGCAGTCTGCCTTTACATTTGGTGGGTAAGCCTTTACATTTAAACTGAAACCTGATTCCAGGGAGGTGAAAGGCAAGAGCTCAAATAAAATTAACAGATGTGTCTGGGGACTGAGATCTGTGTATGATTGTGCTGCCTAGACACTCGTAGCATAGTTTTGACATCAATATTTATTTTTCACGGGTCAGCAGCTTCCCGAGACAGCTCTGTCGTGGCTGTCCCCCTGAGGGAGCACATTGGAAATGCCAGCTCACACCCTCCCTTTTCTCGACGCTTGACATCTTCCCTCCCTCCTCAGCAGCACTCAGCCTTTCATGGAGCATGTTTCACACTAGATGGCCATTAATTGGCCTTCCAATGTGAAAAGGTGCTCCGGGGCCAACCGCGGATGGGAATGCGTTTCACGCCTGCTTCCAGGCCCGCCAACTACATGCACCGAATGGGCGAAAAATTTAGACCAATTTCTTTTAAAAGGGAATAACATCTACCACAAGAATATGGAGAAAGAACAGGAAAGTGGTGATGAACCATCAATTGAACGCGAGACGAGTTGATGTACAAAAGTTAGGCTTTAAAAAGCTAGATGTTAGCCCTGTGGTCGACTACAGTAAATGGACGACCGCCGGGCGTACTGGGTATTTATACCTCACCCTGGAGGCGGGGTTAACTCAGCCTCTCGACCAATCGGGGAGCCGTCACATGACTGGTCTCAACCAATCGGTCGAGAGGCACATGACCGACCAGGGCCAATGGTAAGCCGGTGTTCTGCACCAATGGCAGGCAGCTATGTTAATCATACCACCACAAGTGGGATTGATAGTAAGGTGGCTGACGTGAAGTTGAACCTTTGGGAAGTCTTGAAAAATGAAATGACACCTTTCTAAAACATAGGTTTGAATTTTGCTGTGAGTGATGACGGATCAGCTTTTCTCGTTCACCTCAGCTACAGCTGCCCACTGACGTCAGCAGGCTTATTGGTGGAGCTGTCCAGTCATATGGCATCTGTTTGAAGGTGTGGCTTCTACTACATGAGGTCTGTGGGTGGGCATGGGCTAGGAAAACAGCAAGAAGGTTCTTAAACACTTTAGCTTGAAGAATCCTGACTGACACATGCCAAAGCTGGGAGTAAACAACAGGGAATATAAATTACATTCAAAGCTTTTTATTAGGAACAAAATAAATGGTGTAAGTTTTCATTCTGGGGACAAAGTTCAGTGGCAGGAGTGGAAATTATAGCTACTAAAAGAGTGGGGCGACTGACGAGATCATGTGCTGTTCAACTCATTCGATATTCATCCGCGCGTATTACTGGTGGTATAGAAAGGAAGTGGCTCACGTCGCTGTTACTTCATAGGCTCCAACGCCTAGGCACCATATTTAAACGGCATCCGGACAGCCATTCCCTCCCCTGCCCTCAGAAGGCTTGGTACAGCTTGAACTGCAGGCAGCCGATATCACTCCATGACGGTGTGAAAAGAAGGTAAAAGCTACTGACCTTAAAAGTCCAGGAAGGAGTCAACCTCACCAGATTCACACCACTTCTGTCCAGTCATCAAAGTGAACATTTTAAATTCCTGCAGGCGGGATAGTTAATTTGGAGGGGGAACTAGTTACTGGTGTGTTGGCCTATTAATGAGCATTCATGAGATGGGGGAACAAATGATGTTGCTGACATAAATCAGCAGGACATTTGATCTGCCTTTAAGCTGCCATAAAAGTCGGGAGTGTAGTAATATGCATAAGCAACTGTACATGTAAATATGTTTTACCTCCAACCACTAGGTGATAGACAAGTAATACCATGTGACACTGTAACCTCGGGATTTGGATTTTGGATTTTGTTTATTGTCACGTGTACCGAGGTACAGTGAAAAGTATTTTTCTGCGAGCAGCTCAACAGATCATTAAGTATATGAAAAGAAAATTTAAAAAAAGAAAATACATTATAGGGCAACACAAGGTACACAATATAACGACATAAATACCGGTGAAGCATACAGGGGTGTAGTGTTAATCAGGTCAATCCATAAGAGGGTCGTTTAGAAGTCTGGTAACAGCGGGGAAGAAGCTGTTTTTGAGTCTGTTCGTACGTGTTCTCAGACTTTTGTATCTCTTGCTTAATGGAAGAAGTCTGTAGGAGAATTCGTCATGGTTTGTTGTGTTTGTCTCAGTTTGTTGTATTAGTTTCCAAACCACAGTTTGTTATGCAATAATAAATTTGACTAATCTAGAACTAGATATTCTTTGGTACTCCGACTCATAACATCGTACCAGTAGTGGTAATCAAAAACTGAAGATCAGCAGTGTGAACATTTGAAAGACATGAGGTTGGATTCTCCGATCCTCCGGCTATGTCCGCAGGATCCGTCTGGTCTTACGACCAGAAAGTCGGCGCCGCCCCCGCACCGTTCCTCCATCTGGTGGGAGGCTAGCAGCGGTGCAGCATAAAGCCCCCGGCTTTACCTGCGGATACGGCCGAAGAATGGACAGATCCGTGGCCAGCGCATGCACACAGCAGCGGCTGCACTGTGCAACATGGTGGCAGCTGCACGCAGAGCTGGCCTGCCAAACACTGCCTACCTGTAACTCCCCCAGACCACCCCCTACCAGTCCCCCAGCCCCCACCAAAGCCCCCCCTGCCAGCGGAATGACTCCCCCGCGACTATGGTGGCATTGGACACAACCCACAGCCGCCACGCGAGGTCCCCGAGCATTGTGAGGACACACACCCCATGCTGGGCATCGGGGGAGGGCCTCAGGTGACGACCTGAGGCCGTCCAAATGGTGTGCAGCGTACTCCCCGAGTATGCCGTTTTTGAGGAGGCGGAGCATCGCAAAATCAGCGGCGCCCCTGATTCCAGTGTAAACGTGGATTCTCCGGCCGATTGCCGAACGCGATTTGTATGTTGGCAATTAGAGAATCCTGCCCACAGTTTTCAAATTCGGAAACAGTGCTAAGAAAAAAGAAATAGGAACATCAAAAGAAACCTCTGAAAATGCTAAACCAGTAAAAGAAGAAGATGGAAAGTTTGAAATGCCTCAGCATCTTCGAATAACTGCCAATTGGCATGCATTTACGCAACAGTTCATGCTGTATGTGGCAGTCTTACCATTACAAGCGCAGCCAGATGAACAAAAAAAATAGCGTTATTGCAAACTGTAGCAGGTCCCCAGGCGATAGAGATTTGCAACGCAGTTGTTTTTGAATGGGAGGAAGATGGTAAAAGTTTGATGCCATCATTAAGAAATTTTATGAGCATTGTACTCCAAAACAAAAAGAAACTTTCGAGCGCTACATATTTAGAACGCGCATGCAGTAGACCTTTGAGCTTTCGGACTGACTTCAAGTTGAAAGCACAAACCTGTAACTTCGTGACGTTAAATCCTCAATGATTCGAGATCAAATTTTCTTTGGAATTAATAATAAGTAAGGTGCATGAACGTCTCTTACAGGAGAATCAGCTTCAGTTGGAAAACGTGATTAAGATTTGCCATGCTAGTGAAATAGCTGTGCAGCATATAAACACACTGAATGCAGAGTTTTGGCACGAAAATTGGGAGCGATGCTGACGCCATTGATGTTATGACACATTCGAACATAAAACGTGGTCTCAGTAGTGGTGGACATTTTAAACGCTTGCCAGAAGCAGCTATTAAATGTAAAAGATGTGGAAACAGGCACCTACCAAGGCAAAGTCCAGCATATAGAAAGATTTGCACAAAGTGTAAAGGTAAAAATCATTTTGCCAAACAATGATTCACACACAGGAAAGTCAATCGAGAAAAGTCTATCAATATATTGACGATATTAACTTAGAACGCACATTTTTCATTGATGTGTCTCGGATGAAGACGGCCAACAAAGCCAAACAGAGTAAAATGCCGCCTACAGAAACAAAAAGTTATAAAATTGATATTTCAAAAACAACTGAACAGTTTCTTTGTTAATAAGTAAATCACTCATCAATTTTAAATTAGACACAGGAGCAAAGGCGAACCTCATGAGCATCAGTGATATTGAAGCTTTGAAAATAAAACCGAGAATATTAATCAAACCAGTCTGAAGGACTATAATGGTCAGAAGATTGACACATTGGGGATGTGTGAACGTGCTGTCCAAGTAAAAGATAAAGTTCACAAAGTCAAATCCTCCATGGTAGCTAAAGACTGTGAGTTGCTGCTAGGTGTTGAAGCACTGGAACTGGTAAAAAAAAAGAGTGTACCACACTGACTGTGCACTGAGTATACACAGTGGATCAGTGGAGTCCATTATGCAGGCTTTTCCAGATATTTACCAGGGTTCTGGTGTTTTGCCTTTCACCTACAAGATTCAATAAAAAAATGGTGCTCAACCAATGATACATGCGCCGAGAAGAGTTCCAGCACCATTACGTGTGTAGCCACCGAAGTTGGCCATTCCCTAACAGCAGTGTATGGGAAACCAGACACCCCGGCACCAGCGGGGTCCGAAAACAAAGCACCTGAAAGCCCGCCCAGTAGCCAAGGAACAGCCTCAGTATTGGGTGGATTCAAACATATCGATTGGGAAGAGACCCAATCGAGCAGGTAAAGGGGTCCGCCCAAAGGGGCACGGATCCCAGGGACCTATAAAAGACAGGTCCCACACTTAGTTCGTTCTTCTGAACCAGCCCTCCTCTCTGGACCAGCATTTCGACCAGCTTTTGCCAAGAAGACCTTGAACGAGAGAGGAGAGGAGAGGTTTGGATAGCAGCCGCCAGCAAGTAAGTCTCACAACGATCGCTACCAGAGATAGACACTCCTGACCCCTTTTTAACCCGTACCAACCTGAAGTCTGCAGACCAGAGCAGAGCAAGAGGCCTTGTCCCCTGATCCGGCAGTTCCTCCGAGATAAGTATTTGTTTATTTAGTGGTAGGAATAGTTTAATCCTCTTAGCGTGTGCATGGGTAGTGTTATAATTGTATTATAATAAACTCAGTTGTTTGAATTTACTAATTGGTGTATGGTTTTATTGCTTTGAACTTAACCTTGAAGCTTGTGGCGGTATCTTAACGATACCTGGCAACTCCAGAGCTAAGTAACGAAACAGAGCCAAATTGAGTGTTAAGCACACTCACCCAGAACGAGCAACATTTAGTGGCAACTCCGCCGAGACTCGATTAGAAGTGCCCCCCCCCCGCCAACTGCGAGAGAACCCAGAAATTTGAATCAGAAATCCAATTGGGAAAAGGAAAAACCACAAGTGTTCAAGGAGTTCAAATCAATAGTCATAATTCGGAAGTGTGTTTTTGCATACGTAACTAACAGGGTTGTAAGGTTAAATCGAGAGATTTTGTTGCGACAAACTGTCGGGAGCTTTATAATCGTAACATAGCGAAAGCCGTACCCGTATTTATAAGCATTACCTTATTATCCCCGTTCCAAATTAAAGAGAGCATAGAGAAATAGGAAATGGCCATGCAGGCAATGGAATGCCTCATGAACCCAGAGCAGTTCGTGGTCGCAGCAACCAACAGAAGCAGAGTAGGTCAATATCCCGTATGGGAACTGGAACTCAGGAAGTACCTCAAAGGGAAAGGATGGCCCCTTTGGAGTGAGTTTTGTTCGAATGAGGAGACAGGTCCCGGGAGTATAGGACATACTTGGTGGGAGAACCTATCTAAAATTCATAAAAAGAATTTAAGTAAAGCACGCAAGCCGATGGCAATTGTGTCCTGCTTGGCACAATTGCGAGGCACAGAGGAGGTCGTTCGGACGCTCCGCAAAGAATTAGAAGAGAGGAATAGAATGAGCAAAGTGGATGTCTGGGACATCGAAAAGGAGAATCTAGAATTAAGAAGGAAGTTGGCAGAGAAGGATAGAGAGGTGGATGATGCCAAGAGGGCACATCAGTCTTGTCTAGCCCATCTGAGCAGTTCCCAAACCCAGTATGAGAAAGCCTATCAGGATGTGCAGCGCGCAGTTCTGATCAGGGAAAATTCAGAGAAGCAGGTAGAGGCACTGCAAAGGCAATGCTCTGACCTAAAGGCAGCTTTAAGAGCACTCCATGCTGCCACCACTGAGCAAAGGCAAAGCACAGTGGATTATGCTAAATGTAGGAAGCAGATTGCGCAGCTGCAATCTCTGCTTTCTGTGCAGAATGGGTTCCAAGAAACATTTGGAACCCAATTAGATGAGGAAAATGCCCCAGATTGGCAGGAATTAAGTAAAACCGTGCAGCGCTATGTTCAGGGAACATGTGCGCCAGCAGCGCAACAGAAAAGGAAAGCGCCCCAACCCCCCACAGATCAGATAGCACCCGCACCTATGAACCCAGTCACCACCCAAAGAAAGGCAACCACAGAAGGCGCACCCGACGTCACCTACACCACCCCCTTAACCGTAACACAACTAAGGGACGCGTGTGAGAAAATCACCCCGTTCCTCCCCACTGCATACCCCCACCAATTTTACGCAAGAGTGAAACAGCAGGCGACCATGTACGGCCTGGATGAGCGAGAGCAGGTTAAGCTCACAGTTTTGAGTTTAGATTCATCGGTTGTAGCAGCCCTCCCCGACCCACAGAACGTTGGCGGAGGCACCCTCGAAGAGATGCATACATCTATTTTAGACGCGATAGGGTACAACAGAGGAGACCCAGTCGAAGGCCTAAATAAGTGTAGGCAGAAAAGGACCGATCATCCCACAGCATTCGCAGGAAGGCTGTGGATTCATTTCACTGCCGTTTTTGGCGATTTAGACCGCGCTCATTTAACCCGCGATAATATGGTTAAATGGACCCGCACAATCATCTCCCACGCCACAGATGCAGGACAGAATGTCTGCTCCAATTATGACCCCTCAGAAGAGGCCCATAATAAAAAATGGGTCTTGAAAAGATTGTCCCGCTTGGCAGCAATCCGTCCACAATAAAACAGCATTTATAAATCCCGAGGAAGAGCAGGCAGATGCAGACATGCATCCAGTTAAAACACATCAAAACCCCGCATGTGTAAATGAGGGAAGGAACAGCCCACAGCAGACCAAGTCACAGGAATGTTTTAACTGTGGACAGTTAGGACATTACGCTCGAGAATGTCAAGCCCCCCCGAAACAGCAACAGAATCAGCCCACCAATGCCCCCCGAAGCAGCAACAAAACCAACAGCCCAGACCCCCCACTCAGGGAATACACAAGGGAACAATGCACCAGAGTGCCTGCTCCGCCTTATGTGCCTCAGGAGTGATGTTACAACTGTAGGCAGCCAGGACACTTCGCCCGAGATTGCAAGAGACCCCCACCACCAGCTAGACCCGCCCCCAGATATGAAAGAGAACACCACCCACAGCAGCTACAAGGTCCCAGCTGCCCCATGCAAACTATGAGCGCTTACCCACCACTTCTCATGACAGGGATACCTCAGCAATGCCAATTCATTTTTGTTTCTCTCCTTCCTCTCTTCTTCGGTCACACTGCACTGACTCCATATGCTAGTTACACCCCCAGCCAAATGTAATTTACGGTATCCTTCTTTCTGATGGAACCTGTACGATATTCGTTGCATGTTTGTTTGTATGTGTTTGTTAAATGTTCAGTGTTTAAATTTAAACAGCTTTTCACAGCCCCACGCCACCACTGATGGAACCTGCATGCATGTTGGTTATGTCTGTATGTTAAATGTTTGATTTGGAGATTGGCCACTTGCTTTTCAGCCGAAAAGCTTGTGACCACCTCACATGGGGAAGAGACCCAATCGATTCCGAGCAGGTAAAGGGTCCGCCCAAAGGGGCGCGGATCCCTGGGACCTATAGCTACCAGATCGCTACCAGAGATAGACACTCCTGACCCCTTTTTAACCCGTACCAACCTGAAGTCTGCAGACCAGAGCAGAGCAAGAGGCCTTGTCCCCTGATCCAGCAGTTCCTTCCAGATAAGTATTTGTTTATTTAGTGGTAGGAATAGTTTAATCATCTTAGCGTGTGCATGGGTAGGATTATAATTGTATTATAATAAACTCAGTTGTTTGAATTTACTAATTGGTGTATGGTTTTATTGCTTTGAACTTAACCTTGAAACTTGTGGCGGCATCTTAACGATACCTGGCGACTCCAGAGCTAAGTAACAAAACAGAGCCAAATTGAGCACACTCGCCCAGAACGAGCAACACGTGACCGTCTAAAAGCTGAATTAGACAAAGTTACACATCTTGGTGTTATCAAAATGATCGACAGATTGGGTCAATTCGATGGTGCATGTAAAAATGTGAAATAATGATCTTAGGATATGCATGGATCCTAAATATCTAAATGCAAATATAAATCCGATACCCAAGCAAGAGGAGATCACAAGTGAGATGTCTGGTACGACATATTTCAGCAACCTTGATGCTTTGCAAGGATTCTGGCTGCTCAAGTTAAATGAAGAAAGTACCAAGTATTGTGTATTCAATACTCCGTTTGGTGGATATTGCTGTCTTTGGTATAATCTCAGCGTCAGAAATTTTACACAGAGCGATGGAACACATTGTTGAAGGCATTCAGAGTGTTGGAGTATAAGTCGGTGACATCATCATTTGAGGTTCCACCCAAGAGGAACACAATGACAGACTAATAAAGGTATTGCAAAATGTCAGAAAAAATGGGCTATGTCTCAACAAGGCCCAATGACAGTTTGGTGTGAAGGAAATGACGTCCCTAGGAGACAGGTTGTCTGCTCAAGGAATAAAGCCTAATGACATGAAGATACAAGCCATTATGACTACGCCTCAACCAACAGACAAAAAGGGAGTACTGAGAATACTAGGCATAATCAATTTGATTGGTAAATTTACACCAAATCACTCAGCGAAGACAGCATGTCTTAGGGAAGTCCTGAAAAAAATGAATAACTTCACTTGGACTAACAATTGGATCACATTAAAACCCAGCTCTAACAACGGCTCCAGTTTTAACATTTTTCAATCCAACAAAAAATACCCAAATTTCAACAGATACATCGAAGGATGGTTTAGGTGCAGTTTTGCTGCAACAGGAAAATGGTAGTGATTGGAAACCAGCAGCATATGCTTCCAGATCAGTGACAGAATCTGAATGTCGTTATGCTCAAATAGAAAAGAATGTTTAGGGCTAGTGAACATATTAGAGAAATTCCACAGTCATGTGTATGGTGTACCTACTTTCATTGTTGAGACAGACCACAGACCATTGGTTGCCACAGTTAATAAAATTCCGAGTGAGATGTCACCTCGCATTCAACGGATGATGATGAAACTTCAGAGATGTGACTGATAGAATTGATCTATACACCGGGCAAGCACATTGCAGTAGCAGATGTACTGTCCAAAGCTACAGCAGCACTAGATGACAATTCCATGGGAGAGGATCTGCAAGTTCATGTGGATTTGATCACAGAAACACTACCAGTGCCAGATGCAAAGTCAAGATTGATTGTTGAAGCAATAGAGAAAGACGAAGTATTGCAAATGGGATGGACTTATTTTATCTTGATGGTAAATAATATATGCTAATAGAGGACTACTATTCAAACTATCATGGGGTGGCACAGTGGTTAGCACTGCTGCCTCATGGCGCTGAGGACCCTGGTTCGATCCCGGCCCCGGGTCACTGTCCATGTGGAGTTTGCACATTCTCCCTGTCTTTGCGTGGGTTTCACCTCCACAACCCAAAGATGTGCAGGCTAGGTGGATTGGTCTCCCTAAATTGCCCCTTAATTGGAAAGAAAAAGAATTGGGTATTCTAAATTTATTTAAAAAAACACTATTCAAACTATCCAGAAGTAGCACAGCTGTCAAGCTCGTCAGCAAATTGTGTTATAATGCATACAAAAGCAATGTTTGCACGACATGGCATACATCAGGTGTGAGTGATAATGGACCGTGTTTCAACTGTAAAGAATGGAAGGCATTTGCACAGCATTATGACTTCACACATGTAACATCAAGTCCATTGTACCCGCAATAAAATGGCAAAGCAGAAAAAGGTGTGCAGATAGTCAAACAATTACTGAAAAAGGCTATGGACAGTCAAGATGATCCATATCTAGCATTGCTCAGCTATCGAGCATCTCCTTTAAGTTGTGGTTTGTTGCCATCAGAACTGTTGCTGAGTTGAAAGCTACGAACATCTCTGCCATGCCATATCAAACAACAAATAAATAAGAAGATAAGGGATCAGTTGCAATCGCAAAAGACGCAGAAGAGGTACTATAACAAGTCAACCAGGGCTCCGAAACCTTTAAAACCCGATGATGTAGTGAGAGTGCAGGATCCTGATGGCTGGTCAAAATGTGCAACAGTATTACAGAAAATAGGCCCAAGATCTTACACTGTAATCACAGAGCAAGAACAGGTTCTGCAGAGAAGCAGACAGGCACTCATAAATGTTAAACAACCTGTTGCTCAACTGAACTATGAAAACTTATATTCTTCAAAACCAACACAACCAGAGGACGACTCAAATATCATTATACAGTCTGAAGTTCTAAATAGTGATGTGGTCATACCAGTTGCACCGACAGATCTGTCAAACAGATTAATCAGATCTACCAAAGTTAAGAAGATCAACAAGGCATAGAAAGGACCCTGAAAGTTTGGATCTGTGAATGGACAGTATAACTACATTTTTAAAAATTAAAAAAAAAATCTTTAGTGTCATAAGTAGGCTTACATTATCACTGCAATTAAGTTATGTGAAAAGCCCCTAGTCGCCACATTCCAACACCTGTTCGGGTCCATGGAGGGAGAATTCAGGATGTCTAAATTATCTAACAGTACGTGTTTCGAGACTTGTGGGAGGAAACCGGAGCACCCGGAGGAAACCCACACAGACTCAAGGAGAACGTGCAGACTCCACACAGACAGTGACCCAAGCTGGAATTGAACCAGGAACCCTGCCACAACATGGCGAAACCACACAGCGGGCCAGCACGGAAGAAAATAGCCACCCCCCCCGGATCGCGCGCGTCTGCCGATCAGTAGCCCCCAATCGCGGGCCTGGCCTGGCCCTTGTGGGGGCCCCCCCTGGAGTCTGATACCCCCGCCCCTCCACCAGGATGAGCTCCCGCCGAGTGGAACCAAATTGGAACCACGCCGGCGGAACTCGGTGCGTCGATCGTGGAGAATCACCGCGGGAGCCTCTTTCAATGTACCCGACCGGCGCTGCCTCGACCCGCACGCGCAGTTGGTGGTGATTCTCCGGTCAGCAGAGTATCGCATCTCAGCGCGGCGGGTCTGGGGCCCCATTCTCCGCCCCCGCGTTGAGCAGGATTTCGGCGCTGAGGCTCAGAGAATCCTGGCCTAAATGTTTTGGGCCAGAAAGATTGTTCAGTAATATTTAACATTTACTCTCTTAGTTTAAAACTTAATTACTCCTGATTGTACGAACCCTGACTTTTCATCAGTCTATTGAGGCACACTTTGCATACATTTACACCATTACAGTAATCTCTGTAACAGTGGAGCATGTCAGGGAGCAGGTATCAATGATAGCAATTCTAATGTTTCTGCATTTATCAGCACAGCCCGTAACAGCCTCCCCGAACAGGCGGCAGAATGTGGCAGCTAGGGGCTTTTCACAGTAACTGAAATGATATTTAGAACATAGAACAGTACAGCACAGAACAGGCCCTTCAGCCCTCGATGTTGTGCCGAGCAATGATCACCCTACTCAAACCCACGTATCCACCCTATACCCGTAACCCAACAACCCCACCCTTAACCTTACTTTTTAGGACACTACGGGCATGCGCGGTTCCGCATTTCTCCACCGCCGCCCGACAAGATGTGGTGGCTTGATCTTGTCGGGCGGCAGAGGGGAAATAGTGCGCCCCTTTTGAACGCAGCCCGACGATCGGTGGGCACTGATCGCGGGCCTGTCCCCTCCCGAGCACAACGGTGGTGCTCCCGCCCATAACGGGCATCCAGCGCCCGTTTTTACGACGGCAGCAAGCAGGTGTGTTTGCTGCCATGAAAAAACGGGTGTAAAGGCCCGGCTGCTCGGCCCATAGGCCGCGGAGAATCGCCGCTTGCCGTAAAAAACGGTGAGCGGCGATTCGTGACGTGGGTCGGGCGAAGGGGGGGGGGAGAATAGCGGGAGGGCGTGAAAAATGTCGGGAGGCCCTCCCGCTATTCTCCCAACCGGCGTGGGCAGCGGAGAATCGCGCTCACGATCCTTTCAGCGAAGAAGGTGAAACTCCCAGTGATGAGCACTGATCCAGACGACGAGTGGTGTGCCACCCTTACAGTTAACAAGGCTCACATACGCTTCAAGCTGGACACCGGCGCTTCAGTGAACCTCATTTCAAAATCTGACCTTGACACCATCCGCGTCAAGCCAACCATTCTTCCACCGGCCTGCCAGCTCCTCGACTACAATGGCAATGCCATTGCTGCCAGTGGCTCATCCCAGTTTGCGGTATCCCATCGTTCTTCAAAAGCAACCCTGCGTTTTGAAATTGTAGGAACCAACAGAGCTTCCCTGCTCGGTGCTCGGGCCTGCAAAATCCTGAATCTTGTGCAGGGGGTTCACACCATGTCGTCCGCAGAGGCAACGGCCTCGCCAGATGTCAACTTCCAAGCCCAATTAGATGACATCACAGCACAATACCACGGTGTCTTCGAAGGTATGGGCACACTCTCCTACCGATACAAGATACTGCTGAAGCCGAATGCCACACCTGTGGTTCATGCACCGTGTCAGGTGCCGGCACCCCTTAAGGACCGCCTCAAGCAGCAGCTGCAAGATCTCCAGGACCAGAGCGTCATTTCTAAGGTCACGGAACCCATGGACTGGGTCAGCTCCATGGTTTGTGTCAAAAAACCGTCAGAGGAACTTTGCATCTGTATCGACCCCAAAGATTTGAACCGTAACATCATGAGGGAACATTACCCAATACCTAAACGAGAAGAGGTCACCAGCAGAATGGCTCATGCCAAGTTTTTCACAAAGCTGGATGCCTCCAAGGGGTTTTGGCAAATACAGCTGGACGCGTCCAGTCGAAAGCTGTGCACATTTAACACCCCATTTAGTTGTTACTGTTACAACCAGATGCCCTTTTGCATCAACCCCGCCTCGGAGGTGTTCCACCGCATAATGGAACAAATGATGGAGGGCATCGAGGGGGTGCGCATGTACATCGATGATATCATTATCTGGTCCACAACTCCGCAGGAGCACATCGATCGCCTCAAGCGAGTGTTCCACAGGATCCACGAGCATGGCCTCCGACTCAATGGAGCCAAATGCTCGTTCGGTCAACCAGAATTCGTCGCCCACCACAGAGACTGAATTTATAAACTGAATGTTGCATTACCTTTTGATCTGTTTACACATCTGTACATATTGTTTCTTCCTAATTTGTTATCTGCCCTCTATCTGCACTAGACACCTTCCCATGTAAATACGTTAACATATTTTGTATATAGTCAGGCTCCTGTACACACACACACTCACTAATTATTGACCTACACACATTTTTTTTTTAAAGTTAAAAAAAAAGGGGAGATGTCATAATATACACACAGGCATATGATGGTGCACAGACAGGCAGTGATTGACACACAGGATGACCAGTGAACACACACAACACAGCAGCCAATCACCAGACAGGACACGACTACTATAAAGCCAGAGGGCACTAGTTTCCCCGCTCTCTCGGGATCGAGCCTCTAAGAAAGTCGGAGTACGTGAGCAGCAACTAGAACATACAAAATGTGGTAGTAGGATAGTCTGGTCAGGTTAGCCTCAGGTCTCCAGTCAAGTCAGCAGAGTGTCAACCCACAGTTAAGGCATGTATGATAGTTAAGAGTTCAATAAAATTGAGTTGCATTTCTTCAAGTGTTGGAAGCCTGTCTCTCTCACTGCTACAGTAAACGCAGTCCTCACAGACCCAGCTTACCCAACACATCACCCAGTATTCTCCAGGATTCCCATGATGCTCCGCCTCCGCCAGGAGGAATTACAGATGGAGAGATTCGCTTGTGGTTTTAAAAATCGGGAAACAGGAGCCGTGGCTGCTGAGGGACAGACTGGAGGTAGGACATGCTCCCAGAGGTGCGACCGTGGACTGCCAGTCCTGCTGCTGACACGGCTGGCTGAGGGTTGGGGGGGGGGGGGGGGGGGGGGGGGGGGGGGGTATGTGCCAAGGCTGAGGGGAGTAGCGGGGTAACCAGGGGATGGGCCGTGGGGTTGGGGTCTCCTCCCGGGACCAGGATGTCCAGTCACAGACCGCCATTGCCGCGGCCTGCAAGGCAATGGCATCCTGACCACCAACATTGGCCCGTGTGGCTGCACACACACCCCACTCCACCTCCAGCCCCTTCCTCCACCCCACCACCACTCCTCCACCCCCGGACCCCCACAACTGGACACCACCCGCTGGTGAGGCATCATGCGGCCCAACCAAGGGCAACGTCCATGGTAGCCCAAACAGGCGGGTAGCGGATGGGGCTATGGAGCTTACCAATAGCATGGGTAGTGCCAGCCACCGGTACCCCTGCCAGCAGGGATGGTTTCCAGGGCCAGAGGCCTCCGCCAGACCAGGCACTGAGGGGGTCAGGGGTGCAGTTCCAGGGGGAACGACTGGGGTGGGGGAGACAAGCGGGAGTTGGAGCTGCAGTGAAAACGGGTGTCATCGTGTAGCCTGTTGGATCCGGTTGGGCACGGGGATACGCACCACGCTAACATGCCTGCCTTTCACACCCTGCAGATAATGGATTTCGGAATCCAACCAGGATTAGTTGCCATCTGCCTGGCCGTTGCAGCCGTGCCGGATGCACTGAAGCTTTACGAACAGGAGCTGCTGGGGGAGGACCCTGCACAGCGGAGCCTGTCTCAGAGGAACAGGAGCCAGCTAGTGAGGATGGAGAGCTGGCAGCCCAACAGACCAAGGAGATGGTGGTAAGGAGGCGCCGCATAATTTAAAAAAAAAATATTTAAAAAAAATTAATTTGTGGGTTATGGGCCTCGCTGGTTAGGCCAGCATTTATTGCCCATCCCTAGTTGCCCTTCAGTAGGTGGTGTTTTGTTGCCTTCGTGAGCTGCTGCAGTCCTTCAGGTATAGTTGCACCCACTGTGCTGTTAAGGAGGGAGTTCCAGGATGTTGCCCCAGCGACAGCAAAGGAACGAAAATATATTTCCAAGTCAGGGTGGTGAGCGACTTGGAGGAGAAACACCAGGTGGTGGGGTTCCCTAGTATCTGCTGCTCTTGTCCTTCTAGATGACAGTGGTCATGGATTTCGAAGATGTTGTCTAAGGAACCGTTACTGCAGTGCATCTTGCAGATGGTACACATGGCTGCCACTGTTCGTCGGTGGTGGAGAGTTTGAATGTCTTGGAAGGTGGAGCAATCAAATGGGCTGCTTTGTCCTGGATGGTGTCGAGCTTCCTGAGTGTTGTTGGAGCTGCACTCATCCAGGCAAGTGGAGAGTATTTCATTACACTCCTGACTTGTGCCTTGTAGATGGTGGACAGGCTCTGCGGGGGTCAGGAACTGAGGGCGAAAGTCTCCGACCCCCACGACGGGTGGGAGAATAGCGGGAGGGCCTTCCTGACATTTTTGCCGCCCTCCCGCTATTCTCCCCCCCCCCCCCCCGCCGAAGTCCCGACCCGAATCGCTACCGCCGTTTTTTTACGGCCGGCAGCGATTCTCAGCTGTTAGATGGGCCGAAGTCCCAGCCCTTTCCGCCGTTTTTCCGAACGGCAAACACACCTGGTCTTGCCGTTCGTAAAAACGGCGTCACAAACTCGCTATTAATAACCATGGCACCGATTGGCACGGCCGTACCACGGCCGTGCCAAGGGTGCCATGGGCCCGCGATCGGTGGGCACCGATCGCGGGCAGCGGGCCCGATGCCCGCGCACTACTTGTCCTTCCGCCGCCCCGCAGTATCCATTCGCGGGGCGGCTGAGGGGCAACCCGGCCCACGCATGCGCGGGTTTCGCGCAAAAACGCGATGATGTCACCCGCGCATGCGCGGGTTGGAGTCTTCCAAACTGCGCATGCGCAGCTGACGTCATATGACGCGTCAGCCGGCGCTAACTCCGGCAAGCGGGCTTAACGATTTTCGTTAAGCCCGTCTTGCCGGAGCCTACGGCGTCGGGCTGCTAGCCCCGACCGGGGACCAGAATCGGTCCCCCGTCGGGAAGGGGCGCGCTGCCGTAAAACCCGCCCGGGTTTTACGCCAGCTTTACGATTTCTCCCGTTTTGGGAGAATCTCGCCCTGAGTTACTCGCCGTAGGATTCCCTAGCCTTTGACCGTCCCTTGTAGCCACAGTAGTAATATGGCTAATCCAGTTCAGTTTCTGATCAATGGTAATCCCCAGAATGCTAATCGTGTGGGATTCAGCGATGGTAATGCCATTGAATGGGGGCGATGGTTAGATCCTCTCTTGTTGGAGATGGTCTTTGCCTGGCACTTGTGTGCCATGATGTAATTTGCCACTTGTCAGCCCAAGCCTGGATATTGTCCAGGTCTTGCTGCATTTGGACATGGACTGCTTCATTATCTGAGGAGTCGCAAATGGTGCTGAACATTGTGCAGTCATCCACAAACAGCCTCACTTCTGACCTCATGATGGAAGGGAGGTCATTGATGAAGTGGTTGAAGATGGTTGGGCCTAGGACACTACCCTGAGGAACTCCTGCAGTGATGCCCTGGAGTTGAGATGATTGACCTCCAACCACCACAACCATCTTCCTTTGTGCCAGGTATGACTCCAACCAGCGGAGAGTTCTCTCCGATTCCCATCGACTCTAGTTTAGCTAGGGCTCCTTGATGCCATACTCGGTCAAATGGTGCCTTGATGCCAAGGGCAGTCACTCTCACCTCATCTCTGGCATTCAGCTCTTTTGTCCATGTTTGAACCAAGGCTGTAATGAGGTCAGGAGCTGAGTGACCCTGCGGAACCCAAACTGAGCGTCCGTGAGCAGGTTATTTCTGAGTAAGTGCCATTTGATAGCACTGTTGAGGACTCCTTCCATCACTTTGCTGATGATGGGGAGTAGACTGATAGAGCGGTGATTGGCTGGGTTTCATTTGGCTTGTTTCTTGTGTACAGGACACACCCGGGCAATTTTCCACATTGTCGGGTAGATGCCAGTGTTGCAGCTGCACTGGAGCAGCTTGGCTAAGGGTGCGGAAAGTTCTGGAGCATAAGTCTTCAGTACAATTGCCGGAATATTGTCAGGGTCCAAATCCTTTGCAGTATCCAGTGCTTTCACCCCTTTCTTGATCTCACATGGAGTGAATCGTATTGGCTGAAGACTGACATCTGTGATGGTGGAGACTTTTGGAGGAGACCGAGATGGATCATCCACTTGGCACTTCTGGCTGAAGATTGTTGCGAATGCCTCAGCCTTTTCTTTTGTACATACATGCTGGGCTCCTCCATCATTGAGGATGGGGATATTTGTGGAGCCGCCTCCTCCAGTGAATTGTTTAATTGTCCACCACTATTCACAGCTGGATGTGGCAGGACTACAGAGCTTAGATCTGATGCGTTTGTTGTGGAATCGCTTAGTTCTATCTATTACTTGCTGCTTATGCTGTTTGATACACAAGTAGTCCTGTGTTGTAGCTTCACCAGGTTGACACCTAATTTTTTGGTATGCCTGATGTTGCTCGTGGCATGCACTCCTGCACTCTTCATTTATCCAGGGTTCATGTATACCGCCAGCGCTCGTCATTCGAGGAACTTGACGGACTGGGCATGCCGTTGAAGACTCCGGCTGAGTAGGGGGACCATATGGTCTTTCTGCCACAGCTGGAACCGCGACAGGGATTATCTGCTGCGATCACTGCTGATGACGCCTACAGGCCGATGTTGCGACTACGGCATGTTCGAGCGGTGCCCTCCAGTATAGGCCTAGGGGGGTCTGCCACATCGTGGTGGCCTGCTGTGTCCTGCACAGCATTGCGCAGCAGAGGGGCGACATGCTGGAGGAGGGGGATAAACGGCAGACCTTGTCCAATGAGGAGGATGTGGGGGAAAGCCAGGATGGGCAGTGCATGGGGCCTGTGCAGGCACAGGTGGCGGCACAATGTGTGCGGCAGGGCCGGGCACGCATGGGATGCTCTAATCGCCTCCGGGTTTGTCAACTAAGAGGCCTGACTGACAGCCACACGAACATTCCGTTCCAGCCCCACAATCCCCCACCCCCAGCCAACCATTCCCCCACCCCCAGCCAACCATCCCCTCCCAGGGCCACCCTTCCTGCACCAACATCTGCCCCCCACCCCCCCCCATTCCCCTGCACTTGCAACCCCCTCCATATTCCTACCTGCCTCACTACAGGGTGCAGGCCCTGGATTGGCAGTAACACCGGGCCTGGTACATGGGATGGAGAATGATGACGACCCGCTCTGCAATGAGCTCTAGTGCTGTGCATCACTCAAAAACGTGACTCCTGTCCACGACAGACTTTCCACCGTCAACCTGGGTGATGCCTGCGTGCAAGCTGGCCATTCCATCACACAGTTCCATCGAATCTTGGGGTGGTGGAGGTGGGGATATGGGGTGCGGAGGGGGGGGGGGGGGGGTTTCGGGTGGAGAGGGATGGTGAGGGGCCGGGTACCAGGGCGGTGAGTGGTGGCTGATCTGGGGCCTTGGCCCATGCCCACCTTCCAAGGGCTGCACATTCCCACCCCCTCGAATGCCCCCTCTGCAGCCAGCCCATCCCACATACCTTTCTGACAGAGCAACGAGGCAGGTTTTTAAAAATTAACTTTCTGTAACTAATTAATTTTTTTTCCCAATTAAGGGGCAATTTAGTGTGGCCAATCCACCTACCCTGCACATCTTTGGGTTGTGTGGGTGAAACCCATGCAGACATGGGGAGAATGTGCAAACTCCACACGGACAGTGACGCGGGTCCAGGATCGAACTCGGGTCCTCAATGCCGTAGGCAGCAGTGCTAACCACTGCACCACCGTTATGCTCGACCAAGGTAGATTTAAATGTTTGTGAACAGGTGAACATGTTTCTACAGGTTTGTGCCCTAGCCCCTAACGCTATCCTGTGTGGTGCACCAGTTCCAACTTAACAACGGGGCCTAACTTTCTGGTCTTACAGACCCTAATGCTACGTCTAGGTGGATCCCCAGGTGTTGGGGGGGGGCCCTTTGCGATTCCCGCCCTGTGACTTGGGTCACCTATGGCGGACGCCCTCGGGAGTGACCAGGCGTGGATGGGCCTGGCAGCTCTCAGGTGTCCCAGGTGGCATTGTGCCACCCTGTTGCTCGCTGCCCATCAGATGCGCCAGGGACAGGAGGGGAGGGGTAGAGTGGGTGTCTGAGGCGCTGCAGTGTTCTAGCACCTTCCCTGTGGGGGTGACCGGCACAGGCCCCATAACATCCTCCTCTCTCAGGGTGCCCAATGGCCCCAGTGCTCCTCCTTGGGACAGTGGTGCAGCTGGAGCAAGCTCTGGGGGCTCCCCTGCCACCAGGCGCTGCCAGTCCTGGAGGCCAGTCCTGGAGGCCAGCTCTCGTCTCGACCGAGGTCTCATAGTGCACCGCCATGGAGCACAAGGAAAGGGCCACCTCACTCAGCGACTGCGCCACATCTCTCTGTGATTGGCTCAGGTCAGCCAGCACCCGGGCAACGCCCTTGACGCCTCCAGCCAAGATCCATTGTGATTGGGCCAAGCTCTGGAGTGCTGCTGCAATGTCCAGGTGACTCTGGTACATAGCTGCCTGTCCTGTGCCTCAGCCACCACCTGCCCACAGTGCCTGAGGCCTTGGACATCCTAACCCATGGCCAATATGTTTGTTCCCAAGATCTCACCATGAACGCCACCTGTGTGATATTGGCCTGGGTGGCACGCATGGCCGGCACTCCTTCAACTGGATGGTTGCTGACAACCAGTTATGTAGTCCCTGACTCTGTGATTGAAGCATCAATGGCACTGCCCTTTCCAGAAGCCCAAGACCCATCTGAACGGCAGCTTGTCCCTGGGGTCAGTCCGCCCTCTGACTGCCCACCTCCTCAGGGATTCCTATCTCCACCTGATGTACCCCAGCATGTGTGCCGTCCTCGGATTGGCGCAGGCTGGCGTTTGGGGGCTTGCGTCGCTGCCCAGTGCTGCCTCGTCACTTGACATGTCCTGGGGTTGTGGCCGGGGACAGGGGACACCAGAAGGGCCCGCCTTATCGCCAGGTGATCCTGTGAGACACAAGACATGACGAATGTAGCCCCAGCAGCGGCTAAAGCTCCCGCAGGCACTGGCAGGATGGAAGAGGTGCCTCCAATTGGCTGGCATCTCTTTAATACAGGACTGCCTCTGAAGTTTTGTGTTAAAGCAATGAAATTGCTGCAGGGCATCTACAAGGATTGTGGGCGTGCTCCCACCCCCAGCTTCTTGTCCAGGGCAGCCTGTTAAATCTAGCCTCATATCAATTGTTAACAATTAATTTGGTAGTTAGTTGAAGGAAAGGGATATGGAAACAAGTAGCCACATGAATTTAAGACTGCTGCTGTCATGGAGATAATTGTCGATATAAACACGTAGAGCCAATGTTGTAATTCTATGCAATTTCCACCATGATAGAATTATGGTGCATTAGAAAGTCGTGTTTTACATCTCAAAATACTTCATCGCCAATTAATTATCTGCAGCTCAGTGTGTTTTGTAGACAGTTAAGGCAAATAAGATTAATTTTATGTGTTCTTTATGCTTATTGAGGACTAAATTTTACTAAAACATCAGGGTCTTGTCTGCCGTCCTTCACAGGACCTTCTACATTCTCTGGAACAGGAATAGGAGACCTGGGATTATGTTCTAGAAAGAGCTTTCACCCACAAATATCTGACTCAGAGACTGGATTGCTACCACTGAGACAATCAGACTCACTGAATTGTACAAGCATATTTTGTGCAGCACAATTAAGCAGATGAATCATTGCTCTGATACACTAACATTTAGGAGCTGACATAACAAAAAGGAATAAATGCAAGCTGTATAATATTTCATTTTGATCTCTAGTAATAAGTTACAATTCTGCCATCAAGCTGTGCACATAGTAATATGGAGAACGTGAGTCGAACTAAATTGCAGAAAAGTCGAATTCATGTAAACGCGACTCTACGTTGCTGACAACATGACATCCATCTTAATGGACAAAAATGCTAAAACATATTGGCTTTAAATGTTCAACATTAAATGAATTTACACAAAATGTGTGCCCAAACAGCTTTACCTTGGTCATTTTAATTACATCTGTATCCTGCCGATTAGCATTGAAAGTTACATCCTTGATGTAGGTCAATGCCACTTCGTCACCATCCACTTCCACATACATTTTCCATTTAGAATCCTGACAAGAACAGAAACAAGTTGTAACAGGGTATGTGTGAGTATGTCATTTCATCAAAGAAAAGCTTTACATCTATTTTACTGTCAGATTTTGACATATATAAATGCCAACTGTATTTTCTTTCAAAGCCCAATGACAAGCAACATTTTATCTGAAACCAGGTAACAGATCTTGGTCAGAAGGGGGTTGGCCTGCCATGCAATTCAAAAACATCACTCGTCATACTTGAATATGCAAACACTGCCAAATGAAACAATTATTTTTGTTTACTATTAAGGTGACCTCCCAAGTGATTTCAAAGCTCTTTTTGATTTAACCAAATTTAACGCTGTTATATTTTACAAACAGAAATTTAGTTAGGGACATATTGTTCCTTTTTTCTCGTGAGGAAGTGGTGCAATGGTTACACAGAAGTGCATGCATTAATTATTACAAGTCTGTTCCCTATGAGCATGGGAAAACATGATTTCCCAAGACTTTAAAGTTCAAATTAAATCTTTTTTTATACGGTTGCGGATGCATAAGGAGCAATGCTTGAAATTATTCAGGAATTCTTTATTGTAATTAATTTTGTACCAGTAGAAATCTACAAAATGTTATTCACTAGGGGAAAGGTGATTCAACAGCACAGCCTAGAGGCTGCTGTAGACGTACAATTGTGTTTTTAAAAATGTCGACTCCAGGGATTAGCTCATTACAGAGCAAAATATAAATTGAGTTGTTACATTAATAAACATTCCAATGATTGCAAAAATATTCCTAATATACTAAATTGCCAAACAAGCATTATGTTTGCTCAAATACATGCAGAAACTTTTCAAATACCTAAACCCAGCAATATTAACAATATAGTTATTCTATCTAAACTGTAGAACAGTCTAACAGACTGGTGATTTGAATTCCCCACAGAAGCAAGTAAAGAGAAACAGTGATTCAGAAACACAACATTTAATTCTATTTTAGAAATCAATCTTTTTCGAGATGTCACAAAACTGAAATAAATATATTTCGGAGTCATTCAAAAAGCATATTTAAATATTTGGCTTGACTGCAGTAGCTGACACATTAATTTAAAATGGATTACATTGCTCTGCAGACTGCTGGCTTACTGCTAATATTTGCCCCTACAATCTTCTACTACAATCTCACAAACTCACCAAATGATTGTTTTTCACAAATTAACCCAGACACTGAATCGTAGTGGTTATTTGGCAGTGAGAGTGTTGTATCCAGGTACCAGATACACACCGTCCAGTAGGGGACAGTGGAAACAATCAGGAGTAGAAAGACTGGCTAATTTTCTTTGCTCCTGAAATCAAGGGGCACAGGATTATTTGTGATGCCTTGATGCCACTTGGAGATCAGCAAATCTGCTCAGACCAGGGACCAAAATTTGACTCCCTGATCTCCAAGTTTGAGTATCATATCGAGTAATGCAGTTACTCACTAAGACGACCAATTAACATATTTTGATACATACTTTATTTTGCTTACAATGGTTATGTAACCAGGCAGTAATATCTATTATTTCAGAGGCTGACACAAGCACATATGGTTAAAGGGTTTCACCCAGTGCTGTAGGATTCCATGATTTGTATCTTTCTCAATTATTTCAATAAAGGGCAGCATGCTGACACAATAGTTAGCACTGCTGGCTCAGTGCCAGGGACCCAGGTTTAATTCCAGCCTTGGGTGACTGTGTGGAGTTTTCACATTCTCCCATGTCTGCATGGGTTTCTTCCAGGTTTCTTCCAGGTGCTCCAGTTCCTTCCCACAGTCCAAAGATGTGTAAGTTAGGTGGATTGTCCATGCTAAAATTGCCCCTTAGTGGGCTATGGGGATGGGCGGGGAGTGGAGCCTAGATCGGGTGCTCTTTCAGACAGTCTGTGCAGACTCGAAGGGCCGAATTGCCTCCTTCGGCACTAGGGATTCTATGGGCGGTATAAACCATTATAGAGATTTAACAGCTCCCACAGTCTCCCATCTGGGAAAATCTTCTCCATATTTGGGGCCTCACGGTAGCATGGTGGTTAGCATCAATGCTTCACAGCTCCAGGGTCCCAGGTTCGATTCCCGGCTGGGTCACTGTCTGTGTGGAGTCTGCACGTCCTCCCCGTGTGTGCGTGGGTTTCCTCCGGGTGCTCCGGTTTCCTCCCACAGTCCAAAAGATGTGCGAGTTAGGTGGATTGGCCATGCTAAATTGCCCGTAGTGTAAGGTTAATGGGGGGATTGTTGGGTTACGGGTATACGGGTTACGTGGGTTTAAGTAGGGTGATCATTGCTCGGCACAACATTGAGGGCCGAAGGGCCTGTTCTGTGCTGTACTGTTCTTCTTCTTCTATCTATATTAGTTTTGTTAAAAACCATGCAAATTTTTATTTTCTTGCACAAACATTTCTAATTTTAATGCAAAATTAGAAAAAAGTTGCCTTTCCTACAAATCTAAAAAGGTGCTCTAATATTTTTGCTAGAAATGAGCAAGAATTAATTTTCACCCATGTGCCCTGACACATTCCCAACATGAGCCCACATTGAGATATTTTCACTGTGTTAGCATGCTTAATTTACAAATGCATTTGCGGACAGAAGGGGCACAAATCTTTCCCTTTCAATGCTTATTCATGATGTACATAGGAATTGCATTATCTGTAAGGGAGGCATGACAAGGTGACAAGTCCTTTGTTAGCCCCAGATGACTTCTGTTTGTTCGCTGTTGGCAGCACTGTGTGCATTGTATAAGTGGAACTCTTGATTCCCTTCCCCCGCCCCAGAAAAGTTCAAATCTGTCTGATGACTTTCATCCTTGGTGGGAATAGGCAATCCCCACAGCAGCAGGCTGAAGAGGAGTAGATTTTACATTGAATAAAATTTAACAACAACTATATGAAAGGTATGCCAGCTCATAAGAGGAACCTTTGTGCATCATTTCTCTCAGTCAACCGTTTAAAACTCATTAGAACCAAAATGCATACACTTCACTAACTGTAAAATCTGATACATAAATCACATCTTTGTGAGTGTTTTTGTGGCATGTAAACAATGCTTCCAATTTATTAGTGGAAACAATGTTCACCGGCTAACTACACCACCAAAATTGTAACAATGCACTGGATTTTATCCACACAAGCAACACCTTCATGAATGCCCCTTTTATTCTCTTTTATCTTCCAGTGCATGATATGATTTTCTGCATTTTATATCAGTCCCATTGACTTTCCTTCCAACTATATTTATATGCCTGCAGTTATAAAACATGGCCCTTATAAATTTGTGAAATTGTTACTTTGTGGAGAACAAAATGACACCAGCCTGTTAAAGAACAGTGAAAAGAGGATCTGCCTGTACTCACATGACAATCTACATAGTTAATTGCTAATGTCAATCAAAAAAAAAGACTTGCATTCATATAGTTTCATATAGTTATTCACTACCCCCTCTTCTCTGAAATAGCGCATGGCATCTTTCACATCAACCTGGGTAGACGGATGGAGCCTTGACTTCATGCCCGATCCGAAAAATGGCAGCTTTGACTGTGCAGCAGACCCTTGGTACTGCACTGGAATATCGGCCTAGATTTATTTTGTGCTCAAGACCTGGAGCGGGATTTGAACCAGGAACCCTATGATTCAGAGGCCGGAATTGCTACCAATTGAGTCAGGGCTGACATGAGTATGGCCTGCCATATGGGAAAGCACAGAGGTGGGATACCTTCAGGACACCAGCTGATGAACAACTTACTAAGGCCATTAATGTTTCGACTCGTCTGGCTCATGAGAACTAGAATTTCTCCCTCTATTTTGGTATGAGGGGTCAGACTCAAAATGTTAACTATGTTTTCTCTCCCAGCCAGCGCCGGCCCTAGGGTTGCCGGGGGGGGGGGGGGGGGGGGGGGGGGGGGGGGGGGCCGGAGTGACCTGGTACATGATCGGGACCCACCGATCGGCGGGCTGGTCTCTCTGTTGGCAGGCCTCCTTTCTTCCACCGGCGAGCCTGGATCCATCCGCCATGTTTGTGCGGGGCGGCCTGGGGGAGGGCGGCCACCGCGCATGCGCTAGTTGGCACCTGCCCAATTGCGCATGCGCGGGACCCGAGTCTTTTACGCGGCGCCGGGTCTCTGACGCCAGTCACGCACTCCTTGATGGCGCCCCCTAGCACATGGCGCCCCGGGTGACTGCCCGAGTTGCCGGTACCTTGAGCCAGCCCTGCTCCCAGCAGATACTGCCAGACCTGGGTTTTTCCAGCTTTCTCTATTCTTGTTTCAGATTCCATTGTTGCTCAAAATCTGCTACTCGGTTAAATTCTGCCCTACTTCAGGGAGAACAATCTTTCAAGCAGCCAGTAAGCTATTTTGTCACTGAGCTCACAGCCAAATCCTTCCAGAGAAATATGGAAATAAAAGAACAGGAGTAGAATATTCAGATCCTTGAGTTCCCACCACTAAATTAGATAATGGGTGATATGTATCTAAATTCTATTCACCAGTTCTTCTTTTACATCCTTCAACAATCGTACCCAACTAAAATCTGTCAATCTCAAGTCTTGAACATTTCTACTAACAACACAGCCCAGTTTTTCACCACTCTGTGTGCGAAAGAGTGCTTGCTGATTTCAGCCTAAGGACTGGGCTAAGATTTTCCCTCTTGTTCTGGAAATCTCAAGGTGAAACAGTTTCTTAAGATCTAACCTGTAAATTTCTTAATCATGTTAAATATTGTGATCAGATCATCCCTCAACTTCCTAAACTCAGTCGAATATAACTTATATTCATACAACTTCTCCTCAGAATTAAGTGTAATTCCAGCGAATCTGTGCTGTACCCCCACCAAAACCTCTATATCTTTCCTGAGATTATCCACGATGACTTTTATTCACTTTATGCCAATCAATCATGAAGCAAAAGCCCAGGAACAGGTATCTCTCGCCCAATTCTTAATATAGGGGAGGAAAAGATATGCAAGGTAAATAAAACAACATCAGCTGTCTCCACTTTATGGGTAAATTATTTGCCAGATGCCAAACATTGCTCACACAACTTTCCACATGCAAATATTATTGTACAAAAATGCTGCCATATGGAAATATATTGCTATGCCTTGAATGTAGCAAAGTTTTATGCATGTATCTAAACTGAGGGGTGCTTGAAACTGCTCACAATTACCAATTAAACTTTTAAATAAAGATTTTCACTTAGCATGCTAAAGGACTGATGGAAGTTCTGAAATAAAACTTCAGAAACTGTCAGTATTAACTGACAGTATATGACAAACATCTAAGCCCCACAACATTTCTACTCTGCATCATTATCTTGGTCGGCAGATCAGCAAATGTTACTGGTTGGTTTTAAGTGGAAATGAGGCCCGAGATCAGATAAGTATCTGTTAATCTGTGTTACTCTATTCTGTTTACAATGTCATTGCCTACTGTTCCAACATCCCTTGGGACAATTGTAAATATAAAAAAGAATCTACAGGAAGCTGCTCACATAGAACTACACAAGTGGACCTCACTAGCATGTAGGGGTTACTACTAGGTCTTGAACAGAGGATTTTTTTTAATCGCCTCAGGAGAAACAATGTCCCATAATGATGTACAGAACTATTACTGCACTAATGAAGAATCATACATAATTCAGCACCTTTCACTTGGCACCACTGTGATATACTCATTAGCACAGACACACAGTGGAAATCAGATGGTGTCCATGCAATTGCAGGCATTATTTGCCGTGCAGCTGCTTTCATGACATTGCCAGTATATAAAAACATGACGCCAGTTTGTTTTATTTAGTGCTAAACCTTCTAGTTTGTAAAAACAAGCCTGACACCAACCTGACATGAGCAAGTGAAAATAATTAGCTCTCATTTTCTCAGCCTCCTATTTCCTCCTCCCTGCTGCGTTCTCTTCCCACTAAACCACCACATGTCATTGGAAATAGGAGGCAATTAGTGGGCTCATTTCAGCCCCACACTGCAGCAAAAAGAAAGTATTTATGATGGCACAATGAACAGCTGAAAGATTAAATAACATTTGCCTTTTGAAAAGAAAATGACTTCTGACTAAATGGGGCATTTTTGATTATATTCAACCATCCTCAGCGCAACAGTTTTAAATGGGGCTGCCTATGTGATATAGGATCCTTAAAGAACACAAAATGAGTCACTTAGAGCTAAAAGCATGAAAATAAAATGCAACTTGAGGTAGTAATTTGGTGGTTTTGCTGTACATTGAAGTGTAGAAACGCACAGAAAAAAGGTTTTTAAAACTTAAACTAACATTTACAAAGCCATTGAAGAAATATTGTAACTGCTAAGATTACAATGAAATCTAGAGTCAAGATATCTCCCATGCACATTCAGAAGGAGAACGTGCTGCCCTTTTAACTATGATTTCTGTTGTATTAGCAACAGTTTTAGAATCATAAACAGTGCTTGCTGACTCGGAAAATCAAACATAAAGAATAGACTCTACTGAACAAAAAGTCATTGACCTCAAAGAATTATGAAAGATCATCCATTAAACAAACCAAAACTCTAACGCTCTCACAACAATCCACTTGCCTTAACATTTGTGATCATTTTTTTTTGATGGCAGATGAAGATTTCAAGGATAGTTTGAATTTATTCCCAAGGTACCAGGAATTGACGGGACAAGGTATTTCTAACCTGCACTATTTAAAAATGCCACTCAAATAGGACACAAGAACAGCAGTTATGAGAAAATTAAAATGCCATATTGGAGAAAGATACTTCTCGGAGACTGGATTTGGAATACTTTTAGAAAATGTAGAGGGAGCTCTGTACGGCATCAAACCTGGAGTAGATTCTAATCTCATAGTTTAATATGTGAAAATGCTTATTGCCCAGTGTTAAGTAGCTTCATTTCAATATGTATAAAATCTATTAAAACAATATTTATAAAACCAAGGGTCTATTTTAAAGTTTGAGTTCTCCTATCAAGTAGCATAAATGAGACTTTAAAAACACGCAGCAGGTTTTCTTCATAATATCATCTACGTGAAGCATCAAATACGTCCTTCGGCAGATGTGAAACCTCCAACAAACCACTGAGCTCAAAACCTCGACCAAACCACAGACCATGCATACTTCATCAAATCACAGAACAAGCAACCAAACCACATAATGCTCGGTAGCCACTTCCAAATCATATAAACTAACAACCTCTGCCAAATGACAGAACTAACACCCTCCAACAAACCACAGAAATAGCAGCACCTTTCACAAAACTACAGATAATTCAACCTCTGAAATATAGATCATACAATGTCTACCATCAAACTACACAACAAACTATCACCTCTGTGAAATTATAGAAGGATCATGCCCATAAATCTATCACACCACTAAATTCCGAACATGCTTCACCAAATTATGGAATAACAACCTCATTTACCAAACCACATAAAGTCCATTAAAGGTGCTTCATATCCTTTTTGAAATAAGATGGGAGATTTTCTGCTTTGGGGTGGGAGTGGGTGGGGACAAGGGAAATTGGATGCTGGGGCAGGCCATTAGTAATGCACTAGTGGTATGTTGCTTGCCATTTGGCAATGATGGATCAGTGGGAAGCTTGCATTGCTGGCATATACAATCACCACACGATCGTCAAAAACGTGCAGTATTAAAACTATGTGGATTTGCAATTGATTGAGAACTTTTGTTTTTGGTCTTCATGGTCTCCATTGGGTACAATTATTTGACATAGAATGTGCAGAATAGAAATGAGGCATTCAACCCAACTGTTTGCACCAGTGTTTATACTTCATACGGGCCTCCTCCTACCATCTTCATCTAAAGCTATTGTGTAATATTTTATTCCTTTCTCCTTCATCTGTTTATCTAGCTTCACCTCAATTACTCGTTGTGGTAATGAGTTCCATATTCCAACCACCCCCTGGACAAAGGTGGCTTTGTGGAATTCCCTATTGGATTTATTTATGAGCACCTTGTATTTACGATGCCCAGTTTTTCCATTCCCCGCAAACCAAAATATCTTTTCCATATCTACTCTAGCTCACTGGGCTAAATCGCTGGCTTTTAAAGCAGACCAAGCAGGCCAGCAGCACGGTTCGATTCCCGTACCAGCCTCCCCAGACAGGCGCCGGAATGTGGCGACTAGGGGCTTTTCACAGTAACTTCATTGAAGCCTACTCGTGACAATAAGCGATTTTCATTTTTCATTTTCGTTGATCCTTTTCATAATCGAGAACTCTATTCGGTCGCCTCCTCAGCCTGCTCTTTTCTAGAGAAATAAAAAGCCCAGGTCGTTCATCCTCAACTGACAAATTTATATTTCAGCAATTCTGGAAGCATCCTAGTTAATCTTCTTTTAAATCTTCTCCAATGGCGCTATATATCCCTTCGTCAATGTGGAACTAGGAAGTGTTCCAAGGTTATATGCAAATTTATTTTAATATCACTTCCCTGATTTTCAATTCTATCCCTCTGGAAATGAACCCCAGCGATTTGTTTGATGTTTTATGCTTTTATTAATCCGATTTGTGCATCTGCACTCACAAACCTATCTGCTTTCTTTCTCTATTTATACAATTATTTTCCAAGAAGTGGCATTTTTATTCTTCTTCCCAAAATGCACCAACTCCCACTTATCTATACTGACACTTGTGTCAATTACATGCCTATTCTGAAAGTTTATTAATATTCTGCTGCATGTTGTCGCATTCATCCTGTGCATTAATACCTCCAGTTTGGTGTCATCTATAAATTTTGAAATTGTACTTCCAATTCTGGAGTCCAAATTGTTCACTGCATTGGATCTTTTGCCAGTCCGAGTAGCTACCTTTAATAACCAATTTATAATTTCTGTTTGTAGTCAGGTTGCTATCCATTATGTTACTTGTCCCCGACTCTACATTCTGACTTCAGTCATGAGTCTACTATGCAATGCTTTATTGAAGGTCATTTTGAAATGATACGTATTAGGTCCACTACTTTAACTTTATATACCTGTCTGTTACTCTTCAAAGAAGTCAAACAGGATGGTCAACCATGATCTCCCCTTTGAAATCCATCTGTTATATTTTTAGATCCTATTACATCTTCGAGTAAGGGACCTATTATTTTTCCTACCATCAATTTTAAGCTCAGTGGTCTATAGTTTCCTGTACTTGTTCCATCTTCATTTTGAAATATAGGAATCACATTAGCAGTCTGCCAGTCTTCAGATGCTCTTCCAGTTTCTAATACATGTTTATACATCTTTGTAATGGTGTATCTGATATCTCTTCCCTAACTTTGGGGCAGGTGATGGCGTAGTGATATTATCACTGGACTGATAATCCAGAGGCTCAGGGTAATTCAACAAAAATCTGGAATTAAAAATCTAATAATGACTATTAAACCATTGCCGATTGTCGGAAAAACCCATCTCGGTTCACTAATGTCCCTGAACGAAGGAAATATACCATCATTAACCCAGATCCACTGCAATGTGGTTTACTCTTAAAATGCCCTCTGAAATGGCCTAGCTAGGGCAATTAGGGACTTTGTCCTCACTAAATTTAATCAGTTTTTCAATGATCTTAAATGTCCTCTTGTCTATTTTTGATCTCTTTTCTAATGTTGCTCTCTGGTAAATACTGAGACAAAGTACCAAGACATTTACTATTTCTACCATTTTACAGTAATTACCTGTGACTTCATCATGTGTATCCCTTCATATTCCTAACCTGATTTTCCTTTTGGTATTTATGTGCCTGTAAAATAGCTTATTATTTCTTGATAATTCAATTCTGAACTTTCTCTTTGCTTTCCTAATTGTGTTTTTTGACCCATTTTGTAATCTTTTTGAATTTCCTTTTTGTCAACCTCTCCTTTGTTGTCTTATGACAGAAGCTGCATTATTGTGTGCCTTATTCTTCATTCATCCATGGTGCGTTGTTAATGGCTAGTTTATTCTTGCTTTTTAGTGCGATATAATTTTCTCCTGGACTCTATCGATTACTTTTAACTGTTTCACATTGCTGTTCCATTTCATTCTTTGCCAGTAACTCTTCCAGTTTATTTTCCCTTGGTTTTTTTTTGTATTTAGTTTAATCTTGTCTTTTCTTTTTACTTATCACCCACCATTCAGGGATCTTTTACAGTGATTTACAGCAGGCCTTGCTGTTAGAATGGATGTTTCTTTTGGAATTGATTATTAAGGCACTGAAGGATGGTGTTTGGCCCATCCAGTCCATGTAGCGCAATTCAGTCAATCCCATTCCCTTGCTCGATCTCTGTAGCTCAGTCGGTTTATTTTGCTCATGTGCTCATCCAATTTCCTTTTGAACGAATTCATCGTTTCCCCTCCCACTATATTTATGGGCAGCGAGTTCCAAGTCATTACCACCCGCTGAGTAAAATAAGTTTCTCCTCACATTCCCCCCCCCCCTCTATGTTTGCTCAAAACCTTAAATCTGTGTTGCCTACTCCTTGCACCAGGGGCTGGTTTAGGATAGGGCTAAACAGCTGGCTTTTAAAGCAGACCAAGGCAGGCCAGCAGCACGGTTCAATTCCCATACCAGCCTTCCCGAACAGGCGCCAGAATGTGGCGACGAGGGGCTTTTCACAGTAACTTCATTTGAAGCCTACTTGTGACAATGAGCAATTTTCATTTTCATTTTCATAATGGGAACAGCTCTTCTTTGACTAACATGGCATTCGTATGGGGGGGTAAAAATGCTAGGATCCCAAAGAAGGTCCTACAGAAAACAAAATCCAGGGGGGGGCTAGCCCTCCCGAATCTGCAATTCTACCACTGGGCGGCAACAGCCGAGCGAGTAAGGGGATGGATCCAGGAGCCAGAAGCCGAGTGGGTGCGTGCGGAGGAGGCCTCCTGCATGGGGACCTCCCTCCGGACCCTCGCCACGGCAGCACTCCCATCCCCACCCAAAAAACACTCCAGCAGCCCAGTGGTGACAGCCACCCTCCAATCCTGGAACCAACTGCGGCAGCAATTTGGCCTGAACAAAATGTCGGACAAGGCTCCCATCTGCAACAACCATAGGTTCAAACCAGCACTGACTGACGCCACCTTCAAAAGGTGGAGACAGGACGGGGGGGCACTGACAGTCAGGGACCTATACACGGACGACAGGATCGCAACACTGGACGAACTGACAGAGAAATTTCAGCTAGCTGGGGGGAACGAGCTACGGTACCTGCAGCTCAAAAACTTCCTACGAAGGAGACAAGGACGTACCCACAACCGCCACGACAGACACTACTGGAAGACCTACTGGACGCAAGTATCCTAGAGAAAGGGAACTGTAGTGACATGTATGGCCGACTGGTAGATAGGGACGACACCGTACTGGACGCAACAAGAGGGAAATGGGAGGACGACCTGGGGATGGAGATAGGGTGGGGACTCTGGAGCGAAGCACTGCATAGGGTCAACTCCACCTCCACGTGCGCAAGGCTCAGCCTGACGCAACTAAAAGTGGTACATAGAGCCCACTTAACGAGAAACCGTATGAGTAGGTTCTTCCCGGAGGTGGAGGACAGATGTGAGCGGTGCCAAAGAGGCCCGGCCAACCACGCCCACATGTTCTGGTCTTGCCCCAGACTTGTGGAGTTCTAGACAGCCTTCTTCGAGGCTATGTCCAAAGTGGTGGGGGTGAGGGTGGAGCCATGCCCGATAGTGGCGGTCTTCGGGGTTTCAGACCAGCCAGATCTATTCCTGGGGAGGAGGGCGGACGCCCTTGCCTTTGCCTCCCTGATTGCCCGCCGTAGAATCCTGTTTGGCTGGCGGTCAGCAGCACCGCCCAGAGCTGCAGACTGGCTGTCCGACCTCTCGGATTCTCTCCAAATGGAGAAAATCAAATTCGCCATCCGAGGGTCGGACGACGGCTTCCACAGAACGTGGGAGCCATTCATGCAATTGTTCCGGGACCTGTTTGTGGCCAACGTACAAGAGGAAGAATAGTCGGGGGAAGGTAGGGGGGGGGGGGGGGGGGGGGGGCTACGGGCTCGTTACGGGGGTTTGATGGCTAGCTAAGGCCCAAAACCAAACTAAATAAATGCCAATAAACATGTTGGGGAATGTAAAATATGTATGCCGGCAAAGAGGGGGAGGCCACAGTTATTACTACGAAAATGCTCACCTGTAAATATATATGTTAATTTTTGCGTGTTCTTTTTTTTTTCTCTCTCTCTAACAATTTGTAATTTGTTCAATATAAAACATGAAAACTGAATAAAAAACATTTAAAAAAAAACTTATCTAAATCTGCATTAATTATGTGCACCTCTGTCAAATTGCCCTTAATTGAAGGGGGACAACTCCAGCTTCTCCAATTCTCCAGCTAAAATTTTTCATCCATGGGACCATTCTGGCAAATTGCCTCTGCACTCTCTCAAAGTCAACTAGAGGACAAGTGTTATGGGCCAGGGTTAGAGAACCCCAAAGTGTATCATGGAGTTCACCTGACCCACAACTTTTAATAGATTGTGGTATGGGGAGCACACGGCCCACTCCACAGGTGTGGTACAGCAGAAATGGAAAAGTATTTTTTAAAGCAAAACAATGTTTATTCTATGAACTCGAGTTAACCTTTTTAAAACATACAGTGAACATCTTACCAACCATCAATTCAAATATAACCCCCAAAGAATACAACACTAAGTAATCCTTAATAACTTCCCAGAAAACATCCAGAAAACAAAAGAAACACCTTTTTACAGAAGCACATTAGGTTTACATTCATTACTGAGAACATTTATAATTCTGAATTCACCAAATGATCAAGAGATAGTCTTTTGATGGCAGAGAGAACAGCAGTACACCCACTCTGTCTGGCTTCAGCTCCAACACTGAAAACAAAACTAAAACACACCCTGCAGCAAACAGCCTAAAACAAAAGTAAAAAGCTGACAGACAGCCCAGCTCCACCCACTCTCTGACATCACTGCAGTAGTAAACACCCATTTCTTAAAGGTACTCTCACTACAGGGCCGGGATTCTCCCCTACCTGGCGGAGCGGGGGGTCCCGGCGTAGCGGAGTGGCACCAACCACTCCGGCGTTGGGCCTCCCCAAAGGTGCAGAATTCTCCGCACCTTTAGGGGCTAGGCCCGCGCTGGAGTGGTTGGTGCCATGCCGAGTGGCGCGAAAACCGGCGCCAACGGCCTTTGGTGCCCGCCACCCGGCGTCGGAACTGGCCAAAAGGCCTTCGCCGGTTCGCACATGCGCCGGTGCGTCAGCGGCCGCTGACGTCACCACCGGCTCATGCGCGGTGGAGGGGGTCTCCTCCGCCTCCACCATGGTGGAGGCCATGGCGGCGGTAGAAGAAAAAGAGTGCCCCCACGGCACTGGCCCGCCCGCCGATTGGTGGGCCCCGATCGCGGGCCAGGCCGCTGTGGGGGCATCCCCCGGGGTCCGATCGCCCCGCACCCCCCCCAGGACCCCGGGGGGGTGCACCGCGCCGCCAATCCCGCCGGCACCAGAGGTGCTCCAATTCCCGCTGGCGGGAGAGGTCTGTCAGCGGCGGGACTTCAGCCCATCGCGGGCCGGAGAATCGCCGCGGGGGGCCCGCCGATCGGCGCAACGTGATTCCCGCTCCCGCCGATTCCCAGGTGGCGGAGAATTGCGGCCACGGCAGGGGTGGGATTTACGCCGGCCCCGGGCGATTCCCCGACCCTGCGGGGGTCGGAGAATTCTGTCCCAGATATTTATATACGCACCCATTTATAAACACCCATTTCTTAAAGGTACTCTCACATGATACAAGAAAGAATGCCAGAGGAACATTCAGCTCAAGGTCTGCTGTACTTGAGGCAGCTTGCAAAGGTTGGTTGTTACCTACATAGGTGGGTCCAAAGACCGTGCCAGATTTGGGCATATCAAAGGAGATGTGCCATCCCCTCCCACGCTTAATAAGGATACACCTTTCTTTAGGTTGTAACTTTGGGATTCATCACCTCGATATATGTATAAGCAGAAAAATAGTCTCAAATAGCTAGAATTTGAAGAGGCACATGCACAATAACAGATATGTGAACCACTTACTATCAGTACATTATTGAAGTGCAGATTTGGAAATCAGCCAGGCCGGGGTGGCGTGGGGGGAGGGGAAGAGAGATTTGGGCATCCACCTTGTGGGGGGGGGGGGTTGAAGAGCCTGGAGTTTGGAGGTTCTGGTCATTTGGAGAAGTGGGGAATGTTGGTTAGGTTGGGACGCGGGGTAGTTGGGTATGTACCCCAAATGAAATGCTGGGGAGTCAGGAAGTTATGACCCAATGCTTTTAATTATACATTGCATCTCATAGACGTGTGATACAAAAGGTATCAATTCGATTGGCTGGCAACTCTCCAGCCCATCAAGACACTGCAGTGACTTGCCTAATACTAGTTATTGGGACATAGAGGCCAGGTAAGTGACAGGTGACCACTCGGGGCGATTGGGCGATGGGCGAATTGAGGGGGGGGGGGGGGTGGTGAGGGCTCTGAAGGTGTCCAGACCTTCAGGGGAGAGTGCCCCTAGTCAGATGGGGACTTCTCATAGAGGTGACCACCCCAAGCCAAGATTAAGGATTTAAAATTTTTCTATTTCGCCCTGATCTCTCCAGCACCTGCCAGCCTAAAAAGTGAGCTGGATGGAGCAAGACCATTAAGTGGCCGCTTAAAGCTTTCATCAGGATAAGGATGGACTGGTGTTTCACCCCTCCCTCCATGCTGAGACCCTGTCCGCTCCACCGTAAAATTGCTTCCAGTCCGGGCAGGTGGGATCCCGCCTCAAAACCCGTCAGAGGTGGTGATGAAGCTATAAATTCAGGCCTATAGGCGGCACGGTGGTTAGCATTGCTGCCTCACACATCGAGGACCAGGTTCGATCCTGGCCCCGGATCACTGTCCGTGTGGAGTTTATACATTCTCCCCGTGTCTGCGTGGGGTCTCACTCCGCACAACCCAAAGATGTGCAGAGTAGGTGGATTGGCCACGCTAAATTGCTCCTTAATTGGGGCAGCACGGTAGCATTGTGGATAGCACAATTGCTTCACAGCTCCAGGGTCCCAGGTTTGATTCCGGCTTGGGTCACTGTCTGTGCGGAGTCTGCACATCCTCCCCGTGTGTGCGTGGGTTTCCTCCGGGTGCTCCGGTTTCCTCCCACAGTCCAAAGATGCGCAGGTTAGGTGGATTGGCCATGATAAATTGCCCTTAGTGTCCAAAATTGCCCTTAGTGTTGGGTGGGGTTACTGGGTTATGGGGCTAGGGTGGAACATAGAACATAGAACAGTACAGCACAGAACAGGCCCTTCGGCCCTCAATGTTGTGCCGAGCCATGATCACCCTACTCAAACCCACGTATCCACCCTATACCCGTAACCCAACAACTCCCCCTTAACCTTACTTTTATTAGGACACTACGGGCAATTTTAGCATGGCCAATCCACCTAACCCGCACATCTTTGGACTGTGGAGGTGTTGACCGTGGGTAGGGTGCTCTTTCCAAGGGCCGGTGCAGACTCGATGGGCCAAATGGCCTCCTTCTGCACTGTAAATTCTATGATAATCCCAGCAAATGTTTCTGGACCTCACAGATTTTGCAGAGCTAAAGGCCAAATTACTGAGTGCTTTTAATACAGTAATAGATAGGTTCTTGATCAATAACGGAATCAGTGGTTATTGGGAAAAGTCAGGAGAATGGGGATGAGAAAAATATCAGACATGATTGAATGGTGGAGCAGACTTGATGGGCCGAGTGGCCTAATTCTGCTCCTATGTCTTATGGTCTTATGACATGCTAAAATTTTACCTGAGATCCTCTCCCTGGTTTTAAATGATACCCGAAAAGCAGATCCACATTCACTGTTTTTTCTCCAGCATCTTCTTCCTCAGCTTCATCGTCCTTCAAAAATAATATTTAACAATTTATATTTGGCTTTTAGAACAGTCTTTATAAATTCTAGCAAAGGGTATGCTACTCATATGTAGTTACAGTAGGAAGTCTTACAACACCAGGTTAAAGTCCAACAGGTTTGTTTCGAATCACTAGCTTTCGGAGCACTGCTCCTTCCTCCTTCCTCAGATTCACCTGGTGCTCCGAAAGCTCGTGATGCAAAACAAACCTGTTGGACTTTAACCTGATGTTGTAAGACTTCTTACCGTGCCCACCCCAGTCTAATGCCGGCATCTCCACGTCATGACTCATACGTAGAGCAGCACTGTAAAAGTCTGCACGTTCTCCCCGTGTCTGCGTGGGTTTCCTCCAGGTGCTCCGCAAGCCCCAAAAGACGTGCTGTTAGGTGAATTGGACATTTTGAATTCTCCCTCTGTGTACCCGAACAGGCGCTGGAGTGTGGCGACTAGGGGCTTTTCACAGTAACTTCATTGCAGTGTTAATGTAAGCCTACTTGTGACAATAAAGATTATACTATCATAAAAACATTTACAGCACCTGAAATGTTTAAACTATTACAGAAAGTGAATCAAAATATTGTTTTTGTTTAAAAATAAAGCAAAGCACAAAGACAACTCCGACAAGGGCTGAAAAGAAGAGGGAGGGTAAACCAAAAAGTAGTGAATGGGTGACACAAGTAATTTGTTTGAAAATTTTCACAGTAACTTCATTGCAGTGATAATGTAAGCCTACTTGTGACACTAATAAAGATTATTATTATATAAGACATTCGTAGCCATAACAAGGCTTTCTGTCAAATGGACTTCATGACTACCAAAGTCACCACCAGCTTCATAGAACATACAGTGTAGAAGGAGGCCATTCGGCCCATCGAGTCCGCATCGACCCACTTAAGCCCTCATGCCCACCCGATCCCCGTAACCCAATAACCCCTCCTAACCTTTTTGGACACTAAGGGCAATTTATCATGGCCAATCCACCTAACCTGCACATCTTTGGACTGTGGGAGGAAACCGGAGCACCCGGAGGAAACCCACGCACACACGGGGAGGACGTGCAGACTCCGCACAGACAGTGGACCAGCGTGGAATCGAACCTGGGACCCTGGCGCTGTGAAGCCACAGTGCTAGCCACTTGTGATAACGTGCTTCAACTTCTTTGTCCGAGATCAAGGCTCCCTCTAAATTTCCTTTGCATTGGTTGGGTTGGGTTACATTTTAAAAATCACTGAATTTTCACAAAGTGACTTCACAAAGTCTGAATGGTCTCTTTATTTCAGCGTGTGGTACAGTCTGGTTTGCTTCCCAGCTGCACACATGCACATTAGAGAGAACATTGATCTCTTGCCACTGCTCCCATTCTCCTCAAAGCTGCATTTCACTTTCCTCTCTCACTGGTCCCAATCCACCCTCTCCAATAACAATTCACATTGCATTTCTATTCTTACACGTGCTAATCAACCTTTACTCACTGTCCCATTCTCTCTCTCTTCAGATGCCCCATTCTCCCCAACACAAAACAGCTCTGCAAACAAACTCAGCCATTGGGACATGAGGGAGCATGTAGGGTATTGGAGGAGAATTGATGAAAAGTGGAAATAGAACAGAGTCTGCACTTCCATGTCCCCTTTTATCGTCATCTTTCTCAGGACCCACCTGTACTTCCTTGAGCTGGAGAACACTTTGCTGCAGATTAGTCGAGCAATGAATGGCCAGCATTAGGGTATTATGAGTCCTATTAAATACATTTATTCATGGGATGCAGGCAGCAATAGGAAGGTCACCTTTTATTGCACATCTCTAATTGACCTTGAGGCAGTGATTGTGAGCCACCTTCCTGAACTGCAGTAATCCTGTTGGTGTAGGGACTCCGATGTTAGGTAGGGAGTTTCAATTTCAGACAAAAGACTAATGAAGGCCTGGTTTGATACCAAGTGGTCAGTCCATTTTGATTTTTATTCTACTTTTCTGTGGTGGTTTGATCTGACTGAATGGTTTGCTAGGCCATTTCAACCTCACTGCTGTGGACCCAGAGTCGCTCGTAGGCCAGACCGGATAAGGATGGCAGATTTCTTTCCCAGAACAGCAAGAGACGGGGTTTTACAACAATCTGGTAACATCACGTTCACCATTACTGATACTAGCTTTTTATTCCACTTTATTTTAGGGGGTCAGTGTTCGCACCCTTGGATTTAATGGTAGATGTTAGTGACCTAGCTAGACCTTGGTGTCAAGTGCACAATTTCAAAATATACAAAGAATGTGAAACTTGGAAGCATTGTGAATTGTGCAGAAGATAGTGTGGAACTTGAAATGACATAGACAGCACTGCTGCGCACGGCTCTGAGGACCCGGGTTCAGTCCCGGCCCTGGGTCACTGTCTATTGTGAGTTTGCAAATTCTGCCCGTGTCTGTGTGGGTTTCACCCCCATAACCCAAAGATGTGCCGGATTGGTCACGCTAAATTGCCCCTTAATTGGAAAAAATAATTGGGTACTCTAAATTTATTAAAAAAAGAAAATGACAGACAAGATTTTGTAAAATTATTTTCATTCCACAAATTTTCAACATTCTAAAAATGTTATTGCCGGACTGTTTGCCCGTGGTGACATCAGACTAATCCTTGTCCCCTTGTTTTCACCCTTTTTTCGTTTAAAAAAAAACTTACATCTAAAGCAGGTCTCCCCAACCCATTAAGCCCCTATCCCACCTCCCCCCTCCCTCCCTCAGCAGTCAACGGTAACCAACTCCCCAAAATGCAAAATAAACAAAACCCTAACTATTGTGGAACCCATCACTCGCCCCTCCCCTTTAGAGAAAATTTCCCTTTTTCGAGGGCCAGCGGGTCCCCGTCACGCTCAGGCACAGAGTGGAGAAGCTGATCTCCACACCAACAAGGCCGGCCTGTAAGCAATCAACGAGGTGAAGGGAAAAACGTCTGCCCCAGCCCCTACCTGCTGTTTAGCATGGCCAATCCACCTAACCTGCACATCTTTGGGCTGTGGGAGGAAACCGAAGCACCCGGAGGAAACCCACGCAGACATGGGGAGAACGTGCAGACTCCCCACAGACAGTGACCCAAACCGGGAACCGAACCTGGGACCCTGGAGCTGTCAAGCAACGGTGTTAACCACTGTGCTATAGTGCTGCCCTATATTCACCACCCAATAGTAATACATCAAATTTGGGAGGCCTAGGCCGTTTGCTGTCCCCTCTGCAATATCACCTTCCTAATTCTAGCCCCTCCCCCCCCCCCCCCGCACCCGACTTCGTGAGAGGCGACCATAAAATACTCTCTTTTCCCTAAATTCAATTTGTACCCTGAAAACGCCCCAAATCCCTGAAGCAACCCCATTATGCTCCCCACCAAAGAGCTCGGCTTTGAAATATACAAGTCATCAGCATATAAGGACACCCTACGTGCCACCCCCCCTCCCCTCACTATCTGCTTCCACAACCCTGAGCTCCTCAGCGCAATGGACAAGGGCTCTTGGGCCAATGCAAACAGAATGGAGGACATGGGGCATCCCTGCCTCATACCCTGGTACCATGCAAAATACCCTGAATTCATATTCGTATGCACGCTCACCATTGGCTTCTTGTACCCAGGCCTCAAACATCAGCCCAATCCCATATTTCTCCAGTACTGCCATCAAATAACGCCACCCGATCAAATGCCTTCTCCACATCTAATGTCACCACCCTCTGCGGGAGAAAGCACCTCATTGAACAGCCTCCTCACATTCGAGGACAACTGTCTTCCCTTTACAAACCCCGTCTGGTCCTCTCCAATCACCTTTGGAAGGCACCCCTCCAACCTTAACAGCAGCACCTTCGCCGATATCTTGGCGTCCACATTCAGCAGAGATATGGGCCTGTACGACCCACACTCCACCGGATCCTGTCCTTCTTAAACAACAATGAGATGGAGGTCTGCCCCATCGTTTGCGGTAAGACACCCCTGTCCGTTGCATCCTCAAACAATTTCACCATCAATGGCACCAACCTATCCTTAAATTTTTATAAAATTCAACCGGAATCCCATCTCGCCCTGTCGCCTTCCCTGCCTGCATCTTCCCAATCGCCACCGTCACCTCCTCCACCCCCATCAGCTCCTCCAGTCCTGCCCTTTCCACATTCCCCAACCTCGGGCACTCTAACCCACCCAGAAACTCCCTGGGCGCGATTCTCCGCTCCCCACGCCGGGTGGGAGAATCGTGGGAGGGCCGGGAGACTCACGACACGCTGCCCTGGCACCCCCCGCGATTCTCCCACTCCCCGCTCGCCGTTTTTCACGGCGACCGCGATTCTCCGGCCCAGTTGGGCCGAGCGGCCTGACGTTCCCAACCTGTTCACACCGGTGGCAACCACACCTGGTCACTGCCGTCGTGAACATGGCGCCAAAGCTTCGTTTGTGGCTTGAGGGGGGCGGAGAGGGGAGTGAGCACCACGGCCGTGTTCGGGAGGGGACTGGCCCGCGATCGGTGCCCACCGATCGTCGGGCTGGCGTCTCCAAGGGACGCACTCTTTCCCCTCCGCCGCACCGCAAGATCAAGCCGCCACGTCTTGCGGGGCAGCGGAGGGGAAGACGGCAACCGCGCATGCACTAGTTGGAGCAGGCCAACCTGCGCATGCGCTGCTGACATCACTTAGGCGCCGCCGTCGCGTCATTCTCGGCGCACCGCCTTGACGCAAGCGTGAAGGCCCGGCGGCCGAGATCTACGGAACTCCGCTCCTAGCCCCTTGGGGGGGGGGGGGGGGGGGGGGGTGAATAGGGTGCAAGGAGCGGCCTCCGAGGCCGTCGTGAAACTTGGTCGAGTTCACGACGGCCTTCCCGATGCCGCGCGGGAGCGGAGAATCGCGCCCCCTAATTTCCTACTCATCTTCTGGTGTCTCCGACAACTCCCTATAAAACTCCTCAAGTTTTTTAATAACAATAACACATTTTCTCCCCGCAATTTAAAACAAACAAGGCGTATTTCCACACCAAAACAAGAAAAGATCTCCCCCCCCCAAAATAAATAACAAATAGCAATACAAAAAAGAAGAAAAACACACCCACAACCATCCCCCAACCATCACCAAACCCACCCAACCCTGCCCCCCCCCACCCCAGGTTGCTGCAGAGACTGACCACCCTCTACCCCTTCGCCAGGAAATCGAGAAAGGGCTGCCACTGCCGAAAGAACCCCTGTACCAACCCTCTCAGGGCAAATTTCATCCTCTCCAACTTGATGAACCCAGCCATGTCGTTGATCCAGGTCTCCGAACTCGGGGGCCGCGTATCCCTCCACTGTAACAGAATCCTGCGCTGGGCTACTAGAGACGCAAAGGCCAGAATGCCGGCCTCTCTCGCCTCCTGCACTCCCGGCTCCGAAGCTACCCCAAAGATCGCGAGCCCCCAGCCCGACCTGACCCTAGACCCAACCACTAACGACAAAATCCCCGCCACCCCCTTCCAAAACCCCTCCAGAGCCGGACATGCCCAAAACATATGGGTGTGGTTTGCCGGGCCACCCGAACACCTCCCACACCCCTACGGAAAACAGGCTCATCCTTGCCCCCGTCATGTGAGCCCTGTGCAGTACCTTCAGCTGAATTAGGCTGAGCCGTGCGCAAGAGGAGGAAGAATTCACCCTCTCCAGTGCGTGCGACCACGTCCCATCCTCAATCTCTTCCCCTAGCTCTTCCTCCCATTTCGCTTTGAGCTCATCTACTGAGGCCTCCTCCTCCTCCTGCATCAGTTGGTAAATAGCGGAGATCTTCCTTTCCCCGACCCACGTCCCCGAAAGCACCCTGTCCTACACCCCCCCTTGGCGGCAGCCGCGGAAACTCCTCCACCTGCCTCTTAACAAAGTCCCTGACCTGCATATACCTAAAAGCATTCCCAGGGGGGAGGTTCCACTTCCCCACCAGCTCCTCCAGAGTCGCGAACTTCCCATCCAAGAAGAGGTCCCCAAACTGTATGATGCCTGCCCTGTGCCAATTCCCAAATCCCCCACCCGTTCTCCCTGGCGCAAAACGGTGATTGGCCCATATTGGGGCCCAAACTGAGGCCTTCACTTCCACCCTATGCCGCCTCCACTGTCCCCAGATTTTGAGAGACGCAACCACCACCGGACTTGTGGAGTACTTTGCCGGGAGGAGTGGAAGTGGGGCCGTCACCAAGGCCTCCAGACTCGTACCCGCACAGGATGCTACCTCCAGTCTCTTCCATGCGTCACCCTCCCCTTCCGTCACCCACCTGCGAATCATCGCCACGTTCGCTGCCCAATAATATCCACACAGGTTGGGCAGCACCAGGCCCCCTACCTCCCTTCTTCGCTCCAAAAATACCCTCCTTACTCTCGGGGCCTTCCCCGCCCACACAAACCCCAGAATCGACTTATTCACCCTTCTGAAAAAAGCCTTCGGGATCAACATGGGGAGGCACTGGAAAAGAAACAAAAACCTCGGGAGCACAGTCATTTTAACCGACTGGACCCTGCCCGCCAACGAGAGCGGCAGCGCATCCCACCTCCTGAACTCCTCCTCCATCTGCCCCACCAGCCGCGAAACGTTAAGCCTATGCATAGCCCCCCAGGTCTTAGCCACGTGGACCCCAAGATACCTAAAGCTCCCCTCAGCCCTCCTCAACGGGAGTTCCCCTATCTCCCTCTCCTGACCCCCCGGGTGCAGGACAAACAGCTCGCTTTTCCCCACATTCAGCTTATATCCCGAAAAGTCCCCAAACTCCTCAAGTATCCTCAGCACCTCTGGCATCCCCTCAGCCAGGTACGCGACATACAGCAGCAGATCATCTGCATACAGCGTCACCTCCCCCCCCGCACACAATTTACCTCCAACCCTTCGAGTCCCTCAGCGCCATGGCCAGAGGCTCAATCGCTAATGCGAAGAGCAGGGAAGACAAGGGGCACCCCTGCCTCGTCCCCCTGGAAAGCCGAAAGTCCTCTGACCTCCTCCCATTCGTCACCACACTCGCCACCGGGGAGCTGTACAGCAACCTCATCCAGCTAATGAACCCCTTACCAAACCCAAACCTCCGCAACACCTCCCACAGGTAACTCCACTCCACCCTATCAAAAGCTTTCTCCGCATCCATGGACGCCACTATTTCTGGCTCCCCAGCCACCGGCGCCATCATCATGACATTCAGGAGCCTCTGCACGTTGGCATTCAGTTGTCTCCCCTTTACAAACCCCGTTTGATCGTCATGAATCACCGTCGGGACCACATCCTCCACCCTCCTGGACAGCACCTTTGCCAAAAACGTGACATCTACGTTAAGGAGTGAGATTGGCCTGTAAGACCCACACTGAAGGGGGTCCTTGTCCCGCTTCAGGAGCAAAGAGATAATTGCCCTGGACATCGTTGGGGGCAGAGCACCCCCCTCCCTAGCCTCATTCAGGGTCCTCACCAGCAGCGGGCCTAGCAAATCTGAAAATTTCTTATAAAATTCCACCGGGAACCCGTCAGGCCCCGGCGCGTTCCCTGTCTGCATACTTCCCAACGCCTCCACCAGCTCCTCCAACTGAATTGGGGCCCCCAAACCCTCCACCCGCTCGTCCCCTACTCTTGGGAACTCCAGCTTATCCAAAAAGCGGTCCATCCTGTCTGCTTCCCCGGGGGGTACCGCCCGGTACAGCCCCTCATAAAAGGATCTGAACACCCCATTGATGTCCTTTCCACCCCGCACTAAGTTCCCACCCGCATTCGTGGCTCCCCCAATTTCTCTAGCTGCCTCCCGCCTCCGGAGCTGGTGAGCCAACATCCGACTTGCCTTCTCCTCGTGCTCATACACCGCCCCCTGTGCCCTCCTCCACTGCGCCTCCGCCTTACGGGTGGTTAAAATGCCAAACTCCGCCTGGAGACTGCGCCGCTCCCACAGAAGCCCCTCCTCCGGGGTGTCTACATATCTCCTATCCACCCTGATCATCTCCTCCACCAGCCTCTCCCACTCGACCCTCTCCCCCCTCTCCCTGTGCGCCCGAATAGATATCAGCTCCCCTCTAACTACTGCCTTTAGCGCTTCCCAAACCATCCCAACCTGCACCTCCCCGTTGTCATTGGTTTCCAGATACCCTTCTATACCCCTACGGATCCGCCCGCACATTTTCTCCTCTGCCAAAAGCCCCACATCCAACCTCCACAGCGGGCGCTGATCCTTCCCCTCCCCCCAACTCCAGGTCCACCAAATGTGGAGCATGATCAGAAATGGCTATCGCCGAATACTCCGCCCCCACCACTCTCGGGATCAGCGCCCTGCTAAGCAGGAAAAAGTCAATCCGGGAGTACGCCTTATGAACATGGGAGAAAAAGGAGAACTTTCTTCAAAAGCCTCCAAGGGTCCACCCCTCCCATCTGATCCATGAACCCCCTCAGCACCGAGGCCGCTGCCGGCCTCCTGCCCGTCCTAGACTTCGAGCGGTCCAGAGCCGGATCAAGCACCGTGTTAAAGTTCCCACCCAGAATCAATCTCCCTGTCTCCAGGTCCGGGATCAGGCCCAGCATACGCCGCATGAAGCCCGCATCATCCCAGTTGGGGGCATAAACATTAACCACGACCACCCGCTCCCCCTGAAGTTTCCCACTCACCATCACATATCTACCTGCACTATCCGCCACCACTTTGGACGCAACGAACGACAGGCTCTTACCCACCAAAATTGCCACCCCATGGTTCTTTGCATCAAGCCCCGAGTGAAACACCTGTCCCACCCAACTCTTTCTTAGCCTCACCTGATCCGTAACCCTGAGGTGCATCTCCTGGAGCATAGCCACATCCGCTCCCAGCCCCTTCAAGTGAGCCAAGACTCGGGATCGCTTCACCGGACCATTCAGCCCCCTCACGTTCCATGTGACCAACCGAACCCGAGGGGCCGCCCCTTCCCTCTACGCCGATCAGCAATAGCCCTTCCTCGACCCACCACGTCCCCAGGGAAACCCCCAAGCCCGCTCCCCACGGTGGCAAACCCCCCCTTCCCCCCCCCCCCCCCCCCCCCCCCCCCACCATCCATTCCCTCATAGTCCCTGCAGCAACATAGTCCCTCCCCGTACTTGTAAACAGCCGTCCTTCTCAACTGATGCACCGCTTTCCCCCTGGACAATGGGTCAAACCTCACCTGCAATTCCTTCCTCTTTGCCAGGAAACCGGGGTCCAGGTCCCATGCATACCTCCTATCCACCTCTAAAATCTCTTTGATCAGTCTTTGGCGTTCCTCCATATCCACCTTGGCCGTAAAACGAGATCACCTCCCCCCTTACCACCGCCTTCAGAGCCTCCCAAACCTCCGAGAGTGATACCTCCCCGGAGCAATTGAACCCCACATACTCCTCAGTCACCTTCCCTACCTTGTTACAGAGCCTACGCTCAGCCAACAACCCCACATCCATTCTCCATCCCAGCTTCTGGGCTGCCCCCTGCTCCAATACCACACCCATCAAATGTGGAGCGTGATTCAAAATCACAACTGCTGAATACTTTGCCCTCTTAACTCCGGCGAACAGTGCCTCCCCAACACGAAAAGACAATTCTTGAGAACGCCTTATGCACCGTGGTGAAAAACGAATACTTCCAGTCCCTTGGATGTTAAAATCTCTATGGGTCCAACCCCCTCCCCCAAACTCCCTCATGAGCCCTGCCAACGGCTTTGCCGCGCCCTCCCGTTGCTGGATTGGATGAGCGAGCGCGGCTGGGACCCATCCACACTTGGCTCATGTTCTGTGTTACAATTCCCTCCCACTACCAACTCACGGGTAACCAGATCTAGAATGGCACACATCATTCTCTTCACAAACCCCGCTTATCCCAATTGGGGGCATATACTATCACCAGTACCACCAGTCTCCCCTCCATAGCACCGTAATGATCACGCAACTGCTCCCCTGATCCGCCACCACCTTCTTCATCTGAAACCTCACCCACTATCCCACCAGGATCACCACCCCCCGAGCTCTACCATCAAACCCCAAATGAAACACCTGGCTCACCCATACCAGCCTCCCCGGACAGGCGCCGTAATGTGGCGACTAGGCGCTTTTCACAGTAACTTCATTGAAGCCTACTCATGACAATAAGCGATTTTCATTTCATTTTTCATTTCATTTCCTAAGACTCATCCAATGCGCAAATACTCTTGCACTCTTCACCAGTCCCCCTAACCTCCCCCCTCCGTGTTTCACGTCACCATTCTGACTGGGGGTCTCTCACCCGCCACCCCTCCTATCCGCCATCACCATTAGCCCAGGCCCCACCCATCTGACCAGACCTGCCCCATCATTTTGTTACCGCCGACCCCCTCCACCCCCTCCCAGAATCCCCCATCCACTTCCTCTTGCAAACACCTCACCCAGTATCGATCCCCTCCCCCCAACATTCACACTAAGCCTGCTCGACCAGGCTCCAATGACCGTGGCCCCTCCGTCATTACACTCCAGTTCACTCGCCAACCTTTGTTTGCTGGTGCGGTGAGCCCTGTCAAAGCACCCCCTCCATAACCCAGCCACACGTGCCCCAAAAACCCACCTTCCTCGAACCAAGAACCAAAAAAGAACCACACGCAAGATAAAAGTCAAAACACATCTGAATAAAACCAAAACCTTCTCCTTCACGTTGGAACTATGACCGTTTTTGGTGGCTCATTCGCTTTAGGCTTCGGCCTGAGTGATCAATGTTCCCTCTCCAACTTGTAGCTGGAGGATTCGTCCCCCTCTCCCATCAACTCAGCAAACATCTTTGCAAAGTATTCAGTCGGCCTCGGGCCCTCGACACCCTCAGGCAGGCCCACGATTCTCAAAATCTTGCCTCCTTGACCTCTTCTCCAGGCCCTTGGCTCTGATCCCTTTATTGACCTCCGCCACCCTGCTCAGCTCCTCATCCATCGAGGTGAATTGGTCGCTGTGTTGCGACAGCCACACTTTAAGCGAGGCCATCATCTCACCCAAAGCACCTCCTAATGCTTGGCAAACAGCCTCTCAAACTCCACCAACATCACTTCAGTCGGAGTTTTCACCATGAGAGGAGCAGCCCCAGCTGATTACCCAGCCCCTGCCATCTTTCTTCCTGCAGGACTCACACCAGCACTCACCGGCGAACCTTCACTTGCCTCCTTCTTTCCAGAACCTTTTTTCTGGACTTCAACATTCCCCAAACTCCTTATGACTTCCCACAACAATTCATCCAAAAACTACCCCTGAGACCAGGCATAAATATCCAACAAGAGACTCTAGCAGGAGCCACCTAACGTGCGACGTCTACCTACATGCCGCCGCCGAAAGTCGACAGAGACAAGTTGATGAATGGGCAGGCAAGTCAGATATGAAATTCAATGCAGACAGTTGTGAAGTAGTTCATTCAGGTAGGTAAGACATGGAGCGACAATGGGCCCGATTCAGCGACCGCACTGCGCCCAGCACGAATCCAGGTGCAATCGGTAAATCGCATGAGAGCCCCATCTTAGGCTCCATGCCGGACGTTGGGCTGATCGCGAGTCACCAGACATGCTTCGCCTGGTGCGATCTGGGTCTCGCCCTTGATGGGCATGATCCAGTTCTGCATATTTAAATACCTTGACGCTGTATGCACATCGAGTACAAGAAGTTATGTTCAACTTGTATAAAATATTGCTTTCAGCCTCAACTGGGCTATTGAGTCCGATTTTGGGCGCCACACTTTAGGAAAGATGTGAAGGCATTGGAGAGGGTGCAGAAAAGATCCACGAGACCAGTTCCAGGGTTAAGGAACTTCAGCTGCTTTGAGAGGGGATTTGATAGAGGTATTCAAAACCTGAGGGGACTGGACAGAATAGATCAGAAAAATTGTTCCCACTGGTGGAATGGTCGAGAATGAGATGGCACACATTTAAGCACAGGTTTATGGGGAGGCAGTGGCGCAGTGGTATTGTCACTTCACTAGTAATCCAGAGACCCAGCTCTGGGGACATGGGTTCAAATCCCACCAGTATTAAATAAAATCCCTGAATTAAAAAAAATATGGAATTAAAAGTCTAATGAAGACCATGGGCGGGATTCTCCGACCCCCTGGAGAATCGCCCGGGGCCGCGTCAAACCCGCCCCCGCCGTGTCCCAAATTCTCCGCTCCCTGAGATTTGGCGGGGGTGGGAATCGCACCGCGCCGGTCGGCGGGCCCCCCCCTGGCGATTCTCCGGCCCACGATGGGCCGAAGTCCCGCTGCTGACAGGCCTCTCCCGCCGGCGGGAATCAAAACACCTACCTGACCGGCGGGATTGGCGGCGCGGGCGGGCTCCTTTCGGTCCCGGCTGGCGTGGGAACCACTCCGGCAGCGGGCCTAGCCCCTCAATGTGAGGGGTTGGCCCCGAAAGATGCGGAGAATTCCGCACCTTTGGGGCGGCCCGACGCCGGAGTGGTTCACGCCACTCCGACACGCCGGGACCCCCCGCCCCTCCGGGTAGGGGAGAATCCCGGCCCATGAAACAATTGTCAATTGTAAAAACCTATCTGGTTGAATAATGCTCTTCAGGGGATAGAAATCTGTCATCCCTATCTGGTCTGGCCTACACAGCAATGTGGTTGACTCTTAAATGCCCTCCGTGATGGGCAAGAAATGTTGGTCCTGCCCACATCGCATGGACAAATAAAAAAAGAATTGCTACTTGCCTAGTGAAGCAATGGCAACATGAGGAGAAACTTTGTCATGCAGTGGCTGGTTAAGATCTGGAATGCACTGCCTGAGAGTGTGGCTTCAATCGAGGTATTCATGAGGGAATCGGATTATTATCTGAAAATGAAGAATGTACAGGAGATGGCAGGAGAAAGGTACGAGGTACATCGGCCTCCAGAGAGCCAGTGCAGATACATCCTGTGACTAATTTGATTCTGCGCTATAACAATTCTGTGATTCTATTCCAGATTCATTTAATTAAAGTTATGTTTCCCAGAATAGATTACATAGTGGTATTTGAACTCCTGTCTCTGGAGCATCAATCTAGGCCAAAAACATAACCACCACATTACTATGCTGTGTAAGCGGGATGAGGATCTGCTTGCACTCATTTGATTTGTCAATTTTGATGTTCCTTGCAGGTGACCACTCTTTCCTGGGCATAGACATGCTTGAGATGAACTCCTCCAATCTCTCTGTAAGCATTCTCAGTGATGCAAGAATGCCTGACGGTATATCACACATTCTTTCCTGCTGCTCTAGAAGTCCCCTTTGTGTCAATGGCCCCCGAGGTACAGCATCTACATTTCAGAGCTAGGAGCATTCTGCACTCTCTGACTACTGTCCTTGTCTCCATCGTTTGACCTTGCTCACATATGACCTGTGAGACTCAAGATGAAAACCCAACTAGCTGCTTTACCGTGCCCACCAAAGCGAGTATCTCAGCTGTGTTATGACCTGCATGAGTCTGTAATGGTGCACCCACTGAGTGACTTCCTCGGAGGCGTTATCATGCACTCCTGCACCATCTCTGTGCAATGTCAAGGTAAGAATGTCTCGCAATCATTATATAGATGATCATATTTCACTTGTTACTTCAGTCAACTTGTGTGAGTTTTGTTTGCCATATCTGATGTGTCTGATATCGAACAGGTAGCTGGCAGGCCCAATAACCGATGGCCAGGCATATCTCATCATTACTAGTCTATAGAACATAGAACATATGTTCTATGATCTATGGCAGATGACACGAAGGTCGGTGGAGTTGTGGATAGTGCTGAAGGATGTTATAGGATACAGAGGGACATTGATAAGCTGCAGAGCTGGGCTGAGAGGTGGCAGATGGAGTTTAGTGCGGAAAAGTGTGAGGTGGTTCACTTTGGAAGGAGTAACAGGAATGCAGAGTACTGGGCTAATGGCAAGATTCTTGGTAGTGTAGATGAACAGAGAGATCTCGGCATCCAGGTACATAAATCCCTGAAAGTTGCCACCCAGGTTAATAGGGCTGTTAAGAAGGCATATGGTGTGCTAGCCTTTATAAGCAGGGGGATTGAGTTTCGGAACCACAAGGTCATGCTGCAGCTGTACATAACTCTGGTGCGGCCGCACCTGGAGTACTGCATGCAGTTCTGGTCACCACATTATAGGAAGGATGTGGAAGCTTTGGAAAGGGTTCAGAGGAGATTTACTAGGATGTTGCCTGGTATGAAGGGAAGGTCTTACGAGGAAAGGCTCAGGGAATTGAGGTTGTTTTCGTTAGAGAGGAGAAGGCTGAGAGGTGACTTAATAGAGACATATAAGATAGTCAGAGGGTTAGATAGGGTGGACAGTGAGAGTCTTTTTCCTCGGATGGTGATGACCAACACGAGGGGACATAGCTTTAAATTGAGGGGTGATAGATATAGGGCAGATATCAGAGGCAGTTTCTTTACTCAGAGAGTAGTCGGGGTGTGGAACGCCCTGCCTGCAACAGTAGTAGATTCGCCAACTTTAAGGGCATTTAAGTGGTCACTGGATAGACATATGGATGAAAATGGAATAGTGTAGGTCAGATAGGCTTCAGATGGTTTCACAGGTCGGCGCAACATCGAGGGCCGAAGGGCCCGTACTGCGCTGTAGTGTTCTATGTTCTATGTTCTATAGAACGATACAGCGCAGTACAGGCCCTTCGGCCCTCGATGTTGCACCGACATGGAAAAAACTTAAGGCCATCTAACCTACACTATGCCCTTATCATCTATCTGCTTATCCAATAAACTTTTAAATGCCCTCAATGTTGGCGAGTTCACTACTGTTGCAGGTAGGGCATTCCACGGCCTCACCACTCTTTGCGTAAAAAACCCACCTCTGACCTCTGTCCTATATCTATTACCCCTCAATTTAAGGCTATGTCCCCTCGTGCTAGCCACCTCCATCCGCGGGAGAAGGCTCTCGCTGTCCACCCTATCTAACCCTCTGATCATTTTGTATGCCTCTATTAGGTCACCTCTTGACCTTCTTCTCTCTAACGAAAACAACCTCAAGTCCATCAGCCTTTCCTCATAAGATTTTCCCTCCATACCAGGCAACATCCTGGTAAATCTCCTCTGCACCCGTTCCAAAGCTTCCACGTCCTTCCTATAATGAGGCGACCAGAACTGTACGCAATACTCCAAATGCGGCCGTACTAGAGTTTTGTACAACTGCAACATGACCTCATGGCTCCGGAACTCAATCCCTCTACCAATAAAGGCCATCACACCATCGGCCTTCTTCACAACCCTATCAACCTGGGTGGCAACTTTCAGGGATCTATGTACATGGACACCTAGATCCCTCTGCTCATCCACACTACCAAGAATTTTACCATTAGCCAAATATTCCTCATTCCTGTTATTCTTTCCAAAGTGAATCACCTCACACTTCTCCACATTAAACTCCATTTGCCACCTCTCGGCCCAGCTCTGCAGCTTATCTATGTCCCTCTGTAACCTGCAACATCCTTCCGCACTGTCTACAACTCCACCGTCTTTAGTGTCGTCTGCAAATTTACTCACCTATCCTTCTGCGCCCTCCTCTAGGTCATTTATAAAAATGACAAACAGCAACGGCCCCAGAACAGATCCTTGTGGTACGCCACTCGTAACTGAACTCCATTCTGAACATTTCCCACCAACCACCACTCTCTGTCTTCTTTCAACTAGCCAATTTCTGATCCACATCTCTAAATCACCCTCAATCCCAAGCCTCCGTAGTTTCTGCAATAGCCGACTGTGGGGAACCTTATCAAACGCTTTACTGAAATCCATTTACACCACATCAACTGCTCTACCCTCGTCCATCTGTTCAGTCACCTTCTCAAAGAACTCGATAAGGTTTCTGAGGCATGACCTACCCTTCACAAAACCATGCTGACTATCCCTAATCATATTATTCCTATCTAGATGATTATAAATCGTATCTTTTATAATCCTCTCCAAGACTTTACCCACCACAGACGTTAGGCTCACCGGCCTATAGTTACCGGGGTTATCTGTACTCCCCTTCTTGAACAAAGGGACCACATTTGCTATCCTCCAGTCCTCTGGCACTATTCCTGTAGCCAATGATGACCTAAAAATCAAAGCCAAAGGCTCAGCAATCTCTTCCCTGGCTTCCCAGAGAATCCTAGGATAAATCCCATCAGGCCCCGGGGACTTATCTATTTTCACCTTGTCCAGAATTGCCAACACTTCTTCCCTACGCACCTCAATGCCATCTATTCTAATAGCCTGGGTCTCAGCATTCTCCTCCACAATATTATCTTTTTCCTGAGTGAATACTGACGAAAAGTATTCATTTAGTATCTCAATTATCTCCTCAGCCTCCACACACAACTTCCCACCACTGTCCTTGACTGGCCCTCCTCTTACCCTAGTCATTCTTTTATTCCTGACATACCTATAGAAAGCTTTTGGGTTTTCCTTGATCCTACCTGCCAAAGACTTCTCATGTCCCCTCCTTGCTCGTCTTAGCTCTCTCTTTAGATCCTTCCTCGCTTCCCTGTAACTATCAAGCGCCCCAACTGAAACTTCACGCCTCATCTTCACATAGGCCTCCTTTTTCCTCTTAACAAGAGATTCCACTTCTTTGGTAAACCACGGTTCCCTCGCTCTACCCTTTCCTCCCTGTCTGACTGGTACGTACTGATCAAGAACACGCAATAGCTGTTCCTTGAACAAGCTCCACATATCCAGTGTGCCCAACCCTTGCAGCCTACTTCTCCAACCCACACATCCTAAGTCATGTCTAATGGCATCATAATTGCCCTTCCCCCAGCTATAACTCTTGCTCTGCGGGGTATACTTATCCCTTTCCATCACTAATGTAAAGGTCACCGAATTGTGGTCACTGTCTCCAAAGTGTTCACCTACCTCCAGATCTAACACCTGGCCTGGTTCATTACCCAAAACCAAATCCAAAGTGGCCTCACCTCTTGTTGGCCTGTCAACATATTGTGTCAGAAAACCCTCCTGCACACATTGTACAAAGAACGACCCATCCAATGTACTCGAACTATATCTTTTCCAGTCAATATTAGGAAAGTTAAAGTCTCCCATAACAAGTACCCTGTTACTTTCACTCTTTTCCAGAATCATCTTCGCCATCCTTTCCTCTACATCTCTAGAACTATTAGGTGGCCTATAGAAAACTCCCAGCAGTGTGGCCTCTCCTTTCCTGTTTCTAACCTCAGCCCATACTACCTCGGAAGAAGAGTCCCCATCTTGCATCCTTTCTGCCACCGTAATACTGTCCTTGACTAGCAGCGCCACACCTCCCCCTCTTTTGCCCCCTTCTCTTACCTTACTAAAACACCTAAACCCCGGAACCTGCAACAACCATTCCTGTCCCTGCTCTATCCATGTCTCTGAAATGGCCACAACATCGAAGTCCCAGGTACCAACCCATGCTGCCAGTTCCCCTACCTTATTTCGTATACTCCTGGCATTGAAATAGACACACTTCAAACCACCGACCTGAACACTGGCGCCCTCCTGCGAAGTCAAATCTGTGCTCCTGACCTCTATACTCTCAATCTCCCATACCCCAAAACTACAATCCAGGTTCCCATGCCCCTGCTGAATTAGTTTAAACCCCCCCAAAGAGTACTAACAAATCTCCCCCCCAGGATATTGGTGCCCCTTAGGTTCAGATGTAGACCATCCTGTCTATAGAGGTCCCACCTTCCCCAGAAAGAGCCCCAGTTATCCAGAAATCTGAATCCCTCCCGCCTGCACCATCCCTGTAGCCACGTGTTTAATTGCTCTCTCTCCCTATTCCTCGTCTCACTATCACGTGGCACGGGCAACAACCCAGAGATAACAACTCTGTTTGTTCTCACTCTGAGCTTCCATCCTAGCTCCCTAAAGGCCTGCCTGACATCCTTGTCCCCTTTCCTACCTATGTCGTTAGTGCCAATGTGGACTACGACTTGGGGCTGCTCCCCTTCCCCCTTAAGGACCCGAAAAACATGATCCGAGACATCACGTACCCTTGCACCTGGGAGGCAACATACCAAACGTGAGTCTCTCTCGCTCCCACAAAATCTCCTATCTGTGCCCCTGACTATTGAGTCCCCAATTACTAATGCTCTATAATAGTCTATAATTCTGTTTTCTCTCTACCTCCCTTTTTAAATAGTGGGGTTACATTAACTACCCCCCAATCTGCAGGAACTGTTCCAGAGTCTACAGAATCTTGAAAGATGACCACCAATATTTCCACTATTTCTAGAGCCATTTCCATAAGTACTCTGGGATGTAGATTCTCAGGCCCTGGGGATTTATCGGCCTTTAATCCCATCAATTCCCCAACTCTATTTCTCTACTAATATTTATCTCCCTCAGTTCCTCCCTTCCACTAAACCCTGTGATGCCCAACATTTCTGCTATCTTATTTGTGTCATCATTTGTCAAGGCAGAACCAAAGTATGTGTTTAGTTGCTCAGCTATTTATTTGTCCCCATTATAAATTACCCTGTTTCTGACTGTATTTGACATTCTGACATTTGTCTTCACCAATTTCTATCCCTTCACGTACCTATCAAAACTTTCACAGTCAGTCTTTATGTTTGCCGCAAACTTACGCTTGTACTCTATTTTCCCCATCTTTAAAAATAAATAAATTTAGAGTACCCAATTCATTTATTCCAATCAATTGTTGTTTGTACTAATGTGTACTATGACCACTGGTTGTTCACCCTCCCCCTCCAGAGTGTTCTGTGACCACTCCAAGACACCCTTGACCCTAGCACCAGGGAGGCAACATACCAGCCTGAGTCTCGTTTGTGGCTACTGAAACACCTATCTATTCCCCTTGTAATCAAATTCCCTATAACTATTGCATTCCCACACTTTTTACTCCTCCCCTCTGCAGCGGAGCCAACTGTGATGCAACAAATTTGGCTGTTGCTGCTTCAACAAGAGGTCATTCCCTTCAGCAGGACAGTAGCATAGTGGTTAGTATTATGGCTTCACAGCGCCAGGGTCCCAGGTTTGATTCCTGGCTTGGATCACTGGGTGTGCGGAATCTGCACGTTCTCCCCGTGTCTGCGTGAGTTTCCTCTTGGTGCACCGGTTTCCTCCCACAAGTCCCGAAAGACGTGCCATTAGGTCATTTGAACATTCGGAATTCTCTCTCTGTGTACCTGAATAGGCGACAATGTTGTAACTAGGGGCTTTTCACAGGAACTTCATTGCAGTGTTAATGTAAGCCTACTTGTTACAATAAAGATTATTATTAAGTGGTCGATTTGTTTTGCAGGGGAATGGCCACAGGAGATTCCTGCACTGCCTGTCTAGCTCTCTTGTTCTGCCTGGTAGTTACCCATTACCTTCCTGCCTGTGGAGTCTGAGCCTGCGGTATGACCACCTCTCTATACGCTCTATCTACGACACTTACCGCCTTGCGGATGCTCCACGGAGTCCCCAGCCGCTGCTCCAGCTCTGAAACTCGGGGCACAATTTAATGGAAATAAAATAAAGTCCCGTGTCGAGCGCGTTTAGCCGCTGGCAGCGCCAAGAATCACCCCGCTATTAAATGGGACTCTGCTTCATTTCTGGAATGTGGCAAGGAACGCCCCACTGAGGCCGCACCTATTCCCATTTCCTGCACTAACGTGCGCCGCTCACCAGTGCTGGGAGATATCCCTAGACCCCGCAACGCAGCCTCCAGACCATGGCAAACTATAGTTTTGAGCTCTCCTGCCACGACTTACCCCTTTAAATTAAACCTTTGGAAGTTGCTTCATATCAGATTATATCCAATTCCTTCCTCCCTTGTCCTAGTTACTAGCACTTATAGGCCTTACAGATTATAAACCACAAAAGGTGTTTTCAAACAAAGCCCTGTTTAGACCATAACTGGAATGTCTAAGCAGATCTTGGTACTGCTCCGAAGGAATGATTTATTGACCTTGCATGGAGTGCAGTATAGATTTACCAGAATGTTATCTGCACTCCCAAAGGTTAAGTTACAAGGAGCAATTACACAAGCTCGAGTTGTAATGCCTGGAATCTAGACAGTTAAGAGTGGCTTGATCAAAGTTTTCAAGATAGTAATCGGAACAGATGGGGTAGACTGCGAGAAACTATTTCTGTCAATAGACGAATCTAACACTAAGGGTAATATAGTCAAAACATTTGAGCTAGAACTTTCAGGAGTGAAATTAAGAAATACAATTTCATGTAAAGAGAGGTAGAAGTTTGAAATTCTTCTGACAACATCAGTTAATGCTAGATCAATTGCTATTTTAAAAACTGAGTTTGGTAGAATTTTTGTTGGCCAAAGGTATGAAGGTATGTGGAGCAAAGGTAGAGTTCAGTTCCAGATCAACCATAATCTCATGGAATGCCAGAAGAGGCTTGAGGTTCTGAACGTCCTACTTCTGTTCTGATGTTGCTGCTTTGTTTTAATTTGTACCCAACACCTTAATACTATTTCTCTGCTTATAAAAGTTGAGTTTCCTGTCAATTTATTCTCAAAGGAGTATTTTTTTGACTGAGTGCCCAGCTGACACCACATAAGTGTTGGCAATGGCCATTTGCGACAAAAGAGAATCTAACCACTTCCACTTGACATTCATTGCATTACAATTATTAAATTCCCCACCAGCAATATCCTGGAGGTTACCATTGACCAGAAACTGAACTGGACCAGCCATACACTGTGGTCAGAATCTGGAAATTCAGCACAGGATAAACCAGCACAGGGGCTGGTTTAGCTCACTGGGCTAAATCGCTGGCTTTTAAAGCAGACCAAGCAGGCCAGCAGCACGGTTCGATTCCCGTACCAGCCTCCCCGGACAGGCGCCGGAATGTGGCGACTAGGGGCTTTTCACAGTAACTTCATTGAAGCCTACTCGTGACAATAAGCGATTTTCTTTTTTTTTTCATTTCATCTCTTGACTTCCCAAAGACTGCGTCATAAAAGGCACAAGCCAGGAGTGTGGTGGAATACTCTTCATTTTCCTGCACGAATGAAGCTCTAACAACACTCAAGAAACTTAGCACCATTCAAGATAAAGCAGCTTGCTTGATTGGCACCACATCTATCAGCTTAAACAAAGGCCCGTCAATAGCATCTACCAAATGCACTATCTCTAGCACCTTGAAGGACAAGGGCTTCATGGGAACACTACCAGCTGCAAGTTCCCCTCCAACTGACAACTGTCCTGATTAGGAGGTATTATTGCCATTGAGTCCAAATCATGGAACTCCCTTCCTATCTGCACTGTGGCTGTATCTATGCCACGTGGACTAAAGTGGTTCAAGAAAGAGGCTCACTACCGCCTTCTCAAGGGAAATTAGGGATGGGGCAATAAATGCTGGCCTTGCCAGTGATGTTGATATCCCAAGAATGGATAAATAAAATACCTGATGGATTTTTACATCAGAAATTTGAACAACATACAACCCATGATTTTCTGACCATTTAAAATGATTGCTCCCTACAAACATTGAGGCCAAGTCTAACAAATGTATTCCCATTCCCCCGACTCAGTATTGACTGCGTGGTCTCTCCAGTCCAGTTACTGACTAGATAAACTTGCTGAGTCGCGGGCAGCTAACAAAACATTATCAAACATTGAGGTATTTGCTTCAATGAGTAAAGTACATTGCAGCAGGAGTGCAATGTGTCATCAGGAGACAATTTAAAACCATTGTACCTGTTCCTTTCAGAATATGAACTCTAACACCATAGTAATGGGTTCTGCTGATTTAATCTCCATTCCACCATGATTCCAATCTGATCTGAGCTGCATTGGAGACATATTGAGCAGAAACTAGGCAGGCCCTTACAGGAAAGAAAGCAAAACACAATACATCCAAGCTACACTATCACCATTTGGTATCAGATACAGAACAGCACTGGCCACCCATTCTCAGTTACAGTCATTTCAAGGCTCACACCACCAGAGGATTTTGCACCAAATGTAAAATATCCAAAATGAAGTACTTTTTTCCAGATAGCTATAAGCTAAATTTTAATTGCCCTCTGATCAGAGGACTAATGTTATAAATGTCATATACTATGACTGGGTCAGGGGCAGCTGATACAGGGAAATATTGAACTGCAGTAAAAAGACATTGCATGGCTGTCAGTAGTAGTCTATAATTTTATACCGCAGAGCAGTATAATCAGCTTATTTCATCGCTTGCTAGTTTTGTGGTCAGGTTCATTAGGTGCGATACAAATCTTAAATCATAGATAGTAGCTGTGTATTCTCTTCTAGATCTGACCCACATGATCAAGTAATCAACATGACTCTGCACAAAATATTAAAATCTTCACAGTTTGGAACTAATAATTCAAAATATATTTATAGATCATCAGCAGGTGCTTAATAGATCTATGGTATGCATGTTGTGATAGGGTTTTCCAATATTCTGCATCTGACATTTGCTCATTTATATTTCAAAAGCAGGTCTGTATTATTTTCAAAGCAGATAAGTGGGAGGAAAAGAATCATAAATGATCCAAAATGCATCAAGCCGAACAAGGCTCCAAACAAGAAATTAGCATGGCCTCCACAAAAATACAGCGCATCTGCTCTGGTTGAAAATAACATTACTTTGCCTACCTTGATTAAAGGAGGAAAGTGAAATAAATTCATGTAGTCAAGGGTCAGTTTTTCAATTCCAGTCTGAAAAAGAGCACAATGGATCTGTTAACAGAACGTAATCTCTTCTACTTTTCCAACAACTTCCACCAACATGTTAACAGTCAACATATCAATTTACTAGAAAATACTCAAACAGTTCAATTTTTGGTGACTTATCCTTCAGAAATTAATATTCCTTTTTTAAACTATTTTTAAAATGTTGCTTTTGTGTAAAGATACATTCCAACAGGAGAGGCCAATCAGCCCCTCGAGCCTATCATGTCATTCCGTCTGGTAATACAGATATACCTATCATAAATCATTTCATTCACTATGCATGTTGGTATTAATACATTTCCTCTGAATTTCAAATTGCAATGGAACATATCCACCCTCTGTTGAGAGCAAAGAGGCTTTCTGGTGTAAAACCAGAAGCTGAAACTTCAATGTTCACTGTTTTCAGGCATAATTACATGAATTGAATTGATCAGCAGGTTAAAGATTTAGATTTATTGTTATGTGTACTGAGGAACAGTGAAAAGTATTGTTCTGCATACAGTCCAGGCAGATCGTTCCATACATGAAAAACATAGGACATACGATAGATACACAATGTAAATACATAGACATAGACGTCGGGTGAAGCATACGGAGTATAGTGCTGCAACAGTAGAGAAGATGTGAAGAGAGAGCAGTTCATAGAATCACTCATTACATACATAGAATTCCTACAGTGCAGAAGGAGGCCATTCAACCCCTTGGGCGCGATTCACCCGGCCCTGCGCAGGGCTGGAGAATTGCCGCAACCGCGCCATGCTGCAACGATGCCGGCGCGCGATTCCCTGAGGTGTGGAGAATCGGCGGCATTTGCGCCGGCACATTTGGCGTGGCGCCGGATGTGGGCTGCTGTATGTGGCGGGGCCGCCGTTTCTCTGGCCCAGATGGGCCGAGCGGCCACGCAGAAAAAGCAGAGTCCCGCTGGCGCTGACTGCACCGATCGGTGAGCTGGCCTCTTGCCGCCCCCGGGCCAACTTTGTTGCGCGTCCGGCCCCAGAACCCCCGCGCCATGTTGCGTTGGGGCCGGAGCGTTCAGCAAGGCCACCGTGCATGTGCGGGTTGGCGGCGCCCCCAGTGTGCACCAGGAAGTGAGGCTGGAGTGGCGTGAACCACTACAGCGCCGTGCTGGCCCCTTGTGGGGGACAGGATCCTTACTGCCCACGACCGTTTCGTGCCGTAGTGAAACACGACAGCGCGGACACTCTGTCCCGCGATCGGAGAATCGCGCCCGTGGAGCCTGTACCGACCCTTGAAAAGAGCACCCTAACTAGACCCATTCCCCCATCCTATCCCATAATAAGTATTCACAATCTGGTCCATTGGGATAGTTGGTTTGATGTGGCTACATCTGATGAATCGCAGAGCATGGATGAGCAGTGAATTCACCAATGGGCAGTTCACTCCCTTCCTCAGTTGCACGGCTCTGGGATGGAGGCCTCACAGAATTTGTATTGTACAGATGTTACCTGAGCGACAACTATTTCTCCAGCCAATAGATAACGTGCCCAGCACCCTCTAGAACAGTCTGACACCTTTCTCAACAAATTATGCAGAGACCCACTGCGATGCTCAATAAAGGCCTGCTCTCACACACGTTACCATAGGTTGTTATTGATGCAACAAATGAGTTGTGTTCAGTTCATAAGAGGGCAACAGCAGGGAAGAAGTTGTTTTTGAATCTGTTTGTGCTTGTTCTCAGACTTTCGTTTCACAGAGTCAATGGATGGGAGGCGGGTTTGCATGATGGACTGGGCTGTGTTCACGACTCTCTGTAATTTCTTACGGTCCTGGGCTGAGCAGTTGCCATACCAGGCTGTGGTGCAGCCAAATAGGATGCTTTCTATGGTGCATCTGTAAAAATTGGTAAGAGTCAATGTGGACATGCCAAATTTCCTTAGTTTCCTGAGGAAGAATACATGCTGTTGTGCTTTCTTGGTCGCCAAAGAGGTGTAAAATAAAAATGGAAAATACTGAACTTGATGTTTAATATCAAAGGGGCAATGCCTTCCCTTTCTCAGCGCCCCTAACCTTGGTGAGCGAAAAGCTTCCCCAACTTTAAATGTCTGCAGTTCAAGATTTTGAACTGTCACCTTGACAGTTTTTGGTTTGCTGTACTTAACATATAACGTCTGGCCTTTCTTATTTTCATACCTTTAAATGAATGATATGTCCTTTGGATTGTATTCCCATGTCTTTCATATCTTGTTCTGCTAGCAAAAGTAACCTTCGCCCGGTGATGTGATGATTTTTAAATAATTCAGCATAACCTATCATGCCGCAACATGTGTCATCTAGGATCAAAAAATTACAAAAACATACATCAGCAAACGGGAATTGGAGCTCCAATAAGTAATGCAAAGAGACAGAAACCTTTATTACCTTTATCTAATAGTTGTTGTATCCAAAAATACTGCACAAAATAAAAATAAGGAACAGGATTAGAATATAGGACAGAACAAAACATAATTTCAAGTGTTGTACACTTCTAGCCTATATCTTCAAAAAGTCTGGTGATCATAAATAAATGCATCTTCAATTGCTGGTGTCAAGGAAAAAGATTAGCAATGGAAAAATATTCATTGTAAGGTTGAGAATCATGGCCAGGATTCTGCCCTAACCGGCTGGACGGGCAGTACCGGCGCCGAGGAGTGGCGCGAACCACTCCGGTGTTGGGCCGCCCGGAAGTTGCGGAATCGCCCGCACCTTCAGGGGCTAGGCCGGCGGCGATGGGGTTGGCGCCATGCCAGGTGGCACCGAAGGGCTTGGCGCGATGCCAACTGGCGCCGAAAGGTTTCCGCTGGCTGGTGCATGTTGGCGCGTGTGCAGGCGCAATCCCAGTGCATGCGCAGGGGGGGTTCCTCTCTGCGCCGGCCATGGCGGGCGTTTACAGCAGCCGGTGCGGATAGAATGCCCCCACGGCACAGGCCCGCTCTTGGATCAGTGGCCCCGTGGGGGCACCCCTGGGGCCAGATCCCACCCCCACCCCCCCCGAGGACTCCGCAGGCCGCCCACAGAGCTAGGTCCCGCTGGTAAGGACCTTGTTTGATTTACGCCGGCAGGACTGGCCGAAAACAGGTGGTCACTTGGCCCATCGCGGAGCGGAGGATCGCAGGGGGCCACTGCCAGTCGGCCCCCGACCGCGCAACGCGATTCCCTCCCCGCCAAAAAACCAGTGCCAGAGAATCCGGCTGGCGGTGTCGGGGCGGTGGTGCGGGATTCACGCTGTCCCCCAGCGTTTTCCAGCTCAGTGGGGGGGGGGGGGTCGGAGAATCCCGCCCATAGTCTATAAATGTTAATTCACACCATTACTGGTACAGAGTAAATGTAATCCTTTGTGTACAGCTGTGTCCAAAAAAATACTAAAAAGTAAATCAAATGTAACCATTGCATTTTACAAATGTCAGTCTACATTTGTGCATTGAATTATTATTAATCATGTCTAAATGACAAATATTGTGATTCATTAACCAATTCTCTCCTCTTTCCAAGGTGTCCTGCTACACTGCCATAAGCTGCAGCAACCCTGCAGCACCTTGCTCAAATGTTTTTTTATATGTATGTCGTGCCAAAAATAATACGTTGGTCTGGATTTTCACCACAATGGAGAGCGTAGTCATTGTAGCAAAAATAGTGGATGTCCCCAAAAATAGTATCAAAATCAGCATTTACCATTTTTACGGGGCAGGTTGCGTTTCATACATGCGTAGTTCACGGGAGGCAGCTGGTCATTTAAATCATCAGCTGCCTTTACTGAAGTCAGATTTTGGCAGCCCAGGAGTGTGAAGCCCAAAGTGTGCAGTGCAGACTTAATAGGACCAGCTCTAAACTTTGTGCATTCCTTTGCATTGCTAAGCTCTGATGGTAACTCTATAATAAAAACTATAAAACTTGACTTCTTTGACTGCAAGTTTATTGTGTTCAGCAATCACTTCTCCAACAACACCACAGTGCCACCTGTGTCCCCTTTATATTTGGTACAGTTTATTAAACCATTAAAACCCAATTGCAACTTAAATACAAGGGAACATTAACTCTTTCCTAATATGGATATCCAGGGTAAGAGATACTTTTGGATCTGAGCCTCGGGCACCTTTAAGGAAGGTCTAGTGTCCTTTAGAATGGTTAAAAGTAGGGATGAAAGTGTGTAAAGAATGCATAAACTCATTAACCGTCTATCCCATTGGAAATGTCAACAGACTTGTCAAAATCAACAGTCAAAAGTGTCAGTGAAGGGCGGTGGCGCAATGGTTAGCACTGGGACTGCTGTGCTGAGGACCAGGTTTTGAATCCTGGCCTTGGGTCACTGTCTGTGTGGAGTTTGCACATTCTCCCCGTGTTTGTGTGGGTTTCACCCCCACAACCCAAAAATGTGCAGGGTAAGTGGATTGGACATGCTAAATTGCCCCTTAATTGCAAAAATAATAATTGGATATTCTAAATTTATAAAAAATAATAAGAAAAAAAGTGTCAAAAGCAACTGTCAAGAGGACCTGTCTAGTGTCAAGAAGATCTGTCAAAAATGTCACGAGGGACTGTCAAAAATACTTGTCAAAGGGAACTGCCAAGGCATTTAAAAGTTCTGCCCTTTGAAAACAAAATGTCCGGAATGTTTTGAAAAAAACCATTGCTTGCTAATTCACCCTGTCTGTTGACCTAAGGGCTTTCACTACTGGATTACTGATGCATGGCTGATTTCACAATCATCACAGTAGGTGACATATCATTTAACACTTTGATTGACAGTTACAAGTGGCTATAAACTCTTTGAAGTGAGACAATGAATTCCAATGCTTCAAGTTAGAAGGGATTATTCACTTGAATTAAATGTTTGATGTTATAAGATTTTATGTCATTTAAGAAATGTAAATGTAACAAATGAGTTTTGATAAATTGGTGCTTTTTTTCAATACGATGAAGCCTGACAATTAAACTTAAAGAATTTTATTTGATCCCATCTCTAGTTGGGCCCTGAGGTCTGCCTATGGTGAATACTGGGTGTGTTAAAATGGTAGGTGAAAGGGCAAAGGATGATTGGTGAGGCATGGGTTGGTACAAAATTGGCATGCAGTCTTTAAAGGAGGTGGGTACAAAGGCGTAGGGAAGCATGGAGGGTTATGGGGCCATGGGGGAGCCGAAAAGAGATCGGGGGTTGGCATGGAGGGTGTTGGGGCCAGCTGGCATAGGTACAGGGTTATGGGTTGACATGGATTTATGAAGGGCTATGGGGTTGGTACAGGACATTGATTGGATAGGAAAAATGGGGGGGGGGGGGTTGGTGAGGGATATTTCAATTTTTTTCTTTTTACAAAATGATTTAGACACAATGCTGGTTCCCAAGGCAGGCTTTCTGCCCAGTAGTCTCCCCACCAGGTACCCTTCTCACTACTTTTGGGGTCACTTGCCCTGGCCTCTAATATCGTCTGCAGCCCACCCCCTCTTCCCCACCCCCGGACCAGATTGGTGGAGCCAGGAATTCTGTCTCAGCACACCCAACTTGCGGATGAAAATCCAGGCCTTTATCCCCTTGTGATAAATTATATTCCTAATTAATCATAGTTTGTTTATTATTGTCCAATTTAGCTGTTATATTATGTCCAAGCTTTAATTTCAAAGAGAGAATCATATACTTACCACATCCTCTTCTGTCCAAGAATATATATCTAATGATGGCAGCAACTGTATGATGGCAACAAAAGTAATGTATAAATATTACAATGTGATCACACCGGAATAGATAAAGTGGCTACAAATGAGGACTAAACAAAATCAGCGACATGATTTTTAAATGGCACTCTATAGAATGTTAAAGACTATCCATCTAATATCTTTGTTAAAGATCTAGTGTCCCATAAATAATATTTTAAATGTGCTCTCTGATTATTACCTGCCATTATAAGCTTGTTCAAAAAAATTCTACGTCAGCACTTAATAGATTTTGTGCTGAGATCTGAAACAAATCAAAACTTTCTGTCATATCTTCATGTACCTTCCCCATCACCTTGTTTGTCTTGTTGGAATGTTATTCCGCTTCCAGCAATATATTGAGAGGTATATTGCGTTTCCTACATACATCGAGTAACATCATGATAGCAGTTTGGAATTTTAATTGAGTCATTGAGATGGAATTTCATGGAATAGATGTTTATTTCACTAATGCAGTTGGTAACTATTTTGTAAAGCATCCTAATGAAGAGCACTTCTGCTTTTTATCATCTTTGAAGTCTCTCCTTTTTTTTTTAGCTCTCTCCATTCCATACCTTCCTCTTTTAACTGGATGGTACTGTTCAGGTTTGAAATTCCGCATGGATATTTTCAACATTGCTTCTTATGGCTTCATCAGCCGGGGCATTGAGTACAAGAGTTGGGAAATCATGTTGCAGCTATATTAAACTGTGGTTAGGCCGCATTTGGATATTGTGTGCAGTTCTGGTCACATGATCAGAAGGACGTGGAAGCTTTGGAGAGAGTGCAAAGAAGGTTCACCAGGATGTTGCCTGGTTTTGAGGATGTTGGCTTTGAGGAGAGGTTGAATAACTAGGATTGTTTTCACTGGAAAGACGGAGGCTGAGGGGAGACCTGATAGAGGGCTACAAAATTATGAGAGACATAGACAGGATGGATAGTCAGAGGCTTTTTCCAAGAGTGGAAGTGTCAATTACAAAGGGGCATAGGTTCAAGGTGAGAGGGGGAAAGTTTAAGAGAGATGTGCGGGTAAGTTTTCAACGCAGAGAGTGGTGGGTGTCTGGAACGCGCTGCCGGAGGATGTGGTGGAAGCAGGCACATTAGCAACATTTAAGAGGCATCTGGATGGGTACATGAATAGGGAGGAAATAGAGGAATATGGACTGAGTATGGACAGAAGTTTTTTTTAAAGTTAGGGCAACATGATCGGCACAGGCTTGGAGGGCCTAAGGGTCTGGTCCTGTGCTGTACTTTTCTTTGTTCTTTATTCACCACCAATACAAGAAATGCATTGTAGATCATGTTGAGTAGACTGACACAGAGAGACAGTCATCAGAGATGAGCTGAGGACTGGGCAACTACACACATTAGGCAGTTTGATGTGACTATCAGTCAGTTCTGAAATTCCAACATGGATCTCAGATACCGATCTAATGCTACATTTAGAAGAGTTACCATGACACCTCAGAGAGTTACACTTTAACAATATTTTCCAAATAGCAACGTTCCACAATTATTTATGAATAGAAATAAAATGCTAACTGGATTTTAATTTTTCCTGTATGCAGCCTGATCACATTACTTAGAAATGATGGCTAGGTATTCAAATTTCTGTTAACAGCTGAATAATAGGTTTCACTTAAAATATGCACTTAGATTTTTTGATTAGATAACTTCAATAAAACACCTGGAGTAAGGATCTATCTTTTACAGTAACACTAGCAGTTCAAAAATACATTTAGTAGCATTGCCTAGCACCACATTTTATTACTAGTTAATACATATTATTCAACGATTGTCTTCATGTATTCACAATTTTAAAATGTTAATCCCATGGTATTTATTTGCGATTGATTGTGCTTCCCGGTATATTTAAGTGTTTAACTATAGATGCTGTTTAAATTAAGGAAGATATGACAAAATAATTTCAAATTTTAATGAAAAATACTAGTACAGGTGCAGTGTCTCAAAACTGGCAACCTGGGGACCGAGTCCATGCTGGGCTTCAGATCTTGCCAGTTTTCAGATCTTTGCCAGAAAATAAGTAAGTACATGAGATTAAGTGAAGAAGTTTATTTTTTATTTAAAATATACACAATAGCGAAGAAATAAAGTTTTTTGAAAAATTAAATAACAAGGTAAGTAAGGCTAATCCACAGGCTGTGCTGGATTCAAAGTATGCATGTGCCAGTGAAGCTATTAGAAACCTACAGCTTCCTGTCTGTGCGGAAACACGACCCATCAGCTACTTCAAAGAATTTCAAACACGGCGTGGATCTCACCGGCTAATAGTCAACCTGAGAACACTTGTTCACCTTCATTATCAATTAGAAAATCACTTTGTATTAATTTATTGCTTTGTATATTAATTTATTGCTTTGTATTGGGGGGGGGGGAGGGGCTTTTCTTTCTGTTTTTTCTATGCCTTGTTTATTTTATTGTTGGGAGAAAATTTGTTGTTGAAAAATTTGAATAAAAATTATTTTTAAAAAAAGAAAATCACTTTGGACTGCTCTTCGGAAGGCCCATAGTGCGGGCGCAAAACACTTATTTTCTCTCTCTCCCCCATGGTATCTTTGACCAATAAAACTGAGGGAACACTATGTAAGAAACTGTACTATAACTTGTCCAGAGGATACTTCGAGTTGGGCAGTTATATGCGGGTTCGACAGATCGGGCCAGGTCGGACTGCTTAGGTCAAGTCAGGTCGTGTGGGGTCAAGGATTGCTTGGAGCACAGGAAAAGACTGGTGCATAAAGCCGCTAAACTATTCCAGCACCCCACCGCACCAATACAGCACCTAGCCAAATTGTCCTGGTAAGTTACTAATTTAATATTGATTAAAATTGATGCATAGCGGCTTATTAAAAATGTGCAGTTTTTGGACAAGTCTGGTTCTCGGATAGCCAGATTTGAGACACTGTACTTGTAATCTCTTACACCAAATGCAGATAATTGTGTTACAAAAAAGTGCTGGCACTACAATTAAATAAGTCATTTAGCCACTTCTGGTACAATATTTCTCCACAAGAGAGAATTAGTTTTTAAATTGATTAGGACGTTGGAAAAGGTCATGCAGAAAATGTCATATTTTGTGAATCTAATACTAATATTTAGAACTTGCTTGAACTAGATTCATCAATTAACTATTTTATTAGTATTTGAAAGCACATTGGTTTTAATGCACAAAACCTTTAAAGTAAATCATTACCATATTCAAGGAAAGTATCAATAACAGACATTTGATAAACATAATCGATATGACACTTTGGTAATTTAACTTATCCTCAATTAATCAATGATTACATTGACCATGGGAGAACTAGGAAGAATACCCATCTGAATACACAATTGAGATTGGCCTCCTAACTCATGATTGGCAAAACTTTGAGGTGACTTACAAAGGCCGACCTCCCTTTGTGCTAGTGTCCACTCACCTTCTCACCAAGCAGGATTGTACAAACTTAGTTCCTCCTGTGCAAATATCTTGGGTGTTTTGGTGCGAATTATTTTGTACTGAAATGATGGGATGAGAAATCTGCAATTGGTGTTTTCAGTTTTCATGCTGAAAGCAGGGCAGGGAAAGGCAGGAAAAAAAACATGACCGTGCCTTGTTGAACCAAGTATTTGAGCTAATAATTTTTTCCTTGCTGGGTTTTTTGAATGCAAAGGAAGGCAGTGCGATTTTGCTGTATTTTTAAAAATGGGACTTGCAGAATATATTTTTTAGGAGTTGATGTCCCACTCACCAAGTAGGTGATGGAGGCGGGGGAATGGAGTGAGATTCACAAACAAAGGCAAGGGGAATGTGTCATGGTCACATTGTACTCATGAATGCCACAAAGTACAGACGTCTTGAACTATTATGACATGGTGAATGATTTCAATAAAAGACAAAACTGCTTCAGTCACAATGCTTCAAATGGTAAGCTATCTTTCATCTCATCATGGAGAATTACATTTTATTCTCATGTAAAATATCTAAACATCAGATATGCAAGCACATGTAGCATTTTCTCTTCAACCTATCATTTGTTAATTCATCAAGCTTGTGTCAAGTATATTATTTATTTTATAACATATCTGGGCATGCTGAAAGTTACAGATATAAACTAAAATCTACTCAAACATACAGAGAGAATGGAATGGTTTGTATTCTTGGGAAATTAAAAAGGGCAGCACGGTGGCACAGTGGTTAGCCCTACTGCATCACGGCACCAGGGACCTGGGTTCAATTCTGGCCTTGGGTGACTATATGGTGCTTATACTTTCTCCGTGTCTGTGTGGGTTTCCTCTAATTTCCTCCCAGTCCAAAGATGTGCAGGTTTGATGGATTACCCATGCTAAATTGCCCCTTAGTCTTCAAAGATTTGCAGGTTACATGGTGTTATGGGAATAGGGTGGGGGAGTGGGCCTAGGCAGGGTGTTCTTTCAGAGGGTCGGTGCCGATTCGATGGGCTAAATGGCCTCCTTCTGCAATGTAGTGGTTCTATGGTTCTAACATTAAAAGATTAGAAATACTTGGTATAAACAATATCAATATTGCGTATAAGGTGTAACATTTTTCCAAGAATTGGCAATGGATATTTGCTTTACCTTAATCTATCTTACAAAATCCAAATGTTTGTGCAGTTCTTCGCATAAGTGATTATTTTCATGTGTGAACCCAGTCAGTCCAGGGCTCCCCACTTCTGTCACCTCCTCCAGCTTTACAACCTTCAATGATTCTGTGTACCTCCAGCTCTGGCCTCTTGTGCAATTCCAACCACTGATGGTCATGCCTGTAGCCATGTATGTATTAACCTCTAACACTCCTCTCTCCTCGGTTCTCACTCTTTAAGACCCTCCTTAAAAACTACCCCGTTGACCATACTTTAGATGATCTCCCTCTTCATTCCAATTGTTGCTTGGTTGCTCTTCTGTGAAGTGCCGAGAGATGGTGTATTACATTAAAGGTGCTGCAGAGATACAAGTTCTTTTTGTTTTGTCGCTGGTTAGCAGTTAGGAGCAGGAACCCTTGTTGATCTTCCCTTTCTTTTACCAAAGGGCACTGCGACCAATTGGACTGCTAACTGGTAAAACAAAATTCAGCAAAGGCTAGCAGATGAATTTGGGGTCTACTGCTATGAATAGGTTAGTGTTACATTAGGTACTGGTCTTTGCTACTAGAGAGCTATCATGAATTTGAATTGAAAAATGGAGAAGTTGACTTTTTCCAAAACTTGCGATAGACATGTTAAATCCAGTAGGTGGCAGTCACATCTACTGAGCATTTCATACTGACCACATGCATGGGTCCAGATTACATCATTTTATTAATACTGAGGTAACAAAATCAGCGTGCTCTTTCACATTTTGTGTTCATCAAACACAAAGTAATGCAGCAAGAACGTTTGAGCTGAAAATAGTCCGTCAATATTATCTCAATTTCAGATAGAAATGTTGGAGGGTGCTTTAACACATTAATGGCACTATGTAAAGTGATTTGCTGTTGATTTTTTTTGTTGCAATGTTTGGTCCAAGCTACCATTATTTCTAATGCAAGAATTTGATGACCAACAGAGACGAGACCAATTAGAACTGATCAGCGAAAAATATATTTTCTTGGTTACTTGAGGATTTCCTTTAATACTGATTGGAACAGAAAGAGGGGTCAATTCAATATTCTTTCATGAGGAGAAACTTTGTAACAATTCTATTACCAGAATGGTTAACTGCTGGAAGAAGGTAATGTGTGTTATTCTGTAAATAATCTGTAGCGAAACTGGATGCAAGACTTGTTTTTTCAAATTTCCCCAAAATGAAGTCAGACTTGCCCACTAGTCATTAGTTTGCTAAATTATCTGGAACTTAATTAATAAAACAATTGCATTAGAGTTCTATGAATCAGACAATTCAGATCTATATATATTTGTTATAGACACTCTAATTTCCAGTTCACTGGATTTCTATTGGACCACAATAATGAACACATCTCAACACATTGCTATAGTTTTGAATTTGTCAGAAGCCATAATAGGAGAGAGATTTTTACCCAGTGTTAGTGAATCACCTGGGAGCAGCAAATAACAGGTGGGCAGGTTAGGTCGCACTGCATGCCTGGAAATGAAACCAACCCCCTTTCCCTTCAGTTAATTTAAATGGAAGATCTTATCTAATAACCTAAAAAGTAAATTTAAGATATCAAAAGATTAAATCTGATTTTAATGATGGTTTTGATTGACCACACGTGCAGAAATCAATGAATGATCTATGAATGACAAAGTAGAGAAGCCAGTGTTCGCATTACTCATTTCTATTCCCCCATGATACTTTGTGACTTCTTATTTGATGGCCGAAACGCTCTAATTGCTTAGTTAAGGCTCCAAGGTCATCCTGGTTCAACTTTCTCTTAAAATCACAAGTAGTATGGTAACACAGGATTTTTAGTTGCAGTGTAAAGCTTGGCTTCAATGATATTTCCACTCACTCTAGGGTCAATATTAACAATTATAGAGTGCCCTTGACTGCAGGAATAAGTAACTCCAGAGAAACCAAGGTAAGTCAAATAGTGAATGCAGTGAATTATATTACAACTATTTGGGGCTTGTTCCCTTTTGAAATAAGATTTTAGAATTCCTGCGTATCTACTTTGTGCCTCTGATTGACAGCAATAGTAATTTCTTGGTTACTTGCTGTAAATAAGTGGTAAGCTTTGTTTAAATCCCAGTACTTGACCAGGAAAGCAGCTTTCAGCAAACATACATTAAAACATGGTGATTAAAACAACAGTAATGAGATTGCTGAGCATTTGGCATTTAATTGCCAGGAATATGTAGGCAAACAACAATGTCCCAAATGAATATACCAGCAAAAACTTCTGCTCAATTAATGGTCAGGCACAAAATTAAAAGTAAAAGAATCTCCAAGACCTCTGTAACAGAGCTGTTAGGATGTTTGCTGTACATTTTTGTGCAGAGGACAGGCCTCAAAAATGGCGGAAACGCTGGCCTATTAACCATTTGGAGCCCATGATACTGATTTACCCAGCAGTGGCAAAATGCACAGCTATGTCCCACCAACTGAGCTAGGAAGGTGACCAAACTCCTTTTGGAGCAGTATCTGTAACTAGGCATCCACTGTGAAATAGGGTAGAATAAAAGCAATAGATTTAATAGCTGAGCATGAAAGAGTATAGTAGTATAAAATAGTATAAACAGTATGGGAAGGTAGGCAGGCACCATATTTGTTTCAAAACTATTACCCAGAAGGAAAGAGAACCAAGACAACTGTAAATAAGCTACTAAATTAAGTTTATTGAAAAAGGAAATAGAAAATAGATAACACACAACACAGAAAAGAAGTCCACATCAAAGCAGCCCTTAATACTCTCAAATGTTGTATAAATAGGTTTCAGGTCTTATAAAAAAATTTAGTAATGAAAAGTCAGTGATGAAATATTTGCAATTATCTTCCAACTTCTGAATTTTTAAATGTTAGAACATTTCTTTTCATAAATGGTTGCAACACTTCAGCATTTAGATTGATATTCTAACAAAGTAACAACGCTTCAATTTTTTGCCATGCATACAAATTCTGCTGAGAAAATTACTGTAAGCTCACAGCATAAATAAGGCACTAGCCTCAAAATATTAATATTTGTAGTGCATAGAATTATTGTGGGAAACAAAAACAATTCACTAGTTTCATACAATTTGTAGCTTTAATAATGTTTAAAAGCTCTATGTGACTAATCACCATCATGTGACCAGTGACCAAAATCCATCGTCATATTGATTTTTCTCCCCTTTCTGACACAGGTGGATTTGGAAGAATTCTGTTTGGCTTGCATATCTATCTGAATCCCAGACTGCATGACAGGTCCTGCTAGGTTCATTGACAGCGTATTGCCAAAACCTCTCATCATTTTCTGCAGACTTTCATTCATGCCATCTACCTCCCCGTTACTGGTAGCTGTGATCTGACATGACATCTCTGTACTGTTTGACTCCTCTGTCTTAGACTCATAGAAAGACTCTTCAGAAAACTTTGCAGTAATAGGTAAGAAAGGCTAAGTAAAAAGAGGAGAAAGATGACAGATGAATACCAGAGCAAAAATGATTAAACATCAGTATTGGAAAATATCAAGGAAAAACACAAAACTGATCTGTTTTCCTATTTTAGGTTACTCACCCATACATGCACCAGTTCTTAATCTTCCAATAAAGTTCTCCGCCACGTATTATGGGTAATGCTACCAGACAGCCAATTTTATTTGGAGATTTGTCATGACCACTGGCCCCGTGGGTCAGCACATTGTTTTCTCTTTAGGTGCACCTGGCAATCTTTTTAGCTGTTTTGTAACAACTTAGTACGTTTGTATTTACTGTAATTGTTTTCCCTTTAGGTGCCCCAGGCAATCTTTTTGGCTGCTGTGTAACAACTCAGTTCATTTGTATTTACTGTAATTGATCAGTACGCCTGTTTTCTTTTAGATTTTATTTTGATGAATACGTACATTACTTTTATCGATTACATAACAGAACAGACTATGTAAACAGACTTGGGCCATTTATTTCCATCACTTGCATATGTGGGTAATACCTTTGGTCTCATCATTTCCTAATATAATAGTTTTTAAGAGGGAATTCCATGAGTTATGAAGATAGCTAATGTAGTATCCCTTACATTTACTATGATCTTCCCTGGAAAATATTGAAGAGCCAATGTACACCAAGACGATATTCTCATTATTTGTGACAACCTGTGTTAAGGATATCCCTCCAGGAACGTTTACGAATGCTGAAACTAATGTTTCGTCCAGAAGGTTTTCAAAAAGATTGTCCAAACTTGCATAAAGCTAAAAATATTTTATCAAATGATGTAACAGATTAATTTTCTCACACTTTGCACATCAGAAATGATGCAGATAGAATAAAACTTGAGAAGACTAAAGTGAAAGCACTGTGAAGCTGAAGGCTTGCCAGAGCTCAGATGTCAATATGTTCCCTAAAGAGCAGAGCACCTCAAACGTTGTCCCATGTTGGCCGGCAAAGTAAATTACCCATCTTACATGCAGGAGAACAAATGAAGAGTTATAGTTTTATTTTTTAGCTGTGTATTAGGTGATTTTTTTTCACCATAGTAAAATGTGAATAATACTCATAGCATTAAAAAATCATAGTTAGGTTATGCAAAATCTGAAGAATATGGCAGTATATAGCTATGAACACTTACAGGAGCATTGGACTGTTCCACCAACTTTTGCTCCCACACTTTCAAACGCCTTTCTCGTTCCTTCAACTCCTGTTCTTTTGTGCTCAGATCTCGCTCAAGTTTCTTAAGTCTTTCCAAAGTGGCTTCTATTTCGCATCTGTAGGAAACAATCACAGCACTCACTAATGAGAACAAATTGTATTGGATTCCTACTTCAATTCTAATTAAATTTCACTGACTTCCTAGGTAATCACACACCAGTACTGGGTTAGTGCCACACCATTTTGAATTCACCACAATGTGCTAAATATTTTAGAGATTATAAATATGTAAACAAAAATTATTTTATGGTTCCACGATTATTTTTAGTCTCAGGATTATTATCTAAAACAGGCGATGAACAGAAATTTTGTCCCACGTCCGGGATTTACCTGGCTCGCCACGCCTCGGGAGATCTAATGAGACGTTGTGATCTGGATCCTGCCAATTGTGGGCGGGATTAGTATTTGGCAAATGTGCATATTAGTGTGAGTAGCTACTCTCACTCTAATATGCAGCTCACCTGATCTATCTGAGGCATCGGGATCTAACCCCTTCGTCTCGGGGGGGTCTCACTGTCAACTAGGCCAAAAATAACCAACATACATCACTCAGGAATACATTGCTATTCATCAGAATTTCCTTTTTACAGAGGAAGTGAACCATTAAAATGTAAAGATATGCCCCATAAAACTCTTCTTTTTAGACATTTTGTCGGGAAAATCCATATTTTTCATCGAATTTCGTTATTTTGGTATCATCTGACCTGTTATTAGCCTCCCTTTTGCAGACTTATTTTCTATTGGTGCATTTTACAAATACAAAAGTATTCTTTACATAAGGTGTCAAACAGCACATCCAGCAACCTGCTCCCCAATAACCCCACACTTCACTCCCATTCCCACTACCAGAACAAGTAAATTCTCCCACCTCTACTCACATAACTTCCCAGTGTTTCAGTCTAATACTTTTTTTGCATTCTTTGAGTAAGCACAACTTAGATGTTTGAAAAATAATAATCTTTACTATTGTCACAAGTAGGCTGACATTAACACTGCAATGAAGTTACTGTGAAAAACCCCTAGTCGCCACATTCCGGCACCTGCTCGGGTACACTGAAGGAGAATTGAGAATGTCCAAATTACATCTTTCGGGACTTGTGGGAGGAAACCGGAGCACCCGGAGGAAACCCACGCAGACACGGAGAGAACACATAGACTCCGCACAGACAGTGACCTGAACGGGAAATCGAACCTGGGACCCTGCCGCTGTAAAGCAACAGTGCTAACCAATGTACAACCGTGCCGCCTTTGCATAATGGTGGAAAATTAAGGTTATAGAGGACAGCAATTTTGTAATTGAAGTTCCCTCACGTCATTGCTCACTGCCAGAACACAGCAGCTGGTTTTGACTTGTTGGGACCGTTTGGGAGTAACGCGTGTGACATGCATGTTGAGAAATAGATTGCCATCTATCATAGCAGGCAGATGCTTCTGATTGGTTCATGTTGATGTAAAAGTCTATAAATATTGGTGATGTCTTTTCATTTGCCCTACCATGACTGTAATTTGAAACTATTAACAACTGAACCTGTTCAGCTACTCAAATTTTATAAGTTTCAGTTTTCTATCGCCGGTTTGTTTTAATGTAGCAGAAAGAGGATTTCTAATTGCTATATTTCCTGTTTTCTGACAGAAGTATACCTTGAATTTTAAATTTTATCAACACCTTCACTCACAATTAAAGTTGGCCCATTTTAAGTACTGCCTGTGTGGCCTGACTGCTGTGGCTAATTGTAGCACCCCTGTAAATTGTGCCAGCTGAGATCAGCTATCGCCCAGCTTCAATCCTTGATCTGTGTGGAGTTATGATCTCCATGGCTCAGTACCATACCAGGTAGTGCATTACCTACTGAGCCATTGGGATAATAGAGGTCTGCATGTTTTAAAGGTGAGTGGATTGTATATTTCCTAAGAATCTAAAGCGGAATTAAAGTGGGGCTGTTTAACACAGGGCTAATTCGCTGGCTTTGAAAGCAGACCAAGCAGGCCAGCAGCACGGTTCGATTCCCGTAACAGCCTCCCCGAACAGGCGCCGGAATGTGGCGACTAGGGGCTTTTCACAGTAACTTCATTTGAAGCCTACTCGTGACAATAAGCGATTTTAGGGCTTCACGGTAGCATGGTGGTTAGCATCAATGCTTCACAGCTCCAGTGGTCCCAGGTTCGATTCCCGGCTGGGTCACTGTCTGTGTGGAGTCTGCACGTCCTCCCCGTGTGTGTGTGGGTTTCCTCCGGGTGCTCCGGTTTCCTCCCACAGTCCAAAGATGTGCGGGTTAGGTGGATTGGCCGTGCTAAATTGCCCGTAGTGTAAGGTTAATGGGGGGATTGTTGGGTTACGGGTATACGGGTTACGTGGGTTTAAGTAGGGTGATCATTGCTCGGCACAACATTAAGGGCCGAAGGGCCTGTTCTGTGCTGTACTGTTCTATTCTATTCTATTCTATTTCCTATATGCTGCTGGTGACAAATCTGTTTTCTTAGTGTGGTGGAAGTCATCATAAAAAAAGAAATTAATTAAAAATGTATCCTGCCGGCATGCCAGTGATCACACTGGAATTAAATAATTGCTTTTCAGAACACACACATGGTATGAGGTAACTGTAATTTGTCACCTAACCATTATGTCCTGCAGGCTACGATACTAATATCAAAATATCACAAATTTCTTACAATTTGTTCTTTAATGTTTAAAAAAGAATGATGTGGCAGACTTAAGCAGCCTACAATTTTCACAGCTAAGTGTCAAATTATCTCCTACAAACTTATCCCATACATGGAGATTACTGTGATAGTTTATCTTAAAGCCAGTACTACTTTGTGCATCACTCAAACTGTAAAGAAACTCTCCCAATACCCAACTGCAAAAGTTAGTATCTTTCTTATCCATCACAATTTCTCAAATGTGCTATTTGCTAATCTACCATACCTGTCATAGTCTCTACCTCTATTGCTCATTATTTCCATTATCAAATTTGATCTATGTCCCCACCAATGTTCTATCACTCACTTTTCTTTAAAGAACCATGGGCTGGATTCTCTGTTTCAGCGGGCACTTAGCGTTTACAACGCCAAAATTGGCGCCAAAACCTCACCAATGCTGAGACCGGTGAGGATAAAACTTCTGGCTCCCGTGCCGAAAATGGCTGGAGAATGGCTGGGTCCATGGCCCCGCATGTGCACGGCGACGACCTGCAGTGGTTGCGCTGTACAACATGGTGTCGGCAGTGCGTGGACCCGACCCACCAAATGCAACCACACAGGCCATCCTCTGGCCACCCCCCCCCCACCTGTCCCCCAGCCCTCGTGGAAGCCCTCCCAGCCAGCAGCATGGGTCCCGGCTGAGTGTGGTGGCGCTGGACACAGGCTGCAGCCGCCATGCCGGGTTCCCGGCCATTCAGACCACACATCAACCGCGCAGTAGGAAACACGGCCCATTGGGGGTAGAGCATCGTGGGAGGTCCTGCCGATGACGTGAGGCACGCAACAACACCATTCCGGAGGGGGTAGAGACTCGAAAACTGGCGTCAAACCGGCGCCGCCCCCGGTCAAAAGGGATTCTCCGCCTGATCGCCAATTACGATATCGCCATCGGGCAACGGAGAATCCTGCCCCATTTTCTTTCTGCTAGTTTCTCATGGCAAATCTACCATAGCACCTTGGGTGGAATTCCGTTGTGGCCCCATCGGCAAGTCAATGGTGGGCAGGCACTGGAATGTGACGGGAGTGTAGACATTGGCTTCAAAGCAGCGGGAATCTTCCACCCAGGCCTGTTTCTCTGCAACGCCAGCAGAAACACACATCTGCACCAACGTGGCATACAGATTCCGGGACTCAACTGAATAATGCCTGGGGCTGCCTCTGGAGTTTGAAATGGAGACTGCGAGCAACTCTGAACCACCACACCAGTGGGGGGAGAAGCATCCACAGGTGGACCTTCCAGATTCATGTAATTGAGGAATTCCATCTTCCAGCTTCAGAATGTTCCAGAGATCCATCTGAATTTTCAGGAGATCCATCTTCTTTCTTCAATAGTGGGTCAGTTATGTTGGGCGCCTTTTCAGTACGGTGCCCGGATACATGGCAGACGATGTGCCATGAGGAGTGTCCTGCCACAGAATACAACGTCAAACCCCCGGTTGCATAATTAATGAGGTCAGGGTCAGGAGAGGTGGTGTGGTTTCCCGCCAGCCTCAGCACTGGAAACACTCCCAAGCTCCCGCCTGGCGACGAGACTTAGTTCCCAGATAGAAGAATTCCACCCCTTAAATCTATTTTGCACTGAACTGATCTCCAAATTCAATTTTCCAATTGACCATACTCTGAATTCCTTCCAGAAATGGAACAATGCTGTCCAGACCAATACTTCACCAACATGACTGAAGAATTACTGCACCTAGAGAATCATAGATCAGAGAATGTTTACAGCACGGCGAAAAGCCCTTCGGCCCATCATTTTTTTTCATTAAGCACCTATCTACTCTAATCCCATGTTCCAGCACTTGGTCCATAGCCATGCGTGCTGTGCTCAGCTAAATATTTCTTAAATGTTGTGGGGGTTCCCCCCCTACCCCACTTTTAGGCAAGGAGATCCAGATTCCAAACACCCTCTGGGTGAAAAGGTTTTCCCTCACCTTCTCTATAAACCTCCGATCCCTTACCGTAAATCTATGCCCCCTCAATATTGACCTCTCCGCTAAGGGAAAATGCTCCTTTTCCTTCCTATCCACCATATCTATGCCCCTCAGAATTTTAGACAGAGATCCCCCCTCTTTCTTCTCTGCTCCAGGGAAAACAACCCCAGCCAATCCAGTCTCTCTTGATAGCTAAAACACCCCAGCCTAGGCAACATACTGATGAATCTCCTCTGCATCCTCTCTAGTGCGATCACTTCTTTCCTTTAGTGTGGTGACCAGAACTGCACACACTACTCCAGGTGTGGCCCAACCAGTATTTTTGTAAGCTCCTTTATAACCTCCCTGCTCTTATAATATATACCTCAACTAATACGTCAACAAGGGGCTGGTTTAGCACACTGGGCTAAATCGCTGGCTTTGAAAGCAGACCAAGGCAAGCCAGCAGCACGGTTCAATTCCCGTACCAGCCTCCCCGAACGGGCGCCGGACTGTGGCGACGAGGGGCTTTTCACAGTAACTTCATTGAAGCCTACTCGTGACAATAAGCGATTTCCATTCATTTCATTCATAAAGACAAGTATCCCATAGGCCTTTACCATCTGTCCTGCTGTCTTCATAGAATCCCTACAGTGTAGGAGGAGGCCATTTGGCCCATCGAATCTACACCGACCCTATGAAAGGGCACCTCACCTAAGTCCACCCCCCCTGCAAGCCTGTAACCGCACTTAACCTTTGACACTAAGGGGCAATATTAGCATGGCCAATTCATCTAACCTGCACATCTTTGGACTGTGGGGGGGAAACTGGAGCACTTGGAGGAAACCTACGCACACATGGTGGGAATGTGCAAACTCGACACAGTCACTCAAGGCCGGAATTGAACCCAGGTCCCCGATGCTGTGAGGCAGCAGTGCTGCCACTGTGCTGCCCTGCTTCAGGGATGTATGGACATGCACACCAAGGTCCCTCTGATCCGCTGTATTTCCTAGGGTCATACCGTTTATTGTATATTGTTAGTCCTCCCAAAATGCATCGCCTCACACTTTTCATGGTTAAATTCCTAGCTTATCTCTGCAAGGGTAAGGCTTGTAACCTCCTCAAAATTCGCAGATTGCCACTCCGTAGAGACTTGCCTTTGTTTGAAACCCAAAGCCTCTGTCTTGCTTGACCTTCCTGACTCAGGTCGGGTGAGACTGAAACAGCGAAGCAGCTCAGGGGCAACCGCAGTGAAGTGTAAAAGGAACGTAGCAAAGGAGAACACGCCCTCTTTTTACTGATATAAAACAGGTGAGTTTAAAGGGACCATTGAAGGGGAGAAGGTAAGTTTCAGAGGTGAATGAACAGGATGTGGGTTCGCACAACCGGAGGGATCAATGGGGTTAGGGTGGTGTTTGTTGGGGGGGATGTTGAGGGACCCTCTGGGGGATCAGGATGGGGCTGGTGATGGGGGGGTGGACAGTGTGGTACTTGGTCTGGGTCTTTAAAATAGTTATCCTGAAGTTAGAAGTGCTTTTTGGGAGTAACTATGGGTGTTACTTAGTTACTGGCAGAAGTTAGCAAACTAAATTATTTTTTCAGATGATTCCCAATCCAACAGAATTGTCCAGGGGAAGTTAGTGTTTCACGACAATTGCTGGGTAAACCTTTACTTCCAAGAGGGATGCTCCAGAGCATCTTTGGGGTTCCCCCCAAATGCAATGCTGGAAAGCCAAGATGTTATGGCCCAAAGTTTGTTAAAGCCACTGTGCCAAACTGGTAAAACACAGGTTGCCAGCTGCCACAAGTGGAGGTTCCCCAATCAATCACATTTTTAAAACAATTTAGAGGACCCAATTATTTTTTTCCAATTAAGGGGCAATTTAGCGTGGCCAATCCACCCACCCTGCACATCGTTGGGTTGTGGGGATGAAACCCACGCAGACACGGGGAGAATGTGTAAACTCCATACGGACAGTGACCCAGGGCCGGGATTCGAACCCAGGTACTCAGCACCACAGTCCCAGTGCTAACCACTGTGCCACGTGCCGCCCTCAATCACATCTTTAAGGAAATGTATTGAGCAATGAGCAGTCTTGACTTTGCGCACCCTTTAATAATCCTTGACTACTCCTGTACTCATACCCATCAGGGCAGGCAGGGTCTCAACCTCTCTACTGCGGAGAGGTAGAAAATGTTAACGACTGGGAGAATAATGAATGAACTTGTTAAAGTAATTATTTGTGGGATAAATAGATTAACACTTAACTGCAAGACGTGCTATTATATACATAATTTTTCCAGCTTACTTCGATAGAATAAGCCAAATATGTTTATAGCATACATGATTTTTGCATGATTTGTTGGGGGAATCATCTTCTCCTTTTAGAAGCATTTCTCCCATATGTGCCTGGCTTGTTTCTCAATAAACAGTGTACCAAAAATGTTTTATTTAAACAGGTCTATATTTTGCTTGTTACAACACCCATAATCATCAACCATCTTTAGAGTCAACTATTTCTGTTGCTGCTCAAGAAATTTAGTTTAATATTTTAATCCTATTAAAGCTATGAATAATTAATCCAATCTAAAAAATAATGTCTGCATCACAGTACTGACCCAATCTTTAAAATAAGAAACATATAGTGCAGTATATTAATCACAATAACAAACTGCACACTTTAGAAGGCATGACGCAGATGTTGCACAGTATACAGCTGTAATATGCAAACCGTGCAATGCACATTGGTCTCCGCTGAGTCACTGCCACTATGTTTTCAGCAATGAGCAATGCTATTTATATGGTCTCATGTGACACATAAAAATAACTCTTCACCTCATGCTCATGTTCACTTTTTCCATTCAGACTGTAAATGTTTGCTATAATTGATTATCTTGATGCGACAATTTGATTGCAAACTTTCATGGAATGTATTACAGCCCATTTGTGTTGTTCTACTTGTAATTAAACATTTTCTTCTGCCAGGAATTTCTTTTTACGTTCAACATAGTTCAGAATTAACTGCTGTCTTGAATAATGCCAGTAATTACTTAATACAGACCTGAGTGAGAACCATTGAACATCAGTGTGTGTTTATTACAATCCATACAAAATGTAGCTATTTTCCCAGTCATCCACTTGTATCTGAAGCTGTCCTATCAATGGATCCCAACAATACAATTTTTAATTTTAGTTAAACGTCCTGTCAATTAGTCATTCCAAATAATTTTAATACCCTCCTATGCCTTCATCGCATGCACCTGTAACTACTTTGCTGTGATTTTCCTCGGCTAGTATTATTTTCCCTCCCAATAATTTTCAACCACCCCTTTCTGAAGACACTGGGCGCGATTCTCCGAAATGGAGAGAAACAGCCATGCCGGAGTGAAACCCGGAGTGTTTCACTCCGGCGTCGGAGGTCGCTCCTCGCCCCCTATTCTCCCCCCCCCCCCCCGAGGCTAGGAGCGGCGGCGCGTGAATTTTGCGCGCCGGGCCTTGACGCTTTCGTCAAAGCGGCGCGCCGGGAATGACACGGCCGGCGGCGCCCAAGTGACATCAGCCGCGCATGCGCAGGTTGGCCAGCGACAACCCGCGCATGCGCGGTTGCCATCTTCCCCTCCACTGCCCCGCAAGACATGGCGGCTTGATCTTGCGGGGCGGCGGAGGGAGAAGAGTGCGTCCTTTAGAGACGCCAGCCCGACGATCGATGGGCACTGATCGCGGGCCAGACATCTCATGAGCACGCCTGTGGTGCTCGATCTTCCCTCCGCCCCAACACTTACCGGTCGCGCGATGTTCACGCCGGCAGCGACCATGTGTGGTTGATGCCGGCGTGAACCGGTCGGGTTCGCCAGGCCGCCAGAGTGCCGATTCTCCCACCCGGGGGGGGGGGGGGGGGGGGGGGGAGGAGAATCGCGGGGGTGCCAGGGCGGCGTGTCGTGATTCGCCCGGCCCTCCCGCATTCTCCCACCCGGCGTGGGGAGCGGAGAATCGTGCCCACTGGGTGGGACTTTCCACGTACTCCTCCGGCATGTTTAGCGGTGATGGCCTGCCATCGGCTGCCACAGGATCTTCTGTTTCCTCTGGCGAGAATGGCTGGAAATCCCGTCCACTGATTCTGGTTCAATGACTGGCAACCACCCTCCTTCCAATATCTCAACCAAATGACCATTTTTCAGCTGTAAGCCCAAACAGTAAGTGCTGGTAAGATTTTCAACTTGGATCAATACTTCAAAATTCATATTGGTTAAGAAGAAAGCAGAAGTAATGGAAACATTCTATGACCAACTGCATCGGCCAATGCTAATATTGATGTAGTTTATGCTATGTTCGTGATCAAAGACTTTCCAACATATACCATCCCTCAAAGGTGCCAAGGACATAGTAATTAAGCACCACTCAGTTATTCAGACTAAAGCTGAGTTTCTGGCTGCACAGGTTAGAAAGTCAAAATCCATGACCCCCCCCCCCCCCCCACAATACGTATGCCAATAATTACATCATACCCACGCAACCATTTGTGTTTATTATTCCATTTCAATAACTATTAAGATTGTCAAACATGATGGCAAAGCTGAGCGAAGATTAAGAATTATGGGATGTTTAAAGTTACTTTGTGGGATTGAAGAATCAAGTTAATTTCAAAGTGATAATCTCTATTTAAGCTGCCAAAAAGCATCTAAATACAGGTTAAAGCTAACAATACTTTACCTATTTACATATTTTGGATTGGCAACATTTTGTAGTGATACTGTGCTATTGAGAGTGGATGTGCAGCAGCTCTGAAGACTATCAAGGAGGCAAACTCACATACATAGAAGATTTTGGCCTTTCGAGCCTGCTCTGCCATTCATCATGATCATGGCTGATCATCGAACTCAATAGCCTAATCCTGCTTTCTCCCCATAGGCTTTGATCCCATTCTCCCCAAGTGCTATATCTAGCCGTTTCTTGAATATATTTAATGTTTTAGCATCAACTACATCCTGTGGTAATGAATTCCACAGGCTTTACTTGAGAAAGGACGTACTGGCGCTGGAGGGTGTGCAGAGGAGATTCACTAGGTTAATCCCAGAGCTGAAGGGGTTGGATTATGAGGAGAGGTTGAGTAGACTGGGACTGTACTCGTTGGAATTTAGAAGGATGAGGGGGGATCTTATAGAAACATTTAAAATTATGAAGGGAATAGATAGGATAGATGCGGGCAGGTTGTTTCCACTGGCGGGTGACAGCAGAACTAGGGGGCATAGCCTCAAAATAAGGGGAAGTAGATTTAGAACTGAGTTTAGGAGGAACTTCTTCACCCAAAGGGTTGTGAATCTATGGAATTCCTTGCCCAGTGAAGCAGTTGAGGCTCCTTCATTACATGTTTTTAAGGTAAAGATAGATAGTTTTTTGAAGAATAAAGGGATTAAGGGTTATGGTGTTCGGGCCGGAAAGTGGAGCTGAGTCCACAAAAGATCAGCCATGATCTCATTGAATGGCGGAGCAGGCTCGAGGGGCCAGATGGCCTACTCCTGCTCCTAGTTCTTATGTTCTTATGTTCTCACCACACTTTGGGTGAAGAAATGTCTCCTCATCTGTGTACTAAATGGTTTACCCTGAATCCTCAGAGTGTGACCCCTGGTTCTGGGCACACCTTTTACAATGCATAAGAGACAGCATAAAATACAGGCTTTTTCCCTATCGACCCTCAATTCACACAATAAGATAGCAGCACTCAGATGTCGCAGATCTTGGTATGTTACTTTTCGAGTACCATACCAATGATTTAGCAACAATAAATTGGTGGTGGCATTTCCCATATATTCCAAAGCTTAAAGGCTTAATAGATTAAAGTAATCACCATGCATGGTGAAAGATGATACAAGCCTACCTCCACTGAGCTTTGTTGTGCAAGAAGGAATTGCACTGGTCCGGAAGTTTGCTATCGTGTGACATAATCTCAAGAATCCCTAAGATCTGCTTAAAGTTTGGCCTTCCCTGTAGGAAGCAACAACAAACAAACATAAATGTAACAATCAAATAACATACTCTGCTGTACATAATGTCTTCTATTAATTGAACGTAAATGGAAAATAAGGATGTTGATAGTTGGCAGAAATATACACATAAAAAAAAGCTGAGATGTTCCATTACTAACTGACCATACATTTGTTGGTACAAAGACTGGGACTACAATAAGTAATGTGGACATAAGAATAAAGTCAGTGAGAGACATTGACAGATTCAGGCTTAAAATTTTTGCAGACATGGTTAGGTATTCGATCATCCCTATAGGACCAAAAATGTTAAATCCAACTATCATTTAATAGCAAAGATCCAAAGAGATTTAGAGGTCCATATGCATAGATCACTAAATTGTAACAGATACAAAAAAAAGTTCACGTTCTTAATTAGTTGATCTTTTCTCGACACCCTAGCGATGACTGTAACATTACATTCTGTAGTCTCTCCTTCCTTCCCTATGTACGGTATGTGCATGCAAGAAACAACACTTTTCACTGTATACTAATACATGTGACAATAATAAATCAAATCAAAAATTAATTAAAGGGCAAGTATGTGAAGTGGAGGAAATTTTGCCATATCTATCTTGAGTATTCATACAGTTTAGGGCATTGCACATCAGTGAGGAGGTACTGGCCTTGGAAGCAAAACAGTGTAAATTCATCAATAATGAATAATACTCCAAGGATTGGATTGTGAGGAAGGATATGAATGCAAGGGAGTCATGTGACCTGTTCTGAAGTCTGTCTAACAACAAGCCTGGGTAATGTGGCTGTTAAAAGGGAAGTTCAGATTGTTTTGATGGAAAAAAGGTGCAAGGTGTTCACACTTGAAAACAAAAGCAGCAACAACAATATTTACAGTTGTTAGACTGCTAAACTCCAAAGTTCCAGGACGGTGTTGAGAATGTAAATAGTTGTTTTAAATTGATCATTTACTACCAATATAAAAGAGAAAGGAGAGTTACTCAGCATTTCTACCTGGATACATGCCCCATGTGATTCACATTGCCATGGAGATGGGTTTTGAGAGGGAAATGGTTTCTAAGGTATCACTGAAAATTCAGAAAGACAGTCTACCAGTATCTCGAACAGAGGGAGCAGTTAGAGGCTGGAAGTCTCCAAAGTTTACCACGCAGGATTGAGGATGAGAGCACATGCTTAGATGAAAAATACTTTCATGCAGATTTCAAATGAGGCTGAGCGATTTGCCTAGCTTGTGGTAAAGGGTAAATCTCACACTGTGAAAAGACAATTTTAGGGTTAAATTTTATCAGGCTCCGAAAGGAAAGGAGTTAGGAATTGCTTTGGGCTGGATTCAGAAAAACAGAATGATCATTTAAAGGACAGTGCAAAGTATACCGGTGAAGTGGGTTTTTTGGTTGCGCTACGAATAAAAGGGGAAAGTTCTGTTCTGTAGTTTAAAGTACAAGTTGTTGATAAAAAAGTGTTTAGTGTGGTGCTTTTAATCTGTTTGTTACAATAAAAGTCAAAGGCTTTCAACTGGGAGCTTGAATTTCTTTTTTTTACATTATCGGTCTCTCAATTGTAACAGCTTGTATTCAATGAAATAAAGAGGGTTTTATGGGATTTTGAAAGATATTGACAGGGTATGTGGAAAATGTTAGCTGGTAGGGGAGTCTAGGGCAAGGAGATACAACCATCAAATGAGCATCAGTACCTTTGGTGAGAACCTAGGAAATAATTCTCCATGCAAAGGATGGTGGAAGAGTGGAAACTAGAATCATCAAATCCAACAGTGCAGAAGCTGGCCATTCAGCCCATCACGTCTGCACCAACCCTTTGAAAGAGCATTCTACCTAGGATCAAACCCCCACCCTATCCCCGTAACCTAACCTAACCTTTTGCTCACTAAGGGGTAATTTAGCATGGCCAGTCCATCTAACCTGTACATCCTTGGACTGTGGGAGGAAACCAGAGCACCCGGAGGAAACCCACGCAGACATGGGGAGAACATGCAAATTTCACAGTCACTGAAGGCCAGAATTGAACCCGGATTTCTGGAGCTGTGAGGCAGCAGTGCTAACCACCGTGTCACCGTGCCACCCTACTACTCCCACAAAAAGCAGATGCTGGCTCAATTAAACATTTTACATCTGAGATTGATAGAATTTTGCGAGACAAAGATATTTTATAAAAGTCTTTGGAACCAAGGCAAGTGGATAGAGTTAAGGTATAGAGATCAGCCAGGATTTCATTGAATGATGGAACATGGGCTGAATGGTCAATTTTTATCTTCCGATTTGAATCAAACAGCTGATTATTTATGGATAATCATATCGCTAAAATCTTTTATTTCCTTATCTTTACACCTTTTATCCTTGAAATAGTGTGTCGGAGCCAATGCCTTTCTACAGCATCAACAACAGTGGCTGATGTTCCAGTGGCATTTAATCCCCTTCTGCAATAATCACAATCAAGTCCAACAATGTGGTTACTGTGATTGACAGTACGACTGCCTTTGCAAAGAAAGGAAAGTGGACGTGTAAAGCACTGACTGACTTCTAACAGCAACACAAACTTGAAAAGTAAATGCCAGAGGTACTTAATGCTTTAAATAGCTCCGTGCTGAATATAAAAAATGCAAACGTAAAATATCAGTGTCTAAAATGATTTTGGTGATTCAGAAGTTCTATCGGTCCTTTTCTGTTAAAAGGAGAATAGCCAAGAGTGAATGCCCGGTTTTCCTGTTGGCAGCTACTCTTATAAATATGTCCTTCATTGTTGACAGCAGAAGATCACTATTGCATTCATCTTGAAATCTGTTCCCAGATTCACTGGCTCCACTTCTGGCCTATTGTGAGTCATGACATCAATATGCAGTACATCTAGGCCAAGTGGTGAAGCTCTTGAACAGTACTAGGTTTTTCGGATAATTAATACTGATTATATTTTTATGGGAGGGAAAGATGCAGTTTTAGTAATATTAGCTTTGAGAAGGATAATGGCGGCACAGAGATGTGGCATACCGCTGATTGTGACAAGCTGCCCACTTCGAACTAAGACCTACGGTGACACTATTCTGCAGCATTTATGCATAGGGAAGCAAGGCAGTATTGTCAATCGGACCTCCCATGGACATATGAAGGGCCGCATTGAGGAGCAACATAAACGGTAGTTAGGGACCATGGAGTTTGGTACAATGCAATATGATTGCAAAATAAAAGTACCATTTCTGAGTTTGTAGACAAGAACCACAGCTGTTTTATTCCTTACATTTTCCACATGTACAGTGCCCTACCTCACAATCAGCACATTTTCGGAACATTGCATAAGGACCTTCAGAGGTCTACAACATGTGCATTGTCATGCATTACTGGGACGCTAAGGGCACTTTTATACCCAACATGTGGTCCCAGGAGATGGCGCCCAAAAAGAGATCCTTCACCACCAAGAAATGGTCTCTTCCATTTATCTCGTTACCTCATTTATAGAAAGTTAAGTGGAGGCTGATGGCATCTTTGAGACCCATGAAAATGTGGGTCTCCAAAGGCTACAAATTTTGTTCTACATAATACTGTAAGTAAGCAGCAGCAGCAGAATCTCCTCAACAGCCCCCTCCCCTCAAAGCAACATAGTCATCAATAGCATTTCCTCAATGGACAAAAAGGTTGCAGTACTTACTTTGGGATCCGTTACCCAGCACTGGTGCAGCACTTGTGCAAAACTGGCAGGACAACCCTTCGGAATGGTCAATCTCTGTTAAAATAGGACATAATTTACACAAAAATAAACAAAAAAATCCACTAATAATTGAACCCACCAAGCTGGGATTTTTTCAAGTTCCTTCCCTCCACAAGACGACAGCACCCTCCTGCAGTAGAGTTTCAAGGATACCCTGGTTATTTCATTCAAATGCTTTTTATAGATTTGTTCAAAGGATGTGAACATCATTGGTAAGGTCAGCAATTACTGCCCAGCTTTAATTGCCCTTGAGAAAGTGGTGGTGGTTCTTGAAAAAAGTAGAGATTTTCAACATGAGGGTCCTTGATTTGTACTTCAAGATGGAATAAAGCAAAAGTAACGTGCTCATTTACAAACTTGCATTACTTGGCACTAAACAAAATAAGGTCCCATATCTTACCTGTTCTTCAGCTTTTTAAAATTTGAGATGCCAAAAAGTATATCCAGAAATATGCTTCAAGAATTATGCATTTATATGTATACTCACATACATGTGAAATAAATTCTTGTTACATTTTAACGGTGCCAATATTGGGAGAGCTGTCTCACAGGCTAGTCAAGCAATAGCCTGACATGGTCATACTCATGGAATCATACCTTACAGATAACATCCCAGACACCACTATCATCATCCCTCGGTATATCCTGTCTCACCGGTAGGACAGATCCAGCAGAGGTGCTGATTACCACATACCGTCCACCGTCAGCTGATCTACCAGTACTCCTCCATGTTGAACACTACTTGAAGGGAGCACTGAGGGTGGCAAGGGCACAGAATGTACATAGGGTAGGGGACTTCAATGTCCATCACCAAGAATGACTCGGTAGCGCCACTACTGACCGAGCCCTAAAGGACATAACTGCTTGATTGGGTCTGCGATAGATGGTGAGAGAGGGGAATACATACTTGACTTCATCCTCACCAACCTGCCTGCTGCAGATGCATCTGTCCATGACAGTATCACTAGGAGTGACCACCACACAGTCCTTGTGGAGACAAAGTCCTGTCTTCACAATGAGGATACCCTCCATCGTGTTGTGTGGCACTATCATTGTGCTAAATGGAATAGATTCAGAACAGGTCTAGCAACTCAAGATTGGGCATCTATGCGGCACTGTGGGCCATCAGTAGAAGCAAAATTATACTCAGCCACAATATGTAATCTCATAGCTTGGAATATCTCCCACTCAAGCCAGGGGATCAACCCGAGTTCAATGAAGAGTGTAGGAGGGTATGCCAGGAGCACCATCAGGCATACCAAAAAATATCAACATGGTGAAGCTACAACACAGGACTACTTGTGTGCCAAACAACATGAGCGGCAAGTGATAGACAAAGCTAAGCGATCCTACAAACAGACCAGATCTAAACTCTGCAGTCCTGCCACATACCGTTGTGAATGGTGGTGGACAATTAAACAACTCACTGGAGTAGGAGGTTCCATAAATATACCCATCCTCAATGATAAAGGAGCCCATCACATCAGTGAAAAACAATGCTGGGGCATTCACAATAATCTCCAGCCATAAGTGCTAAGTGGATGATCTATCTCGGTCTCCTCCAGAGATCCCCAGCATCACAGATGACAGTCATCAGCCAATTCGATTCACCCCTTGTTATATCACGGAATGGCTGAGGGCACTGGATACAGCAAAGGCTATGGACCCTGACAGTATTCGGGCAATAGTACTGAAGACTTGTGCTCCAGAACTTCCTGTGCCCCTAGCCAAGCTGTTTCAGTACAGCTACAACACCGGCACCTATCCGGCAAAGTGCAGAATTGCCCAGGTGTGTCCTGTACACAAAAAGCAGGACAAATCCAACCCAGCAATTACCACACTATCAGTCTACTCTCAATCATCAGCAAAGTGATGGAGAGAGTCATTAATGGTGCTATCAAGCCTCATTTACTCAGCAATAACCAGCTCACTGACACTCAGTTTGGGTTCCGCCAGGGTTACTCCGCCCCTGACCTCATTACAGCTTTGATTTAAGCATGGACAAAAGAGCTGAACTCCAGAGGTGAGGTGAGAGCGACTGCCCTTAACATCAAGGCAGCATTTGATCGAGTATGATGTCAATGAGCTCCAGCAAAACTGGAGTTAATGGGAATCAGGGGGAAACTCTCCACTGGTTGCAGTCAAAACTAGCGCAAAGGAATTTGGTTGTGATTGTTGGAGGTCAGTCATCTCAGTCCCAGTTCATCACTGCAGGACTTCCTCAGGTTAGTGTCCTAGGCCCAACCATCTTCAGTTGCTTCATTAATTCAACACAAGGTCAGATGTAGGGATGTTTGCTGATGATTACACAATGCTCGTCACCATTCGCGAGTCCTCAGACACTGAAGCAGTCCACATGCAAATGCAGCAAGACCTGAACACCATCCAGGCTTGGGCTGACAAGTACCAGGCAATGACCAACCCCAATAAAAGAATCAAACAATCGCCCCTTGACATTCAATGCCATTACTGTCACTGAATCCCCCACTATCAACATCCTGGGGCTTTTTAAAAATAAAAGTAATGGGGTTACCATTGGCCAGAAACAGAACAGGACTAGTCATATAAATACTGTGACCAAAAGTTGATATTAATAAAGAGGTGTTGGGCATCTTAAAAAATATTAAAATAGATAAGTTCCCAGGGCCTGATGGGATCTACCCCAGAATACTGAGGGAGGCAAGGGGGGGATTGCTGGGGCCTTGACAGTAATCTTTGTATCCTCACTGGCTACAGGTGAAGTTCCAGAGGACTGGAGAGTAGCCAATGTTGTTCCATTGTTTAAGAAGGGCAGCACGGATAATCCATGAAATTATAGGCCGGTGAGCCTTGCGTCAATGGTTGCAAAATTATTGGAAAAGATTCTTAAAGATAGGATTTACTCACATTTGGAAACAAATAGACTTATTAGTGATGGACAGCATGGTTTTGTGAAGGGGAGGTTGTGCCTCACTAATTTGATCGAGTTTTTCAAGGAAATGACAAAGATGAGGGAAAGTCAGTAGATGCTGTTTACATGGACTTCAATAAATCCTTTGAAAAAGGTACCTCATGGTAGAATGGTACAAAAGATGAAGTCACATAGATCAGAGGAGAGCTGGCAAGTTGGATACAAACTGGCTTAGGCACAGGAGACAGAGGGTAGCAGTAGAACGGTGCTTTTCTGAATGGAAGGCTGTGACTAGCAGCGTTTCACAGAATATATAGCTGGTCTGATTAGTAAGTTCGCAGATGACACAAAAATTGATGGAGTTGCGGATAGTGAAGAGGATTGTCAGAGGATACAGCAAGATATAAACTGGTTGGAGTCTTGGGTGGAGAAATGTCAGATGGAGTTTAATGGAGTGTGAGGTAATGCACTTTGGAAGGTCCAATGCATGTAGGAATTACACTATAAATGGTAGAACTCTTGCGAATACTGACAGGCAGAGAGATCTGGGCGTGCATGTCCTCCGATCACTGAAAGTGGCAACGCATGTGGATAAGGTGGTCAAGAAGGCATATGGCATGCTGGCCTTCATCGATCGGGGCACTGAATATAAAAATTGGCAAGTCATGTTGCAGCTGCACAGGACCTTAGTTCGGCCTCATTTGGAATATTGTGTACAATTCTGGTTGCCACGTTACCAGAAGGATGTGGATGCTTTGCAGAGGGTACAGAAGCGATTTACTAGGATGTTGCCTGGTAAGGAGGGCATTAGCTATGAGAAGAGGTTAGGTAAACACTGTCTGTTCTCACTGGAACGACAGAGGTTGAGAGGCGACCTGATAGAGGTCTACAAGATTATGAGTGGCATGGACAGAGTGGATAGTCAGATGCTCTTTCCGAGGGCAGGAGAGTCAAGCACTGGGGAAGATGTGTTAAAAGTGCGTGGGGAAAAGTTTAGAATAGACATGTGAGGTAGGGTTTCTACACAGCGGGTGGTACATATATGGAACGTGCTGCCTGGGGAGGTGGTGGGAGCAGGTACGATAGTGGCATTTATGGGGCATCGAGACAAATATATGAATAGGGTGGGAATGGAAGGATACGGACTCCGTAAGTGCAGACGGTTTTAGTTTAGGCAGGTACCATGGTCGGCGCAGGCTTGGAGGGCCGAAGGGCCTGTCCCTGTGCTGTACTGTTGTTTGTACAAGATCAGGCCAGAGGCTAGGAATCCTGCGACGGCTAACCCATCTGCTGACTCCGCAGAACCTGTCCACCATCAACAAGGCACAAATCAGGAGTGTTATGGAATACGGCCTACTTGCCTGGATGAGTGCAGCTCCAACAACACTCGAGAAGCTCAACAGAATCCAGGGCAAAGCAGCCCGCTTGATTGGCACACCTTCCACAAACATTCACTCCTTCCACCACTGACGCACAGTAGCAGCAGTATGTACCATCTATAAGAAGCACTGCAGGAATTCACCAAGGCTCCTTCAGCAGCACCTTTAAAACCCTCGACCATCTAGAAGGTCGAGGGTAGCAAATTCATGGGAACCCCACCAACTGGAGGTTCCCCTCTTAGCCACTCACCACCCTGATGTGGAAATATATCGTCGTTCCTTCACTGTCGCTGGGTCAAAATCCTGGAACTCCCTCCCCAACAACAACAGTGGGTGTACCTTCACCACATGGACTGCAGTAGTTCAAGAAAGCAGCTCACCACCACCTTCTCAAGGGCAATTAGGGATGGGCAACAAATGCCGGCCTCGCCAGCAAAGTCCACCTCTGGTAGAAATTAATAAAATTACACAGTGTTTGTGCGAAGAGTGCAATGATGAAGCAGAGTGTACAGATATTTTGGCATTACCCTGCTTCCATTGGTAACAATGTGGGGTCTTGGTTTCTCAAAGTGAATTAGGTCTCGAGCTCAAGGGGAATTAGGCTGGAGATTGGTGGAAGGGAGTTGTATATTTTAACAGTCATGTTGTCTGGAGTTGTTGCCATCTATGGCCAATGGGTTACTGTGCTGGCAGGAAGGGCAGTTTGTTTTGAATGAAATCCAAAGAATAGGCTCCATATTGGTTTATACTTCCCAAGGTTCGGTGGAGGCCATTTATATTATGTTCACGTAAGGGCAGCACGGTGGCGCAGTGCGTTAACACTGCTGCCTCACGGCGCTGAGGTCCCAGGTTCGATCCCAGCCCTGGGTCACTGTCCGTGTGGAGTTTGCACATTCTCCCCGTGTCTGCGTAGGTTTCGCCCCCACAACCCAAAGATGTGCAGGATAGGTGGATTGGCCACGCTAAATTGCCCCTTAATTGGAAAAAATGAATTGGCTACTCTAAATTTATTTTTTAAAAAAATATTATGTTCACGTCGGTATATATCTTAAGTAGAGACCAATACTGGACACTCTATTTTTGGTAGGGTCTCAACCAATGCCCTGTACTGTTGTTGCAAGACTTCTCTACATTTATGCTCATTCCCCCGTGCAATGACAGTGAATACTTCCAGCATTAGCCTTCCTAATTACTTGCAGTATCGACTTGTTGTGATTCATATACAAGGACACCCAGATCCCTGTAGTGTCTCCACAAAATACTCTGTTTTTCTATTCTTTCCGTCAAAGTGGACAATCTCATATTTTCCATCTGCCAAATTTTTGCCCACGCATCTTTTTAAAAAAAATGTAAATTTAGAGTATCCAATTTCTTTTTCTATTTAAGGGGCAATTTAGCGTGGCCAATCCACCTACCCTGCATATCTTTGGGTTGTGGCCGTGAGACCCACGCAGACATGGGGAGAATGTGCAAACGCCACACGGACAGTGACCCAGGGCCGGGGTCGAATCTGGGACCTGGCGCTGTGAGGCAGCAGTGCTAACCATTGCGCCACCGTGCCGCCCATACTTAACCTTAACTTAATCTATATCCTTTTGTAGACTATGTTTTCTTCTCATAATTTGCTTCCCTACCTTTCTTTGTATTGCCAGCTAATTTGGCTAGAATATATCGTCCAAATCATTAACAGAGGTGGTAAATAGAGGCTCCAGCACAAATCCCTGTGGCCCCACTAATTGCAGTTTGCCTTCCTTAAATGGCCCATTTATCCCAACTCTCTGTTTTTTGTTTGCTAGCCAATCCTCTATTCATGCTAATATATTACTCTAACATCATAAACTCTTCTAGAATCATAGACTCTCTACAGTGCAGGAGGCCATTCAGCCCATCGAATCTGCACCAACCCTCTGAAAGTGCACCCTACCGTGGCCCATTCCGCCGCCCTATCCCTGTAACCCAACTAATCTTTGGATACTAAGGGACAATTTTAGCATGACCATTCCACCTAACCTGCACATTTTTGGACTGAGGGAGGAAACCAGAGCACCCAGAGGAAACCCACACAGACAGGAAAGAATGTACAAACTCCACACAGTCATCCAAGCTCAGAATCGAGCTGGGTCCATGGCGTGTGAGGCAGCAGTGCTAACCATTGTGCCGCCCTTTGTTTTTATTGCACCTAATGCATCATTCAGATACCTTTAGCAACACACTTTAAACCAACTTTTAAAAAGGACATTGTAAATAAACATTTATCTCCCTAACCATAAATGAATGCTGTGCATTAAATATTCCCCAGGATAAATAGGATTGTCTTTCAGGTAAGAAAGGATTTACATCATATTATTTTCATATTGATCATCACAAAATTACTTGCCACAATCAAAAAATGCTAGTCAGTATCCACATTTGGTTTTACATTTTGCCTTCCATCTCTTTAAACAGTCTCCAAGCAGTTTCTACTTCTTTATGCCAGAGTGCAGAGTAATGATATCTTCATAATTCCTTGGTGATGGGGTTAATCATTTTTTAAAAATTGAATCTGAAAACATCACAGCCTCTCTCCAATGATCTGTCTTACTAAAACCACTGATCGATGAAGAGGCTGGTAACTCCAATGTCCAATACTTTGAATCTAGTTTGCATAATGACAGATAAATCAAGTACCTCGCTCAGTTGCTGCTTTTGAACGCACAATGCCAAGTACTTCAGGAGGAGTTGATACTCAATCAATAGTACCAGTTTCCATTGTCACAAAAACGAAGTGATTTAGCCACATCAACGTCAACATGAGCAGACAAGTTTTTCCATCGTTCTTACTTCAAAACGAGTTTTATTGTTCCAGTCTGCTTTCAATTTCTTCCATTCTATCTTTACAGGTTTTATAGGAACTGACGCTGCAACTTTAACTACTGTTGAAGCATCTTCTTGTCAAACAATCGTTTATGTTGCACCTTATCAAATGCCTTTGGAAATCCAAATACACCACATCCAGTTTCCCGTTATCCACCCTGCTTGTTAGATCATCAAAAAACTCCAGTAAAGTTGTCAAACATGGACAGAATTTTATTCTCCACCCCTCGCTGTTTCTGAGGTGGGGGAGGGGGTGAAATTGGGGTGATGGGATTCCTTCTGGTTCCAGTCCACCCCAACCTGGTAGCACTTATGGCCCTTATGTAGCCCCTTACTGGCCTTTTCCTGTCCAGCCTCATTTATAGGCTGGTAGACAGATGACAGCTTAGAGGTGTAAGCACAAAAATAAAGTAAGTTTGATCTCAGGAACAGGGGGAGGGAGTCTCCATCAGAAGCCCCCTTCTGTCTGAGGCTTCCTCCCCTTAAGGCCATGACCTCCGGACACCCCCCTCCCTCCCCATCCCACCCCCACCCGCTCCCCCCTACCCCTGACCTATCCCCGCAATCCTGATTGACCCCTCACAATCTCCCAGATGTTCTCTACCCTCCACCCCTGGGACCCCTGCCACTTATATGTGCTCTATGTCCTGGGACTGAGTGACAGGGAGCTCCCGCAGTGCCTCTTCCAGCAAGAGACTGGAGAGCTGCCGGCTAAACTAATCGATCAGCAGCTCTCCAGGGTGGAAATGCCTGAGAGGATTAAAACCCCGCTTCATGTCAATCAATACTCATTAGAGCGTAGCATGGCATTGGGTCTGCTGGAGTTGGCAGGAATGTATCCAAGCACAAGTGATATGGCGAACAGGGGACTTGGGTGGGGGGGGGGGGGGGGGGGGGGGGGGGGGGTCTATCAATATCGGTTATCCTGCTATTCTATATTGTATTAAAATTGGAAATTTGAGGATATTTGCCTTCAGAGTGAAGGGAAGGTGTTTGTTGATTAGTATAAGCACTCTGCTCCTCTTGGATGAGTAGGAAGCAATCAGCCTCTCTCCAATTTCTCTGAGGTATTGATGTGAACAGCTGCTGGTTTAAGTGCTGGCAAGAGTGCTTTTTCCACACTGCAGAGCATCTTCTTTCTGACATAGTCATATCTCTAGGTGTGGTTATTCTGCTTTTTTTTAATAAATAGGATGATTTAAATAAACTGTTATTTTAGGTGTATTTGGTTGGGCGGGTGACATGGCTGTCAAATGTAATTTAAAATTTTTGAGCAAGCGACTGTTTGATTTTGTGACGATTGCTGGACATTCATTGAGAACATTTATCAGGTATTCATCGAATTAGAAATGGAAATATTTAGTGATTTTGGTTTGACAAAAATAAACCGAGAATGACAAGGTGCTAACCCTCAGATTAGAAGATACTCTACTGTAATAAAAACAGGAAGTGCTGGAAAAACTCAGCAGATTTGGCTGCACCTGTGCAGAGAGAAAAACCAGATTTAAGGTTTTTAGTCCAATATGACTCTTGTTCGATAATCTACTGCTTGAGCTATGTGGGCTCCAGGTTACTGAGACTGTTAACTCTGGCGCATGGAATAGAGTGAGAAAAGGCAGTAGAGGCACATGTGTTTAGCTTCAGGCTCAGGTAGCACAGTTGCTTCACAGCACCAGGTCCCAGATTCGATTCCCGGCTTGGGTCACTGTCTGTGCAGAATCTGCACGTTCGCCCTGTGTCTGCGTGAGTTTTCTCCAGGTGCTCCGCTTTCCTCCCACAAGTCCTGAAAGACATGCTGTTAGGTGAATTGGACATTCTGAATCCTTCCTCTGTGTACCCAAACAGGTGCCAGAATGTGGCGACGAGGGGATTTTCACAGTAACTTCATGCAGTGTTAATGTAAGCCTACTTGTGACAATAAAGATTATTATTATTTTTAAAAAGTTACAGAATTTGGAATTAAAAAATAGGCCCCTTGGCCCTTGGTAGCACTTGACTACAACTAATTGTAGGCGGGAGTGAAAAACTGGGACCTATCATTTGGGGTGTTGTGATCTGCAAACACTTGTGAGGAAGGTTAAGGAAAGATAAGATCTAGCAGGACAATGAAGCTTAGTATTACTTTGGGAGAAAGCAGCAGCCTGGTAAAATGTACCAGAGTAGCACTGGAACCCATCCTCTCTTGGGTACACATTAGGGGCTAGCAATGTTGCCAAGTAGAGGATCACCTACTGGCATAGGCATAGAATTCCTACAGTGCAGAAGGAGGCCATTTGGCCCAGTAAGTCTGCACCGAACATCTGAAAAAGCACCCTACCTGGGCCCACTCCCCGCCCTACCTCCGTAACCCTACCTAACCTGCACTTCCTTGGATACTAATGGCCAATTTCATATGGCCAATCCACCTAACTTGCACATCTTTGGACTGTAGGAAGAAACGGGAGCAGCTGGAAGAACAAAGAAGAATACAGCACAGGAACAGGCCCTTCAGCCCTCCACAACTGTACCTGCCATGATACCACCCTTGGCCAAACCCAAAAGAACAAAGAACACAGAAACGCACGCAAACATAGGGCGAATGTGTAAACTCCAAACAGACAGTTACCCAATGTTGGATTTGAACCTGGGTCTCAGGCACTGTGAGGCAGTAGTACACCTGACATGTGGGATTGGGAAGACATGCTTGAAACTTATAGTAACCTATCTGTGTAGGGGCTCTTTGTGTAACAGCTGAATGCAGGGTCTGCATTTGTGACTTCCATTTCCTGCTCTATCTTTGTTAAAAACCTGAATAAATTCCTTCAACAACAATTTCACAGTTTCAGGTCATGCCCTCAATTATAGGTCTTAAAATTGAGCCTCTTGGATATGGAAGGTCCATAAATCTGTTGATTTAGAAGCACATAATTCCAATTGCTATGAATTAACATTGAAATTATTGTACTATCTTCCCCTTTGGCTAGTGACATCGTCAAGAAATTTGGAGACTGACTCCTGGAATTATATCAATATATGAATCGTTTAAGATTGTATCGATATTTGCAGACAGCTGTTGTGCTCTGTGTTATGGCCGTGGTAATGATATACACAGAACATCTAGTTCTTTAACTAGAAGGATGATTTATTAAGAAGTGGGCTACATTGCATTTAACACTGGCGGGGAGGGTCCAAGTGCTTAAAATGAATATTCTGCCGAGGTTATTGTTTATGTTTTAGGCTCTCCCGATCTTTATATCAAAGGCCTTTTTTCAGAAAGTGGACACGATCATTTTGGACTTTGTATGGGCGGGTAAGGTGCTGAGGATGGAGAGGACCCTGCTACAGAGGCAGAGGCAGCAGATGGGGTTGGCAGTGCTGAACTTGATTCATTATTATTGGGCGGTGTTAGCACCGATATCACTTCCAAATCTTATGTAGTGAATGTGGGCAAGGTGCAGTGGTGGTGGGAAGAAGGGGTAGAGTGGGTTAGGGTGGAGGAGAAATCTTGTAAGGGTTCTAGTTTGAAGGCAATGGTGACGGCAGCGTTGCCAATGGCTCCAAGTAGGTATTCAGGGAGCCCAGTGGTGCAGTCCACGGTGAAGATATGAAATCAGCTGAGGAGGCATTTTAGGATAGAGGGGATGTCGGTGCTAACACCACTGTGCGAGAATCATGGGTTTGAGGGGGGGGGGGGGTGGATAGTGTATACGGGAGGTGGAGGGAAGTGGGGCTGGTCAAAGTGAGAGATCCATACTTGGAGGAAAGGTTTGCCCATCTGGAGGAGCTAAGGGAGAGGGTAGAGCTGCCAAGGGTTAGTGAGTTCAGGTATCTGCGGGTTAAGGACTTTGCACAAAAGGTCTGGAGGGGTTTCCCTAGGTTGCCGGGATACACCCCGCTGGAGCTACTGCTGCTTCTAGTTGTGGAAGGGGAAGGAAGAATTGGGGATATATACAAGTGGCTGGGGGAGCAGGGAGGTGAGCCGGTGGTGAAGATCAAAGAGAAATGGGAAGCGGAGTTGGGAGGGGGGATCAATTGGGGAGTGTGGAGTGAGACACTGCGTAGGGTAAACTGGACCTCCTCTTGTGCAAGGATGTGCCTGATACAGTTTAAGATGGTGTACAGGGTGCATATGACTTGGGCGAGAATGAGTGGGTTCTTTCAGGGGGTATCAGATGAATGTGAGAGGTGTGGGCGGGGGCTAACGAATCGCACGTACGTGTTTTGAGGTTGTAAAAAGTTGGGAAGATTCTGGGCGGGAGTGTTCATGGTCTTAGCCAGGATAGTGGAGGAGGAGGTGGACCCAGACCGTTTGGTGTCGATATTTGGGGTTTCAGAGAAGCCGAGCTCATGGCGAGGAGGAAGGCCAATGTCTTGGCCTTCGCCCCTCTGATTGTACGGCGAAGAACTCTGCTAGAGTGGCGGTCGGCATCATCACCGGGGGTAGCGGCTTGGTTGGGTGACCTGTATGACTTCCTGCGGTTAGGGAAGATAATGTATGCGTTAAGGGGCTCAGCAGGGGAGTTTGAGAAAAGGTGGGGGATGTTTGTGACCGTGTTTGAGGGGCTGTTCGTCGCGGGAGAGGTGGGGGTGAAAAGGGGAGAAAATTCTGTTGAGACTGTATCGTTGATTGTTGGGAAGTATGTTTCCCGGGGTATTTATTTGCTGTAGCCTGTTTTAATACATGTTTGTAATGAAATACATTTTAAAAAAAAAAGATGATTTATTAACAGACACGTGGAAAGATAACGAACAAACTATAATACAGATGGTAACTAATAAATTAATTCTCCTGGAGCTATCTCTAGTGCGACTATCCTCTCGTACAACTAACTGTCGAATGTCTCCAGTCACATGATGGATCGCTATCAGCGCCTGCTGGTCAGAGGTCGTACCGATAACTATGTTCATTGATAGATAGCTGTATACATTGTTGACTACACGGATATCACCACATCACCCTTCCTTCCCATACCAGCCTCCCCGAACAGGCGCTGGAATGTGGCGCCTAGGGGCTTTTCACAGTAACTTCATTTGAAGCCTACTTGTGACACCGATTTTCATTTCATTTAATTTCTTTGGAAGTGTTAACATTTACAAATGTGACTGTGCATTACACAACATGATATGCACAATAACTTTAGACATATGCTGTACACAGTTTATCACAAGTTCAGTCTGTCAGGTTTATGACGTATTCTTGTTAATCTCCTCAGCAATCGTGTTCCAACTTCATTTGTTGTTGGTGTTTCTGCTTGCTCCTTATTCACTGCTGTGGATGTTTCTCTGATCGCTAGTTCTGATGGGTGGTCTGCATCCTCTTCAGGTGCTTTGGGATTACATACCAGCTCTTCTGCTGGACTCAAAACAAAAGAACATTGCACTTTCAACAGCGCTCTTCAGTTTCTATGCAAGGCTGAGCCATCCTCAGTAATGGCCAGAAATGAATGTGGACCTGCCTGTTGCAGTACCTTTGCAAGCCTTGACCATCCGTTTCCATTGGCATCCTCCACTCTAACCGTGTCACTTGGATGCAGTGGTTGGAGCTTCCTTGTGGATCTATCATAGAACCCTTTCTGTCACCTCTTTTGAAGAAGCAGTTTCCTCTCCAGTGTTCAATCCACAGGGTGAATTGCAATGGAAGGCAGGGTCGTTCAGAGCTGTCTAATCATTAGCAGCTGTGCTGGTGACAGCCATTGATAAGTGGTGAAAACGATAGTTTAAAAGTGCCAGATAGATGTCTTCCTGGCTTTGAATGGCTCTTTTTAGCAGCTGTTTTAAGAACGTGCACGCCTTTTTCTGCCTTCCCATTTGACTGGTGATATAGAGGACTTGAAGTGATGTGCTCAAAGTCATAACGACGGGTGTACTCAGTCCACTCACAGTTCTTGAAACAGGGACCATTGTCAGTCGTAACAGTGTTTGGTGTCCCATGCCGGGTAAAAATCTTTTTGACATGTTGGATAACGCACCGAGCATTGTTAGCTGTGCTACCTCCGGGTAATTAGAGAAGTAGTCGATAACCAAAAGGGATTCTTTTCCATTGAAGTGAAAAAGACCCATGCCCACCTTCTGCCAAGGAGCTGTGATGATTTCACCCATGTGCATCGGCTCTTTGCTCTGCTTGCACTGAAAGTTCTGCCAAGTGTCACAGTTTTCCACCATGCCTACAATGTATTGGATGATGCCTGGCCAATAAATTGTATCCCTGGTCTTGTGCTTGCACTTCTCAATGCCCAGGTGCCCTTCATGGAGTTTCTTGAGAATGAGCAGCCTCAAGTAATGCTGAATCACCATCCTGTACTGTCGCAGTCGAATTCCATTCACCGCACTCAACTCTGCCCTCAAATTGTAATAACCCGAGCAGGAACCCTTAGGCCATCCCTCATGAGAGACACTTGATGACAATTTGTAGGACTACGGGCTTGGCTGTCTCTTCCTTTATTAGGCACGACTTTCCATCAGAGACTGGAAGAGATGCAGTGACAAGATTGGAATGTAGTTGCACATCCTCATCAACCAGGTGTACCTCTTTGGCGCCCGTGGCTCAAGAAAGCATGTCAGCGACAATAAGGTTCTTGTCTGGTGTGCAGATTAGGTCAAAATCATAGCGTTTGGAGCTTCGTTATCATGCGCTGGATCCTTGGGGACATTTTGCACAAATTCTTCTGTACAATAGAGGCGAGTGGTCGGTGGTCAGTTTCCTCAAGAAACCATAGATATATATATGGCTTCCGGTGGCGGCGATGCTTGAGTGAGCCGCACATTCGACGGGCTCTCACTCCGGCGGGGCTTGAGGGCTGATTCCCCGCGATAGCGGGACCAAGGAGCGGCAAAAAGGCGGCCGCGAAAAGGCTGGAGAGCGGGCTGCAATCGATGAGTATGGATGAAAATGGAATAGTGTAGGTCAGATAGGCTTCAGATGGTTTCACAGGTCGGCGCAACATCGAGGGCCGAAGGGCCCGTACTGCGCTGTAGTGTTCTATGTTCTATGATGGAACCGTGGGAGTCCAGGAAGTAGAGGAGGAGAGAGAGAAAGAGACAGAGGCAAGGAGCAGAGGAAACTGACCTGAAACTTAAGATGGCGGACACACGGACCTTTCTTGCTCCAGGAGAAGAAAAACAGTTTTGGAGTCGCTGAAGCAGGACAACTTGGACCCACTTCAGATGCTCAAGAGGCAAAAGTTAAGGAGCTGGGAGAAGGAAGGCGGCAGCGAAAGTGCTGAGGAGTGGGCTGCGGCACATGGAACAGCGGGAGTCCAGAAGGCAGAAGAAAATGGAGAAAAAGGGACAGAGGCTAGGACCTGAAGAAAATTACCTGGCACTGAAGATGGCGGACACACGGACCCCAGACTCAGCAATCCAGCAGGCGCTGGATAACATGCTCCAGGTAATGAAGTCCAGTTTTGAAGCGCTGAAGCGGGACAGCTTGGACCCAATCCAGAAAGCGGTGGATCAGCTGAACCAGAGGCTGGACGCGCAGGATGTTAAAGTTAAGGAACTGGGAGAGGCGGTGGAGGAGCAGGCGGATGCGCAGACGGTTGCGGCACTAGAAGTTGACGGGCTGAAAGAGCGGCAGAGAAGACTGCTGGACAGAGTGGAGGAGCTGGAGAATAGAACCCGCAGGAACAACCTGAGGATGGTCGGCCTCCCGGAGGGGGCTGAGGGCGCTGATGCTGCAGCGTTTGTAGCAGACCTGTTGAAGCAGCTGATGGGGGCCGAAGCCTTTCCGCGACTACCGGAGCTGGAGGGGGCAGAGTGCAGGCGAGGCAGGGGCGGCCAGGCGGACCCCTCGCCCGATGGTGATTAGGTTCCACAGGTTCGTGGACAAGGAGCGGGTGCTGCGGTGGGCAAAGAGCGCCAGGAGCAGCACGTGGAACAACAGTGTTCTCCGCATTTACCAGGACCTAAGCCAGGAGGTGGCTCGGCGGCGAGCAGCCTTTAAGAATGTCAAGGAGGTGCTGTTCAAGAAGCACGTGAAGTTTGGTCTGCTGTTCCTGGCTCGCCTATGGGTCACGCACCAGGGTCAACACCACTACTTCTCCGAGCCCGAAGAAGCGATTGATTTTGCGAGGGATCAGGGGCTGGTCCCGAAAAGAGGCCCTACGGACGCGAATTAGGGCCCGAGGATTACCGTGGTAAGGTACGCCGAATGGGCCTGGACTGCTGTTCAACGGTTTGATGGGCCAAAGGTGCCAAGCGGAACATTTGTGACTCTTTCCTTTGTTCATGGACATTGGTTTGGGGGGTTTACTTTTTTTTTCTCTTTTTTCTCATGGGGGTTTTTTTTTGTTTGTTTTTTCCTCTTTTTTCCTTTTTGGGCGGATTTGTACTTTTTGTGCAGCTCACGGAGTACACTGGAGCCGGCTTGCTCCAGTGGGTTGGAGAGGGGGATGGGGCGACGGGGAGTGGGGAGGAGAATGGGGAAACAATGGGAATGAGACAGGAAGGCGCCGGAGTGTTGAGTCATCGGGCTAGCAGATTGGCTAGTCAAGGGAGTCAGGTGGGTGGGGGGGGGGAAAGGGGAGAGATCACAGCCAGTGGATGGCAGGGGTGGGAGTATCGGGGGATGTGGTTAGTGGGGGGGGGTTGTTCTGCTGACGTGGGAGGAACTTGAAATAGGCACTGGAAAGGAGGTTGAGGGTGGAGGCAGCCAAAGGGCGGGCCAGGAATGGTGCGACGCACGGGCTGGGGCCGGCCCGAGAAAGGCTATGGCTGACCGGCGTGGTGGGAGGGGTGGGTTGTGCCCCCCCGATCAGGCTGATCACCTGGAACGTCAAGGGACTGAATGGAACGGTTAAGAGGGCGCGGGTGTTCGCGCACTTGCGGGCCCTGAGGGCGGACGTAATTATGTTGCAGGAGACACATCTGAAAGTGTCTGACCAGACCAGGCTAAGGAAGGGCTGGATTAGCCAGGTCTTCCACTCGGACTTGGACTCGAAGTCCAGGGGGGTGGCAATCATGATCAACAAGCGCGTGCAATTTGAGGCGGAGGGCATATCCACAGACAGGGGGGGCAGATACCTGATGGTACGGGGCAGACTGGAGGGGAGAAGAGTGGTGCTGGTGAATATATATGCCCCGAACTGGGATGACGTGGACTTCATTAAAAGAGTGCTGGGGAAGATCCCAGACCTGAATTCTCGCAGGCTAATAATGGGGGGGGGGGGGGACTTTAACATGTCCTTGACCCAGCTTTGGATCGGTCGTGTCCCAGAACGGGTAGACTCCCAGCAATGGCAAGGGAGCTGAAAGGGTTTATGGAGCAAATGGGGGCAGTGGACCCCTGGAGGGCCAGACAGCCGACAGGAAGGGGCTACTCGTTTTACTCGCACGTCCATAAAGCATATTCTAGGATAGATTTCTTCGTACTAAGCAGGGATTGTATAGGGGAGGTAAAGAACATGGAATATTCGGCAATTACTATCTCAGACCATGCCCCGCACTGGGTAGACCTGCAGATCGTGAGGGCGAGCTACCAACACCCACAATGGAGGCTAGACGTGGGACTGCTGTCGGAGGTGGGGATCTGCGAGAGGCTTCGGAGGTGTATGCAAAATTACTTGCAGGTGAATGACACGGGGGAGGTCTCAGCGGCGACCCTGTGGGAGGGGCTAAAGGCAGTAGTATGGGGGGAGCTGATTTCAATTGGGGCCCACAGAGCCAAGGCAGACAGGGCAGAGATGGATAGATTGGTCAGGGAAATTGGTCGGATAGATGAAGAGCACGCGGAGTCCCCGGGGGAGGTTTTACTCAGGGAGAGGCAGAGACTACAGGCGGAACTGGGGGCACTATCCACGAGTAGGGCCGTGGAACAGCTTAGGAAGGCGAGGGGCGAGGTGTACGAGCATGGGGAAAAGGCTAGCAGACTGTTAGCGCAGCAACTCAGGAGGAGGGAGGCAGCCAGGGAAATAGGTAGAGTGAGGGATGGGGAGGGGTGCAAAGTGGAGGACCCGGCAGGATTGAATAAGATATTCCGAGACTTCTATCGCAAGCTGTATACTTCGGAGCCGCCGGAAGAACCGGAGGAGATGAAAAGGTTTCTGGACGGGTTAACATTCCCAACAGTTGGGGGGGGGGGGGGGGGGGGGGGGGGGGGGGAGGAGTGGAAGAGCTGGGGTCCCCGATTAGAGTGGAGGAGGTATTGGGGGGCCTAAAGGCCATACAGTCGGGGAAAGCCCCGGGGCCGGATGGACACCTGGTACAGTTCTATAGGAAGTTTTCTGAGCTGGTGGGCCCAGTCTTGGCGAGGGTTTTCAATGAGGCAAGGGACAGAGGGACCCTGCCGCCGACAATGTCGCAAGCCACTATATCACTGATATTGAAGCGGGGTAAAGACCCGGAGGCGTGCGGGTCCTACAGGCCAATCGCCCTGATTAATGTTGATGCCAAGCTCCTGGCAAAGGTACTGGCGGTTAGAATGGAGGACTGCGTACCGGAGGTGATTGGGGAGGACCAAACTGGGTTCGTGAAAGGTAGGCAGCTGGCGGCCAACCTGAGAAGATTACTTAATGTGATAATGATGCCCCCGGCGGGTAGGGAGGTGGAGGTAGTGGTGGCAATGGACGCCGAGAACGTCTTTGACCGGGTGGAGTGGGACTATGTATGGGAGGTGCTCGGACGGTTTGGGTTCGGGGAGGGATTGGTGGGTTGGATCAAATTATTATATCAGGCCCCGAGGGCCAGCGTCAGGACTAACAGAGAAGTGTCGGAGTACTTTGGGTTGTACCGAGGGACCAGACAGGGCTGCCCGCTCTCCCCGCTGCTGTTTGCGCTGGCCATAGAGCCGCTGGCGATTGCGCTGAGAGCCGCAGAGGGATGGAAGGGGATGGTGAGGGGCGGGGTAGAACATAGGGTCTCTCTTTATGCAGACGACCTGCTCCTGTACGTGTCGGACCCAGTGGCCGGGATGGGAAGTATACTGGGAATGTTGAGGAAGTTCGGCCAGTTCTCAGCATACAAATTAAATACGGCCAAGAGTGAAATGTTTGTGGTACAGGCAAGGGGCCAGGAGAACAGATTGAGAGGGCTACCGTTTAGGCTGGTTGAGGAAAATTTCTGGTATTTGGGAATCCAGGTGGCACGAGACTGGGGCAGGCTGCACAAGTTAAATTTGGCCAGGGTGGTGGAGCAAATGAAGGGAGAGTTTCGGAGATGGCATGCACTCCCGCTGTCGCTGGCAGGGAGGGTGCAGACTGTAAAGATGACAATCCTCCCTAGATTTCTGTTTGTTTTTCAGTGCCTCCCGATCTTTATTCCACAGTCCTTCTTCAAAAGAGTTAACAGGATGATCATGAGCTTTGTCTGGGTGGGAAAATCCCCGCGGGTGAAGAAGGCGATGTTGGAGAGGAACCACAGCGAGGGAGGGCTGGCTTTGTCGAGTCTGATTAATTATTACTGGGCGGCCAACATCACTATGATAAGGAAGTGGATGGTGGGTACGGGGTCTATTTGGGAGCGGGTGGAGGCGGCTTCGTGCAGGGGCTCCAGCTTGGCAGCTCCTCTACCGCTGCCGCTGGCCAAGTACACCACCAGCCCGGTAGTGGTGGCATCCCTGCGGATATGGGGCCAGTGGAGGAGGCATGTAGGGGAGATGGGGGCGTCTGTCTGGGCGCCAATCTGCGACAACCATCGGTTTGCCCCCAGGAGTATGGATGGGGGGTTCAGAGTATAGCGGCGGGCGGGGGTGGGAAGGGTGGGTGATATGTTCCTGGAAGGGAGCTTTGCGAGTTTGAGGAGCTTGGAGGAGAAATTTGGGTTGGTAAGGGGAAATTATTTTAGGTACCTACAGTTGCGGGACTTTGTTCGTAGACAGGTCCCATCTTTCCCACGCCTCCCGCAAATGGGGATCCTGGACAGAATAGTCTTTAGGGGGGAAGAAGGGGAGGGGAGGGTCTCGGGTATTTATAAGGTGCTCATGAGGGAGGAAGGGTCCCAGACAGAGGAACTGAAACTTAAATGGGAGGAGGAGCTAGGCGGGGAAATGGAGGACGGGCTGTGGGCAGAGGCCCTGAGTAGGGTAAATTCGACCGCGACATGTGCTAGGCTCGGGCTGATTCAATTTAAGGTCGTTCACCGGGCCCATATAACGGTGGCTCGGATGAGCAAATTCTTTGGGATAGAGGACAAATGCGCTAGGTGCGCGGGAGGACCAGCGAACCACGTTCACATGTTTTGGGCATGCCCTAAGCTGAGGGGGTACTGGGAGGGATTTGCGGGGATCATGTCCAGGGTGCTAAAAGCAAGGGTGGTGATGAGTCCAGGGGCGGCAATTTTTGGGGTTTCGGAAGACCCGGGAGTCCAGGGGGAGAAAGAGGCCGATGTTTTGGCCTTTGCTTCCCCGATAGCCCGGCGACGAATACTATTGGCGTGGAGGGACTCAAAGCCCCCGAAGACTGAGTTGTGGCTTGTGGACATGTCGAGTTTCCTGGGTATGGAAAAAATTAAGTTCACCTTGAGGGGATCTGTACAGGGGTTCGCCCGGAGGTGGCAACCATTTATTGACTTCTATGCGGAGGTGTGAGCGTCAGCAGGGTGGGAGAGGAGCGGGCTTGTGCAGTATGTTACGATTGAAGTATTGAAAGTATATGGATGTTTGCACATTTTTGCCTTTTTTGCTTTCTTTCTGTTGATGTCTGTAACTGTTTACAAAGCCAAAAGCTACCTCAATAAAATTGTTTATTTAAAAAAAAAAGAAACCATAGATATAATCATGGAACTTGTCCAAACCTGTGACTAACCCGAGGCATTCTTTTTCAATTTGCGTATCTCTGCGCTCCGTCTTGGACATTGCTCTGGATGCATATGCCACAGGCAGCCAGCTGCTGTCTGCACTCTGCTGCAGTAACACCTCTCCTTGGCCATCTTTAGATGCATCGGTCAAAATTTTGGTCTTTTTTGCCAGATCAAAAAAACGCTAGAACTGGCACTGTGGTCAACAAGAGGTTTTAGAGGCCAAGTTGGGAATGAACTTGCCGACAAAGGTGATCATCCCCGGTATCCGTAGGATGCCTTCTTTTAATCTCTGGGACGCGGCACTGTCAAAATGGCCTTTATCTTGTCATAATCCGGCTGCATACCGTGTGCCAAGAGCCTGTCCCCCAAGAAGGTGATGCTGTCAACCCCAATTTGACATTTTGTTTTCTTAAGCTTGAGGCCATTTTTTAAATCTGTGGTATGACTCGGAGAAGCCTTCTGTCATGCTCGTCGCCTGTGAACCCACAGATTATTATATCGTTGATATAAACCCGGATGCCTGGTAACCCCTCAACGGTCGAAAGAGGTGAGAGTTAGGTGGATTGGCCATGCTAAATTGCCCTTATAGTGTCCAAAAAATGTTAAGTGGGGGTTACTGGGCTACGGGGATAGGGTAGGGTAGATATGTAGGCTTCAGTAGGGAGCTCTTTGTAAGGGCCGTGCAGACTCGATGGGCCAAATGGCTGCCTTCTGCACTGTAAATTCTATGATTCTATGAACTGTGTGCTCCATGGCATGATGGAAAATGTCAGACACCGAAATTATGCCAAATGGCATTCTTAAGAAGCAGTAGCGCCCAAAGGGTGTGTTAAACATGCACAAAAAAACCTTTTTTAACAAAGACTAGGTTTGCATTCCTTGCAGAAACAGGTATTACTTTGAAGTCATCAAGTGATCTGGAGACATTCTTTCGAGAGAGAGAGAGATATACAGCTGCTTGTTTGAATGCAGCTCTCCAACTTAAAGCGAAACTAAGACACACTGCAGCTCCCAGCTCAAAAAAAAAGTAAAGGACAGAATCACATTCCAGCTCCATCCACACTCTGACATCACTGCAGCCATTTGATGAAACACACTTTTCTTAAAGAGACTCTCACATGACAAACGTCACTTGTAGTGATGTCAGCAGTGAGTGTTTGCATGGACTTCAGTTCTTCATCTTAGAATATAGGAGCAAAATCCTTAATGAACCTCGCGTTGTGTTTGCAACATTGCAGAGTGTTGCAAGGAAGGAGGTACAGAGATTTCCGATTACACCAGCCCCCACAGTGTTTGAAGAGATATTGACGGCGGGGGGATTGGAGAAAGGGGTGGTGTCAGTGATTCATGGGGTTATTCTGGGAGAAGGTAAGGTATCACTGGATGGGATTACGGCAAAGTGGGAGGAAGAGTTGGGGGAGGGCATGGAGGAGGGGTTGTGGCGTGAGGTGCTTTGGAGGATAAATGCGCCAACTTTGTGCGCGAAGTTGAGGCTAATACAGTCGAAGGTAGTGTTTTGGTCGCACCTCACAAGGGCGAGGATGAGGTGACTTTTTGAAGGGGTGGAAGATGTTTGTGAATGCTGTGGGGGGGGGGGGGGATGCAAATCATGTTCATATGTTTTGGTTCTGCCCAAAACTGGAGGGGTATTAGAGCGAGGTCTTTAGGGTAATCTTAAGGGTGATGCATGTGAGACTAGAATCAGATCCCCTGGAAGCCATATCAGTAATGTCGGATCGGCCGGGGTTGGAAGTGGGTGCGGAGGCAGATGTCTTAGCCTTCGTTTCGCTGATTGCCCGAAGGCAGATTCTGTTGGGGTGGAGGTTGGCTTCTCCGCCCTGTGCTTCGGCGTGGTGTGGGACCTGCTGCCGTTCCTAACACTCAAGAAAGTATACTTCAAGTTGGGGGGGGATGGAAGGGTTCTATAATTCATGGGCCTTGTTTATCAAGCATTTTCACAAATTGTATGACATCGAACATTGGGGGAGGGGTTGGGAATGTATAAATTAATGATGATTCTTTTTCATTCGTGTTTTGTTTTCAAAATTTTGGGAACTGTTTGAGTATGGGTGGGGTGAGGGGATCGTTGGCTCGGGGATTGCCATTGTATTTGTTGTTATTGTTAATGATTTGTTGTTGTAAATATGATGAAACTGAAAAAGGAGAATAAAAATATTTATTAAAAAAAGAATGCAGGGTATGGGCAGCTCCATACCTTTCATCTTTGCGGCAAACTCAAAGATATAACAAAAAAAAAATAATCGACAAAATCGGTGGAGATGGTGTCGAGAGCGGAGATGTATTCTCAGGAGCAAGCCCTTTCTCATGTCGGGCAAAGCAAGCCGCCAATGCTAAGGGTAAAAAAAAAAAACTACAACAGTGAGTAAAATAGTTTGAAAACTTGCTCACTGTTGAAGGGGTAGAGTTTGGGTTGCAGACACCGCACACGTGGCGACGTTAAACGGGCTGCAGGAGTGAGGACTCAAACTTCCGACTCTGTACAGGCCACTACTCGGGGAAAACTCAAATCACAGTTAGGCAAAAAAGGAAAAATTCAAAGCTACACCGTGGATGAGGGGATCACTTGTGTCGTACATCTAAAAGAATTGGAAGGGAGGAAGTGGTTTGAAGTATGGATTCTAGGAGCCGGGATCTGGAATGGCGAGAAAAACAGGCACCATGGATGTAATTGCTGAAGACTGTGAGACATGGAAGTCTTTTGAGGAAAAATTCCAATTATATCAAACACCGGAAGACCTAAAGTTTGCAACTTTTATGCCGCTATAAAACTCAGTTCATCCTGCAAAACCGGGAGGAAACTCCTATATCAAACAAATGAAGATTTTAGAAAGGCTTTTCTCACCCAGCCCATTGTTAGTTACAGGAGGGTTTTGATTCATTGCCATAGTCAGTAGGTGAAAGCATTTTACAATTTGTGTGACTTTAAGAAGGATAGCAGAATGCTGCAAGTTTGGTGCAATACAAAGACATTCTACGTGATTGCCTAGTTTGTGGACTCCGCAGTGAAACTATTCAGAGGAAGTTGCTTATTGTAAGCGATTTAACTCTCAAAGCTGCTGTGGAAGTTGCCACATTATGGAGTTAACAACAGAAGAAAGTTTCACAGCTAGGGGCTGGAGTGAAGATACACAAAATGGATACCACAAAAAGCAAGGCTGCAAAGGGACAGCCATGTCAATGATGTACACAGGTTGGACTCTTATTGGGGGAATGCTGGAGTAATAATAATAATCTTTATTAGTGTCACAAGTAGGCTTACATTAACACTGCAATGAAGTTACTGTGAAAATCCCTAGTCGCTACATACCGGCACCTGTTCGGGTACATAGGGGGAGAATTCAGAATGTGCAATTCACCTAACAAGCACGTCTTTCGAGACTTGTGGGAGGAAACTGGAGCGTCCAGAGGAAACCTACAGAGACACAGGAAGAACGTGCAGACTCCACACAGTCAGTGACCCAAGCCACTGGGGTCCTGGCACTGCGAAGCAACAGTGCTAACCACGAGAGGAAATAAGTGCAAAAACTGTGGCAAAAAAGAGCATATTGCCAAGGCATGCTGTGCTCAGAAAACCTCACTTACACCAAAGTCGTGCAAGAAAAAAATACATCTGAACAGACTAGTTGTGTATACAAATCAGCAGACGAATTTCAAGGCCACTCAGAAGACAGCATACCTGAGCAACTACAGGAGCTGAAGCCAGGCATCTTGTTGGTGCAGGGCAATTAGCAACATTTCTGGCAATTCCAAAACTTGATGGGCATCAAATTAAGATGGTGGTGGATACAGGCACAGCTGTATCATTAGTACCAGAGAAAACTTATAATCCAAAAGCATCTGCCCGTAAAACTATCAAACGCAATCCTGAGGACGAACACAGAAGAGGCTGTACCATTAAAAGGATGCTTTATGGTGAAAGTAGTGAAAGTAGAAGCAAATGGACAGACGGAAGAGTTGCTCTTCACATTGTCTGTAGAAATGTTCCTGTTTTATTTGGTAGAGCATAGCTGAGAAAGCTTAAACTCAACTGGGGAGCAATAAAATCAATTAGTGGAGTCCAAGAACAGCGTACAGCAACATCTAGAAAAATATGAGAAGGTGTTTGAAGATTCACTCAGCTCCATGATCAGAGCTGAAGTGTAATTAAAAATCAAGCCAAACAGTACACCAAATTGTCCCAAAGCTAGAACTGTACTATACACTATCAGGCCAAAAGTCAAAGAACTAGAAAGGCTGCTCCAAACAGGAGTCATTGAACCAGTTGCTACAAGTGATTGGGCAACACCAATAGTTCCTGTACTGAAATGCGATAGCTCAGTGAGAATATGTGGAGATTTAAAATATTTTAAATGAATAGTTTCACAGTAATTAACCTGGTATTGTGCGCAGATCACTATCCACTGCCACTGATTTGCTAGAATGTTTGGAAGATATAAATTCAGTAAAATTGATTTATCACAGGTGTATTTACAAATTAATGTGCCTACAAAATCACAGCCACTACTCATTATAGTGACACACAAAGGTCTGTCTCATTATAGAAAACTTCCTTTTGGAATAACATCTGCTCCTTCATATTTCCACAGGTCCATTGATCAAATTATGAATGGGGTGCAATGTTATTTAGATGACAGTCTTATCACTGGTTCGAGTGAACAAGGAACACTTGAAGAACTGAAATGTCTAAAAAACCATAATTTCAGAGTTAAAAAGAAAAAGTCCGACATTTTCAAGGCATCCATAAATTTCCTGAGCCACGTCATTGATACAGATGATTTACACAAGAAGCCAAAGATGATGACAGCAATCTTCGAAGCACCATGCCCTAAGAATGTGACACAACTAAGATCATTTTTAGGACTGATCAATTATTATGGTGAATTTGTGCCCAATTTAGCTACACGATTGAAGCCTTTACACAATATATGTGCCAAACAGGGATGGTACTGGTAAGGAGAATGTGAAAGTGTATGCAATGAGGTAAAATATGCCTTACAGAAGTCAGAGCTGTTGGTGCAGTATAATACCAAGCTGAAATTACAATTTGCTTACAATATGTCACCCGATTGGGTTGGTGCAATTGTCTCTCATGCCTTCAGGAAGGGAATGACTGATAGCATTTGCTTCACAAACTCTTACTACCGCTGAAACAATTTGCACTAGCCAGAAAAAGAGGCTTTGAGCATATTTCCTGGGGAAGAAGGTTCCACCACTATATTTATAGATGTCATTTTACTCTTCTTATGGATCATCAACCCTTGACATCAATCTTTGGGCTGTATAAAGGTATTCTTTCTTTAGCAGCTAGTAGGTTACAAAGATGGTCTTTGATATTGTTGGCACATACTTACAACATCCAATATGAGAAGTCAGAGCAACATGGAAATGCTGATGCTTTGTCAAGATTGCCGATACAAGTCAAACAAGAACCTGAAGAACATTTTGTTAACATCCTGTATTTCTCACTCGTGGATAACGTACTTCATCTTAATAGAAGTATACAAGAACAGATCCAGTGATGGGGAAGGTGATGGACATGGTCCAAAAAGGAACAATGTCAGATGTTCATTGTAAAAATTAGACCTCAAGCCCTCCATCACATGAAGACTGAGATGACAGTTCACAATGGAGTTTTATTATGGGAATCTGAGTGATTATTTGTTTGCGTTTGCATAGTAAAGTCTTTGACCAACCTCATGAGGGACATCCTGGTGTGGTGAAGATTGAGGAACTAGTACAGGTATTTTTGATGATCAAATCGAAGAAAGTAGGGAAATGTCAGTCCTGTGAAAAACTAAGAAACACTCCACTACTGAAACCATTACATCCATGGGAATGTCCGACAAAGCCATGGCAACAAATACACATAGACTAAGCTGGTACTGTGGAGGGTCGCATGTTCCTAGTGATTGTGGATGCACACTCTAAATGACCAGCAGTCATTATTATGAAATCCACGATGGCCGAACAAACCATTCAGACAATTTGGTACACCAAGGTAGGTATTAAGTGACAATGGTACTCTGTTCACTTCAAATGCGTTTGAGGATAATTTAAGAGAGAATGATATACAGCACAAAGTTAGATCCATACCATCCTGTTACAAATAAGTTGGCTGACCGTTTTGCTCAATCACTGAAACATTTCATCAAAGCATCGAAGGACCAAGATGCATTGGCAGAAAGAGTAAACAAATTCTTAATGTCTTATCGGAACACCGCACAAGCAATAACAGTTCACCATCAATGCTGCTGTTCAGGAGGAAACTGCGAAGAGTTTGATTTGTTATTGCCACCTGATATTTCAGAGATCATCAAACGACAACAAGCATAGATTGCCAGGAGAGAACAGAACTCTAAAAAGTATTCAAGGAGATTGAATGTTAGCCAGAAGCTACAGCACCAACGAAAAATGGGTATGTGCTATGATCCTAGCTAAGACAGGTCCAATATCCTACACCGTCCAGTCGAAACATTTACAATTATGAAGGGAATAGATAGGATAGATGTGGGCAGGTTGTTTCCACTGGCGGGTGAAAGCAGAACTAGGGGGCATAGCCTCAAAATAAGGGGAAGTAGATTTAGGACTGAGTTTAGGAGGAACTTCTTCACCCAAAGGGTTGTGAATCTATGGAATTCCTTGCCCAGTGAAGCAGTTGAGGCTCCTTCATTAAATGTTTTTAAGGTAAAGATAGATAGTTTTTTTGAAGAATAAAGGGATTAAGGGTTATGGCGTTCGGGCCGGAAAGTGGAGCTGAGTCCACAAAAGATCAGCCATGACCTCATTGAATGGCGGAGCAGGCTCGAGGGGCCAGATGGCCTACTCCTGCTACTAGCATCACAAAGTGAAATCAAAGAAACTTCTCAGGATGTATACCCCCTGGACAATGTAGACAGCGATACTTCGGAACAGAGGCCAGATGCAGGCGCAAGTTCAGATTTTGTTTCTGAAGACTTCCCAATACTTACAGAGATGAACACTGGAGTGACTTCCCAGGAAGTAATACTACTGAAGAAAAGGATGAACGCTTCAAAGGTCTCTAGTAGCCAGGTTTTAGAACATTCAATATAGCTTAAAAGGAATAGACGTCCACCTGAGAGATTGTTTTATTATGTATATATGTGTACAGAGACAATGCATAAGTGGGTCTGTTGTAAAAATATTAAGCAGTTGTCATTGCACTAAAGTAGTAAAGGGGGAGGGGTGTTATATATATCAGAGAATTTATTCCTGCTGCTGAAGCACCATACAATCTATTGTGCCGTCAGCAATGGGTATTTATGCGGGCTTCAGTTCTCCATCTTAAGATTGTATGAGCAACATCCCTCATATAACCTCTCATGAATTTGGGCAGCCCCATAACTTTTCTCTTTGCAGCAAACTCAAAGATAAAACTCCCTAGGATGGTACAGTGGCGCAGTGGTTAGCCCTGCTGCCTCATGTGCTGAGGACCTGGGCTCGATCCCAGCCCTGGGTCACTTTCTGTGAGGAGTTTGCACATTCTCCTAGTATCTGCGTGGGTCCAGCCCCCACAACCCAAAGATGTACAGTGTTGGTGGATTGGCTACGCCATATTGCCTCTTAATTAAAAAAAAGAATTGGGCATTTTAAATATATTAAAAAGATAAAATAACTCCCTGTTGAAACAAAAGGAAAATATACATTTTCATTGTAAGGAGTTCCACTTTATGAAATAGGCACTGCTGTCAGTTCCCCATAAATGTTATTTATGCAATTCAACCTCTGCTAGATATGCAGCAAAATGTGTAAGGATGAAAACCTGATATTAATGTGCATAAGGAGAGACCTAATTCAATTTTGTCAACATAGAAGTTACCAAAACACACAAGACCAACTTCATGCTGCTTCAAGGACATTCGGCCCATCAAGTCTGCACCGCCCCCGAAAGAGCACCCTACCGAAGCCCAAGCCTCCTACCCTATCCCTGTAACCCCACCTAACTTTTGGACATTTCAGGGAAATTTAGAGTACATCTTTGGATTGTGGGAGGAAACCGGACAACCCGGAGGAAACCCACGCAGACACGTGGTGAACGTGCAGACTATGCACAGACAGTGACCCAAGCCGGGAATCGAACCCGGGTCCCTGGTGCTGCAAAGCAATAGTGCTAACCACTGTGCTACCGTTGCCACATTTCCAATGTGATTTCAAATAGTGGGGGAGAATTACAATATATTGGATTTCCTGCTGTATTACCTCAACTTCCGAATGTCAATGAGGCTTAACAGACAAACCAGTACTGCATTCAGGCAACGTTTCACAACAAATCATGTTATTAGGAAAAATTGGCAGTAAAACAGTAAATGTTTTTTAAATAAAAAGGAGACAGTGATGTTGGAGAAGTTGCAAATGTAGAACAGAGGCTTTCAAAATTCTGGGCACATGTTATACAGTTTCTTTTTTTTTAAAAAGAGAGATTTTTAAAATTCATGTCAAATGGGAGTTAAACCCCATTTATTGTTATAACATGGCAGTTATTGTACACAAACAAAAACAGCTCCATTCTTACAAGTGCAGTACAATGTCTGCCTTTCTAAATATCAGCAGGGAGCCTGTGAGATTTATCAGAAAACCTTTTTGAAAATGGCACATCCATTTAAATGCAATCTTTTTGGTTAATCATTAGTGTTTGATTCATCCTTTGAATCCCAAATTTCAAAACATACACACGTCTTCCATAGCGATTTTTCTTTAATGCAGTAATCCTACCTAGAAAGCAGATCTAGGCACTTACAGATGTAATGTTCTACATAAATGTCTTATTACATTTTTAATAATAAATAAGGAAAAAGATGGAAATCTGCAGCAGGTATCAGCATCCGTCGAGAAAAAGAAGAGTTAATGTTTCAGACCTGAAATGTTGGTAATGGGCCACTCAGCAATACTGAATATCAAGTAGAGGTGGTTGGACTTTCTCATCTTGGAGATGGCACTTGTTTGGCACAATTGTCACATGCCAATTATCAGCTCAAGCCTGGATGTTGTTCAGGTGTTTCTGCAAATGGGCTTGGACCATTTAATTGTCTGAGGAATTGTGAGCGGAGCGGAAGACTGCTCATCAGCTGAGAGCCCTATTTCAAACACTGCTACGAAAGAAAGGCCATTGATGAAGCAGCTAAAAATAGTTGAACCTAGCTGCCATCAGAAACTCCAGCAACAATGTCCTCGGGCTGAGATGATTGGCCTACAATAACCATTGGCACCTTTCTGCGAGCCAGGTGGGACTCCAGCAACTAGAGACTTTCCCTCTGACCAGAGTGCCTTCAGTTTTACTAGCTCTCGCTGGTGCTAGACACGGATGAAAAGCCACTCAGCTAGGAGCGAGGCTCCTTTGCGGGTCCCATGCTCTTTGTGTATCCAGTACATTCAGTCATTTCTTGATGTCACCAGGAAGGAACCAAATGGCCGGAATAGTGTTTCTGACGGTGGGGACTTCAGGAAGAGATCCAGAAGGATCAACTATTTGACATTTTTGGCTGCAGATGGTTGGAGATGGCACTTGGTCGGCACAATTGAATCATGTGCTGGACTCTTCCATTGCTGTGGATGAGTATGTTGATGGAGGCTCCTGCTCATTGCTTAATATCCGCCACTATTCACAACTAATACGGCAGGGTGATAGAGCTTTGACCTGATCCATTGGTTGTGGGATTGATTATTTCTCTCTAATGAGATGGTGTTTCTACAGTTTAGTATGCATATGTTGTAATACCACCAGGCTGGCACCTCATTTTTAGGTACAGCCGTGCATCATGTTAATCAAAGGTTGGTCATCTGACTTGATGATTTGATGGATATGCTGGGCACAAGGTTACAGTTCGTGGTGCAATACAATTCTACTGTTAGCAATGGTCCTGAAGATGCCTAGTTATAAGATGCTGGATGCTCAATTTATTTCACTTAACATGATGGTAGCAATGTATGTCACAATGGAAGGGTGTCCTCAATCTGATCTCCACAGGAACTATTTAGTAGTCACTGTTACTAATACTGTCATACACAGACACATCTATTACAGGGAGATTGATCAGGCGCCAACCTCCAGATGTTAATGATGATGACTTTGTAAATTATCTGGGTTGAACGCGGTTGAGAAATTCACAAAGACGTGCTTGTTAGGTGAATTGGACATTCTGAATTCTCCCTCAGTGTACCCGCACAGGCGCCGTAGTGTGGCAACTAGGGGATTTTCACAGTAACCTCATTACAGTGATAATGTAAGCCTACCTGTGACACTAATAAAGATTATTATTATTGTCATGTCCTAATTCAATGTCTAGGTTGCACCTTTGTGGTCAGTCAATCACCGTGCTGACACCAAGATCCTCGAGTACAAGACGGTCGCCTTTCCAACTCTTCTCTAGGACTCATAAACTTGGACTACGTACACACACTATGGAGGCACATTCTCACCATTAGCTGGGAGGACAGGGATACTAACATCGGTGTCCTTGAAGCTGCCAAAAGTACCAACATCGAGGCCTTGATCATCCAAAACCAGCTCCGCTGGGCCAGTCATGTCAGAGTCCCCTCTGGTAAAGCAAATCTTCTTTGCCCAGCTCAAGGAAGACTTCCCAACAAGAGAAGCACAAGAAAGCTTTCAAAGATACCCTGAAGGTTTACCTCAAGAAGTGCAACATCAATGTCAATTCCTGGGAGACTTGCTTAGAAGAGACCTAATTGGAGGAACCTTCTGATTGAAGGGACACAATTCTTCGAAGATACCCGACAGCAAGAGGAGGTCCAGAAAAGGAGCCCGAGAAAGGAATACGAGCAATCTAGAATCCAAGGACCAATTCCAACTTCCAAAAAACACCTGCCAAGTATGAATTCGAAGATAAGGCTCTAGGATCGGACTCATCAGCCATCCAAGAACCCACAGAACCCATGACCAGAAACAGGGGCCGGGATTCTCCGAGCCTGTGCCGTGCTGGCCCCCTGAGGGCCGCTGAATCGCTGGGCCAGGAAGCCTGTTGATGCCGGCGTAGACCACTCCGGTGTTTGCGCCAGTGATCACCGAAGAATAATTCCCTGCCTACGTTGCTCTAATATGGTCTGCCCAGTGTTATTCTCATTATTCAAGGCATTTTTCATTGATATACAAGGGCAGGGAACTTTTATCTTTATAAACTTCTCATAATACAAAAACATTGGGTAGTTAACTGCTTTGTTGAGGAACTGAAGTCATAAACAAGCCAGACTTGGCAAGGACAGTGAACCAGTTGGATTTTTACAGCAATCCAACATTTTCATTCAGAAAAGTTTTGTAATTCATTACTGAATTCAGATTCTAATACTGTCATTTTCTCTGGATTATTAGCCCATAAATAATTGCTTTGGCATGATATTGATGTGTGTGTGTTTACTGAAGGTATAGAAATGTTATCACAAAATTTTAAATCTACATACTGTTTCAATAGAAATGTCAAACACAGTCAGAGAAAAATATAAAAGCAAGCCTTTTCATACTATATTGATAAAAATATACCAAGTACCTCATTTTTCTCCACTACTAGCCAGGCCACTTGTAAGCCTTCAAGGCCTTTAAATGGGATCTCTCTTGTCAGCATTTCCCAAAGAACCTGGAAAACAGAGTGTACCTTTCAACATTCAGTCAATCCCTCTGACAAATTCTAGAAAAAGCAGAATATTGCTACATTTTTTCCAGGCTTCTGCTAAGGAGATTACTAATGAATGTCATTTATAGATATTGTATACAAGAAAGGACCATCAAGGCACAGATCGGCCTCAGCAGTCACCTATATACCCTCGCAAACAAGCCAGACGTTGAACATGGTCACCTTGTCTCGAAGGAACAACAAGGGATCATCACTGATACACGGATACCACTCACAGATGTGTAATGACACATCACAGAAGCGAAACGGACTACAATTCCTATATATACACCAGAAGACCGTGTCAGTGTATTGAGCTTACTGCACTTGAAATGGAATGTACTGCCTAAAGGATGATGGAAACAGATTCAGTCGGAGCTTTTGAAAGGGAATTTAATAATTCCTTCCAAGAATTTAAATAAAAACTGAACTTTAGTGGGAAAAGAGTGGGGCATATGAGGATAACTGGAATGCTTTTCAAAAAGGCCAAATGGCCATTTCCTGTGGTATTCCACAATTGTGACAGTTTTCAACTGTGCCAGATGAATACGGGGGTGTGGTAGCTAAAAAATCTCGTTTTTTGGTATCAGCAAGCCCTGGAATTCAAGTCTAGGCTCTTTGGTTAAGAAACTAAACATAAACAAACTATATTTTTCACTGCATCCTGAAGACAAAGATAACAATTTACATGAATTGTACAGGTCAAAATTTCGAAAATACTATCCCACTATGGAAGGACTGCACAGAAATCAGACTAGCCTGACCAATAGAATGTATTTTCAAGAATGTCAAGGATGATACTACAAAGCCATAGAAGCTAAAATATGGAAATAGGCCTTTTAACACAAGAAGTCTCATCAACATTTATCCTCCACATAAGCCAATTGTCTTATTCACACTTTCCCATCTGGTTCTGCCATATATTCATCTCCTATCCAACCAATCTTGAATGATGACTTGGGGAGAGATATTCTGCCTGTTCATGCCAGTGGGACCTTCCGGTGCCGGCAATGGTGCCCCTCCACCGCCCGGATTCCCGGTAGCATGGGGTGGTTTCAATAATAAATCCCACTGACAGCGGTGGGGCCAGTAGATCCCGCCGTTGGCCAATGGTGGGCTGCCTCCCTCCATCAAGAAATACGTCACTAGGAGGCCAGAAAATCGAACCCTTGGTTTCTAGCTTAACCCCTGATCCTGGAATTAAATTCCATAGCCTCATGACTCTGTCATGAGAATTTTCACTGATTCCCACCACAGGTTCAATGTTAAACGGGCCTGGTAATTCTTGGAAACACTTAAACAAGAACCTGCTTTGCTACCTGATTTGATCTAGATTATGACCCACCTGTAGCTCACCTCCATTCAACTACTTTGTTCCATATTCTGACACACATACGGAACAAAAATCTTTCAATCTCAAACCTGAAAGCTCCCACTGTCCTGGAACCCACAGCTTCTTTGGGGGAACAAATTCCCAATTCCTCCTTGCCTCTGTGTGTAAAAGTGTTATTGCATTCCACTGCTTAAAGAATGAATATTACAAATATTCCCTCTTGTTCTGGACTCTTGCATTAAAGAAATGTTTCTGCCTTATTGAATCAGTTTATCACTCTCTAATGCCCTTGATTAGGTCCCCCCTCAAACTTTTAAAAATCAGGGGAATATAAGCCAAGTTCATGCAACCTTGTGCCGTAATTTAACCCGTTAAGCACTGAGAGAATTCTGTTGAATTTGCTGTTTGGCATCCTCCAAGGTTCAGTTCCCAAAACTAGACTGGCCAGAAGTCTGCACAACTGAAAGTTTCTCACTTTAAAATTCCAACCAGGTTGGAAACAGGATTAATCACCTGTTCCACAAAGGCATCACCCTGCAGAAGCTTGTGGTGGTGGTGGGGTGATCCGAGTCAGAAGCTTCATGTCTATCAAGCGCATACAGCTCCAAAGGACGTAATCATGGCCTAGCCCTAGGAGTGGAGGAGTTTCCCCTTTACCCCAACAGAACTATCGGACTAGATCCTGTTGATTTACTCATGCATTGTAGGTCGAGGAGTGTGCCTCCTCTCTCAGCAGTGCTGCAGAGGCTTCAGAGCTGTGGGCTCTCTGACTGCGAGGGCATCATCAAGAGCCTGTCCACCTTCCTTAGGAGGACAGCAAATGTGGAGGTAATTAATTAGGAGACTGCCTCCCAGAAGATTAATGCCACTGGTTGCACTGCCAGCAAGTGTAGGCTGGTTAACTCCATTTCATTCTGACGTTGGATCTCAAAGATGTCTTGAAAACTCAGTCCTTTATCTGTTACCAAACCTCCATGCAACTGATGGCCTGTGACAAGAAGACTGTTAAGAAAGGATCTTTTGCATTAGCAACAGAAGAAGAGAGTAAAAAAGTAAACAAGTTCTGCTACACCATTATAAATTAGGTCTCAGCGAGAGTATTGTGCTAAATTATGAGCATTACACTTTAGGAAGGTGCAGGACAGATTTACCAGAATGGTACCAGGGATAAAGATCTTTTGTCATGTGGAGAGACTGAAGGAGCTGGTGTTGTTCTCTTCAGAAGAGGGAAAGTTATGAGATGAGGTCTTCAAAATCATGAATGGTTTTGACAGAGTAGATGAGGGCGAGGCTGTTTCCAGAGACAGAAGGATCAGTAACGAGAGAGAGAACACAGATTAAAGGTGATTGGTAAAACAAGTAGAAGCGAATTGATATTTTAAAAAGGCAGCGGGCTGTTATGTTCTGTAACGTAGAACCTGATGAGTGGTGGATGGAGATTCAGTTGTAACTTTCAAAATGGAATATTTGAAGGGAAAATGTTTACAAAGCTATAGGAGAAGAGCCGGGGTGTGGGATTACTTGTACAGATCAACCACGTGTTGGCTCAGACACAATGGGCTGAATGATTATCTACCATAGAACATAGAACATAGAACAGTACAGCACAGAACAGGCCCTTCGGCCCTCAATGTTGTGCCGAGCCATGATCACCCTACTCAAACCCAAGTATCCACCCTATACCCGTAACCCAACAACACCCTCCTTAACCTTACTTTTATTAGGACACTACGGGCAATTTAGCATGGCCAATCCACCTAACCCGCACATCTTTGGACTGTGGGAGGAAACCGGAGCACCCGGAGGAAACCCACGCACACAGGGGGAGGACGTGCAGACTCCACACAGACAGTGACCCAGCCGGGAATCGAACGTGGGACCCTGGAGCTGTGAAGCATTTATGCTAACCACCATGCTACCCTGCTGCCCCAAACCATGTTGGATCATTCTAAAATTCTACGCCATAAAGTAACATCCCCTTTGATGACTTCCAGTGGCGACCATGGAATGAACGGTCGCACATTTGGCAGCTCCCGTTCATGGTGGTCTTTGTGTGGCCTTTAAGCCGGATTGTTACAGGAAATTTGGAGAGAAAGGGTGTAGAAGCAAGAACAGAAGAAAGGGACCTCCAGTTTAGGAGCTGCGGCCCAGAACTCATTGGAAAAGAACAAACAAGGCAGTGGTGGCGAGTGACGAGCGGACAATGCAAGTGGAGATAGCGGACGAACAGGGTTGGACCCTGTCAGCTCAGTGGTCGATGGACCAGTTAGTGAGCTTCTTAAATGAGAAGTGCACCCAACAACGGAAGGTGAGTGCAGAGGACCTGGCCCGGGTGGTGGACTCGAGATCAAGGCGGTGATCGACTGCGTGGAGACGAAACTGGCGGCCCAGGGTCAGGCGAACCAGAGGTTGGAGGAGCTTGCGGGGGAGTCCATCTCATCGGCAGCAGAGATTGGGATGCTGCGTGACCAGCAGAAGAGGCTGCTGAAGAAAGTGGAGGACAAGTAAAATCGTTCTCGGAGGCAGAACATTCGGATCGTGGGTCTGCCGGAGGGGAACGAAGGATCAGAAGCTGGTGCATATGTGGGGAAGATGTTGGAGAAGCTGCTTGGGGAAGGTGCATTTGATCGACATCTGGAGGTGGATCGGGCCCACAGGACACTGATGCACAAGCCCCAAGAGGGTGAGCCGCCAAGGGCGATGGTGGTGCGATTGCATCAGTTCCTGGACAAGGAACGCATTATGAGGTGGGCCAGGCAGACGAGGCGATGCACGTGGGAAGATGTCGAGATCCGGGTGTGTCAAGACCTGGAGGCAGAGTTCGCAAAGAGGACGGGGAGCTTTAATAAGGTTAAGTTGGCCCTGTACAAAAAGGGCATAAAGTTCGGACTACTGTACCTGACCCGCCTATGGGTGACCTATGGGGGCCGGGAGTGGTACTTTGGCTCGTCGGAGGAGGCAGCGGACTTCATGAAGGAGAATAGACTGACAGGAGAAGGAGGATCTTGAACTTTGACTGAGGAGAACTGAACTATGTTTTGTAAAATTTTGGATTTGTGTTGCTTGGACTTATTTCGGGGGTTTTGATTGTTTCTTGCTGGGGTTTTTTCGGTTCAGTTTGGGGTTAGTCTGGTATATAGTAATTTGTAAAGGGAGGAGGGGTGGGCCTTTGTGCTCGGACCTTGGGATGGATTGTTTGTTTGTTTTTGCTCCTTGCCTTTGTTACGACTGTTTGCGGGGGTGAGGGGAATAAGTGGAGGGTAGGATGCTCGGAGCCATGGGCGGGGGATGCCAGGCCAGCTGGGAAGGCTAGTTCACAGAAGCAAAGTAGGGGGTGAGCTGAAAACTGATTAGCGTAGGAGGGGAGATAGGTGGGGGAGTTGGGTGGGGTTGGGTGGACTGCTGACGGGGAGGGGACTTTCAGAGTGGAGGCGGAAGAGGGTTGATGATGGTGGTTGCCTGAGGGAGGCTCAGGGGAAGTGTGGGACATAGGCTGAAGACTAGGAGAGATTATGGTTGATCTGCTCCCCCGACCAGGCTGGTCACGTGGAACGTTCGGGGACTGAATGGGCCAGTCAAAAGGACCCGCTTGTTCGCGCATTTGAGGCAGCTGAAGGCAGACGTGGTCATGTTGCAGGAGACACATCTGAAGGTGGAGGAACAGATTAGGTTGAGGAAAAGTTGGGTTGGGCAGGTGTTTCATTCAGGATTAGACTTTAAAACGAGGGGGCTGAGAATCCTGGTCAATACGGGTGGCATTCGAGGTGGGGAAGGTAGAGGCGGACCTGGGGGGAAGATATGCTATGGGTAGTAGGAAGTTGGAGCGAATGGCCATGGTATTGGTGAATATATATGCTCCAAACTGAGATGATGCTGAGTTTGTCAGACGGGTGCTGGGGAAGATCCCAGATCTGGATTCATATCGACTGATTATGGGGGAAGATTTCAACACGGTCCTCGATCCGAGGCTGGATCAGTCGAGTTCCAGGGGTTATGGAGCGCATGGGGGGTTGGGGGGGGGGGGGGGGGGGGGGGGGGGGGGGGGGGGGCAAAGAGAGGGCATGAAAGGATCTCAACAAGGAAAGCCCAGAGATGCTTCACTTGTCCAAAAAGAGCAAGAGGATAACTAAGGAAAGAGTACGGTCAATTAGAGACCAAAAGGGTTGTGTGTGTGGGGAGATGGAAGACTTGGAGATGGTTCTTAATGATTAAGGGACAAGCAGGCATGATATTTAAGGAGGAGTGTGAAATATTCCACTGAACAAGCATAAGGGAGATTAAACTCGAGAGTTTAACACCCTTCAAAGGAGATAAATCATAAGGCCTGGATGAAATATCTCCCAGGCTACAAAGGGAATGAGGGTGATCATTATTTTCCAATCCTCTCTGGCTACAGATGTGGTGCCGGACAAGTGCTAAATTTGTACTGTTATTAAAGAGGATGCAAGGGATACACCAAGTAATAGATCAGCCAGTCCAAATTTAGTGGTATGCAAATTGTTTGAAAACATTCTGACAGTATAAATATTTGGAAAGGCAGAGATTAGTTAAAGATTTGTTAAAGGAAGATCATGTCTGACTAATTCATTTTTTTGAGGAGGCAATAAGGAGAGTTAATTAGGTTAGTGCATTTGACGTCGTCCACATGGATTTTAGAAAGGCCTTTGACAAGTCCCACACGGTAGACTGGTCAAAGGGAAAGTGGCAAGTTGTATCCAAGTGGTCGGAAGCAAAAGGTTATGGTTGGCATGTATTTGCATGACTGGATGGCTGTTTCTGGTGGGGTTTTCCAGGACTCAGTGCCAGGTCCCTTGCTATTCACAGTTTATGTCAATGATTTAGGTGGATTGAAGTGTAGGGAGCATGATTAAGAAGTTTGCAGATGCCATGAAAATTGCTTACGTAATTGATAACGATAACAAAACTGTTGACAGTAAATGTCAGGTGGGCAGAAAAAAGGGTAAATGGAATTCAATCTAGAGCGATATGGTATGGGGCAAGAGATTTAGAGGGGATTGGAGGGGGAAAAAAACTTCACCCAGAGGGTGGTTGGAGTCTGGAATTCACTGCCTGAAAGGGAGGTAGAGGCAGGAACCATCGCATTTCAGAAGCATTTAGATGAGAACTTGAAACACCAAAGCATACAAGGGTACGAACCAAGTGCTGGGAAATGGGATTAGTATAGGTGCTTGATAGCCGGCACAGACATGGTGGGACGAAGGGCCCTTGTGCTGTAAAAATCTATGAGAAATGCACTTGGAGATGACTAACAAAGCAAGGGAATACACAAAAAATTGCAAGGTTCTGTCAAGTACAGGGGGACAGTAGTGCATGTGCACAGATCCCTGAAGGTAGCAGGACAAGTAGAAAAGGTGGTCAAGAAGGCATATGGGATACATTCCCATACTGGCTGAAGTACAACATACAAGATCATGGAGGTTATGTTCGAACTGTATAAAATACTAGTCAGACCACAACTAGAGTACTTTGTATAGTTCTGGTCACCACATTGCAGGAAGATTGTGATGTAATAGACAATGTTAAGTGATTCCACAACCAACGGATTAGATGCAAGCTCTGCAATTCTGCCATACCCAGTTGTAACAAGCAAACAACTCATTGGAGGAGGCGGCTCCATAAATATCACTTGTCCTGAAGATGAAAGATCTCAGCAAACCAGCACAAAAGACAAGGCTGAAGCATTCGCAACATTCTTCAGCCAGACGTACTGAATGGATGATCCATCTCAGTCTTCTCCAGAGGTCCCCAGTTCACAGATGCCAGTCTTCAGCCAATTTGATTCACTCCACCAGATATAAAGAAACGGGTGAAAGCACTGGATAACACAAAGGCCTGGGCCCTGACAATATTCTGCAAATGGAACTGAAGATTTGCATTCTAGAACATGCCAGCACCCCTAGGTCAGCCACAACACTGCATCTACCCAGCAATGTGGAAAATTTCCCAGCTGCGTCCTGTACACAAAATACAACCTGGCTAATTACCGCTCCATCAATCTACTCTTGATCATCAGTAAAGTGATGGAAAGGGGCATCAACAGTGCTAACAAGTGGCACTTGCTTAGCAATAACCTGCTCACCGATACTAGATTTAGGCACCTCCAGAGTCATTCAGTTCCTGACCTTATTACAGCCTTGGTTCAAACATGGACAAAAGAGTTGAACTCCAGAGGTGAGGTGAGAGTGACTGCCCTTGATATTAAGGCAGCAATTAAACGAGTGTGTCATTAAGAAGTCATTAAGAAGTAAAACTGGAGTACTTTAGGCCTAACCATCTCAGCTCCTTCATCAATGACGTTCCTTTCATATATGGTCAGAAATGGGGATGTTTGCTGATAACTGCACAGTGTTCAGTAACTTTGTGACTCCTCAGGTACTGAAGCAGTTCATGTCCAAATGCAGCAAGGCCTGAATTATATCTAGGCTTGGGTTGAGTGCTGGGCAATGACCATCTTCTACAAGAGAGGATCTAACCATTACCCCTTGACATTCAATGGCATCACCATAATTGAATTCCCCCACTATCAACATCCTGGAGTTACCATTAACCTGAAACTCAACTGGACTAGCCATACTAACACTATGGCTACAAGAGCATTTCAGAGGCTGCGAATCCTGCAGCGAGTAACTCACTCCCCAGAGCCTGTCCGTCATCGAGGCACAGGTTGGTCAGGAGTGTAATGGAATACTCTCCACTTGCCTGAATGAGTGCAGCTCCAACAACACACAAGAAGCTTAACACCATCCAGGACAAAGCAGCCCGCTTGAATAGTATCCCATGCACAAACATTCATTTCCTGCACACTGACACACAGCAGCAGTGTAACACCACTACAGAAACTCACAAAGGCTCCTCAGACATAATCTCTCAAACCCATGACCACGACCATCTAGAAGGACAAGAGCAGCTGATACATGGGAACCCCATCACCCGGAGGTTCCACTATAAGCCACACACCGAATAAAAAACACTCGAAAGGCCGCTGAGGAAAGTTAATGATGTTGCTGGGAACTGAAAACTTCAGCTAGTGCACTAAATTCTTTGAATACCTCAGGGGCAGGAATTTCTGATCAATTAAACTCGTTTTTTTTTTTTAAACAATGCAATTTGCCCAAAATTGGCCAAACCAGCTCAAAAGATTGCTGAGTTTTGAATTAAAATTACATCCAGTGCAAGTCAAACTCCTGCAATCTTTTGTGCTAGTTTGAAAAAAATCACTAGAAGCCAGTTCCATACACAGAACTGGCCACACCCATACCGAATTCACCACTGCTGCAGGTTTGCACTAATTACAGTTGTTTTCTTTGAGCGATCACTTAATAAATATTCTTTCTTTTAAGGAAGAAGGGCACTAATAGGCATGTTTTCAAAACTTTTAAATATAATTATCTTTTGATTTAATAGGAAACTGGACACCAACATAACTTTGGATCGGTTCTTCCCAGTTTAAAAAGAAAATCATGTTGTTATTCAAAATCAGGTGGTGGCCTGCACACTGATTAGGAATGTTGATTCTGTACTATTAAAACTGCATCAAGTTATCACTTCCAAATATAGCAAGAATTCTTTATTTAACTTTTAAAAAAATCTATTGTTACTGCTGCCAGATTTCACTGGTCATGATATATTTTACATTCAGCAACACTTTGCAAAATTTTGCTCAATTCGGAGGGTAATATATGCTTGGATCGGCAACTGGCCCAAAGCGGAAATTCCAGGCCAACATGTTTAATAATTCGGTTTTTCAATCTTTACCCACATTAACTCCTTTTCCAACTGTTCTTGGGTTTCCTCCTAACATTTTTAAATGCATTAAAAATGCACAGTGAAGCCTCCAGATATCACGGGTACAAGAGAAGGTTTTGTTACAGTAACTGTAGGGATTTTATAAATTATGAACACAAAAATTATTTTTTCACTCTCAAAATGTTACTTCTTTCAATAGACAGATACTGCTGATGCGAAACAATGTGGCACTTTGAAGTGGAAACAGTTTTGACAATTAAAATATTTATTGAATTGCATATTTTCGGTCTTACCACACCATAAGAGAATGTGTCACAGGTCTCAGCCACTGGCAGGCTCTGTATAACTTCTGGTGCCATCCATGGGAAGGTCCCCACCAGGCTCATGTGCGTTGTATGGGAGTGAAACCTTGAGGCACCAAAATCACAAATCTAGAGTAAAGCAAACAGCAGCTCTGTAAAGTATTCAAGCTTATAACTGTAGCACAACGCAACAAACTCAGGTGGAACTGTGATAACTCACCTTTAATACTTTGTCTGCAGCAACCACCACTAGATTAAACGGTAAAATAAAATGAAACAGATTAGATATTTCAGCTAGGACGTTTCTCTCATATGTCCAGAGTAGAAACAAAAAGAGCAAAAGTTTTTTGCGAATTAATCTTGTGCTCTTCGAGTTTCAGGGGGCTGAAAAACCAGTTGCAGCGGATAAATCGGAATGAACCCGCAATAGGCGCAATGTCCGTCTCTTGTGCTCCACCATTGTATTTAAATAAATAAATAATAATAATAGAACAAAAACAATCACTCACCTCTCAAACCCCAGACACTCCCTATGCCCCATCCATACCAACAACCTCCACCGAATCCCCAAGGATCCTCACACTCCCATGCCAACTTAGTACCCCTCTACCCACTCCAATTGCTTGCATACTGCCTATGCCAACTTAGAGCCAACTGATGCCCCCCACTACCATCTACAACCCTTTGCCCTTACTCCTTCCATGTTACTCACCTGGCATCTTTGAACAGTTAATTACAGATTTGACACTACCAGGGTAGCTTTGACAGCACTCAGACTTCCTGAATAGCCTTGACAGTTTAACACTCCATGATTAGCTTTGACAGCTGGACAACAACTTAATTTAACATTTCCTTGAAAGTGTGTCATCAATTTAACATTTCCTTGGCAGCTGGACAGTTTCTTAACAGTTCCTTCTTACAACTGAGTGAAGTACATAGAACATAGAACAGTACAGCACAGAACAGGCCCTTCGGCCCTCGATGTTGTGCCGAGCAATGATCACCCTACTCAAACCCACGTATCCACCCTATTCCCGTAACCCAACAACCCCCCCTTAACCTTACTTTTTAGGACACTACGGGCAATTTAGCATGGCCAATCCACCTAACCCGCACATCTTTGGACTGTGGGAGGAAACCGGAGCACCCGGAGGAAACCCACGCATACACGGGGAGGACGTGCAGACAGTGACCCAGCCGGGAACCGAACCTGGGACCCTGGAGCTGTGAAGCATTTATGCTAACCACCATGCTACCGTGCTGCCCGTAATTCTCTTTAAAGAATATTCCATGGCAAGGACTGATGTTATCCTTCAGTTTGAATTCAAGAAACATCCAAAAATGCTTTACAAGCTTTATTAGAATATTACAATGTTAAACTTTCAATTGTGGGCAATGTGTGCCTCACCTGAAAAATAACACATTTTTGAGTCCCAAAGACACTTTAAAAACATGATTTTTAAACATTGCTTTTGCTATTTAAAATCAGTCCACCCTGCATACATTCATTTATAAAGTTGTTTACTAAAGCATTTCTTTGAATAAAAAGTTACAGAAAGGATTTTAAAATGCTTTAATAGCTTACCATTTCGCGATTTGAGATCCCTGTGAATTACTTTTACCGGGGCATCCATATGTAAATAATGCATACCTGTAGGGAAAATATAGCAGATTTTCAGAAGATAACACAACAAAATGGATTAAATAAATTGCCACATGTCTGCAAAATACAACAACAAGGGTAAAGAAAGGCAAGGTGGCAGAAAACGTAATTGGTGAAATTTTAAACAGCTTATCGTTAGGCGAAGACCGACTTTGAAAAGCAGCCCACAGAGGAGAGAATGAAGTATCGAGGGATGAAAGTATTATAATGCTTCTAGGTTCAACTTCTTAACTCTGTTACAACTTGAGAGGGAAACTCTACTACATTTAGCCAAAGACCTGACATGGTATTCATATAAATCGATTCAGAAGTTCTTTCACTGGGAACACGGTATTAATATATTTTGGAGGCATGTACAATTGGGATCAGTTGATGAGACAAAGATGTGAATAAGTTTTAGTTCAGAGCCAAACTGAACGATTGGAATCAGAGTAGGAACATTGTTAGGTTCAATCCACTTAGGCTGATTGACATGAAGCGGGTAGAACTGGGCAATGTGTTTTTGACACGACGACTAGGAGCTCAACAACAAAGACATAGAATATACAGTGCAGAAGGAGGCCATTCAGCCCATCGAGTCTGCACCGACCCACTTAAGCCCTCACTTCCACCCTATCCCCCTAACCCAATAACCCCTCCTAACCTTTTTTGAACACGAAGGGCACTTTAGCGTGGCCAATCCACCTAATCTGCACATCTTCGGACTGTGGGAGAAAACCAGAGTACCCGGAGGAAACCCACGCAGACACGGGGAGAAAGTGCAGACTCCGCAGTGACCCAGCAGGGAATCAAACCTGGGACCCTGTCGCTGTGAAGCCACAATGCTAACCACTATGCTACCGTGCTGCACACGGTAAAGCAAGAAGGCAGTACAATGAAAGAAAGACAATGGAGGCGAGTGCAGTAGTCAACCATATTGAAAAACGTGCTAATTGGAGGGACTGCGATTTCAGTCAATACTGGTGTTGGTAACTTTAACTGAAGTGGTTTCAGTGCCGCCTGCTTACATTTTTCAACAGGACTTCTGAATATCAATCAGACTAGAAAGTCACCAGTTGAGAGTTAATTAGCTGAAATAAGCTAACTTAACTGAGCTTGGAGTCAAATGTAAAATTTTCCTGGCCAATGATGCACCATGCAATGTATTTACTCAAAGCTTTTAGAAGAGCAGATCATATCCCTGCTAAAACTAACGTAGACTGGAAAACCACATATAAAGGTATGACAGTAGGCGAGCACTTGGTAGTCGTTAAAGAATTAAAACATAATTTGCAACTAATATTCATTCTGTTGACGACCAAAAAACCCAAAGTAAAACGTGGTCCATCTGTGACAAAGAGGAGTTGAAGATAGAATTCGATCAAAGAAAGAGGTTTATGATGCAGCCTAAAATAATGGTGAGGCTGATGTTTGAGAGTAGTTTCGAATTCAGCAAACGGGGACAACCAGGAAATTGATAAGGAAAGAGAGAAAAGAATGGGACTAGACTAGCAAGAGGTAAAGCAAGCGGTAAAGAGGGAAAATGGTATGCTGGCCTTCATTGCGAGAAGATTAGAGTACAGGAACAGGGATATCGTGCTGCAATTATATAGGGCCTTGGTGAGGCCACACCTGGAATATTGTGTGCAGTTTTGGTCTCCTAATAATGGGTGCCTGGAACTTGCTGCAGGAGGAGGTGGCGGAAGCAGGGACGATAGTGATGTTTAAGGGGCATCTTGACAAATACATGTATAGGATGGCAATAGGATACGGACCCCAGAAGTGTAGAAGATTTTAGTTTAGATGGGCAGCATGGTCGGTGCAGGCTTGGAGGGCCAAGCTGTACCTGTTCCTGTGCTGTACTTTTCTATGTTCTTTGTCATCAGAGGAAGGATGTTCTAGCCACAGAGGGAGTGCACTGATGGTTTAGCAGATTCCTGGGATGGCAGGACTGATATATGAGGACAGATTGAATTCTAACAGGACGGGACAGCGTAGATGTAGGAAGCTGTTCCTGATGGGTGTGTCCAGAACCAGGGGGCACAGTCTGGGGATACGGGGTAGACCATTTAGGACAGAGGTGAGGAGAAATTTCTTCACCAAGAGAGTGGCGAGCCTGGAATTTGTTACCACAGGAAGCATTCGAGTCCAAAACTTGCATGCCCGAATACTGGAAGCTACCTCTGGCCCAGCAGAAGGGTAATATCCCCAGATTGGCTCCCCTCCCTGGGGATTAACCGCACTTTTCCCAAGAATTAACTTATAGCCGGAAAAGGAGCCAAAGCCGCTCAGCAGTCTCATAATCTCGTCTATAGAGGAGACCGGATCTCGGCTTAGTGATAACACCGATAGAAGTCAATGCGGCTTTTGAGGCATTCTGCAGTGTTCTGTAAAGGTCAGAGCCACCGGAGATGGTGTTAGATATGTCGGAATTTCTGGATAGGTTGTCCTTCCCTAGTGTAGAGGAGCGAGGAGCTGGAGGCCCCACTTGGCTCCGTTGATGTGCTACGGCCGATTAGGTTGATGCAGACAAATAAGGCCCTGGTCCCTGATGGATATCCTGTTGTATCTTACAAAAGATTCTCTGACCAGCTATACCAGTAATGGTAGCTATATTCAACAATGCTTTAACTCAAGGTTACCTGTCTGATATGTTTATGCACATCTCCCTTATTTTAAAGAAAGATAAAGATCCCATGGACTGTGGTTCTTACAGGCCCATATCCCTGCTAAATGTGGATGTCAAGGTGCTGGCTTTGCAGTTAGAGCCATGTGTCCCAGATATAGTGGTAGAAGACCAGACATAATTTGTGAAGGGCAGGCAGTTGTCCTCTAATATACAGTAGGTTCTGAATGCTGTCCTCTTGCCCTCTTTGGCCTCCGAGCCAGAGGTGATTATATTATTGGATGCAGAGAAAGCATTCGTTAGAGTGGAGTGGAAGTACCTCATTAACGTACTTTGAAGGTTTGGGTTCAGGCAGAAATTTATTTAATGGGTGCAGCTGCTGTACAAGAACCCCATGGCTAGTGTTTGCACCAATGCGACAAGATCGGGATACTTTCCTCTGAGCAGGAGTACAAGACACGAGTGCCCATTGTCGCTGCTCCTTTTAGCTCTGGTGATAGAACCTCTGCCGATGGTACAGAGGGATTCTGGGGGGCGGAGGGGCCTTGATTGGGGGGGGGGGCATAGGGTTTCGCTTTATGCTGATGACCTTCACATGTATGTCACAGATCTGGCCTCCACTAATTGTGTGACTCGGTAAGTTGTACTCAGCCCAGCAAACACAAAACGAAAGATTAAAATCAAATAAGTATGAACAAACAGAAGTGTACACAATAATAATAGAAAAACTATTGAAATAAATAATTTTAGAAAAGTAATGGTGTACTTCTTAGTTCCAATTGACCATGACCGAGGAGCACTTACTACCCTCACATCCAGAAAATGATACATTGTGCACTGCAACACAGCAACACAAGAGAAAATTAAACCCCAACAATATGGAGGATTGCAAAACTATGCAAATGTCATCACACATACGACCACAAATAGGAGTGCTAGCAAATGAGGAGCAACAGTTAATGATTATTTCAAACCTGTCTGCTGCGTGTGTACATTTTTTTGTTCCACATGAAGATATTTTTAAGAACTAGCACAAGACAGGAAACCACATCATGAAACAGAATGGCAATACAGGGAGAAATAATTGGAACGTAAAGTACTTTAGTTAACATTTTTTCTGTATAATGTTTTTTGACATTCCCATCTCTCTCTGCCCCAGTTTCATAGCATACAGCTGTTCTACAGCCCCCAAAGAATTAGACATTAAGATGATAATGCTAAGTAAAAGGATTGGCAGGAGGATGTCTGCCAGGAAACAGTGAGATACAATACCCTCTATGTTGTGGTTTCAAGCAGAACCAGCTGACTTTGTACTGTTCTCAGCCACTGACCATGCTACCTGGCAAGTTGTGCAAAGCTCAAGAAAATTAAAATTTGAAGTCAGATAAATTTTTGAAAATTCATTCATGGGATGTGGGTGTTGCTGGCGAGGATGGAATTTATTGCCCTCCTCAAAGTGGTAGTGAGCCACCTTCTTGAACCACTACCTTCCATGGAGTATAGATACACCCATAGTGCTGTTAAGTTCCAGAATCTTGACCCAGCGGCAGTGAAGGAGCAGCGATATATTTTCAAGTCAGGGTGGTGAGTGACTTGGACGGGAATTTCCAGGTGGTGGTGTTCCGATGTACCTTTGCTCTTGTCCTTCTAGATCAGTGGTTCTCAACCGGGGTCCACATGGACACTGGGGGTCCATGTAACATTACTGGGGGTCCACACAAAAAAAATACCGAATTGGGGGTCCACGGTGATATTTTAGTGGTCCATAGAGCAATTCTACTTCAGAACAATTATTATTACTGAGAATCAAGTAGAAGAAAAAAATGTTTGTTTTCATGATGAATATTCACCTTTCTCTCTCTCTCTCTCTCTCGCACTGACAAAGGTCAAAGAGAGATTATAACCTATCTAATTTACCTTGAGGGCTGAAGGGGCTCAGAACCAAAAAGGTGCATTTGCTGTGTTTATTTTTGTGGTACTGTATTCTGATTCTGTATTCTGAGAAAAAAAAATCCATACCGGATACCAATGTGTTTATTGTGCTTTAATGACAGTTGTTGTTGAAGATTGCCCGGGCTATTGTCCCCTAGGAACAGCCCGGAGGACCTTTAATGACAGAAGCAGCTTATTAAATACCCACGGTTGACCTGACGCTTATGCCACGTTTCTCCTTGACAAGTTTAATGAATGATTGAACACAGTAATCACTAGAAACTGTGTATATTTGACATGAATTGGTTATTTTTAGAGTAATTTAATTCAATTTAGTCAGTAAAAAGTTTTTTTCATTACTTTTCATATTAGAATATGTTTGGCAATGTACGAAAATACCGCTAATCCGTTTCCAACCCTCACGGTAAGGTAGATGGACTTTAGGATTAGTTTACCACGCATATAAGAAGCTTTTTTTCCTGTGGAATGGCTATGGGGGTCCACAAAAAAAAATTAAGAGGAAAAGGGGTCCATGGGTTAAAAAAGGTTGAGAACCCCTGTTCTAGATGGTAGTGGTCGTGGGTTTGGAAAGAACCTTGGCGAGTTAGAGAGAAGGCCGAGAGGTGACTTAATAGAGACATATAAGATAGTCAGAGGGTTAGATAGGGTGGACAGTGAGAGTCTCTTTCCTCGGATGGTGATGACCAACACGAGGGGACATAGCTTTAAATTGAGGGGTGGTAGATATAGGACAGATGTCAGAGGCAGTTTCTTTACTCAGAGTAGTAGGGGTGTGGAACGCCCTGCCTGCAACAGTAGTAGACTCACCACCTTTAAGGGCATTTAAGTGGTCACTGGATAGACATATGGATGAAAATGGAATAGTGTAGGTCAGATAGGCTTCAGATGGTTTCACAGGTCGGCACAACATCGAGGGCCAAAGGGCCCGTACTGCGCTGTAATGTTCTATGAGTTCCTGCAGTGCATCTTGTAGATGTTACACACTGCTGCTACGGTGCATCTGTGGTGGACGGAGCGAATGTTTGTGGAAGGGGTAGCAATCAAAGCGGCTGCTTTGTCCTGGATGGTGTCGAGCTTCTTCAGTTTTGTTGGAGCTGCACTCATCCAAGCAAGTGGAGAGTATTCCATTACACTCCTTACTTGTGCCTTGTAGATGTTGGAAAGACTTTGGGAGTCAGGAAGTGAGTTACTTGCTGCAGGATTCAGCCTCTGATCTTCCCCTGTAGACACAGTATTAATGTGGCTGGTCCAGTTCAGTTTCAGGTCAATGGTAACCCCCAGGATGTTGATACTGGGGGTTCAGCAATGATAATACTATTGAAGGTCAAGGGGCGATGGTTAGATTCTTTCTTGCTGGGGACAGTTATTGCCTGGCACTTGTGTGGCGCAAATGTTACTTATCACTCGTCAGCCCAAACCTGGATATTGTCCAATTCTTGCTGCATTTAGACATGGACTGCTTCAGTGTCTGAGGAGTGCTAATGGTGCTGAACATTGTGCAGTCATCAGCAAGCATCCCCATTTCTGACCTTATGATGGAAGGAAGGTCATTTATGAGGCAGGACCTTCTGCAATGATGTCCTGGTGCTGAGGTGAGTGATATCCAACTTTCTTTGTGCCAGGCATGACTCCAAACAGCAGTGTTACATGAATACACATAAACAAAAAGTGTACACAATGACAAAAACAAAATGATTCAGCCTGATGAAAGATAAAAGACACTGCAGAGAAATTAAAATAAAAAGTGGGCAGAACAGATTAAAAAATGCAATCTGCTTGCCTCCTGCTGAATGAGCTGGATATAGTTTATAGGTCAGCAAGCATCCTTCCGTGATTTACCCAATCAGGCATTCTACGTTTGTGACCCAAGAGATAAGGGCCGGGATTCTCCCCTACCTGGCGGGGCCCCGGCGTGATGGAGTGGCCCGACGGAAGTCTCCGCACCTTTAGGGGCCAAGCCCTCGCATTGAGTGGCTAGGCCCGCGCCACAGTGGTTGGCGCTCCACCGGCTGATGTGGACGGCCTTTGGCGCCACGCCAGCCGGGGCCGAAAGGACTTCGCTGGCCGACGTAAGGGAGGGGGTCACTTCCGCCTCCGCCATGGTGAAGACCATGGCGAAGGCAGAAGGAAAAGAGTGCCCCCACGGCACAGGCCCGCCAGCTGATCGGTGGGCCCCGATCGCAGGCCAGGCCACCGTGGGGGTATCCCCCCGGGGTCAGATCGCCTCACGGACTCCGGAGATTGCCCGCGCCGTCAGTCCCGCCGGTCAGGTAGGTGTTTTGATTCCCGCCGGCGGGAGAGGCTTGACAGCGGCGGGACTTCGGCCCATCGCAGGCCAGAGAATCGCCGGGGGGGGGCCCGCCGACCGGCGCGATTCCCGTCCCTGCCTCCGTTCTGGTGGCGGAGAATTCGGGACACGGTGGGGGCGGGATTGACGCCGGCCCCTGGTGATTCTCCGACCCGGCGGGGGGTTGGAGAATCCCGCCCAAGAAGTTACATCAAGTATAGTTCGAAAGCAGCGTTTCCCAAACTGAGTTCCAAGAACATAGCAGTTCCTTGGGATTCATCCAGGAGTTCCACAGAAGGTCCAAATGTTTTAAGTTTGAAACAGGCAGTCATCCAGCTGTCCAATCAATGAATGTTTTCACACAGTATTGGCTACTGATAGGTGCACTATAATAATATATAACTAGTCAGCCAATCAGGCGAGCTGAAAATAGAGGCAAAGTCAAGGTGAGAGCTAAGGCGACCGGAAGGCAGAGAAAGGTAGGCTGCAGCCATTGGGCAGAGGAGTGACCTTGGGAGGCAGGAGAAAGGGCCACATGCATCCCGGGGGGAGTTTCCAACTTCCATTCTACATCTGCTTGTGTTAGGAGTTTAGAGATAAAAATGGGAATCTTTGCAGTTATGCGAGTCGTGTGAGTTTCAGCAATTCTGTCCATTTTCTACCCACAGGATGAACGCCGAGGTCCTGCCAGGTAGGACCACAAGAGAACGGCGCCAGCGGGACCCGGCCCATCTTGGCGGCCGCTCGGCCCATCGCGCACAGAGAATCGCTGGGGTGGGGGGGGGTCGCATAGAGCGGTCCCCGACCGGCGTCACGCCAGCGCCAATGGCACCGATTTTCCGGTGACTGGAGAATCAGCGGACTGGCGTCGGAGCGGCGTCACGTAAATCACCCCCCCCCGGACCCCCGCCGACTCTCCGACCCGGCGTCAGACAATCCCACCCATTAACTTTCCCACAGGGTTACTGAGTAGTGGATCAGGAGTTTTCTTTATTAAAAAATACATTCCCTCGGCCAGGATCAAAGTCAGTTATGACTTATGTGCTCCAGTGTAATGGTTTAGCACACGGTACTTATACAGTTATGCTGCCGTAGCCCAGTCCAGCCGGCTCATCACAAACCAATAATGTATCTGAGAACTTCCTGGTCTCAACAGCCACTAAGACACTCAATCATTGTTTGATTTACAGCACAACAATGACTAATCTTGATAAGTACTCCACTGATCATAAAGAATTTTTGGACACCCTCAGGTCACAAACGGGTTAGGGATAGGCATTTTCAAAATACACATTCTACTATTTTAAAAATATAATTAAAAATCAGAATGAGAACCCGGTGAACAATGAACTTTTATGTGTAACATCAAATTCCAAATAATCTGTATTTGAGGTTTTCCAAAATGGTGCACCCAGGTGGGTTTGCACAGAAAAGCGACATCACACTTCAGAGAACATTTACTCCCCGTGTTTCTGAATACCCCACTCTATGCATATCTTTTTTTAAAAATTGGCCATTATGAAGATTTATTACCTTTAGCAATATCTGTTGCCCAAGTCATTATTTGATCCATGTCCATTTCCTCACTTTTAGCACTGGACAGATAATCATAGAGTGAGCCTCCAGGAGCATATTCTATAAAGAAGAAGGTAAAGAAAACCCATCAAGCATTACTTTTTTAAAAATCAAAAATACAACTACTATAGCTGTAAAGTACAAAGAATTAAAGACAAATGTTCCTATTGCAGAAGAAGTAATAATTCGCAGACACTAATGGAAAAAATAATCCTGTTGTATACACATTTGGTTTACAAGTTATATACTTCATGAAAGTGGCAATGAAAGTAGCAAAATAGATTAACAGTTGTAATACTAGCAGCATCTCAAACCTGTTATTGTATTGTTGAATCCCAGACCTGCAGGTTATTCACAATATATCTGGAATTACTTTTTGCCTTTTACAGCTTAAATGACATTAAATTTCTGCGATGAAAAATATGCAAAAATATACCGCTGAATTAGCTGTCCTAACAACTTTCCTCCCCTCCCTCAGCCTAGCTAGCCAAACCTATTTGAAGGTTCTCCACTGCACTAGCCTTGAACCTATAGCTTTCTCCAATACCCGTCTGCTCATGCTCCCTCCGAGCTCATCTTAACTTATCGATGAGACCCACCTCCTGCTCACTCAACCCTATCACCACTAAACTGCTGATCAGCCAACTTCTCTTTCTGGTTCCCAGGTCAGCTCTCTCTCCTTGGGTACTGGCCCCCTCCGAGATCCCTGCTCATCTTTCACGGAGCTTTATGTTTCAATTCCTCAAATCATCCATGTTACTGTATCAAAAGCCTCTTGTCAAAGTGGCAAGTAACATCCAAACAACTGTCACAAAAGTAAATTATTCCTGTTCATGTTTCTCCACCTACCTGTTGCCATCGACAGAGTTAATCACATCATTCTACTCCACTGTCACTTAACAGAGTGCCACCTGCCTGGTTCCATTCTTACCCAATTGCAGCTAGCGAGTCAACCTTTTAAACATGAATTTACATGATGTGAGCGTCGCTGTTAGGCCAGAATTTATTGTCCATCCCCAGTTGCCCCTCTGCATGTGGTGGTGAACTGCATTCTTTAACCGCTGCAGTCCCCAAAGTGTAGGTATACCTGAAGTGCTGTTAGGGAGGGAATTCCAGGATTTTGATCCAGTGACCCTGAAGGAATGGCAATATATTCCCAAGTCAGGATAGTGGGTGACTTGGAGGGGGAACTCCAGGTGGTGGTGTTCCCAGGTATTTGCTGCTTTTGTCCTTCAAAATGGAAGCTGTTGTAAATTTGGAAGGTGCTGCCTAAGAAACCCTGGTGAGCTCCTGCAGTGCATCTTGTAGATGGTACTCACGGCTGCCACTGTTCAACAGTGGTGGAGGGATTGAATGTTTGTGGACAGTATATTAATCAAGTAGGCTGTTTTGTCCAGGATGGGGTACAGCTTCTTGAGTGTTGTTGGAGCTGCACTCACCCAGGCAAGTAGAGTGTATTCCAATACACTCCCGACTTGTGTCTTGTAGATGGTGGACAGGTTCTGCAGGGTCAGGAGGTGAGTTACTCGCCGTAGGATTCCTAGCCTTTGACCTGCCCTGGTAGCCACAGTATTAATGTGGCTAATCAGTTCAGTTTATGATCAATGGTAACTTCCAGGATGTTGATTGTGGGGGATTCAGCAATGGTAATGCAATGGAATATCAAGGAGCCTATCTAACACTTGCTCACCAATTTTAAACGCTTTGAATGTCTCAATTACCCCCTCTTTCATCATGGCCTGAATAACATCTTCTTCCTTGGTAAAAACAGATGCAAAGTATTCAATGACACCTCAGCTATGCCCACTGCCCCCGTGTGCAAATTCCCTTTTTGGTTCAGAAATGACCCTATTCCTTTTTACTTACTATTTTTTTTACTATTTATGTGCTGAGAGAAGAGAAGAGTTTGGGATGCCCATTTATATCGGCCGTCAGCCTTATTTCATACTTCCACTTTGCATCATGGATATGCTTTTTCACCTTCCCTCCAAACCGTTTTTATTTAGCCTGGTCCTCCATTGTATTTTCTACCTGACATCAGTCATAAGCGCATCTTATTTTCGTTACCTTAATTTCCATCTCATTTATCATCCAAGGTGCTCTGGCTTGTTTGCCCTACCTTTTCCTTTTGACTGTGCCCAAACTATCTTCTTTGAAGGTAGCCCATTGACCATCTCCCATTTTTCCTGCCAACCTTTTGATTTCAATTTATTCGGCCAAAACCGTTCTTAACCCAATGAAGTTGACTTTCCCCCCAGTTAATTATTCTTCCTCTGGGTTGTTCTTTTTCCTTTTCCGTAGACAGCCTAAACCTTCTGATACAATGATCACTGTCGCCCAAATGTCCCGCAGTGAGACTTAATCCAAAACTCTGCTGCCCAGTCGAACTCACATCATCACCTCTGTATCTGCTGGCTTATGCTCACCTACGCTTAAGCAACTCAAATGTAAAATTAGCATTCTTACTTTCAAATACCTCCATTGCCTTCTGCCTCTACTGCTGTAATCTCCTCAAGGCCCAACCATTTGAAATATCAAATAGAAAAAAGGTTAGGTGGGGTTGCTGGGTTACGGGGATAGGGTGGAGGTGTGGGCTTTGGTAGGGTGCTCTTTCCAAAGGCGGGTGCCAGGGTGGCATCAATGTCTTGAATATGTGTGTCCGTTCCACTTACATGACCGTGTGCTCCTCACCCAGTTAAGAACCCGCTTCTTGTCCTGAAACTTATGCAGTTTTGCAAATGTTGCCTGTGGTGGATCTCATGACTTGGGCTTTTGCCGGAGAAACCTGTGGGCCTGGTCTACCTCTGGGGGTTTGGCCAGCCTTCCTCTCTGACCAATTTCCCAAACATCCTTGAGACATATCCCGTCGGGTTCCTGCCCTCTGGTAGCCCGACATTCCACAGGTTCTGTCGGCAGGACCTGTTCTCCTGATAGTCATCTTCCCCTGAAGCACTTTCTGGGTCGTCACCAACCTTGCTACCTCGGCTTCTAGCAAGGTGATCCAGTCACACTTGTAGGTGGCCGATTTCTCCACATCCCGCACGGTCCCCTCCAGACTCCGCTCTGTTCTATCTATCACTTCCTGGATGGAGGCCAGAGCGGCTTCTATTGCCGACCTCACGGCCGACGTAAGGTCCTCTTTTATTGATTTTCTGTGCTTCTGGTGTTCTATCGAGAGAAGCTCCATCGATGAATGGGCCGTGTTGATGTTGATGACCATAAGACATAGGAGTGGAAGTAAGGCCATTTGGCCCATCGAGTCCACTCCACCATTCAATCATGGTTGATTTCAACTCCATTTACCCGCTCTCTCCCCATAGCCCTTAATTCCTCGAGAAATCAAGAATTTATCAATTTCTGTCTTAAAGACACTCAATGTCCCGGCCTCCACCGCCCTCTGTGGCAATGAATTCCACAGACCTACCACTCTCTGGCTGAAGAAATTTCTCCTCATCTCTGTTCTAAAGTGACTCCCTTTTATTCTAAGGCTGTGCCCCCGCGTCCTAGTCTCCCCTGCTAATGGAAACAACTTCCCTACGTCCATCCTATCCAAGCCATTCATTATCTTGTACGTTTCTATTAGACCTCCCCTCAACCTCCTAAACTCCAATGAATATAATCCCACGATCCTCAGACGTTCATCGTATGTTAGGCCTACCATTCCTGGGATCATCCGTGTGAATCTCCGCTGGACCCGCTCCAGTGCCAGTATGTCCTTCCTGAGGTATGGGGCCCAAAATTGCTCACAGTATTCTAAATGGGGCCTAACTAGTGCTTTATAAAGCCTCAGAAGTACATCCCTGCTTTTATATTCCAAGCCTCTTGAGGTAAATGACAACATTACATTTGCTTTCTTAATTACGGACTCAACCTGCAAGTTTACCTTTAGAGAATCCTGGACTAGGACTCCCAAGTCCCTTTGCACTTTAGCATTATGAATTTTGTCACCGTTTAGAAAATAGTCCATGCCTCTATTCTTTTTTCCAAAGTGCAAGACCTCGCACTTGCCCACGTTGAATTTCATCAGCCACTTCTTGGACCATTCTCCTAAACTGTCTAAATCTTTCTGCAGCCTCCCCACCTCCTCAATACTACCTGCCCCTCCACCTATCTTTGTATCATCGGCAAACTTGGCCAGAATGCCCCCAGTCCCGTCATCTAGATCGTTAATATATAAGAGAACAGCTGTGGCCCCAACACTGAACCCTGCGGGACACCACTTGTCACAGGTTGCCATTCCGAAAAAGAACCTTTTATCCCAACTCTCTGCCTTCTGTCTGACAGCCAATCGTCAATCCATGTTAGTACCTTGCCTCGAATACCATGGGCCCTTATTTTACTCAGCAGTCTCCCGTGAGGCACCTTGTCAAAGGCCTTTTGGAAGTCAAGATAGATAACATCCATTGGCTCTCCTTGGTCTAACCTATTTGTTATCTCTTCAAAGAACTCTAACAGGTTTGTCAGGCACGACCTCCCCTTACTAAATCCATGCTGACTTGTCCTAATCCGACCCTGCTGGGTCTGCCATTGTCCAGCCAGGTACGCCCCGTGTGTCCCCTTGTTCTGGGCTTATGGTTTTCCTTTCCCAACTCTTGCTGTATTTTTGGCCCTGCGGCTGGTTCAATGGCATTTTAGTCGGTTGGATATTAATTGGGGATGAAGCTGGGAGGATTTTGTGGGGATTAAAATGGCGCAATACGAAGTTCCAAAGAGACAGCGACCACTCAGTTCATGGCTGCCACCGGAAATCCAGTATTACACACCATTGAGAGAGCAAATTTTCTCCGAGTGGTGCAAAACCCTTGCTATTTGGAATGTGCAAAGAAGTCTGCAGCAATAGCAGTGTAGCATCGGTGACATTGGCCCTGTGCAAAATATGATACACTGTAAATGTAATCTGTGAATTGTCAAAGATTGTTTACACATCTCCTCAAAAGACAATGTCTGCTCTTCTCCTGCATCAAAATGAACATTGGCTACAGTAATATCTATAGCTGTTGTAGAAGTGTTCTCCGCATTGTGTCTGATAGAAATACATATAATAATAACCTTTTATTGTCACAAGTATAAAGTTACTGTGAAAAGCCCCTAGTTGTAACATTCCGGTGCCTGTTCGGGGAGGCTAGTACGGGAATTAAACTCGCGCTGCTGGCCTTGTTCTGCATTAGAAACCAGCTGTCTAGACCACTGAGCTAAACCAGCACTGCCAGCACATTTGTGGATGTAACAAATTTTTAAAACATTAAACAAATGGAAAGGACTCTGCACTAGCTCAGCAAGTGCACGACCCGATATGCTGATCACCCCAAGCCCAGCTGTCACTCCCTCCATTGAGCTATACAATCTAGCTCTCCCTCCACACCCGAGCCCAAACTTTCAATTTCTCCCTTATTGGACTGAAACAGTGGGCGCGATTCTCCGCAAAGATTTCTAAATATTGAAGGGAGCGGGAACTGCCGCAAGCTTTCCGGCGCTCAGCCCAGCGAAGCTGGCACCGCTATTCAACGTTAATTGGTCCACTTAACAAGGCCTCACGGGCTTCTCGCCGCAAATGAAGGCTCGGCAGCTGATTTGCTGGAACCGCGCTCGCTAGCCCCACGGTAACAACATCGAGCAGCACTTAGCAGCACTTGCTCAGCAAACCCGCAACATTGGTGACCAGGAGACCAGCCCCAAGATTTGGGGCTGCAGGCCTGGGGAGACTGCTCGACGCTGTGGACGCCAGGAGGGATGTTCTGTTCCCCCAAGGATCCCGGAGGGTCAGCCAGTGCTGCCTCGGACGAGGTGGCGGCAGCTGTGAGCACTGGGGTATGACCAGGGGAACTGACAGTGCAGGACAAAGTTCAATGACCTACACTGTGCAGCACAAGTGAGTAGCCCCCACCCCCCCTTCCCAAAGGAGGCCTTCCCCGCCTCCCACACCCACGTGAGCATCCACCCCCAGTTCTCCATACAACTCCCAACCCTCCCGGCCCCCTTCAAATCTCCAAACCTTCCTTCGCACGCCCACCTCCCATCACTGAAAACCGGCCTGTAGCTAACGATACTCTCTGTGTTTCTCCTCAGGAAAAGCTCTCCCACAATTACCGGGAGAGGGCCCAGACTGGCGGTGGTGTGCCAGACATCAGGGGTGGGATTCTCCGAGCCTCTGCGGCAGAATCGCGCTCGGCGCGGGTGCTGAGAATGGGCGCCAGACCAGAGATCGGGTCCGACACCGCTTCTGCTATTCTCCGGTTCCCGGAGAATCGGTGCCAATCAGGCGCGAGCGGTCGATGCGGCGCCGGTCGGGGGCCATTGAAAGAGGCCCCAGCAGCTATTCTCCCAATGCAGCTGGCCAAGTTCTCGCCGGCGTGGTTCGCTCATGGTTCCACCCGGCGGGCACTCGGTGTGGCGGCTGCGGACTCAGTCCGTGGGCTCCCTGATGGGGGGGCCGGGGGATCATTCATGGGCCGGGGCCTCCAAGACGGCCAGGCTATTGATCGGGGGCCACCGATCGGAGGGCGCACGCGATCTTGGGGGGGGGGGGGGGGGGGGGGGGGGCTACCTTCTTGGTGCCAGTCCGCGGTGTTGGTCGACCATGTCATGTGGGGCGGACGACAGAGGCTGTCGCCGTGCGCATGCGCGAAACCCCGACTAGAGGTGCAGGGCACCTTATTGGCAGCCGGAACTGCGAGGAGCACTCCGGGGCCCAGGTACGTCCAAAATGATTTGTGCGAGTTTTTTCGCGGGTGTGGGGACATAGCCCCATTATTGGAGGATCCCGCCCCAGGTTCCTCAGCACCTTCGAGGAGCGGGCCCTGGAGGTGACTTGTGTGGCCGTGGACAAGACGATCACCAAGGCAGAGGCTGGTGGACGCCACAGAGATGAGGAATCACCGGGCTTCACCTGGAGGTTCCTGTCAAACGTGAGTTGTTATTGCCTTACTGACTGACCCATCCCTCCCACTGACCACATGTCCATTCTCCCGCAGGCCCTCCAGCCGATGGCGCCGGCCCATCCCAGGCAGCACCCTCTCCAGTCTCCCAGGAGAACACCTCGGAGGAGAGCTCCGAGGATGCCACCTTCATAGGCACGTCACAGCTGCCATCCCCACCCTCCACCAGCACAGATACACACACCTCAGTGGGAAATGTCAGTGGTCAGGCTTCTGGGGCACAATCTGGTGAGCACCACACTGCTGATGATGTACATCAGGTAGAGGCAGGAACCCCCAGGTGAGACAGCAGTCCATGCGCTGCTGGTTCCCAGGACCCAGCTGGGTCCCAGCCTGATGCTGGGTACAGAGTTATTCGGAGCTGATGGAGATGATAGGGAGTGGTCGGGATGTTCAGAGGGAGATGTCAGCGTCACTCCAGCAGGTCCACAACCGCTTGGAGGAGTCCCAGAGGCCAGGGGTGCTGGAGATGTCGCTGGCAATGCGTGGCACCGAGGCCAATATTGCGAGGGTGGCGACTGCAGTTGAGAGCCTGATGCATGATGTCGGCACCATGAGTGAAGATGTCCAAGGCATCGCGCAGTCGTGAAAGCCATGGCTGAGTGTCTCAGCAGAATGTCCGACTCGCTGGGGGATGTGACTCAGCACCAGGCTGACCTTGATGAGATTCTGCAGGACACGTCCCGCTCTCAGATGGAAATGGCCAAGGTGCTGCGGAGCTTGTCCCAGTCTCAGGTGGGCATTGCCGAGACGCTGCAGAGCATCTTCCAGTCACTGAGGAGCATCGCTGAGGGCGTCGACACAATGGTGCGGACCACGGGGAACCATCAGGGCTGGCAGAGCCAGACGATGCAGGGGCAGCCGGGGCTCGAACCAGCTGCTCCTCCGTCCCGAGGTGAACGGCGGGGCCCTATGGGCACCGAGCGGGAGGAGGCGGCACCAGGTGCCAACCCGGACCCACTCCATTGTGTACCGACGGTGGCCACCAGCTCCCCGGAGTTCCATCCCTCTGATGAGGCCGTATCGCGCAGTCAGCACATGGGACAGCGCAGCTTCCACCAAGTGAGCTGGGGTCTTCCGGCCTCTGAGCCCCCAGAGGACAATTGTAAAAACAATAAGCATCTTTGCACACAACTAGTATGATGCCCGTCATTTTCTTCCGCAATACGCACCAACCTCCTTGGCCCATCTCTCCAGGCATTCTAAATTCTAACTCAGTAAAGCAGCAGTGAGAGTGAAACAGGAACTTGGCAATGAAAGTTGCAGGAAAAGCGCCAAGAATTCAGATATATGATGACATCAACAAATTGAGAAAGAGAGATTATAAATGTCAGTCGGCAAGTTACATTACTGAGAAATGCTATGTTGCAAGGTATCTGCCTATAAATTCAATACTGATAAAAACTGATGTATTTACAGTATTGCAAATAACTAAGGCAAGTATAAACTGTTTTAATTATTATGGAAAGAAAGAGTTGGAGAGACATAGAGATGTAGAGATGGAAGAAGAGTTAAAATCTATGTGAATCTGACAGATCAACTAGCAAATGAAAATACTTAGCCAAGTTAATACAGTCAAGTTACTGCATCTCCTGTCTCTCACTCACAAGGCAGCACGTTATGCAAAGAGTGCCATGACAAACATTTACTTGTTTGATGGAAGAACAAACTTACTTTTACATATTCTGATGTTAAACATCTGGGGTGAAATTCTCCGACCCCCAGCAGGGTCGGAGAATCGCCCGGGGCCGCCGAAAATCCCGCCCCCACCATTTCCAGAATTCTGCCACCCGCAAAAAGTCGGTGTGCCGCCAATCCTGCCGCGGAGAATGGCGGGGGCCGGCTGGAGGCTACGGGTTTCTGTGCTGCCGTTATTCTCCGGCCCGGATTGGCCGAAGACCCGCCGCTGAGAGGCCTCTCCCGCCGCCGTGCTTTGAACCACCTCTTTGCCGGCGGGATCGGCAGCGCGAGCGGGCCCCCGGGGGAGGGGGGGGGCGGGGCGATCGGACCCCGGGGGGCGCCCCCACGGTGGCCAGGCCCGCGATCGGGGCCCACCGATCGGCGGGCAGGCCAGTGCCGGGGGGGCACTCTTTTTCTTCCGCCGCCGCCACAGCCTCCACCATGGCGGAGGCAGAAGAGAATCCCCCAGCGCGCATGCGCCGGTGGTGACGTCAGCGGTAGCTGACGCACCGGCGCATGCGCGAACCTGCGAAGGCCTTTCGGCCAGCCCCGGCGACGGGCGGTGGGCATTAAAGGCCGTTGTTGCCGGTTTTTCCGCCAGTCGGTGTGGTGCCAACCGCCCCGGCGCGGGCCTAGCCCCTCAATGTGAGGGCTTGACCCCTAAAGGTGCGTAGAATTCCGCACCTTTGGGGAGGCCCGACGCCGGAGTGGTTGGCGCCACTCCACTACGCCGGGACCCCCCGCCCCGCCGGGTAGGGGAGAATTTTGCCCATGGTAATGGTGAAAATCAGAAGGATTTGCATGTCACTGTAACCATTAATTGTTCAAATTCAATTTTGGAAGCCAATCAAACTTGAAGAATTGTGTGTGTGCATAGCTACAACAGCTTATACATAGCTTACAGTTGTTATTTGCAAAACATTCATCAGCCTTTATCAGTATTGAATTTTCAGGCAGATTCCTAGCAACATAGCATTGCTCAGTAATTTAATTTTGATATTGCAGGAAACAAGAGCAAGTTAAGCTAACAAAGCATATTTCCTAGTGGACAGAGGATTTATTTCAAATATGGTTATAGATGTTCTTTTGAGGAAGGAACTTTTTCAGCTTAGGCCAGCTCATCCTGGACACGTGCTCTGCTCAGCACTTGAGGTTTTAGCAACAACTCATTACATGGAGTGGAATTCTCTCTAATGAAGATTGTAGCACATATTCTTTTGGTAACTGTGCTGCTGCCAGTATTTCCCTCTGGTTTAAAATTCTCAGCTAGCAGATCCACTATGCTATTATATCTGGACAACTCTGCAGAGATCAACATGAAGAAAACATACAATAAGTTGCTGAGGGGATACAATTCAAGCTCCCAACACAAAGATTCACATGCAGGGACTGCATTTCAGGAATTTAAATGTCATCAATGCACCCTGTTATACTCCTGATAGCAAGTTGGTGAAGGAAGAAACCAGAGGCAGTCTTTACATGGAATAGATTTATTCACAGTGAAACTTTAGAGGTATACATCTCCTCACTCCACACCGTGTCATTAAGTGCCTCTTTCCAAGTGCTCAAGTAACTATGCAATCAATACTCTCCACCTGTATATTCTTAATCTCAATTGATAAAATTACATACCCCACAAGCCTCAGTATCATTATCATTCATAAACACTGCCTTCATAAGCAAATTGACTACAACGGGAAGTACAACTTCCTGTATACGGTAGCAGAGTGGTTAGCACTGTTGCTTCACAGCGCAAGGGACCTGGGTTTGATTCCCAGCTTGGGTCACTGTCTGTGCGGAGTCTGCACGTTCTCCCCGTGTCTGAGTGGGTTTCCTCCGAGTGCTCCGGTTTCCTGCCACAGTCCAAAGATGCGCACGTTAGGTGGGTTGGCCATGCTAAATTGCCCTGAGTGTCTAAAAAAGGTTAGATGGGGTTACGTGGATAGGGTGGAGGTGTGGGGGATTGGGTGGAGATATGGGCTGAGGTGGGGTGCTCTTTCCAAGGGCCGGCGCTGACTCAATGTGCCGAATGGCCTCCTTCTGCACTGTAAATTCTATGATTCTCTAATGATTTTATATATATGCATTAATCAGCTGTTTGTGGAGGAGATCTTGGGGGCGATTCTCCCAAATGGAGCCCAAGTGTTCGCACCGTCGTGAACGCCGCCACGTTTCACACCACGGTTCATGCCGCTCCAGCCTCCTTGGGCCGTGCCAACCTGAGCATGCGTGGGGGACTTCTTTAGCGCGCCGGCCCCGGCTCAACATGGCGTCGGTGTTTAGGGGCCGACCTGCCGATCGGTGGGCCCTGATCGTGGGCCAGACTCCATCGGAGGCCCCCACCGGTGAAGGAGCCACACCCCACAGTCTGCCCCCTCTGACCATTTACGCAAACCCCACGAGCAGTGACCAGGGGTGAACAGCACCGGCAGAACTCTGTCGTATCCACGCAGCCGCTCGGCCCCTCCGGGCCGCAGAATCGGAGGCCCTGCCGATTCCAGCGGCCCATGGCCGGCGCCATGCCAAATGCACCGCCGCAAATGGCGCCAATTCTCCGCACCTCAGAGAATCGTGCGCGGGCGCCGTGGCATGGTTGCAGCAATTCTCCTGTACAACACCCCCAAGGTGAACCAAAACCACCAGCTCTGAATATTTCCAGCTGCACAGAGGCACGTGGCTGGGATGCCCAATGTCCCCGCTCTTGTTCGTCCCGGCAATTGAACCTCTGGCGATCGCTCTACGAGATGCAAAAAGCTGGAAGGGCATCCAAAGAGGGGGCAAAGACACAGAGTTTCGCTTTTTGGGGATAGCTTGCTCCTCTATATTGTGGACCCAAGGAACGGCCTGAAAGCAAGTATGCAGATCCTGGACGAGTTCGGAGCCTTCTCCGGGGGCTACAAATTCAACCTGGGAAAGAGCGAGGCATTCCCGTGGAACCCTAACTGGGGCAGGTCAGGGCTGGAGGGACTTCCATTCAAAGTAGCCCTAAACGAATTCAGCTGCCTGGGGATCCAAATAGCCCGTGACTGGACAGGGATCCACAAGTGGAATCTGACCAGTCTGGCGGAGGAAGTTAAAAAGGACCTACAGAAACGTGATACACTCCTGCTTTCCCTGGTAGACAGGGTGCAGAACGCACTGCCGAGATTCCTCTTCCTGTTTAGATCCATACCAATCTTCATCCTCAAGGCCTTTTCCATAAGGTACACAAAATGATCATGGCGTTGTGTGTGTGTGTGTTGGGGGAGGGTAAAAACCCAAGAATCCCTAGGTTGACACTGCAAAGGAGGAAAAATATGGACGGTCTGGCCCTACTGAATCTACAACACTACCACTGGGCAGCCAGAGCCGAGGGGGTAAGGGGATGGATACGAGTACCCGACACAGAATGGGTGAGGCTGGAGGAGTCCTCCTACAAGTCAACGATGCTCCGAGCCCTCACTACGGCAGCACTCCCATCCCCCCCGACGAAATACACATCCTGCCCAATGTGGGTAGCCACGCTCAAGACATGGAACCAAATTTTGGTTTAACCAGGATGTCCCCCATAGCCCCCATCTGCAGCAACCACAAATTCCCACCAGGCATGCTCGACGCCACCTTTAAAAAATGGAGACAGGACGGGGGGAGGCGATAAAAACAATGAAAAGGAGCGGAGGGGGGAGGGGATAAGAGGGAACCCAAGGGAATCACAGAACAAAACAAGGGGGGTGGGGTGGGGAAGGGTTATGTAGGCCCCCCCTCCCCCGACCCTGGAAGAACAACAACTAAAAATCACAACGGTAAATAAACTTGGCTCGTTTTCCTTCAATTTTAGAAGGTTGTTGGGTGAACTCACCGAGATATTTCTAATGAGAAAAAGACTGGATAGGATAGAGAAAAAATATTTATTGCACTGGGTCGATCTAGAAGATGATGATCTTCAAATTAGAGGTAGGCTATGCAGGAGTGTAATCAGAAAAAGCAAATTCACGTCAAGGGTAGTGTAAAACTGAAACTCGCTCCAGTAAAAGGCTGCGTCACTTGGAAGTTTTAAGATCAGAAATGTTAGATTTTTATTCCGGTTCAAGGAATGTGGAGCAAAATTGAGGTTCAGATCAACTCTGAATTACTGAAGTACAGACCCAATAGGTTGAACGACCTGCTCCTGTTTCATAGAATTTACAGTGCAGAAGGAGGCCATTCGGCCCATCAAGTCTGCACCGGCTCTTGGAAAGAGCACCCTACCCAAGGTCAACACCTCCACCCTATCCCCATAACCCCACCCAACACTAAGGGCAATTTTGGACACTAAGGGCAATTTATCATGGCCAATCCACCTAACCTGCACATCTTTGGACTGTGGGAGGAAACCGGAGCACCCGGAGGAAACCCACGCACACACGGGGAGGATGTGCAGACTCCGCACAGACAGTGACCCAAGCTGGAATCGAACCTGGGACCCTGGAGCTGTGAAGCAATTATGCTATCCACAATGCTACCGTGCTGTTCTTGTGTGTATAAAACAAAGTTCATATTTGTTCAAGTTCATATTAACATCTTTGCACTGGAGTCAAATCAGAAAAGCGCTTTAAAACTTTTTTTTTTTAAATCAAAATCATTTTTACCAAGTGTTTTTAATAAGATGGATATGAAGAGTTGCAAAGCCTTCTTATATCCCACCAGTGCATAATTTTATCAATTGCCAGCAAGCAGGTCACTTGGAAATTCTAGAACGGATCCCAGGGTCCTTCTGATTAATTATCCAAAATAATCCACTTACAATCCCTGATGCACATAATGAAACATATACCATAAGAGGACGCTTTAAACTCAATGCGCAGTATTTTAAACAGTAGCTGCTTTAAAGGAGCTGGAGACGTCCAGTCGACCGTTTAACCTGCGCCACCATACAGGTAGGCCTTAGCGCCATCTTCCTGCGTGGTACACGTACACACACACACGTACACACACGTACACACACGTACACACACGTACACACACACACACACACACACTGTCTGCACTCTCCCCGCCAGGGAGAGTGGGAGTGGGTCACACCTTTGTCGGCCCTTTGTGACTTCCTCCACCAGGCTGGTCAGGTTCCACAAATGGAACCGTGTCCAGTCCCTGGCTATTTGGATTCCCAGGTATCAGAATCTATTTTGGGCTGTTTTAAACAGGAGCCCCTCCAGCTCTGTCCCTCTACCATTTGGGTTCACTGAGAATGCCTCATTCTTGCCCAAACTCAACCTGAGTTTGCAACCCGAGAAGATTCCAAACTCTTTTGAAGGATCCGCATGATTGTTTTCAGTCCTTCCTGTGGCTTTGAGATGTACAGGAGCAGGTCATCCGCATAGAGTGAAACTCTGTGCTCTCTGTCTCCTCTTTGGATGCTCTTCCAGCTTTGCGTGTCCTGTAAGGCTATCGCCAGGGGTTCGATTGCTAGTGCGAACAGGAGCAGGGACAACACGTCTCTTTGTAGCTGGAAGTATTCAGAGCTGATGGTGTTAGTTTGAACGCTCACCTTGGGAGCATTGTACAGGATACTTCATGCAATGTTAACGGTGAGTGATTGCCTCCTGCAGTTAAGCAAGTCTAATATTCATTGGCATAAATGCATTCATACATACATAGAGAAAACATGCATGTACAGAAAATTAGTACATATTATGCAGGCAGAAAGTGGAGTTAACGCCACAATCAGATCAGCCATGATCTTATTGAATGCTGGAGCATGCTTGAAGGGCTCCTGCTCATATTTATGATCTTAATTTACTTAATTTTAGAAACAATTCCAATGAGATTGTACGGTAAAGTGCACCATGACTAGGTGGTCCTGGCACATGTTTGGTGCTAATATTGTTGACTGCATCATTTATTGGAAGCAAGATGTGTGTTTAATTTGTACGAAAGGAATTTCGTGTAGCATATATTTAGGCTATGTTTCCATTCACAAATGCACGCAAAATTAAAATCTACCATTTTTCAGTTTTCCAAATAGGGAATGAAGTTGGGGAATATATAAAACCAAGCATGAATTTCTGGTGTATGACATGCAAGAAGACTTAGAATGGCATTATACGGGCAGCACGGTGGCGCAGTGGTAGCACTGCAGCCTCACGGCGCCGAGGTCGCAGATTCGATCCCGGCTCTGGGTCACTGGAGTTTGCACATTCTCCCAGTGTTTGCGTGGGTTTCGCCCCCACAACCCAAAGATGTGCAAGGTAGGTGGATTGAACACGCTAAATTGCCCCTTAAATGGAAACAATGAATTGGGGACTCTAAATTTATATTTGTAAAAAAGAATGGCATTGCACTAAAGCACTGATAATTTCAAGTTCAACTGCACGCAATGTTATAAAAACACTTACCAGTCACTATGCCATAGTTGGGAGACTCCAGGACAGCTCCGTAGAACTGAATGATGTTTCTGTGGCTCAGAACACTCAGAATTTCAGCCTAAATTCAAAATCAGAAAATACATTATTCAAACAGAAATCAAATGTGATATATTAATACAAACAGCTGAAATACAATAAGAGGATAATAGAATTTCACTGCAGTACATTTGGCTTTCCAGTTCCACCAGCCATCAAGCCTTAAAGAGCCTATACAATGGATTTATGCTGAGTTCTTGATTGCCGCATCCATAGATCTGAGCACACACTCCATGCTACATTTCAGTGTTGATGGATTATTCCAAGCATTACACAAACTGGAAGCTTTCAGACACGGTGCAGGAGCTCTTGAGACTGACTGTTCTTGAACAATTGTTAGCACAGAAAGTAACATCCTTCTGATTGCTAAGTCCCTGAAGTCAGCAACTCTTTTAACAGAGCTGGGACATAGGCTTGTCCTCCAGTGAGCCATCTCCTGGGCTGCCCAACACCTAATCATCAGTACAGAATATTCCACGTTTGGGAGGACCCTCTGGGGCAACATTTATCCCGTCTGGGCTGCCTATCCCATCCGGTTCCAGGGGTGATTATTGTGATTAATAACAAAGTAATTGCTTGAAAAAATACAATGTATCAAATCGCATACACCACAATATCCCAATACATCTGTAATAGAAATCCTGTATGGCATTAAGCATCCACACTGCTCCAAAGGAAGAGCATCAGTGCTAATTGCACCAAATCACAAGTTCAAAGTCGTGTTAGGACTTGTTCAAATGCAATTACCCCCCCATTGTATAAACTAGTACACTCACATTTCTCTAGAGTAGCAGTCATATTTACCTCCACCATTTGTATTAATACAAGACACAAAGATGCCGAAGGTCTTCACTTCAAACACTGTTCCAGAATACAAACTGTACATTGCATTCTCCATTTCAGGATCAGCTATTGCTCAAGAGTCTCAACCACCCTTCCTCGAAGCTACTCAGCAGGTTACCATTTTGTAAAAAAAAACTTCCGATTTTAGCTTTGACAACCCTGACCCCTGTAGCCTCTTGGCATGTTGGCCGAGTGTGCCAAAAGTATCTACTTCCTCTATCCCATTAAGTATAGTATCAGATGCCTCTTATTCAAGTTACCCTGGTATCAGATGCCTCTTATTCAAGTTACCCTCTGCAACCCATTACCTTGAAGAATATTGAAAACAAATTTAATTTAGAAATGAATTTCTCTGCAGATTGTAAGAATATATGCAGACTTTTATTATAGTCTAGTTTCTGTATAATCAAAGCGGTTTCATCAAATCAATCTAACTGATTCTAGCAGCAACACTTAGCAGCATTGAAGGAGGCTGTAGGATGAGGAGAGCTGATAAATATATTCTTTCATAATTTGTTACCCGCTTGCTCCATCTATTTATGTTGTCATATGATGATTGTCAGGTGTTTGTCAACTTAGAAAGACAGCTGCTTAGATCCCTGTGTAAAAAATGTCAGTCTGTTGTTCAACATACCTCTCTCCACAGCAGCATTCCTTAAGCAAACTCATGATGAGAAAACCAGAGTGGTCCTGAATGGCAATCCAACTATATCAAGCCAGGACAAAAAACACTCTCAATTCTCTTATTCCCCCAGGAATAGGAATGATTTGACTCAAGTATAGCAATGCTCAAAAGGAGACAAAGAGACTGAGCACTAATATCACAAAGTATCAAGCTTTCATGCAGTGAAAAATGATCAGGTTAAACTTGTCAACTGAACACGATTAGTTGTAGCACTTGTAATATGTGTCAACCATCAGAGTAGCCTGGGAACAAGGTCAACTTCCTCATTTTTACTGACCACTGAAGCCACAAGTCTAAAAGGTTTACACATTTGCTGGTCAGAATTGCAATGATTACTTCAGCTCAGTTGGCTGGACAGTTAGTTTGTGACAGAGCAAGGCCAACAGCACGGCCCTGCCAGCTCAACCTCAGCTTAAATCACCACCAGTAGGCTCTCCCATTCAAAGGGGAAAGCAATCCATGATCACCTGGGACTATGGCGACTTTACTTACTTTAGTGATTAGTCAGGCAGGTTACAGGAGTGTGAAGCTGTATGGTCAGCGAAATTCAACCACGTATTTAGTAGATGAATATCTAGATTAAAAATTAATAGAACATAGAACATAGAACGATACAGCGCAGTACAGGCCCTTCGGCCCTCGATGTTGCACCGACATGGAAAAACACTAAAGGCCATCTAACCTACACTATGCCCTTATCATCCATATGCTTATCCAATAAACTTTTAAATGCCCTCAATGTTGGCGAGTTCACTACTGTTGCAGGTAGGGCATTCCACGGCCTCACCACTCTTTGTGTAAAAAACCCACCTCTGACCTCTGTCCTATATCTATTACCCCTCAATTTAAGGCTATGTCCCCTCGTGCTAGCCACCTCCATCCGCGGGAGAAGGCTCTCGCTGTCCACCCTATCTAACCCTCTGATCATTTTGTATGCCTCTATTAAGTCACCTCTTAACCTTCTTCTCTCTAACGAAAACAACCTCAAGTCCATCAGCCTTTCCTCATAAGATTTTCCCTCCATACCAGGCAACATCCTGGTAAATCTCCTCTGCACCCGTTCCAAAGCTTCCACGTCCTTCCTATAATGAGGCGACCAGAACTGTACGTAATACTCCAAATGCGGCCGTACTAGAGTTTTGTACAACTGCAACATGACCTCATGGCTCCGGAACTCAATCCCTCTACCAATAAAGGCCATCACACCATAGGCCTTCTTCACAACCCTATCAACCTGGGTGGCAACTTTCAGGGATCTATGTACATGGACACCGAGATCCCTCTGCTCATCCACACTACCAAGAATTTTACCATTAGCCAAATATTCCTCATTCCTGTTATTCTTTCCAAAGTGAATCACCTCACACTTCTCCACATTAAACTCCATTTGCCACCTCTCAGCCCAGCTCTGCAGCTTATCTTTGTCCCTCTGTAACCTGCAACATCCTTCCGCACTGTCTACAACTCCACCGACTTTAGTGTCGTCTGCAAATTTACTCACCCATCCTTCTGCGCCCTCCTCTAGGTCATTTATAAAAATGACAAACAGCAACGGCCCCAGAACAGATCCTTGTGGTACGCCACTCGTAACTGAACTCCATTCTGAACATTTCCCATCAACCACCACTCTCTGTCTTCTTTCAACTAGCCAATTTCTGATCCACATCTCTAAATCACCCTCAATCCCCAGCCTCCGTATTTTCTGCAATAGCCGACCGTGGGGAACCTTATCAAACGCTTTACTGAAATCCAAATACACCACATCAACTGCTCTACCCTCGTCCACCTGTTCAGTCACCTTCTCAAAGAACTCGATAAGGTTTGTGAGGCATGACCTACCCTTCACAAAACCATGCTGACTATCCCTAATCATATTATTCCTATCTAGATGATTATAAATCGTATCTTTTATAATCCTCTCCAAGACTTTACCCACCACAGATGTTAGGCTCACCGGCCTATAGTTACCGGGGTTATCTCTACTCCCCTTCTTGAACAAAGGGACCACATTTGCTATCCTCCAGTCCTCTGGCACTATTCCTGTAGCCAATGATGACCTAAAAATCAAAGCCAAAGGCTCAGCAATCTCTTCCCTGGCTTCCCAGAGAATCCTAGGATAAATCCCATCAGGCCCCGGGGACTTATCTATTTTCACCTTGTCCAGAATTGCCAACACTTCTTCCCTACGCACCTCAATGCCATCTATTCTAATAGCCTGGATCTCAGCATTCTCCTCCACAATATTATCTTTTTCTTGAGTGAATACTGACGAAAAGTATTCATTTAGTATCTCGCTTATCTCCTCAGCCTCCACACACAACTTCCCACCACTGTCCTTGACTGGCCCTACTCTTACCCTAGTCATTCTTTTATTCCTGACATACCTATAGAAAGCTTTTGGGTTTTCCTTGATCCTACCTGCCAAAGACTTCTCATGTCCCCTCCTTGCTCGTCTTAGCTCTCTCTTTAGATCCTTCCTCGCTTCCTTGTAACTATCAAGCGCCTCATCTTCACATAGGCCTCCTTCTTCCTCTTAACAAGAGATTCCACTTCTTTGGTAAACCACGGTTCCCTCGCTCGACCCCTTCCTCCCTGCCTGACTGGTACGTACTTATCAAGAACATGCAATAGCTGTTCCTTGAACAAGCTCCACATATCCAGTGTGCCCAACCCTTGCAGCCTACTTCTCCAACCTACACATCCTAAGTCATGTCTAATGGCATCATAATTGCCCTTCCCCCAGCTATAACTCTTGCCCTGCGGGTTATACTTATCCCTTTCCATCACTAACGTTCCATCACTAATATTAGTCCCATGGTCAGGTTTGATGCACCCTTCGAACCGAAAGGGTGCGGGGAACTGGAACAGCAACAAACAACAATGGAATCATTGTGAAGAATCATGGTATTCAATAATTTAACCTGTACTCATTATTGTCTTTTCCGATTTTAATAAAATGTTAAAATAGATTCATGGGAAGGAGAGCTATGTAACACAAGAATGATATGACTAAACCTTACCTCTTTTTCTATTTTTAACAATTTCTTGACAGCCACCTCCTTGTCCTGGGATAACCATGTCGCTCGGTAGACACTGCCAAAACTCCCTCCACCACAATTTTCGTGAAATTGCAAATCATCAAATTTGATTTGCAAAAACGATGGACTGAAGGACAACATTGCATACTGACAATTTCAAAAATCTGAAAAATATTAAAAAGTAATCAGCTAAAGAAAATGCAATTGACATCAGCACGCCTAGAACTGCCGAGTTCTATCACAGCAAGTTAACATCTTCAAATGTAAAAAAAAACAGATCCAAAAGGAACAGCAACTTGTGCATGAGTAACAAACACAAAGTTTTAAAGTTTATTTGAACGGGGTGGCAACCGTAGATAGCTGTGAGGATCCTATCCCATGTTTTCCTTTTTAAAATTGTAGCCTTCCTCCACTGTAATTGGCGACTTCAAAAAAAGCACCTCATTGACTGCAAAGCGCGTTGGGACATCCAGGAGCCTGGGAAGGCGCTATGTAAATACAAAAGGTCTTGCTTTTCCAATCAACCCACGCCTGTGGTGGGCCGCGGCGGGCACAAATCCTGATGGGTGAAGACTGTCAGCTTGGAGACTGGATCATGGCTCTGGAATGTCAAGCATGCAAACCCCCCGGCTTTTGCCATTACTTCGCACAGGATGATCCCACTCTGGAGACACACCGAGGGGGCAGATATCAAACCCCACCCACCCAACACTAACAAAAAACACGCATGACAGCACAGACTTCCTAAAACGGAAGAGCCACTTTAGGGAAACTCACGGCTACTCCCTGAAGTGAAAAAATAGATTCGTGGGAGGCGGTGTTGCCGAACCCCAGCACGCGAATCCAGTGTAATGTTTGGGATCCCGAAGTGAAAGTTGGGAAAAACCCCACCCAACCCAGTAAATCCCACAGGGCACATGGACTTCCATATGACACAATTGCACAAGGCAAACCGGCAGTATTGTTTATAACTTCAGACATACTTAGAGCCACCAAACTTCCTCTAGTACTTTAACAGCACACACGGACAACATGATCATAAGCGGGAAGTGAGGGAGCGGAGGAAACGTCGATTTTCCGTCCGGGAAACATGTCTTACCTCCTACTGCACTTGCCCCGGCCTCCGACTGGGAATGAGGTAGAAGGGGAGCAAGGATCACTGCGAACAAGCGGAGCAGGAGCCTCCTGCAAACTGAGAACCCGCCCCTTCCACCGGCAGCAGTGAATGAGAGGCAGCACCTCCTGCAGGCAGCGAGCGGCACAACCATTCAAATTGCCAATTTGGCGGGTGCTTGAAACTATTAATTACTTTGACGTTGCCATTTGGGATTATGAGCAGTTCTCTGGTCAAGGAACTTTTGATGTCCATCAACTAGGCTGGGGGAGGGTGCTACTTTCCCAAGGTTTCTGATATTTCCACCCACCTAAGAATGAGAAAACGTCATGTATGTATTAAATAAGGTTCGCTCTTCCATTTTATATAATTGGATTTTAAATAATCCCAATGTATTTGCCTTCCTCTATACGTTATCTATTTATCAAAATTTGAGTAAAAGGTTTCCTGATTCCTTTCTAATTCCTTTCACTAGTTTTAATACATGTCCAAAGCATACTTTGAAGTAATTGCTTAAGGCCACAATTTCTACACTAATTTTTATAGAATGTACAGTGCAGAAGGAGGCCATTTGGCCCATCGAGTCTGCACCGGCTCTTGGAAAGAGCACCCTACCCAAGATCCACACTATCCCCATAACCCAGTCCAACACTAAGGGCAATTTTGGACACCAAGGGCAATTTATCATGGCCAATCCACCTAACCTGCACATCTTTGGACTGTGGGAGGAAACCGGAGCACCCGGAGGAAACCCACGCACACACGGAGAGAATGTGCAGACTCCGCAGACAGTGACCCAAGCCGGAATCGAACCTGGGACCCTGGAGCTGTGAAGCAATTGTGCTAACCACAATGCTACTGTGCTGCCACCTTTACCCTTTATAAATAAATAAATACCCTTTACACTATCTCTTGCCAAAAGAAAGAGCTCTCTTCATCAGCAATAGAAGAAACAAATTACTTAAATGTACAAATATTTTCCAGGAGGTGTACGCAAGAAAAAGTAACAGTACATGGAAAAATAATGGTACGTGGATATATAGTCAACTGAAGGTAAATCAGAAAACTGAAGTTACTTCTTTGGCCTCCAATCTTTCTACTTCTCAACTTAATGCAGCAACAACCACCTGGAGCTTCCCCTCCAACTCACTCACCACCCTGACTTTGAAAAATATCGCCATTCCTCCACTGTCGCTGGGGCAAAATCCTGGGGACTCCCTCCCTAACAGCACAATGCACCCTAAGGACTGCAGCGGTTCAAGAAGGCAACTCACCACCACCTTCTGAAGGGCATCTGGGGATGGGCAATAAATGCTGGCCTAACCAGTGATGCCCTCATCCCGTAAATTAATTTTAATAAATCTCTATTGTGTGTCATCCTGAGCACTTCATTATAGGAAAAAAATTTGACTTGTAAGGAATAAAGTAGAAATTTGCTGGAATGATGCTCAGAAAGCGAGACCTTTGGGACAAAAGGTGGCATGAAATTGGAGTTTTTTCTTCATTGTAGTAGAGCAGATTAAGGGGGGAATAATACAATTGGTATTTGTACGGTTAAACAGTGAAAATTTATTCCTAAATTAGTAATAAGGAATTACTCAGGATTACTCTACTAACTTCATTGATTTAGTTGTTGAAGTAATGGAATTATTGCAATGAAAGGGTTACGGTGTTCAAAAATTAAAATGTACTCATTCATGTCTTCGCCTATTTCAATAAAACATGAGAATAGATCAATGGGAAGGTTGATGTTTTATATATATGGAACTGACTGAATAATAGTTTTGTGAAGAAAATTGAAACCCATGCATTAAGAAGGGACAAAAGCTGTGTGGATATGTAACTGGTTGAGAGAAAGAGGGTAGTGTTGAGGAGTTGTTTCTCACACTGGAGGGAAGTGTACAGTGGTGTTCCTCATGCATTGAAGTCAGGACCAGTACTCTTTTTGATATATTTAATGAATTCAACTTGAGTATGCAGGACATAAATTCAGAGTTTGCAGGTGATATGCAACTGAGAAATATAGTAAACAGTGAGGAACATGAGCGTCAACAACGTGAGGCCAGATGGAGGGGACAGGGCCAGTAGTAGGATGCAACAGAGCACGGACAAGGGAAGATGATGAGGACAACCAGGGTTTACCGTGAAGTGAGGGTGTACCGATTGCAGAGGGCGTATCTCAATATGACGGGGAATCAATGCAGAAGACGGCTCAGGAGGATCTGGGAATTTGTCGCCGAAATTTGTGCCTTGCTCCAGTAGCATTTCAGACTGCAGTCACTTGATCTTCATGTTCTGCCACTGGCTCTGAAGGTCACTGTGACTCTGAATTTTTATGCTGATTACTTTTTCCTGTGTTCAGCAGACCTCTGCGGCATATCGCAGTCAGCCGCACACAGCTGCATCAAGAGTAACCTATAAGGAGGTGTTATATTTGGATGAGAAGCCCAGAGCAAAATTTAGAATATCCAGGAAATTGTCTCCCGAAAATTTGACCCTTATATCAAGCTTTTCATTACAAATCCTAATCACTCATAGTGGGCAGCACGGTAGCACAATGGATAGAACTGTTACTTCACAGCGTCAGGGTCCCAGGTTCGATAACCGCTTGGGTCACTGTCTGTGCGGTGTCTGCACGGTCTGCATGGGTTTCCTCCGGGTGCTCCGGTTTCTTCCCACAGTCCAAAGATGTGCAGGTTAGGTGGATTCGCCATTCTAAACTGATTCCAGGATACTATGAAAGCTTTTCAGTGCCCTCTCCAAAGCCTTCATTTTCCTTATTGTTGAATTGGAGACCATGGGCGGAATTCTCTCAGCCAGGGGCCGGGCCGGAGAATCCCAGCAACCGGCGCGAATTGTGCTACGCCACCCCAACGCCGGCAAGCAATTGTCTGCATAGCGGAGAATTGGCACCATTGGCCCCGGCGTGATTGGCGCGGCACCGGTCAGGGGCCGCTCTATGTGGCCGGCCCACCGATTCTCGGCCCGGGATGGGCCGAGCGGCCGTTGTAGAAACGCCGAGTCCCACCGGCGCCGTACACACCTGCTCTCAGCCGACGGGAACTCGGCGTGAAAGGGTCAGAGGCGGCCTGTCCGGGGGTGGGGGGGGGGGGGGGTGTCCGCCCCGGCGGGGGCCTCCGATGTGGCCTGGCCCGTGATCGGGGCCCACTGATCGGCGGGCCGGCCTCTCTGGCTGGGGGCCTCCTTTCTTCTGCGCCGACCCCAGTAGTCCTGCACCATGTTGCGTCAGGGCCAATGGGTTGAAGGAAGCCACTGCGCATGTGCGCATTGGCGTCGGTGCCACCGCGCATGTGCGGATCCCACGGCACCCAGTTGACGCCGGAATCAGCAGCTGGAGTGGCGTGAACCGTTCCAGTGCCGTGCTGGCCCCCTGACAGCGTCAACACTTAACCTCAGGATCACAGAATCCTGCCCAATAATCCAGTTGAGCCTAAACTAGATTTTAAAATTAAGGTTCAATTTAGGTCCTGTTTTTTTTTTACTCTGTAATTCGATTGATAAAGCCAGGATCCCACAATGCTTTGCAAACATGTCCTATTACCTTCAGAGATTAGTGCACAAACACCTAGCTCTCTCTCTTGCACAAGCTTTACAATTGTACCACTAGCTTGTATCTTTCCTTATTCTTTCTACCAAAATGCATCAGCTCACACTTTTCAACACTGAATTTATTCTGCCACATATCTGCCCATTCCACTTGTCTGTGTCCTCTTGAAGCCTATTGTTATCATCCACGTGTTTACTGCATTCCCAATATTTAAAATGTTGCCCTGTAATCGCATCTACATCTTTAATGTACATCAAAAACAGCAGTGTTTCTGGGACTGAACCTTGAGGAAGTCCAATATATAACCCCCTCCAGTCAGAAAAACAACTATTCACCACATTTCTTTGGACTAGAAATGGGTTACCTTTGTTTTTTGGGAGTGTGTGTACACCTGGCAATTTTCCTGGGGTTGTTGAGATCAAAGTGCAAATTTCACATACCCATCTCATCTCAATGTTTGTGGAATTGCCCAAGTGCTTCTGGCAGGGGGATGGGAAACGATGCAGGAAGTCGGAGGGAAGTAAAACAGGGACAGAAACAAAAGGCATTAAGGAGGAAAGTGTAAGGCAGAGACGCCATAGTCAAAAATCAAAAAGGGCCACAGTACAGGGTACAGTGACTGAGGAGAGCTCAGTGAATAGGCCCGGTAATACTAAAAGGAATAAAACAGGAATCAAAAACATAAATGGTAAGCGAAGATATGGGTTCAACGATAAGAAAAATTAGGAGAAAAGTTAAAAGGAAAAATAACTTAGGAGAGGTTACTGATAGAGGTGATAAGATTCAAAACAGAGGTATAAAAGCCAACATAAGGGTACCTTACCTGAATGCTCGTAGTATTTGGAATAAGGTAAATGAGTTGATGGCGCAAATCATTGTGAATGACTATGATTTAGTGGCCATTACTGAAACATGGTTAAAGGATGGTCAAGACTGGGAGTTAAATATCTAAGGAGATCAAACTTTTTTGCCTTACTATTCGGAAGGACAGAGTGGATGGAAGGGAAGTGGTGCAGCTCTGCTATTTAAGGATGACATCTGGGCAGTAGTGAGGGATGACATTGGGGCTTTGGAGGATAAGGTTGAATCCATTTGGGTGGAAATCAGGAATAGTAAGGCGAAAAAGGTCACTGATAAGAGTCGTCTATAGGCCACCAAATAGTAACGTTATGGTGGGGCGGGAAATAAACAAAGAAATAACTGATGCATGTAGAAATGGTACAGCAGTTATCATGGGGGAATTTTAATCTACGTGTCGATTGGTTAAGGCAGTATTGAAGAGTTTATAGAATGTATCTGCGACAATTTCCTAGAACAATATGTAATGTATCCTACAAGGGAACAAGCGGTCCTAGATCTTGTCCAGTGTAATGAGACAGGATTGATTAATGATCTCATAGTTAGGGATCCTCTCGGAAGGAGCAATCACAATATGGTGGAATTTAAAATACAGATGGAGGGCGAGAAGGTAAAATCACACACTAGTGTTTCGTGCTTAAACAAAGGAGATTACAATGGAATGAGAGAAGAGCTATCTCAGTTAGATTGGGAGCAAAGATTTTATGGTGAAACAGTTGTGGAACAGTGGGGAACCTTCCAAGCGATTTTTCACTGTTTATACCGACAAAAAGGAAGGACGGCAGAAAGAGGGAAAATCGACCTTGGATATCTAAGGAAATAAGGGAGAGTATCAAATTGAAGGAAAAAGCATAAAAAGTGGCAAAGATTAGTGGGGGACTAGAGGATTGGGAAATCTTTTGGGGACAACAGAAAGCTACTAAAAAAGCTATAAAGAAGAGTAAGATAGATCATGAGAATAAACTTGCTTACAATATAAAAACAGATAGTAAAAGTTTCTACAAATATATAAAACAAAAAAGAGTGGCTCAGGTAAATATTGGTCCTTTAGAGGATGAAAAGGGAGATTTAATAATGGGAGATGAGGAAGTGGCTGAGGAACTGAACAGGTTTTTTGGGTCGGTCTTCACAGTGGAAGACACAAATAACATGCCAGTGACTGATAGAAATGAGGCTATGACAGGTGAGGACCTTGAGACGAATGTTACCACTAAGGGTAGTGATGGGCAAGCTAATGGGGCTAAGGGTAGACAAGTCTCCTGACCCTGATGGAATGCATCCCAGAGTGCTAAAAGAGATGGCTAGAGAAATTGAAAATGCACACGTGATAATTTACCAAAATTCACTAGACTCTGGGGTGATCCCGGCGGATTGTAAATTAGAAAACGTTTTAAAAAGGAGGTAGGAAGAAAGCAGGTAATTATAGGCCAGTGAGCTTAACATCAGTAGTCGGGAAGATGCTGTAATCTATCATCAAGCAAGAAATAGAAAGGCATCTGGATGGAAATTGTCCAATTGGACAGATGCAGCATAGGTTCATAAAGGGCAGGTTGTGCCTAACTAATTTAGTGGAATTTTTTGAGGACATTACCAGTGCGGTAGGTAACGTGGAGCCAATGGATGTGGTGTATCTGGATTTCCACAAAGCCTTTGACAAGGTGCCACACAAAAGGTTGCTGCATAAGATAATGATGCATGGCGTTAAGGGTAAAGTAATAGCATGGATAGAGGATTGGTTAATTAATACAATTATAATAATAATCACTTATTATCACAAGTAAGCTTCAAGGAAGTTACTGTGAAAAGCCCCTAGTCGCCACATTCCAGTGCCTGTTCGGGAAGGCTGGAACTGGAATTGAACATGTGCTGCTGGTCTTGTTCTGCATTACAAGCCAGCTGTCTTAGCCCACTGTGCTAAACCAGCCCAAAGCAAAGAGTGGGGATTAATGGGTGTTTCTCTGGTTGGCAATCAGTAGTGGTGTCCCTCAGGGATCAGTGCTGGGCCCACAATTGTTCACAATTTACATAGATGATTTGGAGTTGGGGACCAAGTGCAATGTGTCCAAGTTTGCAGACGACACTAAGATGAGTGGTAAAGCAAAAAGTGCAGAGGATACCGGAAGTCCGCAGAGGGATTTGGATAGTTTAAGTGAATGGCTAGTGTCTGGCAAATGGAATACAATGTTGACAAATGTGAGGTTATGCATTTTGGTAGGAATAACAGCAAACGGGATTATTATTTAAATGATAAAATATTAAAACATACTGCTGTGCAGAGAAACCTGGGTGTCCTAGTGCATGGGTCGCAAAAAATTGGTTAACAGGTGCAGCAGGTGATTAAGAAGGCAAATGAAATTTTGTCCTTCATTGCGAGAGGGATGGAGTTTAAGATTGGGGAGGTTATGCTGCAACTGTATAAGATGTTAGTGAGGCCACACCTGGAGTATTGTGTTCAGTTTTGGTCTCCTTACTTGAGAAAGGACGTACTGGCACTGGAGGGTATGCAGAGGAGATTCACTAGGTTAATCCCAGAGTTGAGGGCGTTGGATTATGAGGAGAGGTTGAGTAGACTGGGACTACAGTAGACTGAGTAGAAGGATGCAGGGGGATCTTATGGAAACATATAAAATTATGAAGGGAATAGATAGAATAGATACGGGGAGGTCGTTTCCACTGGCGGGTGAAAGCAGAACTAGGAGGCATAGCCTCAAAATAAGGGGAAGGAGATTTAGGACTGAGCTTCGGAGGAACGTCTTCCCCCAAAGGCTTGTGAATCGATGAAAATCCCCGGCCAGTGAAGCAGTTGAGGCACCTTCATTAAATGTTTTCAAGATAAAGATAGATAGTTTTTTGAAGAATAAAGGAATATCTGGCTTGTAATGCAGAACAAGGCCAGCAGCGCAGGTTCAATTCCTGTACCAGCCTCTCCGAACAGGTGCCGGAATGTGGCGACTAGGGGCTTTTCACAGTAACTTCATTGAAGCCTACTCGTGACAATAAGCGATTATTATTATATAGTTATTATAGTGTAATGGTGTTCGGACGGGAAAGTGGAGCTGAGTACACAAAAGATGAGCCATGATCTCATTGAATGGTGGAGCAGGCTCGAAGGGCCAGATGGCCTCCTCCTGCTACTAGTTCTTACGTTCTTATGTTTAATCTGAATGCTGCCACTGATATGCACAGCAGGAGGGCCCAGCAGCATTGTTTGCAGATTGTGTGATATGGCCACCCTGCTCTCTCAAGGCCATGCAGTATCTTAAAGGGAAGATACACTCAACAACATAATAATAATAATAAGAAGAATAATAATCGCTTATTGTCACAAGTAGGCTTCAATTAAGTTACTGTGAAAAGCCCAATTGCTGCAACGTAGATGTGAAATGGAATGCAAGCTGAACACAAGAGCAAAGAAGGGGATCCATAGTGATGGATGTGATGCTGGAAGAATTGATCAAGCAAGGTGGAGGAGAGATATCATGGACCTGTCGAAAACCAGGAGTCCCTAAACATCCACCCTCCGAAGGACGTGGGAGCATATGGCCGGTAAGGGGAACTCCCAGAGTCTGAAGCCAAGGACTTGACAGCATCTCACAAGAAGAATCATTTTTTTTCTTCCTTTTTTTGAAAATAAATTTAGAGTACCCAATTAAGGGGCAATTTAGCATGGCCAATCCACCCACCCTGCATATCTTTGGGTTGTGGGGGCGAAACCCACACAAACACAGGGAGAATGTGCAAACTCCACACGGGCCGTGACCCAGAGCCAGGATCAAACCTGGGATCTCGGCGTTGTGAGGCAGAAGGGCTAACCATTGCACCAACATGCTGCCCTTTACAAGAAGAATAATGATTCTGCTCAAGCAGTCATCATCAGTAATTCATCTTCATGTGACAGCTCCTTCCCACCACACCCGCTTCATCCACCCAGCAACCCCCCCCCCCGGAACCTAAAATCCAGATACTCCACCTCACCCATACATACCGACCAATGCCACTGGCCTCACACCCACCACCTGCTGCTTCCACATACCTCCAGCTATTCAGCTATGGCAGGCACAGCACCCAAACACTGTGTTCTACAAGCACTGGCATTCTGCCCTCTCTCTTACATAGAACATAGAACTTACATTGCAGAAGGAGGCCATTTGGCCCATCGGGTCTGCACCGATACTTCGAAAGACCATCCCACATTTTAAAACTTTATTTTTAAATTTAGAGTACCCAATTATTTTTTTTCCAATTAAGGGGCAGTTTAGCACGGCCAATCCACCTAACCTGCACACCTTTGGGTTGTGGGGACGGAATCCACGCAGATATGGAGACAACGTGCAGACTCCTCAAAAACAGTGACCCAAGCTGGGAATCGAACCAGGGACCCTGGAGCTGTGAAGCCACAGTGCTAACCACTATGCTACTGTGCCGCCGGACAAGGCAGCACACAACAGAAGGTAGCAGAGAAGAAATGGCAGGAGGCAAGGCTTGAAGGGCCGAATGGCCTCCTGCTGCTTCTATTTTCTATGTATGTTCTATTTTCTATGAGTAAAGGACACTTCCATTACTTGAGCCCAATAGCCCCCTGCTTCATAAGACCATAACAAAGAACAAAGAACAAAGAAAAGTACAGCACAGGAACAGGCCCTTTGGCTCTCCAAGCCCGTGCCGACCATGCTGCCAGACTAAACTACAATCTTCTACACTTCCTGAGTCCGTATCCCTCTATTCCCATCCTATTCATGTATTTATCAAGATGTCCCTTAAATGTCACTATCGTCCCTGCTTCCACCACCTCCTCCGGCAGCGAGTTCCAGGCATCCACTACCCTCTGTGTAAAAAACTTGCCTTGTACATCTACTCTAAACCTTGCCCCTCGCACCTTAAACCTATGCCCCCTAGTAATGGTGTGTTGCCTCCCAGGTGCCAGGGTCCGCGATGTCTCAGATTGTGTTTTCGGGATCCTTAAGGGGGAGGGGAAGCAGCCCCAAGTCGTGGTCCACATAGGTACCAACGACATAGGTAGGAAAAGGGATAGGGATGTAAGGCAGGAATTCAGGGTGCTAGGGTGGAAACTTAGAGCTAGAACAAACAGAGTTATTACCTCTGGGTTGTTACCCGTGCCACGTGCTAGCGAGTCTAGGAATAGGGAGAGAGAGCAGTTGAACACGTGGCTGCAGGGATGGTGCAGGAGGGAGGGTTTCAGATTCCTGGACAATTGGGGCTCATTCTGGGGGAGGTGGGACCTCTACAAACGGGATGGTCTACACCTGGACCAGAGGGGTACTAATATCCTTGGGGGGAGGTTTGCTAATGCTCTTCGGGAGGGTTTAAACTAGTTCAGCAGGGGATTGGGAACCTGAATTGTAGCTCCAGTACACAAGAAGCTGAGAGTAGTGAGGTCATGAGTAAGGTTTCAAAGTTGCAGGAGTGTACCGGCAGGAAGGAAGGTGGTCTAAAGTGCGTCTACTTCAATGCCAGGAGCATCCGGAATAAGGTGGGTGAGCTTGCGGCATGGGTTAGTACCTGGGACTTCAATGTTGTGGCCATTTCGGAGACATGGATAGAGCAGGGCGAGGAATGGTTGTTGCAGGTGCCGGGGTTTAGATATTTCAGTAAGTTCAGGGAAGGTGGTAAGAGAGGGGGAGGGGTGGCATTGTTAGTCAAGGACAGTATTACAGTGGCTGAGAGGACATTTGATGAGGACTCGAATACTGAGGTAGTATGGGCTGAGTTAAGAAACAGGAAAGGAGAGGTCACCCTGTTAGGGCTTTTCTATAGGCCTCCGAAAAGTTCCAGAGATGTAGAGGAAAGGATTGCAAAGATGATTCTGGATAGGAGCGAAAATAACAGGGTAGTTGTTATGGGGGACTTTAACTTTCCAAATATTGACTGGAAACACTATAGTTCGAGTACTTTAGATAGATCCGTTTTTGTCCAATGTGTGCAGGAGGGTTTCCTGATGCAGTATGTAGATAGGCCAACAAGAGGCGAGGCCGTATTGGATTTGGTACTGGGTAATGAACCAGGACAGGTGTTAGATTTGGAGGTAGGTGAGCATTTTGGTGATAGTGACCACAATTCGATTACGTTTACTTTAGCGATGGAAAGGGATAGGTATAAACCGCAGGGCAAGAGTTATTGCTGGGGGAAAGGCAATTATGATGCGATGAGGCAAGACTTAGGATGCACCGCCTGGAGAGGAAAACTGTAGGGGATGGACACAATGGAAATGTGGAGCATGTTCAAGGAACAGCTACTGCGTGTCCTGGATAAGCATGTACCGGTTAGGCAGGGAGGAAGTGGTCGAGTCAGGGAACCATGGGTTACTAAAGCAGTTGAAACACTTGTCAAGAGGAAGAAGGAGGCTTATGTGAAGATGAGACGTGATGGTTCAGTTGGGTCGCTTGAGAGTTACAAGTTAGCTAGGAAGGCTCTAAAGAGAGAGCTAAGAAGAGCCAAGCAAGGACATGAGAAGTCTTTGGCAGGTAGGATCAAGGATAACCCTGAAGTTTTCTAGAGGTATATCAGGAATAAAAGAATGACTAAGGTAAGAGTAGGGCCAGTCAAGGACAGTAGTGGGAAGTTGTGCGTAGAGTCCGAGGAGATAGGAGAGGTGCTAAATGAGTATTTTTCATCAGTATTCACACAGGAAAAAGACAAAGTTGTTGAGGAGAATACTGAGATACAGGCTACTAGACTAGAAGGGCTTGAGGTTCATAAGGAGGAGGTGTTAGCGATTCTGGAAAATGTGAAAATAGATAAGTCCCCTGGGCCGGGTGGGATTTATCCTAGGATTCTCTGGGAAGCTAGGGAGGAGATTGCTGAGCCTTTGGCTTTGATCTTTAAGTCATCTTTGTCTACAGGAATAGTGCCAGAGGACTGGAGGATAGCAAATGTTGTCCCCTTTGTACAAGAAGGGGAGTAGAGATAACCCCGGTAACTATAGACCAGTGAGCCTTACTTCTGTTGTGGGAAAAGTCTTGGAAAGTTTTATAAGAGATAGGATGTATAATCATCTGGAAAGGAATAATTTGATTAGAGATAGTCAACATGGTTTTGTGAAGGGTAGGTCGTGCCTCACAAACCTGATTGAGTTCTTCGAGAAGGTGACCAAACAGGTGGATGAGGGTAAAGCAGTTGATGTGGTGTATATGGATTTCAGTAAAGCGTTTGATAAGGTTCCCCACGGTAGGCTATTGCAGAAAATACAGAGGCATGGGATTCAGGGTGATTTAGCAGTTTGGATCAGAAATTGGCTAGCTAATAGAAGACAAAGAGTGGTGGTTGAAGGGAAATGCTCTGACTGGTGTCCAGTTACTAGTGGTGTGCCACAAGGATCTGTTTTGGGGCCGTTGCTGTTTGTCATTTTTATAAATGACCTGGAGGAGGGCGTAGAAGGATGGGTGAGTAAATTTGCAGATGACACTAAAGTCGGTGGAGTTGTGGACAGTGCAGAAGGATGTTACAAGTTACAGAGGGACATAGATAAGCTGCAAAGCTAGGCTGACAGGTGGCAAATGGAGTTTAATGCAGAAAAGTGTGAGGTGATTCATTTTGGAAGGAATAACAGAAAGGCAGAGTACTGGGCTAATGGTAAGATTCTTGGTAGTGTGGACGAGCAGAGAGATCTCGGTGTCCATGTCCATAGATCCCTGAAAGTTGCCACCCAGGTTGAGAGGGTTGTTAAGAGGGCGTACGGTGTGTTAGCTTTTATTGGTAGAGGAATTGAGTTTCAGAGCCATGAGGTCATGTTGTAGTTGTACAAAACTCTGGTGCGGACGCATTTGGAGTATTGTGTGCAGTTCTGGTCGCCACATTATAGGAAGGATGTGGAAGCATTGGAAAGGGTACAGAGGAGATTTACAAGAATGTTGCCTGGTATGGAGGGAAGATCATATGAGGAAAGGCTGAAGGACTTGAGGCTGTTTTCGTTAGAGAGAAGAAGGTTAGAGGTGACTTAATTGAGGCATACAAGATGATCAGAGGATTAGATAGCGTGGACATCGAGAGCCTGTTTCCTCGGATGGTGATGTCCAGCACGAGGGGACATAGCTTTAAATTGAGGGGAGATATATATAGGACAGATGTCAGAGGTAGGTTCTTTACTCAGAGAGTAGTAAGGGCGTGGAATGCCTTGCCTGCAACAGTCGTGGACTCGCCAACACTGAACGCATTCAAATGGTCACTGGATAGGCATATGGACGATAAGGGAATAGTGTAGAGGGACTTTAGAAGGGTTTCACAGGACGGTGCAACATCGTGGGCCGAAGGGCCTGTACTGCGCTGTGATGTTCTATGTTCTAATTGACCCCTCTACCCTGGGGAAAAGCCTCTGACTATCCACTCTGTCTATGCCCCTCATAATTTTGTAGACCTCTATCAGGTGGCCCCTCAACCTCCGTCGTTCCAGTGAGAACAAACCGGGTTTATTCAACCGCTCCTCATAGCTAATACCCTCCATACCTGGCAATATCCTGGTAAATCTCTTCTGCACCCTCTCTAAATCCTCCACATCCTTCTGGTAGTGTGGCGACCAGAATTGAACACTATACTCCAAGTGTGGCCTAACTAAGGTTCTATACAGCTGCAACATGACTTGCCAATTTTTGTACTCAATGCCCCGGCCAATGAAGGCAAGCATGCCTTATGCCTTCTTGACTACCTTCTCCACCTGTGTTGCCCCTTTCAGTGACACCTAGATCTCTCTGACTTTCAATACGCTTTAGAGTTCTACCATTCACTGTATATTCCCTACCTGCATTAGACCTTACAAAATGCATTACCTCACCTTTATCCGGATTAAACTCCATCTGCCATCTCTCCGCCCAAGTCTCCAAACGATCTAAATCCTGCTGTATCCTCTGACAGTCCTCATTGCCATCCGCAATTCCACCAACTTTTGTGTCGTCTGCAAACTTACTAATCAGACCAGTTACATTTCCCTCCAAATCATTTATATATACTACGGACAGCAAAGGTCCCAGCACTGATCCCTGCGGAACACCACTAGACACAACCCTCCAATCAGAAAAGCACCCTTCCATTGCTACTCTCTGCCTTCTATGACCTAGCCAGTTCTGTATGCATCTTGCCAGCTCACTCCTGATCCCGTGTGACTTCACCTTTTGTACCAGACAGCCATGAGGGACCTTGTCAAAGGCCTTATTGAATATTGAGGATAATGGCTTGTTTCTGTCTTCTGCCTTTCTCAACTTTTAGCACACCTCCTATCTCACATGGTATGTGACCATTGGACCTCTTGCTTCCCACCCACTCTTCCTTCCCTCACAACAACTTTCCCCTTCTGAGTTCCTGGTCTCAGACATCCAATAAGTGCCTGCTGTTCAGACCAAGGAGCAGAAAAGAGAGCAGGCCACCACCCCATGAGGATATGAGGAGGCAGCAACAATCTGTCAAATCCAGAAAATCATCAATATGCCTCCAAAAACATTTCAAAGTGATTCCAAATACTTGGCAAAAGTACCTACCATCATGGTGCTTGGCCTTTTGAGTGACACTGCCGCAGTGCCCATCTTGCAGCTTCATGCTTCTTTATTCTAGACGTTGGCGAGACATTTTTCTGCCCAAAGCTGGGACCCTGGTTAGGCTGCGTGTGCCCTGATTCTGCCAGAATGCCACATAGTGGGACTGGGGACACAGGTAGAAAACAGCACAGGCCACTGTACTACAGCAGGCAATTTCTCACCCTTTGTTTCCAATCTCTTACCCACTATTCCATCTATACTGCTGCTGCTACCGCCCCTCAGTTGCTTCCAGTTGCTAACAAGCCAAACACATTACAAAACAGTTTTTGAAAGCTCACATGCACATAAAGTACACAGCCCTCTCCATCCTCTGTTATTTTGTCAATTAATTCAATCAAATTAGTCAAACATGATTTGTGTTAAACCCACTCCGGCTCTCCTTTATTATTTTTTAAAAAAATTTAGATTACCCAATTATTTTTCTATTAAGAGGCAATTTAGCGTGGCCAATCCACCTACTCTGCACATTTTTGGGTTGTGGGGACGAAACCCACGCAGACACGGGGAGAACGTGCAAACTCCACACGGACAGTGACCCAGAGCCGGGATCGAACCTGGGACCTCAGCGCCGTGAGGCGGTTGTGCTAACCACTAGGCCACCATGCTGCCCTCTGCTCTCCTTTATTATATCATGGACAGCAACTGTTTAAGATGGCAGTTCCCCCCCACCACAATTACAATTAGCGATTGGCAATAAATGCTGGCCTAGCTAGTGAAGCCCACCTCCATTCAATTACTTTTTAAAAAGTTATGTATGTCCAAGTAGCTGTAAGTTTTCTCCCAGATTGTTTCTTGATTTTTTTCCAGCAAAGAAATCAAATTGATAGGTCTGTAATTACCAAGTTATCATAATGGTGTAACGTTTGCAATCACCAGTCCTTTGGCACCTCCTCTGTATCTAAGGAAGACTGGAAGAATTTTGACGCTTACTTCCGCAGCAACTTAGGATGCATCCCATCTGGACTCCATGACTTATTGGGCAGGACTTACCTTCTGACTTTGGGACGCCAGTATCAGGACCATGTGGGGATTCCTGAGCTGACTCTTATCAAGAGCCTGACTGGTTGGTCTATTTTCCCGGAGGCTCCTTCCACACTTGCATCACATTAAGGAGGATGGGCGGTCTCCAGTGCTGCCAGCCAATCGCAGGGGTGGACATTCTAGACGCACAGCTGCCCCACCAAGGGAAATGGGTGCTGCTGAGGCAGGTGATCAGACTTGAAGTTGAGTGTTCAGTCACAGTGAGGCTATGAATAGAGTGGTCAGTGAGGGCGGGGCTGAATGCAGTGATCAGTGAGGGCGGGACTGAGTGGAGTGGTCAGTGAGGGCGGGGCTGTGAATGGAGTGGTCAGTGAGGGCGGGGCTGTGAGTGGAGTGGTCAGTGAGGGCGGGACTGAGTAGGGTGGTCAGTGAGGGCGGGACTGAGTGGAGTGGTCAGTGAGGGCGGGACTGTGAGTGGAGTGGTCAGTGAGGGCGGGACTGAGTAGAGTGGTCAGTGAGGGCAGGACTGAGTGGAGTATTCAGTGAGGGCGGGGCTGTGAGTGGAATGGTCAGTGAGGACGGGGCTGTGTGTCGAGTGGTCAGTGAGGGCGGAGCTGCGAGTGGAGTGGTCAGTGAGGGCGGGGCTGAGTGGAGTGGTCAGTGAGGGCGGGACTGAGTGGAGGGGTCAGTAAGGGCGGGGCTGTGAGTGGAGTGGCCAGTGAGGGTAGGCCTGTGAGTGGAGTGGTCAGTGAGGGCAGGGCTGTGAGTGGAGTGGTCAGTGAGGGTGGGGCTGTGAGTGGAGAGGTCAGTGATGGTGGGGCTATGAGTGGAGTGGTCAGTGAGGACGGGGCTGTGTGTCGAGTGGTCAGTGAGGGCGGAGCTGCGAGTGGAGTGGTCAGTGAGGGCGGGGCTGAGTGGAGTGGTCAGTGAGGGCGGGACTGAGTGGAGGGGTCAGTAAGGGCGGGGCTGTGAGTGGAGTGGCCAGTGAGGGTAGGCCTGTGAGTGGAGTGGTCAGTGAGGGCAGGGCTGTGAGTGGAGTGGTCAGTGAGGGTGGGGCTGTGAGTGGAGAGGTCAGTGAGGGCGGGGCTGTGAGTGGAGTGGTCAGTGAGGGCAGGGCTGTGAGTGGAGTGGTCAGTGAGGGCGGGACTGAGTGGGGTGGTCAGTGAGGACAGGACTGAGTGGAGTGGTCAGTGAGGGCGGGGCTGTGAGTGGAGTGGTCAGTGAGGGCAGGACTGAGTATAGTGGTCAGTGAGGGCGGCACTGAGTGGAGTGGTCAGTGAGGGCGGGACTGAGTGGAGTGGTCAGTGAGGGCAGGACTGACTGGAGTGGTCAGTGAGGGCGGGACTGAGTGGAGTGGTCAGTGAGGGCGGGGCTGTGAGTGGAGTGGTCAGTGAGGGCAGGACTGAGTATAGTGGTCAGTGAGGGCGGGGCTGAGTGGAGTGGTCAGTGAGGGCAGGACTGACTGGAGTGGTCAGTGAGGGCAGGGCTATGAGTGGAGTGGTCAGTGAGGGCTGGACTGAGTGGAGTGGTCAGTGAGGGCGGGACTGAGTAGAGTGGTCAGTGAGGGCGGGGCTGAGTGGAGTGGTCAGTGAGGGTGGGGCTCTGAGTGGAGTGGCCAGTGAGGGTGGGGCTGTGAGTGGAGTGGTCAGTGAGGGTGGGGCTGAGTGGAGTGGTCAGTGAGGGCGGGACTGAGTAGAGTGGTCAGTGAGGGTGGGACTGTGAGTGGAGTGGTCAGTGAGGGCAGGGCTCTGAGTGGAGTGGCCAGTGAGGGTGGGACTGTGAGTGGAGTGGTCAGTGAGGGCGGGGCTGTGAGTGGAGTGGTCAGTGAGGGCGGGGCTGTGAGTGGAATGGTCAGTGAGGGCGGGGCTGTGAGTGGAGTGGTCAGTGAGGGTGGGGCTGAGTGGAGTGGTCAGTGAGGACGGGGCTGTGAGTGGAGTGGTCAGTGAGGGCGGGACTGAGTGGAGTGGTCAGTGAGGGCGGGGCTGTGAGTGGAGTGGTCAGTGAGGGCGGGACTGTGAGTGTAGTGGTCAGTGAGGGCGGGACTGAGTAGAGTGGTCAGTGAGGGCAGGACTGAGTGGAGTGGTCAGTGAGGGTGGGACTGTGAGTGGAGTAGTCAGTGAGGGCGGGGCTGTGAGTGGAGTGTTCAGTGAGGGCGGGACTGAGTGGAGTGGTCAGTGATGGTGGGGCTATGAGTGGAGTGGTCAGTGAGGGCGGGACTGTGAGTGGAGTGTTCAGTGAGGGCGGGACTGAGTGGAGTGGTCAGTGATGGTGGGGCTATGAGTGGAGTGGTCAGTGAGGACGGGACTGAGTGGAGTGTTCCGTGAGGGCGGGACTGAGTGGAGTGGTCAGTGAGGGCGGGACTGAGTGGAGGGGTCAGTGATGGTGGGGCTATGAGTGGAGTGGTCAGTGAGGGCGGCGCTGTGAGTGGAGTGGTCAGTGAGGGTGGGGCTGTGAGTGGAGTGGTCAGTGAGGGCGGGACTGAGTGGAGTGGTCAGTGAGGGCGGGGCTGTGAGTGGAGTGGTCAGTGAGGGCGGCGCTGTGAGTGGAGTGGTCAGTGAGGGCAGGGCTGACTGGAGTGGTCAGTGAAGGCAGGGCTATGAGTGGAGTGGTCAGTGAGGGCTGGACTGAGTGGAGTGGTCAGTGAGGGCGGGACTGAGTAGAGGGGTCAGTGAGGGCGGGGCTGTGAGTGGAGTGGTCAGTGAGGGCGGGGCTGTGAGTGGAGTGGTCAGTGAGGGTGGGGCTGTGAGTGGAGTGGTCAGTGAGGGCGGGGCTGCGAGTGGAGTGGTCAGTGAGGGCGGGACTGAGTAGGGTGGTCAGTGAGGGCGGGGCTGAGTGGAGTGGTCAGTGAGGGCGGGGCTGAGTGGAGTGGTCAGTGAGGGTGGGGCTGTGAGTGGAGTGGTCAGTGAGGGCAGGGCTCTGAGTGGAGTGGCCAGTGAGGGTGGGACTGTGAGTGGTGGTCAGTGAGGGTGGGGCTGAGTGGAGTGGTCAGTGAGGGCGGGGCTGAGTGGAGTGGTCAGTGAGGGTGGGGCTGTGAGTGGAGTGGTCAGTGAGGGCGGGGCTCTGAGTGGAGTGGTCAGTGAGGGTAGGACTGTGAGTGGAGTGGTCAGTGAGGGTGGGGCTATGAGTGGAGTGGTCAGTGAGGGTGGGGCTGTGAGTGGAGTGGTCAGTGAGGGAGGGGCTGTGAGTGGGGTGGTCAGTGAGGGCGGGGCTGTGAGTGGAGTGGTCAGTGAGGGAGGGGCTGTGAGTGGGGTGGTCAGTGAGGGCGGGGCTGTGAGTGGAGTGGTCAGTGAGGGAGGGGCTGTGAGTGGGGTGGTCAGTGAGGGCGGGGCTGTGAGTGGAGTGGTCAGTGAGGGAGGGGCTGTGAGTGGGGTGGTCAGTGAGGGCGGGGCTGTGAGTGGAGTGGTCAGTGAGGGCGGGACTGAGTAGAGCGGTCAGTGAGGGCGGGGCTGTGAGTGGAGTGGTCAGTGAGGGCGGGGCTATGAGTGGAGTGGTCAGTGAAGGCGGGACTGTGAGTGGAGTGGTCAGTGAGGGCAGGACTGAGTGGGGTGGTCAGTGAGGACGAGGCTGTGAGTGGAGTGGTCAGTGAGGGTGGGACTGTGAGTGGAGTGGTCAGTGAGGGCCCGGCTGTGAGTGGAGTGGTCAGTGAGGGTGGGACTGTGAGTGGAGTGGTCAGTGAGGGCGGGGCTATGAGTAGAGTGGTCAGTGAGGGCGGGGCTGATTGGAGTGGTCAGTGAGGGTGGGACTGTGAGTGGAGTGGTCAGTGAGGGCGGGGCTGATTGGAGTGGTCAGTGGGGGCGGGGCTGTGAGTGGAGTCGTCAGTAAGGGCCGGACTGAGTGGAGTGGTCAGTGAGGGCGGGGCTGAGTGGAGTGGTCAGTGAGGGCGGGACTGTGAGTGGAGTGGTCAGTGAGGGCGGGGCTGAGTGGAGTGGTCAGTGAGGGCCCGGCTGTGAGTGGAGTGGTCAGTGAGGGCAGGGCTCTGAGTGGAGTGGCCAGTGAGGGTGGGGCTGTGAGTGGAGTGGCCAGTGAGGGTGGGGCTGTGAGTGGTGGTCAGTGAGGGTGGGGCTGAGTGGAGTGGTCAGTGAGGGCGGGGCTGAGTGGAGTGGTCAGTGAGGGTGGGGCTGAGTGGAGTGGTCAGTGAGGGCGGGACTGTGAGTGGAGTGGTCAGTGAGGGTGGGGCTGTGAGTGGAGTGGTCAGTGAGGGCAGGGCCCTGAGTGGAGTGGCCAGTGAGGGTGGGACTGTGAGTGGAGTGGTCAGTAGGGGCGGGGCTGAGTGGAGTGGTCAGTGAGGGCAGGGCTGTGAGTGGAGTGGTCAGTGAGGGTGGGGCTGAGTAGAGTGGTCAGTGAGGGCGGGGCTGTGAGTGGAGTGGTCAGTGAGGGTGGGACTGTGAGTGGAGTGGTCAGTGAGGGCGGGGCTGTGAGTGGAGTGGTCAGTGAGGGTGGGGCTGTGAGTGGAGTGGTCAGTGAGGGCGGGGCTGTGAGTGGAGTGGTCAGTGAGGGTGGGGCTGTGAGTGGAGTGGTCAGTGAGGGTGGGACTGGGTGGAGTGGTCAGTGAGGGCGGGGCTGTGAGTGGAGTGGTCAGTGAGCGTGGGACTGGGTGGAGTGGTCAGTGAGGGCGGGGCTGTGAGTGGAGTGGTCAGTGAGGGCAGGACTGTGAGTGGAGTGGTCAGTGAGGGCGGGGCTGTGAGTGGAGTGGTCAGTGAGGGTGGGACTGAGTGGATTGGGCAGTGAGGGTGTGGCTACGAGTGGAGTGGTCAGTGAGGGCGGGGCTGTGAGTGGAGTGGTCAGTGAGGGCGGGGCTGTGAGTGGAGTGGTCAGTGAGGGCAGGACTGTGAGTGGAGTGGTCAGTGAGGGCGGGGCTGTGAGTGGAGTGGTCAGTGAGGGTGGGGCTGAGTGGAGTGGTCAGTGAGGGCGGGGCTGTGAGTGGAGTGGTCAGTGAGAGCGGAGCTGTGAGTGGAGTGGTCAGTGAGGGCGGGACTGAGTGGAGTGGTCAGTGAGGGCGGGGCTGTGAGTGGAGTGGTCAGTGAGGGCGGGGCTGAGTGGAGTGGTCAGTGAGGGCGGGACTGAGTGGAGTGATCAGTGAGGCCGGGACTGAGTGGAGTGGTCAGTGAGGGTGGGGCTGTGAGTGGAGAAGTCAGTGAGGGGGGGGCTGTGATTTGAGTGGTCAGTGAGGGCGGCACAGAGTGGAGTGATCAGTGAGGGCGGGACTGTGAGTGGAGTGGTCAGTGAGGGCGGGACTGAGTGGAGTGATCAGTGAGGCCGGGACTGAGTGGAGTGGTCAGTGAGGGCAGGGCTGTGAGTGGAGTGGTCAATGAGGGCGGCACTGAGTGGAGTGGTCAGTGAGGGTGGGGCTGTGAGTGGAGAAGTCAGTGAGGGGGGGGCTGTGATTTGAGTGGTCAGTGAGGGCGGCACAGAGTGGAGTGGTCAGTGAGGGCGGGGCTGTGAGTGGAGTGGTCAGTGAGGGCGGGGCTGTGAGTGGAGTGGTCAGTGAGGGCAGGACTGAGTGGAGTGGTCAGTGAGGGCGGGACTGAGTGGATTGGGCAGTGAGGGTGGGGCTATGAGTGGAGTGGTCAATGAGGGCGGGGCTGTGAGTGGAGTGGTCACTGAGTGTGGGGCTGTGTGTGGAGTGGTCAGTGAGGAGAGGCTGTGAGTAGAGTAGTCAGTGAGTGCGGGGCTGAGTGGAGTTGTCAGTGAGGGTGGTGCTGTGAGTGGAGTGGTCAGTGAGGGCGGGGCTGTGAGTGGAGTGGTCAGTGAGGGCGGGACTGTGAGTGGAGTGGTCAGAGGTAGTGAGGTTGTGAGTGGAGTTCTCAGAGATAGCGAGGTTGTGAGTGGAGTTCTCTGAGATAGTGAGGTTGTGAGTGGAGTTCTCAGAGGTAGCGAGGTTGTGAGTCGAGTTCACAGCGGTAGCGAGGTTGTGAGTGGAGGGGTCAGAGGGAGCGAGGTTGTGAGTGGAGTAGTCAGAGGGAGCGAGGTTGTGAGTGGAGTTCTCAGAGGGAGCGAGGTTGTGAGTGGAATGGTCAGAGGGAGCGAGGTTGTGAATGGAGCGGTCAGAGGGAGCGAGGTTGTGAATGGAGCGGTCAGAGGGAGCGAGGTTGGGAACCTCCCTCCGGGCCCTCGCCACGGCAGCACTCCCATCCCCACCCAAAAAACATTCCAGCAGCCCGGTGGTGATAGCTACCCTCCAATCCCGGAACCAACTGCGGCAGCAACTTGGCCTGACCAAAATGTCGGACAAGGCTCCCATCTGCAACAACCATAGGTTCACACCAGCACTGACTGACGCCACCTTCAAAAGGTGGAGGCAGGACGGGGGGACACTGACAGTCAGGGACCTATACACGGACGACAGGATCGCAACACCGGACGAACTGACAGAGAAATTTAGGCTAGCCAGGGGGAAGAGCTACGGTATCTGCAGCTCAAAAACTTCCTATGAAAGGAGATAAGGACGTACCCACAACCGCCACGACAGACACTACTGGAAAACCTACTGGACGCAAGTATCCTAGATAAACAGAAAGGGCCGACACGGTACAGGATGCAACAAGAATGAAATGGGAGGAGGACCTGGGGATTGAGATAGGATGGGGACTCTGGAACGAAGCACTGCATCGGGTCAACTCCACCTCCACGTGCGCAAGGCTCAGCCTGACGCAATAAAAGTGGTAGATAGAGCCCACCTAACAAGAACCGGTATGAGTAGGTTCTTCCCGGAGGTGGAGGACAGATGTGAACGGTGCCAAGTAGGCCCGGCCAACCACGCCCACATGTTCTGGTCTTGCCCCAGACTTGTGGAGTACTGGACAGCCTTCTTCGAGGCAATGACCAAAGTGGTGGGAGTGAGGGTGGAGCCATGCCCGATAGTGGCGGTCTTCGGGGTTTCAGACCAGCCAGATTTATTCCTGGGGAGGAGGACGGATGCCCTTGCCTTTGCCTCCCTGATCGTACGCTGTAGAATCCTGCTCGCCTGGCGGTCAGCAGCACCACCCAAAGCTGCAGACTGGCTGTCCGACCTCAGAGACAGCTGAACTTGAGGAGGGAGGGGCGAACCGTGGAGGGAGGGGGGACAGGAGAGGAGAACCAGCGGGATGGGGTGGGGGCAGGGAAACGGGAGCCGGAAGGAGGGCACGGGGTGCCAAAACATGCATGACATCTCCAGGAGCGGGGAACGAGGAGGTTGGGGATGGAGGATGGGAGGAGCAGCGGAGGCGAGCGGGGGACGGCGGCGAGAACCGTCCGGGAGAGGCAGGCGACAGCGCCACGCGACCCGGCCAGGTGTCGCACACTGTGGTTATCTCCCCGGCACCCAAATGTATATTTGCTCCCCCCAGTCCCCGCCACCCCTGCCCCCCCCTTGCCCCCACCCCACCCCCCCGCAAACAGTCGCTAACTTACGTGGTGTAAATAATTCGGCCAGATGCACAGAGCTGCCGCTGTAGAGCTGGTGCACAGTACCCCACCAGTTAGTCTATTTCATATTTTATTGTGTCCTATGTTGGGGTGTCCCCTTCTCTTCTAAATATGTGTGTAGATATAGATATATGTTTCTTATTCTCTGTACATAACGGTAATTATACCTTGTTCAAAAACCCAATAAAAACATTTATTTTTTAAAAAGTGTGGGGGGGGGGGTGGTTTTGGGTTTATTTTGTTTTGTAATGTGAGTGTTAAATGTAAAAATGTAAAAATTTGAATAAAAATATTTTTTTAAAAAGAGGGAGCGAGGTTGTGAGTGGAGTGGTCATAGGGTGCGACGTTGTGAGTGGAGTGGTCAGAGGGAGCGAGGTTGTGAGTGGAGTGGTCATAGGGTGCGACGTTGTGAGTGGAGTGGTCAGAGGGAGCGAGGTTGTGAGTGGAGTGGTCAGAGGGAGCGAGGTTGTGAGTGGAGTGGTCCGAGGGAGAGAGGTTTTGAGTGGAGTGGTCAGAGGGAGCGAGGTTGTGAGTGGAGTGGTCCGAGGGAGCGAGGTTTTGAGTGGAGTGGTCAGAGGGAGCGAGGTTGTGAGTGGAGTGGTCAGAGACAGTCAGGATCCCACCCCCCCGACCCGATCCGACCCCCCCGACCCGATCCTACCCCCCCCCCCCGACCCGATCCGACCCCCCCCCCCCCCCCCCCCCCCCCCCCCCCCCGAAGGGCGCCGAAGTTCAGCTTGCCCGGGGCGCCAGCAACCCTAGGGCCGGCGCTGTCTATCGTAGTTGAATGATGGAGTCGAACTACGAGGTTCAGGTATTCCCTCATGTGAGCTCTATGAGAAGGGCTTTTCTCATGGTCAGGTATTCTTGGATTTAATTTTCTCCAAGTGGAGAAACCGTCTTCCTTTCCAAAGTTTGACACAGACGACAAATGCTCCTTTGAAAACAAAAAGCAAACAAAACAGTAGCATGCTTTCCGATATGGAGAGTATAACAACCATTTTCTCTCCACAATTTCTCCGTTTGTGGAAACTTTATCAAACCATTGTTTGGAAAATGATCTCCCATCCTTCTCAGCAAATGGACCACTTTTATTCTGATATCTTTCAGGGCCATGTTGTAATATTGTCATCTTCAAATGATCTGGAATCGGTTTCTTCAAACAGCCAAAATCGCTTCTTTGCAAAAATATGCTAAAATCTTCTTTATTTTCTTCACATGGATCATCATCCTGACAACGAGACTGAGGAGAGAGAGTATTATGTTCTGACCGAGCTGAATCCGTATCAGAAAAATCCTTCTCTGCACCCACATCATCTTTTACTTCTCCAGGTTCTCCTACTTCTTATTTACTTATTTTATCCATGCATCTAATGCCCCTCTTTGATGGGACTCTTCTTCGACTCTGGCCCTCTTTTTTTTCCTGTTCTGTGCTCCACTCGGTTGTACACGAACTACTCGTAACACTTCATTTTCTATCTCAAAAACCGTAAGACGCATGAGAAAATGGGAAGAAAATGGTAAACAATCGGTCAGTTGCAGACGGATAAACCATATTTCATTTCTTTGTTCCTTCGTATCAAATTATTTCACACTGATTCTCCACTGATAATTTTGTGCAATTTATATCATAGACTTGCAAATTAGTGGTATCTGTATTCGAATATTAGCATGTTAAGGAATAAATGTCTCCTATTCCGAGATTAAATGCCATAGCAGTCCTCTGATCATCCAGGCTTCACTCTTACTACATCCCACGTAAATATTTCATTAAATATCACCAAAAAACCTATAAAAAACGTAGTTGCACCCTCTAGAGCTATTCACTGATCTCTTTATCTTTGTCATCTCTAAGGTATAGGACGGCTGCCTGGTCCAGTTGACAGCTATAGAGAGGGTGCAGAGAAGAGTTTTAAAATGGATCAAAAGATAAAGAATATCAGTTCTGTGGATGGACTGGAGAAAAAGGGAATGTTGCCCCGGGAGAAGATTGAGAGATTTAATGGAGATGTGTTAAAACTTGTGAAGGGTCTGGACAGATTAGATAAGATGGGGCTATTCCCATTGACGGAAGAGCCAAGAACCAAAGAACACAGGTTTCAATTGATCGGCAAGAGAAGCAATGGCAACATTCAGAAAAGAAGTGCTTGTGCAGCGAGTGGTTTGGATGTGGGATGCAGTGCCTGAGAGTGTGAAGGACATAGGTTCAACTAAAGCTTTGAAAAGGGAGTTGGAGAAGTGCCTGAAGGGAACAAATTTTCCGTGTGATGGGCAAGGGAGGAGTGAGACAAAGTGAAGCGTTCTTCCAGGCTGCCAACATGGACAGAGTGAGCAGCCTCACTGGGTGCAGCAGCCATTCTATAACACGATGTGGAGATGCCGGCGTTGGACTGAACACACTAACAAGTTTTACAGCACCAGGTTATTCACCTGAGGAAGGAGCAGTGCTCCGAAAGCTAGTGTTTGAAACAAACCTGTTGGACTTTAACCTGGAGTTGTAAGATTCTTACTGTTCTATAACACAGGGTTGGGCAAGGCCAGGCCATTCGGGCCATCAGCCCTGCACAGGCTCCTTCCAACTTCGCCTCATTCCCCCTTCTACTTGCTTCTGAATAACCTCCGCCAATTCCCCACGAGCTGGGCCATGAGCCCAAAGCCGTGGGGCGGAAATTATAGCTTTTCAAGTATTATTTCGCAAAAATCACTCGTTTGTTAAAAACGCACCCAGGGTGGCACTGACATTGCCGTCGATTCGGGAGAATTCGCGCCCTTTCTGTTCCCGCTCCAGCCGCCGAGTGGAAAGCCGCCTCTTCACCAGCGGCGACCGCGGTGCACAGGCGCGCTCCGGCCGACCGCGGTGCGCAGGCGCGATCCATTCTCTGATTGAATGCCCCCATCCAATGGATGCCCGGGGCCAACGCACCGTCGCCCCCCCCCCCTCTGCACGCCACTGCCACTCACACCTTCCCCATTCCCTGATACTGACTGTCCCACGCACACCTTCCCCGTTCCCTGATACTGACTGTCCCACTCACATCTTCCCCATTCCCTGATCCTGACTGTCCCACTCACATCTTCCCCATTCCCTGATCCTGACTGTCCCACTCACATATTACCCATTCCCTGATCCTGACTGTCGCACTCACACCTTCCCCATTCCCTCCCCTGACTGTCCCACTCACATATTACCCATTCCCTGATCCTGACTGTCCCACTCACATATTACCCATTCCCTGATCCTGACTGTCCCACTCAGACCTTCTCCATTCCCTCCTCCTGACTGTTCCACTCACACCTTCTCCATTCCCTAATCCTGACTGTCCCACTCACAGCATCCCCATTGCCTAATCCTGACTGACCCACTCACACCTTCCCCATTCCCTGATCCTGACTGTCCCACTCATACCTTCCCCATTCCCTGATCCTGACTGTCCCACACACACCTTCTCCATTCCCTCCTCCTGACTGTCCCGGTCACATCTTCCCCATTCTCTCATCCTGACTGTCCCACCCACATCTTCCCCATTCCCTCCCCCTGACTGTCCCACACACACCTTCCCCATTCCCTCATCCTGACTGTCCCACACACACCTTCCCCATTCCCTCCTCCTGACTGTCCCACTCACACCTTCCCCATGGCCTAATCCTGACTGTCCCACTCATATCTTCCCCATTCCCTGATTCTGACTGTCCCACTCACATCTTCCCCATTCCCTCCTCATGACTGTCCCACTCACACCTTCCCCATTCCCTCCTCCTGACTGTCCCACTCACATCTTCCCCATTCCCTCATCCTGACTGTCCCACTCACACCTTCCCCATTCCCTGATCCTGACTGTCCCACTCACACCTTCCCCATTCCCTGATCCTGACTGTCCCACTCACATCTTCCCCATTCCCTCCTCCTGACTGTCCCACTCACATCTTCCCCATTCCCTCATCCTGACTGTCCCACTCACACCTTCCCCATTCCCTGATCCTGACTGTCCCACTCACACCTTCCCCATTCCCTGATCCTGACTGTCCCACTCACACCTTCCCCATTCCCTGATCCTGACTGTCCCACTCACACCTTCCCCATTCCCTGATCCTGACTGTCCCACTCACACCTTCCCCATTCCCTCATCCTGACTGTCCCACTCACATCTTCCCAATTCCCTTTTCCTGACTGTCCCACTCACACCTTCCCCATTCCCTCCTCCTGACTGTCCCACTCAGACCTTCTCCATTCCCTCCTCCTGACTGTCCCACTCACACCTTCCCAATTCCCTTTTCCTGACTGTCCCACTCACACCTTCTCCATTCCCTCCTCCTGACTGTCCCACTCACATCTTCCCCATTCCCTCATCCTGACTGTTCCATTCACACTCACTGACCTGGTTATATGATCGGGACTCACCGATCGGCGGGCCGGTCTCTCTGTCGGCAGGTCTCTGACGCCGGTCACGCACTCGTTGATGGCGCCCCCTAGCACATGGCGCCCCGGGCGACTGCCCGAGTTGCCGGTACCTTGAGCCGGCCCTGACGATAGATGCTGAACTTCAACAGCAAACGTCTGCTGAAAAGAAAAGATGGAAAGCTATAACTGAACGGATTGTCGAGGTTCTGGCAAAACAGAATCTGGCCTATCGTGGACATCGAGGAGAAGGAATATCTGGGTTATCAGAGCCAGGGGAGACAGTCAGTGAAAATACAGGAAACTTTCTAGCAACAATCAGACTTTTGGCCAAATATGATGACATCTTAGCAAAACACTTGCAGAGAGGGCAAGAGAAACCAAAAAGTGTCACCTACTTGTCCAACAGAATTAAAAACGAAATAATCAATCTTCTTGGTGAAACTATCAAGAAAAATATAATTTCCGAAATTAAGGACGCAAAATATTTTAGCATAATGCTGGATTCAACTCCAGATATTGCCCATAAAGATCAAGGTTTCTGAAATTCTGCGTTACGTTCATATTGATGAAAACAGAAAAGTAGAAATAAAGGAGACATTTCTGGGATTTTTTCAAGTCAACAAGAAAGATGCAGTCAGCCTGGTAAATAAAATTCAGGAAAAATTGGAAGAAGACATCATTTCCATGAATGACTGTCGTGGTCAAGCATATGATAACGCAGCAATTATGGCTGGAGTGAGAGGAGGTGTTCAACAAAAAATTCTTGAAGTTAACCCAAAAGCTGTGTTTGTGAACTGCGAGAACCACAGCCTCAATTTGGCCTGTGTCCATGCAAGTGAGGTGCAACCTGTTGTTAGAACATAGAACAGTACAGCACAGAACAGGCCCTTCGGCCCTCGATGTTGTGCCGAGCAATGATCACCCTACTCAAACCCACGTATCCACCCCATACCCGTAACCCAACAACCCCCCCTTAACCTTACTTTTTTTTTTAGGACACTACGGGCAATTTAGCATGGCCAATCCACCTAACCCGCACATCTTTGGACTGTGGGAGGAAACCGGAGCACCCGGAGGAAACCCACGCACACACGTGGAGGACGTGCAGACTCCACACAGACAGTGACCCAGCCGGGAATCGAACCTGGGACCCTGGAGCTGTGAAGCATTTATGCTAACCACCATGCTACCGTGCTGCCCCAATGTTGTTACATTTTTTGGCATTCTAGAAAAACTCTATACTTTTTTTTCTTCATCTACTTCTCGTTGGGAAGTGTTAAAATCATTTGTCACTCGGACTGTGAAAAGACAGTGTGACACAAGATGGAGTTCCAGCCATGATGCTGTGCAAGTAATCCACGACGAGTGTGACAACGTTATTGCAAGCCTTCAACACCTGCTGGAAGGAGAATTTTCAAGGGAAACTAAATCTGATGCAGGATCACTACTGAACTCTATTCAACAGTTCCCGTTTATAGCTTTATTAAATTTTTGGTACTCAGTTTTATCATCAGTGGAGAAAGTCTCAAAACGTTTGCAGGATCCGAAAATGGGGTTCCATGAAGCTTCTTGTGATCTGAGAGGACTTATTCATATCTTGAATTTGAAGAATGATGAAATTATCCACAATGCAATAGATTTAGCCAATGAATATTGTGAAAATTGGGGAATATCAATTGCACGAACAAGGGGAAGAAGAATAATGCCTGGAGAGTCAGCAAGAGATAGTGGACTGACGGCACAAGAAGAAATGAATAGAGTAATGGTAGAGATTGTGAACAGATTAAAAACTGAAATTGAAGACCGCAGTGTCCGTCTTCAAAGACTCAGTGACCGATTTTCTTTTCTTCTGAACTTGAATTCAGTAGTGATTGAAGATGAACAAGAAAGAGAGAAATTAAAAAAGGAATGTTCAGACTTTGCAAATTATTGCAAAGTTATTATTGACAATGATGTGGTTGCAATTCAGTTATGTGTGATGCTCCTTCGAGCTGGAGGGAATAGAGTTCCCCCTGATCCTAAAGATGCTCTGGAGTCTTTACTGCAGTATGTGAGGGATGTCTTTCCGACGCTGTGTGTTTCATACAGATTACTGCTTACAATCGCATTTTCAGTCGCAAGCTGTGAAAGGTCATTTTCAAAACTGAAATTAATAAAAACATATCTGAGGTCTTCTATGTCACAGGAGCGACTGACCAACCTGGCTTTAATAAGCATTGAAAAAGAATTTCTCACAGCTGATGTAAAAAGTGAAGTAGTTCAAGTGTTTTGTGACAGGAGGTATCATTTGGGGAAAAGAACTTAATAAATTTGATTGATTTATATTAAAATCGAATAAAGCGTTTATTTCATGTTTCATCTGTGTTTATATATTCAAAATGTTTTCCTTTCTCATAATATTTCTCAGTATATTAGGCCTTATACTTGAGTCTTTGGGGCATACAATCAAGATTTGCCCCGGGCATCACCAGACCTCTGCACGCCACTGGTGAGTGGGACAGTCAGGAGGAGGGAATGGGGAAGACGTGCGTGGGATAGTCAGGATCAGGGAATGGGAAATTTCTGAGTGGGACAGTCAGGAGGAGGGAATGGGGAAGATGTGAGTGGGACAGTCAGGAGGAGGGAATGTGGAAGATATGAGTGGGACAGTCAGGAGGAGGGAATGGGGAAGGTGTGAGTGGGACAGTTAGGATCAGGAAATGGGGAAGGTGTGAGTGGGACAGTCAGGAGGAGGGAATGGGGAAGGTGCGAGTGGGACTGTCAGGATCAGGGAATGGGGAAGATATGAGTGGGACAGTCAGGATCAGGGAATGGGGAAGGTGTGAGTGGGACAGTCAGGATGAGGGAATGGGGAAGGTGTGAGTGGGACAGTCAGGATCAGGAAATGGGGAAGGTGTGAGTGGGACAGTCAGGAGGAGGGAATGGGGAAGATGCGAGTGGGACTGTCAGGATCAGGGAATATAGAAGGTCTGAGTGGGACAGTCAGGAGGAGGGAATGGGGAAAGTGTGAGTGGGACAGTCAGAATCAGGGAATGGGAAAGGTGTGAGTGGGACATTCAGGATCAGGGAATGGGGAAGGTGTGAGTGGGACAGTCAGGAGGAGGGAATGGGGAAGATGTGAGTGGGACATTCAGGATCAGGGAATGGGGAAGGTGTGAATGGGACAGTCAGGAGGAGGGAATGGGGAAGATGTGAGTGGGACAGCCAGGGGAGGGAATGGGGAAGGTGTGAGTGGGACAGTCAGGAGGAGGGAATGGGGAAGGTGTGAGTGGGACAGTCAGGAGGAGGGAATGGGGAAGACGTGAGTGGGATAGTCAGGATCAGGGAATGGGAAATTTCTGAGTGGGACAGTCAGGAGGAGGGAATGGGGAAGATGTGAGTGGGACAGTCAGGAGGAGGGAATGTGGAAGATGTGAGTGGGACAGTCAGGAGGAGGGAATGGGGAAGATGTGAGTGGGACAGTCAGGATCGGGAATGGGGAAGGTGTGAGTGGGACGGTCAGGATCAGTGAATGGGAAATTTCTGAGTGGGACAGTCAGGATCAGGGAATGGGGAAGGTGTGAGTAGGACAGTCAGGATCAGGGAATGGGGAAGATGTGAATGGGACAGTTAGGATTAGCGAATGGGAAAGGTGTGAGTGGGACAGTCAGCAGGAGGGAATGGGGAAGGTGTGAGTGGGACAGTTAGGATCAGGAAATGGGGAAGGTGTGAGTGGGACAGTCAGGAGGAGGGAATGGGGAAGGTGCGAGTGGGGCTGTCAGGATCAGGGAATATAGAAGGTCTGAGTGGGACAGTCAGGAGGAGGGAATGGGGAAGGTGTGAGTGGGACAGTCAGAATCAGGGAATGGGAAAGGTGTGAGTGGGACATTCAGGATCAGGGAATGGGGAAGGTGTGAGTGGGACAGTCAGGATGAGGGAGTGGGGAATATGTGAGTGGGACAGTCAGGATGAGGGAATGGGGAAGGTGTGAGTGGGACAGTCAGGAGGAGGGAATGGAGAAGATGTGAGTGGGACAGTCAGGATGAGGGAATGGGGAAGGTGTGAGTGGGACAGTCAGGATGAGGGAATGGGGAAGATGTGAGTGGGACAGTCAGGATGAGGGAGTGGGGAATATGTGAGTGGGACAGTCAGGATGAGGGAATGGGAAAGATGTGAGTGGGACAGTCAGGATGAGGGAATGGGGAAGGTGTGAGTGGGACAGTCAGGATCAGGGAACGGAGAAGATGTGAGTGGGACAGTCAGGATCAGGGAATGAGGAAGGTGTGAGTGGGACTGTCAGGATCAGGGAACGGGGAAGATGTGAGTGGGACAGTCAGGAGGAGGGAATGGAGAAGATGTGAGTGGGACAGTCAGGATCAGGGAATGGGGAAGGTGTGAGTGGGACAGTCAGGATGAGGGAATGGAGAAGGTGTGAGTGGGACAGTCAGGATCAGGGAATGAGGAAGGTGTGAGTGGGACAGTCAGGATCAGGGAACGGGGAAGATGTGAGTGGGATAGTCAGAGGGAGGGAATGGGGAAGGTGTGAGTGGGACAGTCAGGATGAGGGAATGGGGAAGGTGTGAGTGGGACAGTCAGGATGAGGGAATGGGGAAGGTGTGAGTGGGACAGTCAGGATCAGGGAATGGGGAAGGTGTGAGTGGGACAGTCAGGATCACGGAATGGGGAAGGTGTGAGTGGGGCAGTCAGGAGGAGGGAATGGGGAAGGTGTGAGTGGGACAGTCAGGATCAGGGAACGGGGAAGATGTGAGTGGGACAGTCAGGATCAGGGAATGGGGAAGGTGTGAGTGGGACAGTCAGGATCAGGGAATGGGGAAGGTGTGAGTGGGATAGTCAGGATCAGGGAATGGGGAAGGCGTGAGTGGGACTGTCAGGATCAGGGAATGGGGAAGATGTGTGTGGGATAGTCAGAATCAGGGAATGGAGATGGTAGTTGGATAGTCAGGAGGAGGGAATGGAGAACTCTATAGTTGGTTGGAAGAGGCAGGCAGTTGTGTAGATTTCAGGAGGCTATGTTTATTTCCTGTGCCAAGCTCCAGCATGACAATAAGCTGCAAAACATTTTGAGGAGTTAGGGTGAGCACCCAGAGGTTGGGATTGATATCAGTCCCAACAACATATGTAGAAAGATGGAGGAGATCCTGCAGGCAGATGTTAGTGAGCTAAGAAAGAGACTAAGAAGGAAAATCTCAAAAGATCGTAATCTCTGATTTACTCTGGGCACCATCTGAGTACAGAAATTAAGATAGGGCAGATGAATGTTTAGCTGTCGGAATGATGTTGGAGGGAGGGCTTTAAATTTCAGGAATATTGGCACCAGTTCTGGGGGGAGGCTGGACCGTAACAGACTGAGTGAGTTGCACCTCAACAGAGCTGGGGAAAATGAACTCATGTGACGGTTTGCTAGTGTGATGGGAGGGGGTTTAAACTAATTTGACAAGAGAATGGGAACAAAGATGCAGCACTAGAAAGGAGAAACAAGATGTACAAAAGATTGGAAGAGACAGATAGCACAGGACTAAGAAACAGCAAGGTATTGGGTAGGATCATATTAAGAGAGAATATAATGAACTCAGAATTCAGGTTTATAGTGCATGTATGTAAACACATGAAATGTGGAAAATGAGGTTGGTGAGCTGCAGGCACACACAGGGACATGAGGATATGATGTTGTGACAACAGTGGAAACCTGGCTTTAAAAAGGCAGCACTGTTTACTAAATAATCCAAAATACAAGGCATTCCGGAAAGACAGGAGTGGCTGTATTGATTAAGGAGAATACAACAGTACGAAGGGGAGGGGGGGTTAGGATCAAATACAAAATCTATTTAGTGAGATTCAAAGTAACAATAGAAGTCTCATTACACTACTGTGTCTCTTCTCCAGGCCACCTACTTGTGGAAAAGAAATTGAGCAGCAAATTTGCAGGGAAATTACAGAGGGGAAAGAATTATCGAGGGGAGAGGGAGGAGAGATTCTGAAATGTATTCAGGACAATGTTCTTTAACATTACGTTTATATCCCAACACAAAGGTGGTATTGCGGGATCTGGTTTCTACGTAGTGGGTGGATCAAGTGGATTAAATGTTGCTGGGGGAACATTTAAGGAACAGTTATCATGGTATCATGTTTAGATTAGCTTTGGGAAAATGACAAGGAACAAGCTAGAACAAAGTACTTAATTGAAGGAAGGCCAATTTCATTGGGTAGCTAATTAAGAGTCTTTCCGCCTGTTGCTTACATTTTACCAGTGGCGGGTAAGCCCTCGCCATGTGGGAAGGTCACCTGGTGAAAACGGGTTACCTCCCGGGCTGGGAGGATGGTCTGCGTCTATGGCGTCCGCTGCTTCCATTTGCAGTACCAGCAGTAGCCATCAGTAGGGCTGCTAACCTGCCGGCCCTCTTGATTTGTTGGCAGCTTCTGGGGGCAGGTGCAGGTCCTTCAAAGGGCTGATGGTAAATAATTAGTTTCATGAAAAAACGCGGCTAGGATTCGTGGAAAGTGCTGAGGCGGGGTGGCCCATGAATCTTCTGCCCTTTGTCGGGAGCATGCCATGATGACAAATTTCAGCCCTACCGAGAACCAGGCTGAATATAGAAAGTTCAGAGGGGAAGGGGAAAATGAAACATATCAGGCAGAGTACAAGGAGAGACTGGCAGCTAATAATAATAATAATAAAAGAATAATTCAAAACTTCTCCATAGGTAAATAAATAGTTAAAAAGTAGCAAAAGGAGGAGCTGGGATCAACTAGGGGCCAAAAAAGATATCCATGCATGGAGGCAGAGGACACCACTGAGGTGCTAAATGAGTACTTTGTATCGACCTGACGAAAGATGAAGGGTGAGGTCTACCAGCTGCCTTGTGCCCAAAAAGCAGTGCGGCATGGCTGGTAGATGCTGGGAGATCCCTATTCTGGGATCTATCTGCTACTCCTCACCTCGCAATATCTAACACGGTCTCAAGGGACATCGCATTGTGAATCCCGCCCATTGTGGGTGGGATCACATTTTGGCAAATTGCATATTAGAGTGAGATAGCTAGTCTCACTGTAATACGTATTCCCAAGATCTAACCCAGGCATAGGATCTAACCCCCTTACATTGGAAGACGGGTAAATGCTGTTCAGTGCCAGTCTCCACAAATAGAAACCAGACAGAACATCACTTGTTGGGGTCTTCAAGGGGATTGGAGGACCCCAGGTGTTTGGTCTCTGGGCAGAGTGGCACCCTGGCACTGGCACCCTGGCAATGCTACCTGGGTGCCAACCTGGCACTGCCAGCTGGCAGGGGCACTGCCAGAGTGCCAGGCTGCACTGCCAAGGTGCCATGCTGGCATTTTTCATGCAGCGGGCATTGTCACGGGGATGCCATGCAGGGATGGCCGAGGACCCCCTTATAAATTGGGGGGAGGGGGTTCTGGGTCACACCGGGAGTCGAAAGAATGTGACGCCATTTAAAAATGGCATCCCGACCTCTTTTGCCACTGAGGAGTTCTGGCAAGCAGAGCTCCTCAGTGAAGAAAACAGGACTAAGTGTGGCCTTAGCTGCACGTTTCCTGCTGAGGCCCCTGATCTTCCCGAATGGCTGTTCGATAGCGTGGTGTAACTGGGCGCTCTGACCCGGCTAATCAGGTGCATTATGCAACTCTGTTCCATTTCAGGGAGATCGTGCCCGATGTTACTGGAGTCACAGTGAAAAGGAGATAGCTAGGGCAGCACGGTGGTGCAGTGAGTTAGCCCTGCAACCTCACGGCGCCGAGGACCCAGGTTCGATCCCGGCTCTGGGTCACTGTCCGTGTGGAGTTTGCACATTCTCCCCGTGTCTGCGTGGGTTTTGCCCCCACAACCCAAAGATGTGCAGGATAGGTGGATTGGCCACAGTAAATTGCCCCTTAATTGGAAAAAATGAATTGGGTACTCTAAATTTTTTTTTTTAAAAGGAGATAGCTGGGATACTAGATGAGCTAAAATTTGGAATTGGAAAGGTTGGCTATACCCAAATCCAGGAGCAGATGGAATCTGGGGTCAGGGTATGTGGGTGGGAATTGCAAAGGCACTGACCATAATCTTGCAAAACTCCTTAGAAACTAGAATTATGCCAGAAAATTTGAGAATTGCAAATGTTACACCCACCCTCAACAAAAGAGTGCAAGGGTAACCCAGTGTTATGGACCAGGGTTTAGAGAACCCCAAAGTGTATCATGGAGTTCACCTGACCCACAACCTTTAATAGATTGTGATATGGGGAGCACACGGCCCACTCTACAGGTGTGGTACAGCAGAAATGGAAAAGTATTTTTTTAAAGCAAAACTATGTTTATTCTATGAACTCAAGTTCTCCTTTTTAAAACATACAGTGAACATCTTAGTAACCATCAATTCAAATACAACCCCAAAGAATACAACATTCAGAAATCCTTTAAGCTTTCCTTTTAACATCCATATGACTTAAAAACAAAATCTTTAACAGAAGCACATGAGGTTAAAGTCACTACTGAAAACATTTATAATTCTGAATTCACCAAACGATCAAGAGATAGTCTTTTGATGGCAGAGAGAACAGCAGGACAGCTGATTGGTCTGGCTTCAGCTCCAACGCTGAAAATAAAACTAAAACACACCCTGCAGCCAGCAGCCTAAAATGAAAGTAAGAAGCTGACAGACAGCCCAGCTCCACCCACACTCTGACATCACTGCAGTAATATGAGCAGCCAAACATTTCTTAAAGCGGCATTCTCATGACACCCAGCAACTACAGGCCAGTTTAATCTTGGTAGTGGGAAAGCTTTCAGAGGAACGATAAGCCAGGATAAAATTTAGAGTCATTTGGATAAATATTTATTAATTAAGGAAAACTAGAAAGGATTTGGTAAACGCAAATTGTGTTCAACGCATCTTGAATTGGATTTTTGATGAGGTAACAGAGATGGCTGATGGTTGATGAGGGTAATTCATTGATGTGGTCTATATAGTCTTCCAAAAGGTGTTTGATAAAGTGCTGCAAGTCTTATCAGCAAAGTGAGCTCATGGAATAAAAAGGGCAGTGCCAGCATGGATACAAGGTTAGCTGAGTGACAGGAAACAGAGAATAGTGGGTCTGACATTGACAGTAGCAGAACTGCATGGCTAACCCGTAGAACCACAGAATCCTTACTGTGCAGAAGAGGCCATTCAGCCATGGAGTCTGCACTTGCCCTCTGAAAGAGCATCCTACCAAGGCCCACTCCGCTGCCCTCTCCCTGTAACCCAACCTAACCTGCACATCTTAGGACTGTGGGAGGAAACCAGAGCACCCGGAGGAAACCCATCCACATACGGGGAGAATGTGCAAACTCTACACAGACAGTCACCCAAGATCGGAATTGAACCCGGGTCCCTGGTGATGTGAGGCCATAGTGCTAGCCAGTGTGCTACTGTGACACCCTGTGGCCATCAATTCCCACATGAGTACTGCACACCTACATTTTGCTGTAATCCCCATGCAGTCTTTTACCTCCCAGCACTTGGCTTGGGACAACACATTTTGGAGGTGCTGCCGTCCTCACCTGTATTCAATGCTCAATTTGGTTTGGGAGTGTCATATCCCGGAGGATTCCTGCTCTGCCCACCTGTTCCAACCTTCAGCGTGGCCAAGCGATTACTATCCTGAACTCCATCCGACTGTGGGGTGGATGTCTCCTTGGAGCCTACATTCCAGGAAACATTTACCCACCCACGTGCCCTGCAGTGAGTGCAGCTGCTCCTTAAGCTGAGAGACACTCAATGTGAGTTTGAGCAGCTGCAGGCACTCCATGCAAACGTGGATCTTCAGGATGCATGAAGCATCCTTAAGTTTCCATATGGCAGAACGATTACAAGCTACAGGTTGTAGATAACACTCTGATCTAATTTGAAACTATAATAAACTCCTTAGATGCAAGGTGAATATTTATGTATTTGCTGTTAACTGGGTCAAAACAACACTGCCATTATTCGATTTGCTCCTCAAAGCAAACTAACCAAGGAATATTTTTTTTTACCAGGCTTAACATGAACCATTGAGATACATAAGAAATAGGAGCAGCAGTAGGCCATTCAGCCCCTCGAGCCCACTCTGCCCTTCATTGAGATCATGGTTGATCTTCTACTTCAACACCATTTTCCTGCATTATCTCCGTATCCCTTGATGTTTTCAGTATGTCAACCTCAGTCTCGAATGTAGTCAATAACTGAGCCCCCACAGGCTTCGGGGGCAGTGAATTCCAAAGATTAACCACCCTCTGAGTCAAAAAATGGCCTGCCCCTTATCGGGAGACTGTGTCCCCTGGTTCTAGACCCCCAGCCAGGGGAAACATCCTTCCTGCATCCACCCGGTCGAGCCCTGCAAGAATATTGTATGTTTGAGTGAGATCACTTCCTGCGCTTCTAAATTCAAGCGAATAAAGGCCCAGCCTATTTCATCCCTCCATCCTGGAAACTAGTTTGGTAAACCTCCTCTGCACTCCCTCCATGGCAATTATATATTTCCTCATGTTGAGAGACCAAAACTGTGCACGCTACTCCAGATGCAGTCTCATCAAGGCTCTATATAATTGCAGCAAGACATTTTTACTCCTATACTCAAATCTTCTTGCAATAAAGGTCAACATACCATTTACCTTCTTAATGGTTTTCTGTACCTGCATGTTAGCTTTCAGCGACTTATGAACAAGGAAACACAAGTCCCTTTGAAGTTCAACACTTCTCAGCTTCTCACCATTTCAGAAATACAGCGGGTGCGATCCAATGGCCACGCTGCGCTGGAAAAGCAGCTCGCCGCGGCGCAGTGTGGCTGATCAAAGCTGGGAGACACCGGGCGCGATTCTCCGATGCCGTGCCGCATCGGGAAAGCCGCCGTGAACTCGGTCGAGTTCAACGACGGCGCGAAACGGCCCCGATCGCGATCGATTCTGGCCCCGGGAATGGGCTAGCGTCGGAAGCATGCGACGCCCGATTGACGCCCGAATTACGCCGCTGCGTGATGTAAAAGGGCACGAGCAACGATAACAAGGGAGGGGGTGGAAATGTCGGAGCCACGGAGGGCCGCCCCGAGGTTCCATGATACGGACCTCGAGACCCTCCTCAATGAGGTGGAGCAGCGCAGAGGCATCATCTGCCCAAGACGAGGGCATCGCCACCCTTCCAGCGTTGTGCGACGGCCCTGGCGTGAGGTGGGCACGGCAGTCAGTGCTATGGGGCAGACCCCTCGGTCTGGGGAGCAATGCCACAAGAAGCTCCACGACCTCACCAGGGCTGCCAGGGTAAGTGCCACGAGGCCAACCACCCCCCCCCCCATGTCCCTCATCACCCACCTCCCCCCTCCCCCCCCGGGCACGAGGGGGAGGGGGGGGGGCGAGAGTGAGTGGAGGGTGGTTAACAAAGTTGTCACAGACCCACATGAGCGCTGCGACCCCCTGGAGAGATGCCATGGTGTAGCTGCAACTTTCCCCCCAACCTGTGCCAATATCTGAACGCCGTGATGATCCCTGCCGAATTGTGATGATCTATCTATGCCCCCCCCAACAGGACAAGACTGCCCCCCCCCAACAGGACAAGACTGCCCCCCCCCCAACAGGACAAGACTGCCCCCCCCCAACAGGACAAGACTGCCCCCCCCCCCAACAGGACAAGACTGCCCCCCCCCCCCAACAGGACAAGACTGTCCCCCCCCAACAGGACAAGACTGCTCACAACAGCCGGGAGTGGAACAGAACCGGAGGGGGTTCACCCACTCTGCACCCCCTGACAGTGTTCGAGCAGAGGGCACTGGACTTTGCTGGGGGATCTGCCACCCGGGAGATCGCGCAATGCGAGGTTGGAGGTGCAGAACCAAGTGAGACAACCCTGCATGACAAAACCCCCCCTCATCCCCCCCAGCCCATCCTCTGTCCCCCTCACACTCTACCCACTGGACCCCCATCCTCTGTCCCCTCACACTCTACCCACTGGACCCCCCCATCCTCTGTCCCCTCACACTCTACCCACTGGACCCCCCCATCCTCTGTCCCCTCCCACTCTACCCACTGGACTATCCTACGCCCGGCCGAGTGTGTCTAACTAACCCCGTATTATCCTGTTCCCTAGGGTGTGCTGACGAACGTCCAGGACCGTCTGGTGCCACACACAGGCAACCATCCACGACAACCACTGCACCCAGGGCCGCACGCCAGAGGGTGGCAGGAGGTCGGCCAGGAGTGCCATCCTCCAAATCCGGGACTCTCGAGCAGGACGTACAGAGGACGGCGACGCAGTCAACGGACTCACCTGACGCTGAACCAGAAATGGACCGCGTGCGCCCTGCGCTGGGACATGACTGGGATCAGGACACTCCTGAATGTCTGATGGACGAGGACCTAGAGCTTGCGGCACTGCTGTCTCCCACACCATCCTCCATCCCAGAGACACTCACCTCGGTTGGGCAATTAAGTGATGAGGCTCCTGGGTCACGGTCTGGTGTGCACCACACAGCCGAGCCGGTACAGCAGGTGGAGGTCGGAGCAGCCGAGGGGCTGGATGGTCGGAGGGAAGCCCAGGCCCAGCATTCAGCTGGCTCCCAGACGTTTCCCGGGTTCCTGGATTTACTCGACCCACGTGGACAGCCGATGCATTTTGAAACCCAGGGACACAATGACGGGATGAGGGCCGTCTTCCAGCAGCTGCAGACGCTGTTAGAGGAGTCAAACCGCGTCCAGGAGCAGGGAGTGGTGCCGCTCATGGAAGCCACCCAGGCCGACACCGCACGTGTGGCGTCCGCGGTCGAGGCAATGGGTGAAACGGTATCGGCAATGGGTCAGGTTCTGCAAGGCGTTGGGCTTAATGTGCACGCGTCATCCTCGGCCCTGGAGAGGGTTGCCCTCTCACAGGCAGCAATGCGCCAGAGCCAACATGACATTGCCGGCGCGCTACGGGCCCTGGCCGAGTCTCACCAGGCCATGGCCCAGTCCCAGCACGCCATGGCACAGTCTCACCAGGCCATGGCCCAGTCGCAGCAGTCAGTCGCGGAGAGCATCGACTGCCTGACACACGTGCTGGATGGCGTCGCGCACTCACAGGTTGAGGTCGCACAGTCCCTGGCGGGAATGTCTCACTCCCTGGACTCCGTCTCAGTGAACCTTCGGACCCTGGTCGATACTGTTGCAGGCCTCCAGGACTGGCAGCGCCAGGTGCCGGTGGGGCGACGGGGCACCTCCCCCCTCGCACCTCCGTCCCACAGTGAGGCCCGGGGGCCACCGGGCTCCCCGAGGGAGGAGGAGGTTCTGGGGCCCGTCCCATTAACTCCAGCACGGGACGTCCCTGAACACTCGGCCTCCCCCCGTCCCATCCCTGGTGCATCGGGTGGGCAGTGGGCAGAGCAGGGTGGCACAACGTCATCCGAAACGCCCGCAGAGAAGCCTGGCTCATCAAGGCCGGGTCGCCCCAGGAAACAAGTGCCGACGGGGAGACATGTCGCAGGGCGTGATTCTCAGCAGTCCGCTCCACTCCTGCTGTACCATCTGGGGATTCATTTAGACGTAGTGGTAGGGCCCATAAGGCAATGAAGAGGGACACATAGTAAGTTGGCACGGGTGAAGGGCACAGTTTAGTTGTAGGGGCTAGGGCATCTGTACTTAATATTTACCATTAAACTCACTGTTGCACCTAACTTGTAAGACTGTGTGATTTTTCCGTTGCCATGGGGATCGTGATGGTGACCGAGTGTCGCTGGGGTTGACGAGCGGTGAAACTGCGGTGCCGGGTGTGCAGTCCCTCCCCCCCCCTCTCCCACAGTCGGACACCATAGTCCTCGGCACTCCGACGCCAGCTATCCCATGCGGGCACGTGATGGGGTGTCCCTGATGAACTCAGCGACCACCGAGATGGATGGTTCAGCTATTGCCATGAGTCAGACTTTGTCTAACGATTCTGAGCTCACAGCTCATCGCAGATCGGGCTGTCATCATTCAACATGGCACTGATCACACCCGCTGACACAGCCATCAATGTCGTGCCATACCGTTTTGCCGCAGTGGTAAGGGTGATCTCGAAGTGGAGCAGTGTACGCAGAGCGGGGGTGCAGGGGGGGGAAGGGGGGGGGGGGGAGTTGTGTGCTGCCTGTCTGCATGACTGGCGATGCAAGTGGTAGTGGTAGTGTTCAGCGATGCCGTCGCGCGCGATGTGTGAATCTTGCAGCCACCAACGCGTCGCGTGCCCTCTGTCCTCGCCGGTTCCGTCGTGCAGCCTCCTGGACATTACCAGCACCCGGCTTGTGTCTGTTTGCTGTGCCCGACGCACCACCAACCTCCTCCACCTCCTCCTCCTCCACCTCCGTGTTGGCACCACTGCCAGTGGCTTCTCCCTCCGACTCCTCCACCAGGGCATCTCCCCTCTGCATTGCGATGTTGTGTAGCGCACAGCAGACCACAACAATGTGAGCGACCCTCTCAGGCTGGTACTACAGGGCCCCTCCGGAGCGGTCCAGGCACCTGAATCTAATTTTCGGAAGACCAAAGCAGCGCTCCACCACACCCCTGGTTGCTGCATGGGCCTCATTATAAAGGGTCTCCGCGTTGGTCTGAGGCCTCCGTATGGGCATCATCAGCCAAGACCTCAGTGGATAACCCCTGTCGCCCAGCAACCAGCCCCTCAGCCGGGGGGGGCCGTCCCTCAAACATAGTAGGGATGAATGACTGCGCAGGAATGTACGCATCATGCACACTTCCAGGGAACCTTGCGCACACGTGCATGATCTTCATGTGGGGGTCGCATACCACCTGGATGTTCATGGAGTATGTCCCCCTCCTGTTTGTGAACACTTCCCTGTTGCCTGCAGGCGGGCGCATGGGGAAGTGAACACCATCAATCACTCCCTGGACCATCGGTATCCCGGCAACGTTGGCAAATCCACGGGTTCGTGCTTCTTGATTTGCTCGGTTCTTGGGAAAGGGCATCGGTCACATCCCGGATGCACCTGTGGATCGATGCCTGCGATATCCCGGATAGGTCCCCGCTCGGAGACTGGAAGGAGCCGGTAGCATAAAAGTTAAGTGCCACCGTCACCTTGACGGCAACCGGTATCCCGTGTCCTCCCGTTCCATGTGGGGCAAGGTGCGCCACGAGGTGGCAGATATGTGCGACCGTCTCTCTGCTGAACCGGAGTCTCCTCCTGCAGGTGATGTCCGGCAGTGTCTCAAAAGAGATCCGGGCACGGTACACCCTAGGCCTCGATTGTTGCGTCTGGCGCCCTGGCTCCATCATCAGTGTCTCCTCCTCCTCCTCCCCCCCATGCTGCTCGACATCAGTGCCCGCATCCTGTGCCATCCTCAGCGTTGGGGGTCAATGTTCCCCTTGGCAACCCCCTGGACATACCGGCCATGAGCGCCTGCGGCCTGCGCGGCGACGACAGGCCACTCCGCGGCCATTCCCTCTGCTGCTGCAGCTGCCTCTGCATCCACTGTGGGATGTGGCTGTGGACGCTGCTGGATGTCCAACTGCAGTGCAGCGGCCCCAATCACTGCGCTGAACATAGCGGTTCTGTTTGAATACATTTTGCTTACCTACAGAAGGGTGGTGGGGGGCAGAGAAACGACATGTTAGACGGAGGTTATTCAACACCTCGGCAGCCGCCTGCCACGTGATACCTGTGTGTCCCGGTGGCCTGGTCGCGCTGCTGACACGTGGCCAGCCTAACCCCTGGTCACTTTCTGCGTCCAACGGTCAGTTAACAACGTCCTCCTCACCGGTGCGTCAGTGGCCTGTGGCTGTAAGCCACAGGGCAACCAGCGGCCGTGTCCTCGTCACCGTCCTGCCATGGCAGGGCGGCTGAGATGTTGCATTCGGGGGTGGACAACCCACTCCACTCACTCCCTCTCCCCCCTCCCACCTCCACTCACTCCCTCTCCCCCCTCCCCCCCTTCACTACACCCTCCCCCCCCACTACTCCCTCTCTCCCTCCCCCCCTTCACTACACCCTCCCCCCCCACTACTCCCTCTCTCCCCTCCCCCCTTCACTACACCCTCCCCCCCACTACTCCCTCTCTCCCCCCCCACTACTCCCTCTCCCCCCTACTACTCCCTCTCTCCCCTCCCCCTACTACTCCCTCTCCCCCCCACTACTCCCTCTCTCCCCCCCACTACTCCCTCTCTCCCCTCCCTCCACTACTCCCTCTCTCCCCCCACTACTCCCTCTCTCCCCCTCCCCCTACTACTCCCTCTCCCCCCACTACTCCCTCTCTCCCTCCCCCTACTACTCCCTCTCCCCCCCACTACTCCCTCTCTCCTCCCTCCACTACTCCCTCCTCCCCCCACTACTCCCTCTCTCCCCCTCCACTCCGCCCTCTCTCCCCCACTACTCCCTCTCTCCCCTCCCCCCCACTACTCGCTCCCTCTCCCCCCACTACTCCCTCTCTCCCCATCCTCCCTCTACTCACTCTCTCACCTCCCCCCACTACTCCCTCTCTCCCCCTCCCACTACTTTCTCTCCCCCCCCTCCACTACTCCTTCTCTCCCCCCCCACTTCTCCTCTCTCCCCTCCCCCCACTACGCTCTCTATCTCCCCCCCCCCCACTACTCTCTCTCTTCCCCTCCCCCCCACTACTACTCTCTCTCCCTCCCCCCCACTACTCCCTCTCCCCCCCACTTCCTCTCTCCTCGCTCCCCCTCCCACTTCTCCCTCTCCCCCCCACTACGCGCTCTCCCCCCCACTACTGCTCTCCCCACCCCCCCCACTACTCCCTCTCCCCCCTCCACTACTCCCTCTCTCACCCCTCCACTCCTCCCTCTCTCCCCCCACTACTCCCTCTCTCCCCTCCCCCCACTACTCCCTCTCCCCCCTCCCACTACTCGCTCCCTCTCCCCCCACTACTCCCTCTCTCCCCATCCTCCCTCTACTCGCTCTCTCCCCTCCCCCCACTACTCCCTCTCTCCCCCTCCCACTACTTTCTCTCTCCCCCTCCACTACTCGCTCTCTCCCCCCCACTTCTCCCTCTCTCCCCTCCCCCCACTACTCTCTCTCTCCCCTCCCCCCACTACTCTCTCTCTCCCCTCCCCCCCCACTACTCCCTCTCTCCACCCCCCACTTCTCCCTCTCTCCCCCCCTCCCACTTCTCCCTCTCTCCCCTCCCCCCACTACTCTCTCTCTCCCCCTCCCCCCACTACTCTCTCTCTCCCCTCCCCCCCACTACTCCCTCTCTCCACCCCCACTTCTCCCTCTCCTCTCCCCCCTCCCACTTCTCCCTCTCCCCCCCACTACGCGCTCTCTCCCCCCCCACTACTTGCTCTCCCCACCCCCCCCACTACTCCCTCTCTCCACCCCCCACTTCTCCCTCTCTCCCCCCTCCCACTTCTCCCTCTCTCCCCCTCCCCCCACTACTCTCTCTCTCTCCCCTCCCCCCCACTACTCTCTCTCTCCCCTCCCCCCACTACTCCCTCTCTCCACCCCCCACTTCTCCCTCTCTCCCCCCTCCCACTTCTCCCTCTCCCCCCCCACTACGCGCTCTCTCCCCCCCCCCCCCACTACTTGCTCTCCCCACCCCCCCCACTACTCGCTCTCCTCCCCCCCCCCCCCCCCCCCCCCCCCCCCCCCCCCCGACTGGCCGCTGCGTTCTTGGGAATGCCTTCCCCAGTTTGCGGAGACTTTGAGACGGTCCGCTCACCTCCTCACTCCTCCAGCACGGCTGGCTGACGACTTTTCAAAGGTGTGGACGGCGACGGGAGTCACGACGTCGGGACTTCGGCCCATCCGGGCCGGAGAATAGCGGGGGTGCCGGAGAATCGCCATTTTGGGTGCATTGCGCGATTCTCCGTGTTTTTGCGTGCGAAACACGATGGAACAGATTTGGCCGTTTGGGAGAATAGCGGGATTGTGTCGGACCGGCGTCGCATGAAAAACTGGCGCGACATCGGAGAATCGCGCCCACCGTTCCCGGGATCTATCTGGCTTACAATGCCTTGTTTGATCCAATGCAATCTCATGATACATTGTGATGTAAATCCCGTCCATTGTGTCAGGATCCCTTTTGGCAAATCTGCATATTAGATCAAGGCAGCTAGTCTCACTTTAATGTGAAGATTTCCGAGGTGTCTGAGGCTTTGGGATTCATCCCCTTTGCCTCAGAGTCCTCGGGTGAGCACTGTTCAGCACTGATCCCCACAAACGGGGACCAGACAGAATGGCACTTGTGGGGGTCTCCCAGGGGATCGGGGACCTTTGAGCAGGGTGGTGTCACCTGGGGACCACGGCAGTGCCAATTTGGCACCCTGGCATAACAGCCTGGCACCTGGGCAGTGCCACCTGGGTGTCAGCCTGATACTGCCAAGCTGGCATTTTTCATGTGTGATCGGGTCTGGGGTGCCCATTGTGGGTGTTGGAGGTGAGAAGTTTAGGGGGGGGGTGAGAGGATGGGGGGTGGGTTTCGGGGATCGCTTCAGTGGTTGGCATCCCAATCAGTACACGGGGGAGTTGTGGCGCGCAGAGTCCCTCAGTGTACAAAACAGGGTTATGTGGGGCCTCTGCTGTGCGATCCCCATTCAGGCCCCTTATCCAAAGCGAGTCGCATTGAACAGGCCTGCGTTTCTTGATACTACTAGCCCCAGGAAACACACGGCTAAGTACGCTCGCTTTGGGACCTTGTTCCCTTTTGGAAGAATCGCGCCCTCTGTAATTCTGTTTTTTTTCCAATCGAAGTGGAGCCCAAGTGTTTGCGCCGTGGTGAACGCCGTCTCCAGCCTCCCTCTCCGGCGCCAAATGGGCGCCGCGCCAACCTGCGCATGCGCGGGGGACTTCTTTAGCACGCCGGCCCCGACTCAACATGGTGTTGGTGTTCAGGGGCCTGCCGTGCCAGAAAGTAGGCACGGAGGGGGGGTGGGGAAGAGGCCGCCCATCGGAGGCCCACCCTGGGGACGGAGCCCCCCCTCCACAGGTCGCCTCCTGACTGTTCCCGCAGAGTTCCCGCCGGCAGCGACCAGGGGTGAATGGCGCTGGCGGGACTCTGTCATATCGACGTGGCCGCTTGGCCCATCCAGGGCGGAGAATCGGCGGCCCCATTGACTCCAGTGCCCCGCGGCAAATGGCGCCGATTCTCCGCACCTCGGAGAATCGCGCGCCGGCATCTGGGCGTCGTGGCACGGTTCCGGCAATTGTCCGGCGCAGGGCTCGGAGAATCACCCCACCCACATTTCTCCGATATATTCATCTGCCAAATTTTTGTCCACGCACTTCGTTTCTCTGAATCTCCAAGGAGTGTCTTTGCATCCTCCTCACAACCCACACTTCTCTCTAGTCTTGTGCCATCTTGGAAAATTGGAAATATTGCATTTAGCACCACATCCAAATCATTGATATAGATTGTGAATAGCTGGGGCCCAAGAACCCCAATAGTCAGCCTGCCAGCCTGAAAATGACCCATTTATTCCCATTCTGTTTTTGTTGAACATGATTTTCCTTTCAAGATCCGTGTTGATTCTGCCCGATCCAGCCTTATTTTCTAAGTGTCCTGTTATGACATTGTTTATTGTAGATTCTAGCATTTTCCCTATTACTCATGTTAAGCTAATAGGTCTGTAGTTCCCCGTTTTCTCTTCATCCCTCCTTTCTTAAATAGTGGGGTTATAGAACATAGAACATAGAACAGTACAGCACATGTTGTGCCGAGCAATGATCACCCTACTCAAACCCACGTATCCACCCTATACCCGTAACCCAACAACCCCCCCCCCCCCCCCCTTAACCTTACTTTTTAGGACACTACGGGCAATTTAGCATGGCCAATCCACCTAACCCGCACATCTTTGGACTGTGGGAGGAAACCGGAGCACCCGGAGGAAACCCACGCACACACGGGGAGGACGTGCAGACTCCGCACAGACAGTGACCCAGCCTGGAATCGAACCTGGGACCCTGGAGCTGTGAAGCATTTATGCTAACCACCATGCTACCGTGCTGCCCCTTATGTTTGCCATCTTCCAATTCCAGATCTATAGATGACAACCAATACATCTACTACCTCTACAGTCACCTTTCAACACTCTGCCATGTAGATTATCAGGTTGAGTGCATTAATCTGCATGAGGTTCCTTCAATTTCTCCAGTACTATTTTTAAAAACTTATATTATTATCTTGCAGTTCTTCATTTACATAGTCCCTTGATTCTCCATTATTTCTAGGAGGTTTTTCATGTTTACCTCCCTGAAGACAGACACACAGGGTGGGATTCTCCATTCCCCGATGCTGATTTTGTAAATTGGCGATTGGGTGGAAAATCCCTTTTGATGGCAGAATCGGGGGTGACGCCTGTTTGACTCAGGTTTCGTATGCTCCGCCCCTCCGAAACGGCATCTTCGTGGCACACGCCGCACACCATTGGGATAGCTTTAGTGCGTCACCTGAAGGCCCTCCCCGATCCTCCACCCCCGATGGGCCGAGTTCACGACAGCGCGGTTCACTCACGGCCTTAGCTGTGCGGGAAATTGGTGTGGCAGCTGCGGGCTATGTCCAACGCTGCCCCAGTCGGGCGGGAGCCATGCTGCTGGCCGGGGAAGCCTCCGCAAGGGCTGGGGGGACTGGTGGGGGTGACCAGGGGGGCACTATCTGGCAGGTCAGGTCCGCACACAGCTGGCGCTATGTTCTACAGCGCGACTGCTGCAGGTTGTCACCATGTGCATGCATGGCCACGGATCCGGCCATTCTCTGCCGTTTATTTCATGGAGGCCGGGAGTTTTATGTGGCGCGGTTGCTAGCCCTTCACCGGGCGGAGGATCACTAGCCCCAGGACAGTTCAGGTGAAGTCCACCCCAATACGGTAAGGCTCCTGTACTACAGGTACAGGGGTAGATCCCTGCCTGCTGGCTCCGCCCAGTAGGCTGAGTATAAATGTGTGGGCTCTGTAAGCTGCAGCCATTTCAGCAGCAGCTGCGCGAGGCTGCACATCTCTGCGTAATAAAGCCTCGCTTACTCTCTACTCTCGTCTCGTCGTAATTGATAGTGCATCAATTTATTAAGCAGAGATTTTACAACGATGGATCTCCGCATCAAGCCAGATCGCCTGCAGCTGCAACCTCAAGCAGACAATGCCAAGTCGGCCTTCGCCCACTGGCTAGCTTGCTTCGAAGCCTCCATCGGATCTGCGACAGAACCACCCACAGAGGCACAGAAACTCCAGATCCTGTATACACGGCTGAGCTCCGATATCTTTCCCCTCATCCAGAACGTGCCCACCTTCGCTGAGGCCATGGCGCTACTGAAAGAGAACGACACCCAGCAGGCCAACAAACTCTACGCTAAGCACTTCCTGTCCACGCGGCATCAACTCTCCGGTGAGTCTATGGAAGATTTCTGGCGTGCCCTGCACGCCCTGGCGAGGGACTGCGATTGCCAGGCCGTTTCAGCCTTTGAACATTCTGAACTGCTAATTAGGGACACTTTCGTTACGGGCATAGGGTCGGCGTACATCCTCCAGCGACTCTTAGAAGGGGCTACCCTCGACCTCGCGGCGACCAAGAAACTCGCAATCTCAGTAACGGTCGCCTCCCATAATGTACAAGCGTACGCCCCCGACCGCACGGCGCCCCCCTCCTGGACATCATGGACCCCACCAGTGACTCCCCCCCAGCCAACCCCAAGCCTGCGCCACGCGGCAGCCAACCAACCCTGGGGGACCCAAGTGCTACTTCTGCAGACAGACAAAGCACCTCCGGCAGCGCTGCCCGGCACGGAGCGCGCTCTGCAAGGCCTGCGGGAAGAAAGGACATTTCACTGCCCTGTGCCAGGCCCCCTCGATCGCTGCTGTAACCAGGCCCATTGTTCCTGCACCCCCCACGTGCGACCCGTGGGTGCCGCCGTTTTTGCCCCCGCAATCCGTGTGCGGCCCGTGGGCGCTGCCCTCTTCCTCACCTCAGACCACGTGCAGCCCATGGGCACCGCCATCTTGCTTGTCTCAGGACACGTGCAGCCTGTGGCGCCACCATCTTCCCCCCATCAGGCCTTGTGTGTCCCGTGGGCGCGCCATCTTTAATGCCGCCCGCCACGTGCGCCCCATGGGCACCACCATCTTCCCCGCCTCAGGACCCCTGCTCGTCGAGCACCTCATTGGGCCGCTCATTGCCTGCAACTGCCGCCGACCAGCCAGGGGCCGTCCAACACCAGCCACGCCTCGCCTCCATCACGATCGACCAGTCCATCCGCACAACCTCGCGACCGCGTCGACGACAGTAAAGGTCAATGGGCAAAAGACATCCTGCCTTCTTGACTCCGGGAGCACTGAGAGCTTCATCCACACCGATATGATAAGGCGCTGCTCCCTCACGGTACATCCCATTAACCAGAGAATCTCCCTGGCCTCCGGATCCCAATCCGTGGCGATCCGGGGGTACTGCACCGCCACCCTCACCATCCAGGGCGCAGAGTTCAGCGGCTTCTGGCTCTACGTCCTCCCCAACCTCTGCGCTGCCTTGCTACTCAGCCTGGACTTCCAGTGCAACCTCCAAAGTCTAATCTTGAAATTCTGCGGGCCCCTACCACCCCTCACCGTCTGCTGCCTCATGACCCTTAAGGTCGATCCGCCTTCTCTGTTTGCAAACCTCACCCCGGATTGCAAACCCGTCACCACCAGGAACAGACGGTACAATGCCCAGGACAGGACCTTCATCAGGTCTGAGGTCCAGCGGCTGCTACGGGAAGGTATTATCGAGGCCAGCAACAGCCCCTGGAGAGCCCAAGTGGTAGTTGTGAAAACTGTGGAGAAAAACAGGATGGTCGTTGACTACAGTCAGACCATCAATCGGTACACACAGCTCGACGCGTACCCCCTCCCACGCATATCTGAAATGGTCAATCAGATTGCACAGTACCGGGTCTTCTCGACAGTGGACCTGAAATCTGCCGACCACCAGCTCCCCATTCGCAAGGCGGACCACCAGTACACCGCGTTTGAAGCGGACGGCCGCCTTTACCATTTCCTTAGGGTTCCCTTCGGCGTCACTAACGGGGTCTCGGTCTTCCAACGGGAGATGGACCGAATGGTTGACCGGTACGGACTGCGGGCCACCTTCCCGTACCTGGATAACTTCACCATCTGTGGCCACGACTGGCAGGACCATGATGCCAACCTTAAATTCCTCCACACCGCCAAACTCCTCAACCTAACGTACAACAAGGAGAAGTGCGTATTCAGCACCAACCGCTTAGCCATCCTTGGCTATGTGGTACAAAATGGAGTTCCAGGGCCCGACCCCAATCGCATGCGCCCCCACTGCCCCAAGGCCCTCAAACGATGCCTGGGGTTACATAGAATTTACATAAAATTTACAGTGCAGAAGGAGGCCATTCGGCCCATCGAGTCTGCACCGGCCCTTGGAAAGAGCACCCTACCCAAGCCCACACCACCCTATCCCCATAACCCAGTAACCCCACTCAACCAACACTAAGGGCAAATTTGGACACTACAGGCAATTTAGCATGGCCAATCCACCTAACCTGCACATCTTTGGACTGTGGGAGGAAATCGGAGCACCCGGAGGAAACCCACGCACACACGGGGAGAACGTGCAGACTCCGCACAGACAATGACCCAGCCTGGAATCGAATCTGGGACCCTGGAGCTGTGAAGCAATTGTGCTACGTAGCACTATGCTACCGTGCTGCCCACGGGTTCTTCTCATACTACGCCCAGTGCGTCCCTAACTATGTGAACAAGGCCCGCCCACTCATTCACTCCACCGTTTTCCCCCTGACGGCTGAGGCTCACCAGGCCTTCAACCGGATCAAGGCTAACATCGCCAAGGCCGCGATGCACGCGGTCGATGAGACGCTCCCCTTCCAAGTCGAGAGCGATGCATCAGACGCAACTCTGGCCACCACCCTCAACCAGGCAGGCAGGCCCATGGCATTTCTTTTCATGCACCCTCCATGCCTCCGAAATTTGCCACTCATCCATTGAGAAGGAGGCCGTGGAAGCTATGCGACATTGGAGGCATTACCTGGCCGGCAGGAGATTCACTTTCCTCACTGACCAACGGTCGGTTGCCTTCACGTTCAATAACACACAGCGGGGCAAGGTCAAAAACGATAAAATATTGAGGTGGAGGATTGAGCTCTCCACCTACAATTACGAGATTTTGTATCACCCTGGTAAGCTCAATGAGCCCCCCGATGTCCTATCCTGAGGTACATGCGCCAGCGCACAAGTGGACCAACTCCGGACCCTACACAACGCTTTCTGTCACCCAGGGGTCACCCGGTTCTTTCAATTCATAAAGGCCCACAATCTGCACTACTCCATTGAAGAGGTCAGGGCTATCATCAGAGACTGCCAGGTCTCTCCAACCACACTTCTACCGGCCACACCGAGCGCACCGAGTGAAGGCCTCCCGCCCCTTTGAACCGTGGATTTCAAATGGCCCCATCTTCCCCTGACCGAAACACATATTTCCTTAATGTGGTTGACGAATACTCCAGATTCCCCTTCGTCCTCCCAGGCCCCGATATGACGTCTGCCACGGTCATTAAAGCACTCAACACCATCTTCGCTCTGTTCGGTTTCCCCGCCTACATCCACAGCGACCGGGAATCCTCATTTATGAGCGATTAGCTGCGCCAGTACCTGCTCAGCAAGGGCATTGCCTCGAGCAGGACGACCAGCTACAACCCCCGGGGAAACAGGCAAGTGGAGCGGGAGAATGGGACGGTCTGGAAGGCCGCCCAGCTGGCCCTACGGTCCAAGAATCTCCCGGTCTCCCGCTGGCAGGAGGTCCTCCCCGACGCCCTTCACTCCATTCGGTCGCTAGTTTGCACTGCGACTAATGCAAAACCCCCCCCCCCATGTACGTCTCTTTGCCTTCCCCAGGAAGTTCACCTCCCGGGTTTCACTCCCAACGTGGCTGGCAGCTCCAGGACCTGTCCTCCTCTGCAAGCACATGCAGCTCCACAAGGCGGACCCGTTGGTCGAGAGGGTACAGCTACCCATGCAAACCCGCAGTATGCCTACCCTGATGGCCGCCAAGACACAGTCTCCCTCAGGGACCTGGCACCAACTGGGTCCCCCCCCCCCCCCCCCCCGCCCCAGCGCCACCCTCCCTCCCCCCGGCGCACCCCACCACAGCCCCCGCCCCAGGACAATCTGTCCTCCCCTTGTTCCCACTTGGGGATGAAAATGAGGTCGACACGCTCCCCGAGTCACCGGTGACCGAACCGACGCCTGCATCGCCACCGGGACTGTGGCGCTCACAACGGAGGATCAAGGCACCCGATCGGCTGAATTTGTGAACTTTCCCCAAAATGTTAACTTATGCATGTAAATAGTCTTCCACCACCCCCGCTGGACTCTTTTTAAACAGGGGGTGAATGTGGTAGTCACCACTGTTGTATATATAGCACATATGAGGTGTAATACGGTAAGGCTCCTGTACTACAGGTGTTGCTCATTATGCTTTTCCTTAATTACTCTGTTTTAATAACCTTTGCTCTAGAGTCGCCAGGTATCTTTCTGATACCACCACGAGGTTCAAAGCCAAGTGCTGATCAATAACTCAATACACCAGTTAGGAAGTTTGAAATCAATACACATTTATTATACACAGTCAATCAATACTCATGCATAAAACCCTACTTACTAAACTATCACTATTACTAAAAGCCTGTACTTAGCTTCGAATGGCCCACTAGGTCAGAGGAACAATGGCCTTTGTCCGTTTCTGATTCTGTCGGCTTCGAGCTGGTACGGAATGGTAGCTAGGAGCGTCTATCTCGTAGCGTGCGTTGATCTGAGACTTACTTGGTTGATGCAGCTGGTAGGCAGGTCTCGCCTCGTTGAGAGCCAAGGCCAAGAAGCTGTTAGGCAGGTCTCTCCTCGTTGAGAGCCAAGGCCATGAAGAACGAACTGAACTTGGGGACGCTATCTTATAGGTCCCAGGGGCTTCGCGCCCTTTTGGGCGGACCCCAGACTTGGTCCCAATTAATTGGACCAGGTCTCAATCGCTCTCATCGATTTTCTACAATACTGGAGTTGTTCCCTGATCGTTGGGCGGGCCCTAGGTGTTCGTTGGCCTGCCTTTGTCCTAGCTCCCACTGGCGCCGGGGGGTCTGTCTTGGTCCCGATTGTTTCAATGTTTCTGATTGTTTCTGGAGATCGCCCATTAGTATGTAAATGGCTACTGGTTTTGGTTCTGTCTGGGTTCTGCAAATCTTAATACACAGAAAACCTTGCACCTGCTTGTGTTCCCTGTAGCTGGCCAATTTTCCCTATACTTCTTGCGGGCATCCATTTTGGAATCTGGACGTGGCCACCCCAGGTGGCTACACTGGTACGGGGGTAGATCCCTGCCTGCTGGCTCCGCCCAGTAGGCGGAGTATAAATGTGTGCACTCACCGAGCTGCAGCCATTTCGGCAGCAGCTGCGGGAGGCTACACATCTCTGCTTAATAAAGCCTCGATTACTCTCTACTCTCGTCTCGTCGTAATTGATAGTGTATCAATTAGTGCCAGTGCCTTATAAACTGGAACCCACTTCTTTACTGCTGGTCTTTGAACCACACATTCATCATTCAAATTATATGTTAATCTGCATGTAGCTCTGGTAATAATCCAAAGGTTATTATTTTTGAGGTTCTGTTTTTTTAATTTAGCGCCTAGGTCTTAATATTCGCTGGGGAGAATCTCTTTCTTAATTGTACCTTTGTCTTTGGTACAGACATGGACCCATGACAACTGGATCCTCCACCCTCTCCCACTCAACAGCAAGGGCTCAGACTCCTCCACTCCCACATTCTTGCTCCCCTTACCTGCCTATTTCAATCACATCTTCATATCCCTAACCACCGACCATATCAAACAATTCTAGTTTAAGGGGTGTGACTTCCTTCTGGATCAAAGCAAGGAGCTAATTCCCCCTCCCTGCTTCACCACAATAACTGCAGCCCAGCCTCCAACTCATTAATTCTGAGCCAAAGCTCCTCAAGCTGCAAATAATAATAATAATCACTTATTGTCACAAATAGGCTTCAGGCAGCTCCCACATGCTGCAGCAATGACACATCACCCATCCTGCCATCTTTGTGTTAATTAAACGCATTTCCTTACTTGATTTAAAAAAAATAACTTTTATTCAAATTTTCACATTTTCACAAAAAAGAAAATAACAGAAAATTCTAAGAACAGAAAAAAACAGAACACCCACCCCCGCCGTAAATACAAAAGAGAAACAATAAATTAACGCCCGTCATTGGCAAAAACCAGATATTCAACCCAAAACAAAAAACAAAGAGACAACCCCCACCCCCCCCCCCCCCCCCCCCCCCGGCCCTGGGCTGCTGCTGATACTGACCTTTTGATTTTACCGTTCTGCCAGGAGATCTAGGAATGGTTGCCATCTCCTGAAAAACCCCTGCACTGACCCCCTTAGGGCAAATTTCACCCTCTCCAATTTAATAAACCCCGCCATATCGTTGACCCAGGCCTCCACGCTTGGGGGCCTCGCATCCTTCCACTGAAGAAGAATCCTCCGCCGGGCTACTAGGGATGCAAAGGCCAGAACACCGGCTTCTTTCGCCTCCTGCACTCCCGGCTCCACTGCAACCCCAAATATTGCGAGTCCCCAGCCTGGATTGACCCTGGATCCTACCACCCTCGATACCGTCCTTGCTACACCCTTCCAAAATTTCCCCAGTGCTGGGCATGCCCAGAACATGTGGACGTGGTTTGTTGGGCTCCCTGAGCACCTAATACACCTGTCCTTGGTCCCAAAAAACCGGCTCATCCTTGTCCCGGTCATATGAGCCTTATGCAGTACCTTAAACTGTATGAGGCTAAGCCTCGCACACGAAGAGGAGGAGTTCACCTTTTCTAGGGCATCCGCCCACGTCCCCTCCTCTATCTCCTCACCCAGCTCCTCCTCCAATTTACCCTTCAGCTCCTCGACCGAGGCCTCATCCATCTCCTGCATCACCTGGTACACTTCCGAGATTCTCCCCTCTCCAACCCATACCCCTGAGAGCACCCTGTCCTGGATCCCACGCGGCGGCAGCAGGGGGAACCCCGCCACCTGCCGCCTGACAAACGCCCTTACTTGCATGTACCTAAAGGTGTTCCCCGGGGGGACCCTGAACTTCCCTTCCAGCTCATCCAGGCTCGCAAACTTTCCGTCTATGAACAGGTGCCCAAGCCTCCTGACACCTGCCCTGAACCAACTCAGGAACCCGCCATCAATTCTCCCCGGAACAAACCGATGGTTCCCCCGTATCGGGGACCCCATCGAGGCCCCCACCTTCTCCCTGTGCCACCTCCATTGCCCCCAAATCTTGAGGGTAGCTACGACCACCGGGCTCGTGGTATACCTCGTCGGAGGGAGCAGCAGCGGCGCAGTTGCAAGCGCTTCCAGGCTCGAACCCACACAGGATGCCATCTCCATCCTCTTCCATACCGCCCCCTTCCCGTCCATTACCCACTTACGCACCATCGCTGCTTTGGCAGCCCCATAATACCCACAGAGATTGGGCAACACCAGCCCCCCCCCCCCCCCCATCCCTGCCCCACTCCAAGAACACCCATCTCACCCTTGGAGTCCCGTGTGCCCACACAAACCCCGTAATGCTCCTGTTAACCCGCCTGAAAAAGGCCTTCGGGATAAGGATGGGGAGGCACTGGAACAGGAACAGAAACCTCGGGAGCACCGTTAGCTCGACTGACTGCACCCTACCCGCCAAAGACAGCGGCAGCATGTTCCACCTCTTAAACTCCTCCTCCATTTGCTCCACCAGCCTTGTAAGGTTTAGCTTATGCAAGGCCCCCCAGCTCCTGGCCACCTCTCCTTACTTGATTTATTGTTTCCCCTCTGCACCTAGCTCCCTCACTCACCAAGCTCCCAGCTGGCACTCTGTGCACTCAACGGCACTCCGTGCAGACCAAGCAGCACTGAGAAACACCTCTTTATACTTTGAGAAACAAATAAGTCACGCTCTGCTAAAGCCGAGAAACCAGTTTAAGCTAGTGAGGCACCCTCAATTATGACGCGAGAGCGAGGTCGGTAATCACAAGGCTTTAATCTACAGAGAACTCAACAGCATCCGAGAGAAGTGTGCTCACAACATGGAGCCTTATCCTATATACCGTTTCCTGGGGGCGTAGCCAGAGGCGGAGTCCCCCAGGGTTCCAAGCATCTTAAATGGGCAAGGTATTGAAGGCCAGGTACCATTTACAGCAGTTATTAATACTGTTCATCACAGCTAGCTACCTAATTAACTAGCTGTAGCTGCTTTCAGCGCTACTAAACAAGGATGGCAAAATTACTGTCAAGAAAAGGTGTCAGGTTTGGGTAGTAACTGGGAGTTACATGCCTTCTAGCGATCTTGGGTAGGTCTCCTGACACCATTCTACTTTCTTTTGCATTTCACCCAGCTAGTTAATGTCTGACAGGGATCTCACCACCAGATGGAGAGCCAGTGAGAACCCGCATCGCCTCTTTTCGGGAAGGCCCTCCACATTAAGTGGCAAACCCCTCCACCCCCTCCCATTAACTGGAAGCTGTATTGTTCTGAAGAGTGCTGTGCAGAAGAATACTGCAAAGTCAGAGGGTGGGGATTGGCACCTCAAAAGTGTTGTGCCTCTCATCTGCCCTGCAATCTTGTTGTCTTAGATCCTCAAGCTATATTGTCACCTGGCTATAAGGGACACATTTCTGTTGTCTTTCTCAATCACTTCCGCCCATGTCTACTTGGTTGGAGAGGCTGTCCTCTTCCATTCTTCGGACAGCTCACCTCACTGCAGCTCCTCAGATCCCACAGCGGGACCTCCAGGTAAGAACAACAGTCCCAGAGAGCCGCCTTCCAAGGTCTCTTCTCCAGTCCGGTGGTTGCTGCAGCATCCAAAATCCATGTGTAGTCGAACCAATGCAACTCGTGTTTTCTCTGTTTAATTAGAAATAGTTCCTTTAAAAATCCTTCCGTTGACGGACTCAGCATCTTCTGGCGGGTCAGGGAAACTGAAAGTGGGAAGTTAATACTTTTGCTCAGTTAAGGAGTCATGGTAAAGCCCACTGGAGATTCCAACCAGGTTTCCAAGCCACTCAAGGTTCTGCATTTGGCAGGGACCAAGTGGAGGAAATTATGCCAAAGCACCTAAATTAGATACCTAGATGCACAACTTTGAATTCAGAGATGCACCTACTCTGTTCTCGGGTTCTGCAGGCACTGTTGAGCATGAGGATCAGTCTTCCTTCTCTCCACCTAATTCTGAGCCTCACTGTATTAGCAGTTTCTGCTCTGTTCAGGATACCCACAACTCTATGCCAAACTATTGCATGTGATTTAAACTGACAGCACAGCGAACCTGAACCATGTCTAAATGGTTAAGAGCTGGTAAGATTTCCTGATTAGGTTCTGGTATCACTGAAATTTTTCGTGCACGTCTATTTGCATAATTATTTTCAAATCCAGGCAGGTTTATGAAGCACTTTTCAGCAGGAACAGAGATTGTGCACCAGTGAAATTTAAGGCAACAGGGACAATTAAAGGGAAATCATAATAAGGTGGGGGAAATGGAGAACAAAAGAGAAAATGTTCAGAAATGCCAAAAGGTAGTTTAGCCCATTGGCACATTTTGTCATGGGAGTAACAAGGCACAAACGAAAAGGGAAAAGGAACCCCATGAGAAGCCTTGAATCTGTAGATAAGCAATGGCTAATAAACTTGCAGTGATGTGACAAGAAGTGGCTGCGAGGAGCACCTGCTCTACACCACCCTACACTACCTCCATTATCCTGTATTTGTGTGCCTGCTTGGAACTGGAGGCAGGCTGAAGCCAGAGCTGACCAGTACTTACCACTGGTACCACAGTACTACTCACCAGAAAGAAAGAAAAGTTAAATAGGACCTTTAATAGTTTCAAAACAGTTGAAATAATCATCTTATTGGTACTTCTAAACTTACTCTGGTTAGTACAGCTACTCAAGATTTGGGATTTCAGGGTGCCAATTTGTGTGGGAGTCCTTCAGAAGCCAAATAGACCATTAAGTCATAATGATGCCATTGTAATTCTCATATGAATGAAAATGAATGAAAATCGCTTATTGTCACAAGTAGGCTTCAAATGAAGTTACTGTGAAAAGCCCCTAGTCGCCACATTCCGGCACCTGTTCGGGGAGGCTGTTACGGGAATTGCAGAGTGACTTTGTCATGGACATCATGGAATATCTGCACTGACGCTGTTGTTACTAGTTGTTTGATGCGTGTAAATGCTGCTGCTTGTTTTGTGCCTCAATATTACTGAACATCCTTTGCAGTGAACTTGTAAGTAGAGGTTCACACTAATGACGAATTGGGCAAACACTCTGCTGGATAGTTCACAAATCCAACAATTCATTACACTGCATTCATATCTGTTTGTTGCTGCATCTCTGCTAAAACTCGCAGCTTATCAGGATAGGGTGAAATATTTTATAGGGACATGACCTATAAACTTTAGTCATCGACAGTTGCATTTTGTTCTTATTCAGCTTCACGTTAACTTGGTGAGCTCTCTGAAGCAGCCTCACTTTAGTAAGTTTCCCTCACCGGCCATATGCTCCCACATCCTTCGGAGGGTGGATGTTTAGGGACTCCTGGTTTTCGACAGGTCCATGATATCTCTCCTCCACCTTGCTTGATCAATTCTTCCAGCATCACATCCATCATTATGGATCCCCTTCTTTGCTCTTGTGTTCAGCTTGCATTCCATTTCACATCTACGTTGCAGCAATTGGGCTTTTCACAGTAACTTAATTGAAGCCTACTTGTGACAATAAGCGATTATTATTCTTATTCTTCTTATTATTATGTTGTTGAGTGTATCTTCCCTTTAAGATACTGCATGGCCTTGAGAGAGCAGGGTGGCCATATCACACAATCTGCAAACAATGCTGCTGGGCCCTCCTGCTGTGCATATCAGTGGCAGCATTCAGATTAAACATAAGAACGTAAGAACTAGTAGCAGGAGGAGGCCATCTGGCCCTTCGAGCCTGCTCCACCATTCAATGAGATCATGGTTCATCTTTTGTGTACTCAGCTCCACTTTCCCGCCCGAACGCCATTACACTATAATAACTATATAATAATCGCTTATTGTCACAAGTAGGCTTCAATGAAGGTACTGTGAAAAGCCCCTAGTTGCCACATTCCGGCGCCTGTTCGGGGAGGCTGGTATGGGAATTGAACCGTGCTGCTGGCCTGCCTTGGTCTGCTTTAAAAGCCAGCGATTTAGCCCAGTGTGCTAAACCAGCCCCTGGTTTATCATAATGAAGCTACTACTTATTTCAGAGGGTGGTGAATCTTAGATAGCCCAGAGGGCTGTGGAGGCCCCATCATTGAATATGTACAAAGCAGACCTCCATAGATTTCTAAATACCAACATTATTATGTGATACAGGGATAGAATGGGAAGATGGCTCCAGGTAGAAGATCAGCCATGATTTAGTTAAATGTTTGACAGGCTTGATGGGCCGAATAGCCTGCTCCTGCATTTGGCCTGCCAAAATGTGCACAATGTACAAAAGGGACAAAGAACCCACATTACAAATTTTTGCCCGTTTTCCTTTGAACTAATTAAATAAAGTGAATTCAGGACAGGCAAATCAGTCCTATTGTGTACTAGATAATAGAACTTAATTGAATTAACATTTTAATCATTGTTAATAAATGGCAGAACAACTGCTTATTACCAGTTTATAAGAAAACCAGATATAGCAGCTACATTTTGTAGAAACAGCTCAATTTTTATTTGACTTGGGGGTAAAATACCATACGGTATACAATACAACGTTTGTTTTATTCGTGCTAACATTAGAGACATTTACTGAATATTTTGTAACATTATTTGTAGACAATGAAAACAAGGCAGTGAAAACTTGAACTCTATACCGAAAATGTAATTCAATGTAATATAGTTTGGAGACCAACCTTGAAACAGACATAAATAATTAAAATGAAATAAATAAAACAAGCAATACTTTTGGCACAGTATCAATTAGAAAACTGTCACTGACAAATGCATTAAACAAACATATTGTTTTACTATTTACACTTGCTTGATAGTGTTAAAACAAATAATCAGCATTCAGGGTTTCCCACAGATTTCTGAAACAATGTGACTCTGTCGCAGTAACATGATGTTTAATAATTTTCCAACCGTCCGAGGACATGGTTCCCGGGGAGATAGATGGAAGTGATTGAAATTTCACAAATTTAATCTGGTGCATTCTGGACACATGTCTTATTCACATGTCTCATTCATTTTTTCTTCAAGTAAAAGTTACAATACAGCCTATGAACGAAAAAAAGGTTTCTGTGTCAGTGGGGTGCTCTGTTAGTTAAGTAGTTTTTAAAATCATTAAAGTTGTGTGTTACTGACAAAATCAGCAGGGTCCTGCACCAGACTGTGAGAGCTGCACCAAGCAACTATGTTTATTAGGAAACGCCTTGTAAGCAAACAGGAAATGCCTGTACTGGGTCACAATTAAACAGTTTGTGGAGGAATAAAACTAAAGCTTGCTGATAATATTGAAAACAATAAAGTTACAAGAAATCTTGGCTTACGTCACCAATTTTATATTGTGCAGTTTGTGCTGTTTTTCCAATTTAAATATAATGTGGAAAGTTTAGAAATACTTTTAAAAAGAAGCATTAATTGGTAAAAATATCAAATATTTTGTGCCATCATCTTAAAACAAAACAATCTGCTTGTAGGATCTGAACAAATGTAAACTGTTTGCTCAATTAAAGGACCATCGCATCAGTGTGCTTAAATACATAGAGGGCTATTCTCGGTACAAAGTCTTCTGCATTGTACACATAAGAAAAAAAAAGAAAGCCTAATTTCTCTTTTTAATCAACCAATACGTAATAAGACGTGGAGGTTATTTTGGTCTTTGTGTAACACAGTATGAATTCCAAATCTTGGAAGAGGCAGGTATATAATAGCTTTAACATGGGGCTAAAGTTGATTCCAATTTAGAATAGTCTTCCTCTGAGTTGAAGGCAGTTGTAATGCTGCCCTGTTTCAATAATTATTCTCAATACTACAAACCGCAGAATGCCCATTGTGCAGAATAACAATAAATATTTTCCTTTATGGCAATGCAATAGTGCAAAATTATTAGGTTCGGCGTGGCTCCAGCCTGTGAGACAGCTGTGATAAAGTCCTCTGATTGTCAATTACATTAAGCTGCCGAACATATGCACGGATATCCTGATGGTTCTTGTTTGCAAGTGATGACTCTGGATCTGACGAAAGAAAAATATAGTTAGCCAAATGAATTACAAAGCAAATTTTGTTTTCAGGAGATGGTGTGAAGAAATTCAACAAAAACCAGGGAAGCGCTTTGATTACGGAAGTGGTTTAGCAGAGTACAAATATGATCATTTTAATCTTTGGGACTAGTTAGATGGAGAACAATAGACTTTTCCAGTCTTTTATATTCCTGGAGAAATCTTTAGATATCCTGAAGCTAGAGGTAAGGTTTTTGATCTATTTTACCTATGCATTGAATAATACTTATACTATTAGAAGCACACAAATAATGGGCTGGATTCTCCATTTCAGAGGCTAACTGCTGTCGTTGGCGGAGCATGTGTGGTCATTTACGACCAAAAAAATCGGTGTGAAACCATCACTGATTCTGGGACTGGTGAGGGGCTAGCACTGGCGCCGAGTGAAACTCCCGGCACCCATGGCCAAAACGGCCAGAGAATGGCCAGATCCCGGGCCACGCATGCGAACGGCTGACTACCTGCAGCGGTCACGCCGTATAACATGGCGCCGGCCACACACGGGCCCGACCCGCCATCCGCAACACCACAGCCCACATCTTGGCCACTCCCCACCAGTCCCCCCAGCCCTCTCAGAAGCCCCCCCCCCCCACCCCCGCACGGATCCCGGCCGACTGTTGCGGTGCTGGACAAAGTCCGCAGCTGCCACACTGGGTTCCTGCATGACTGAGACCACGTGTCCTGCGCCGTCGGGAACTTGGCCAATCAGGGGTGGAGCATCGCAGGAGGGCCAACCGATGATGCGCTAACGCTGATTTAACAGTGCGTGGTGCGTGACGCGATGATGCCATTTTGGAGGGGCGCAACATGGTTGAGCGGCGTCAAACTGGCGGCGGCCCTAATTTGGGCGTCGGAGCCCATTCTCCGCCCAATCACTGAACACGATTTTGAATCCTGCCCAGCATATTTGCTAATGTGCATCCATGCCATAATGAAGCACATAAATACATCAGAATGGCACTGTTCAAATTAGGGAGATTTCAGCTGCCTAGTTCCCAATTCAGACTGTTAAATAGAGCAGTAGGCAGAGCATTTCTTCAAAAAAGAACTGCTTACTGGCTGCCTGAGGCCCTGTGACTCAATTTTCAAAGATGTAAAAACAGTTGACCAACATTCCCACTTGAAACAAGCAGAGGGGAGCATTTTTCAAATATTTGAATTGGGGCCCTAGGCTGTTTATTCCCAATTTAGCTTTTTTATTTTTCTACCTGCCACTGCATGCTTAGTGGTCCTCCCTCCTTTAAACGCTCAATGGATTAGAGCTGGAATCCCGCACCCCCCCCCCCCCCCCCCCCCCCCCCCCCCCAGGATCAGCGGCGATCAGCCTATCAGTATTTTGCCGAAAGCACTGAAATGAGACCCGGCCATGAAATTTGCTTTGCCTCTCACTGGTGTCATTGGGCGACCGGTCTGATTGCTTCTCCCACCACTTGACTTATGGGGGTGCAAATTGAAGATTGCCTCCAAGTATCTGTGTCATCAATTTTGACAGGGCATTTAGAACTCATTTGGGGATAAAAAAGTCGAAGCAGAATGTTGTCATTCTTTAATTCTTTAAAAGAGAAAAAAGTCAATGGGCAGAAATTCAAAATGCTATTTTACAGAATTTTGTTTCTTTCTCCATTTTGTTCTCAGTCACTGGTCGGAGCTCAATAGTGAATCATATCCCATAAAGAAATATCAGTGCATAAAACCCATTCTCCAGCACATCCACAGAAATACATCAAGCTGCATTAAAAGAATACTGAAGAACATTTAAATAAGCTGAAACTAACAAGTTCATAACTGGACTAAAGTGCATTTTATTTGGGGAATTGAAGGCAACCCAACTTGGGAGAACTCTCCTCCCTAGTCATTAGGCTACACTAAGAATATAGTGAAGAAGATATCACATTAATTTGCTGAATCGTATCAGAGGAATCATTAAAGATAAGTTAAATTGTAAGGCACCCTTCATCAACAAGGAATGATTTTTCTGCACAAGCTGGATTGTCGAGTTAACCCCAAGCTCAAAGTAGGAAATATCCAAAGTTTGTTGTGCAGATCCAGGTGGGTTCATTTGTTCTTGCTCCCTGTGAAATGAAACTGGTAAATTCCTTCAGAAACGGAGCAACAGTAGACCACAAGATGTAAGAGAAGGCCATTCGACCATTGAGTCTGTTCCGTCAACAGTAGTCTGTCCTCTTCTCAAAATACATAATCCATTAAGACCACTAAATGATTATGTTTCTTGGTCACCAACAGCTTGAATGAAAATAGGTTTAGTAACGTTTTATATATCATTAAATGTTTGTTACAAGTTTGGATCCATCAACATCTAGGTTGCTCAGGGACGCCTCAGATGGAAGTTTAAGTAGGAGCTGTGAATGTAACCCTCTGAAAACCTGGCATTCATTTCATATTTACATATTACTGACTTACTGAAAGGCTGGCTTCTGCAGTGACGGGCTGTCCGTACTGTATTGCCAATCATATGCTGAAACAAAAATAAAAAGATTAAAATCAACCAAACTGAAGCATAGAAATCTTATGACAGCATCAATTTGGTTAAGTCAATGTACCTACTGATGCTCATCCCTTAAAACAAAAGAATATAAACGTTTTGGGATGGGGCAACATTTGGTTGGATCCAAAAATTAACAAGGCTGTGATGTGGAATGAACCTGCGCAGACTTTCCAATGCAGGCTGTATGCAAACTTCTACTGCCTGCTAATTTAAATGATAGTTATGTGCAATCCAGAGCTAAATGAACTGTTGAGTGGCTGCACTCTTCAACAGGAAGCCCAAGTTACTGCAAGGCAACACAATTAAAGCTAGCTTGCACCACATTAGCTTGTAGCTCTTAAAGAGGAGCTGTATTCTGGCTGGAGCAGGCTCTGGAAGTGAATGGGGATGATACTCCGAGGAGGAGGAACACTGGCTACTGCCACATTCTACAAAGTGTGCCTTGACGTTCTCAGATGCAGCACTGGAGGCCCTGGGCTGCACATAAGGAGAGAGTTCTTCTATTCACAGTGAGGCAGGAGATCCTCTGGACAAACTCCCAAAAGGCAGTCAGAGCAGTTGGGCATTAGGGTCACGACAAGCAGTGCAGCTTCGGTGACCTGGATACAGCGCTGCAAGTTTCATGACCATACAGGAGTATTCAAGGTCCACGAATTCATTTTCAAATTTCTATTCCTTACAGATGAAGCACAAAGCTCTGACAATGTGCAACAGACCACCCCACTCCCATGACTTATCAACAATATTTATCAATCAGGACTATAAACTTCACCTCACCTTTCAGACTCCTAACAATGCTTCAAGCCTCACACTCACACCCACATCTCACAGCATGCACACACTATTAACTACTCTACCACGACAGGCATATCACCCAAGCCACATCACACCACACTCACGCACACACCTCCCTCTCTTGCAGGATGAGATAGTTTACGAATTGAATTAGCAGCACCCAACCAACAGGAGAACGGCACAACAATATGTCCTCGTCCATGGAGGAGAGGGTAGTCGTCATCACTGGAGTAGCCATGACTGAGTATGGCAGCGGTGAGGATGAAACAAATAATGATGACCGTGCCCGCATAGCTAATCCTCCTTCTTACACCACACTTCTGCCTCATCCAACAATCTCTTCTGATTACAAGTTGCAGATGAGTAAACATGCACCTCTTGCTTTACACTACCCCCTACCCTCCCTCTCACCCTCATGCCCTTTCCCTTTCAGTTACCAAAGAACAGCAACCTGGCCAGGCACTGGTGGAAGGACAAGAGTTGGAGCCAATGATGAAGAGTGAACATTATTTACTCCCATTGTCATAACCACCAGGTCAGCGACTGACACTAGGCTACTTTCTAAAGTATGCACAGAGGCGGGATCTGCACAAGTCGTTGGTGTTATGAAAATGTGCTTTATGTCAAATAATGATTTTTAGTCCATCTGGAAACCGGAATTGAACTTTTAAACCAGACGTTTTAATAAAAATGCAGAAGCTAAATTGCCTTGAGCTCACAGTCCAAATTGGTTAACTTTAAATTTCATTATTGTACATTCCAACTTATTGGAGTGGGATCAGTCTGTCTTCAAAACCCATCAAAGCCAATGTTTTCAGGGGAATGGGATGGATGCACATCTCCTGTCTCATTCACAAGGTATCTATGACAATCACCTGGGGTATTCAACTGTTGAAGACGGGAAATTTACACTAATTGCTTGGACAATGGGACTCTGGTTAAGTTATCTTCAATGCATGAGCTAATCAAGTCATCTTTTGGAACACATGGACAATGTTAGAGAATGGCAGTTAGAGAAGAAAGGACCCGGCTTGTGTGACCTTCAACCTCGACAGGGGGAAATGATAGCACAGGCGCCAGCTTGTCAGAGGTTGAGGTCGCTTGTAGGTTCTACTGCAGAGGACTTAGAGGAGGGCATCAACAGGGCGCCCTCAGCAAAAGGTTGATGGGTATTCACAATGAGATGCCTGGTGCATTGGAAGACCTGCCAGAAAGCCTGAAATCTTTGTGAAGAAATAGAGGGAACCAGCACCAACATTGTACCGAGCTTTGCGCAGGGCCTGGAGCCTACACATTCCTGAGTGGGAAAGGTGCGAGGTGGGATGGGCGGCCAACTCCATCAGAACACTTGTGGACTCAACCATAACGCAAGGTCTGATATCGGTTGTTCTAGCTTCTGTTACACTAGAAGCAGAAGCTATGTAAAATTTTGGAAGCTCAGAATGAAGCTGTGCAAGTTCAGTTTGCTGTAATGCAAGGTCAGACTTCTGCCATCATAGCTGCTGATAGCAGTGTGTGAAGTGGCTTGCAGGTCTCACAACAGTTCACAATCTGTTCTCAAATATATTACAGGTTGCTGTGGTGCCACCCTGTGGAACTGCTACTGGCACCAGTACCATGGAGCATGAGCTTGTGGTCCTATCTCAGGATGCAACTATTAGTCGTCCTCGAAGTTGCCAGTCAGTCAGTCCAGATGTTTAGCGCCCATGCTGCTGCAGTCCAAAGCCAGAACATCTTATCAAAAAACTTTCCATGATGTAGTTTCAGTCATGGTGACTGGATTGGTCTCAGGTTTTAGCTGCTGCATCAACGAAACACCAACATTTCTCTCAGTCTCCCAGGGCTTTGGACAGGGGTGGGGGGCAAAATTAGGCAGATCTCTTGCCCTTAATCATATTGTATTGTTGGTGCCTTTGGAACGGAAGTAAAAAATGAGTCACTTGCCTCGAGAGGAATGGTGAGGGAGGAGGGAAAATCATCAACTTAAAATACTGCATTTTATTTGCACAGTAATATAGGAATAATTCTGAAAATTGTTTATCAGGAATATGATATAGTAACTTCAAAATAGATTTGTTTCTAATGGATATTGAATATGTATATTTAAATTGATCATATCTGGGAATTTAATTCTCACACAACTCATTACACAGAAATAAAATTGAGAACGGCCTTGTTGTGTGTTGCGCATTTGACCCATATAGCAAATGCTGGTATTTATGCCATGCATATCCGCACAGCCCTCTCCATTCATCACTCTTCAACTAATCCTATCAACATAACCCAATTTCAGCTGGCATAGGTGTAAAGTTAAACAAATGTAGCAGCTACAGTATTTGAAACTGGACAGTTTTGATATTCACCATTCAAAGAATGAAAGAACATATCACTATATTGTATAAATAAAGTTTAAAACTGAAACACTTAGAAACTGCAAAAATAGTTAGCACAATTTTAGAAAGGGTGAAAGCAGACCAACAACTTAAGTGAAGGTGAAAATTCCTCTCCGTGCTTTCCCCACCCTGAAAAACACACATTTTGAAGCTTACCATTTTTTCAAAATTAACAAGATGCTCATTGAATGTTTGGTTGCCTTCGTGGGTAAATGTCATGTCTGTAAAGAAAGAGGCAATCAGCAAACAATTTCTTCCAATTGCAAAAGACCTCAAGCTGGCATTACATTCTTCACACATTCCTGAACTGATTAATTTAATTAGGTAACATGACTTAACCAGCTTTAGCTAAGTATTATAATTATTGCTTGTTCTTATTTAACTGTTTTGGATGAAGTTATTAAAGCAATAAAAACAATCCACAGTTAGCAGCTTGATAAATGACATTTGCAATGCAAAAGGAAGAAAGTATGATTGAATTACCTTTTATAAGTAAAGGCATGAAGGGAATGATTGGTGGCTCCAGTTTAGCTACTGTAAGTCTGTAAGCCCTATGGTTCCTGGAAGGATCCTACAGGAAATTGTTTAGTATTTAATACTCATTCAATGATTAACTCACTGCATGCAGCAGATATCTTAAGCAGCTTTATGCTCTGCAGAATTCACAACTTACATAACTGAAAAGCAAATACTATAATGTTAACAAAGGAATTTGTTTACAACCTCGAGGAGATAGAAAATAGATATACTATTCCCTTGGGAAAAATATACCTTTAGTTCTGGAGCAAATTAAATATGTATACTTCTTTTTGCTGTACAGATTTTTGTTACACACACACTTAAGGGTCATTAAGGTAGGTTCAAGGCCACTTCAAGCAACTGACGGCATAATCTCGGCTGCCTGCCAAGTGCAGTGCTGGATGCTGCATTACCATTAAACCCCATCGGCCTGTGCAGGTGAATGTGAAAGATCCTAAACTGCTATTTGAAAAAGAACTGAAAAGTACTGAGCCTTGCAACACTTGGCCTTCAGTAATACCACCAACAACAGAGGGTTAGATAGGGTGGACAGCGAGAGCCTTCTCCCACGGATGGAGGTGGCTAGCACGAGGGGACATAGCCTTAAATTGAGGGGTAATAGATATAGGACAGAGGTCAGAGGTGGGTTTTTTACGCAAAGAGTGGTGAGGCCGTGGAATGCCCTACCTGCAACAGTAGTGAACTCGCCAACATTGAGGGCATTTAAAAATTTATTGGATAAGCATATGGATGATAAGGGCATAGTGTAGGTTAGATGGCCTTTAGATTTTTTCCATGTCGGTGCAACATCGAGGGCCGAAGGGCCTGTACTGCGCTGTATCGTTCTATGTTCTATGTTCTAACCAACACAGGCTATCTGGCCACTTGCTTTATGTTTGTGGAAATATGCTGCACCAAGATTAGCTGCTGCATTTGCCTACACAACACCTCAAAAATAATCCATTGATTGTGACATAGTTGTGAAATAGAGGTAAACTGAAGATATAAAAAATGTGATACAAATAAATTCTTTAATTCTTTCTTCATGATTGGTTTAAAAACCTGCGTATTAGACTGTAATCAGCTCAATGTTTAGCATCAGAAACTAGGAAACATAATATTGGATACCCATCGCTTCTCTGCCTTTTGGCTCAGATTTGATATGTCTCTCTTGTGGGGACCATGAATTGGATTCAATTTGAATTGGTTTTCGGATAAGGCAAGGAGATGGATTAGGGGTTCACCTCTGTCCACACTCCGAGCCCTGGCTTTGTAACTCAGACAAAATAAAAAATTTGTAAAAACAATTGGATCCCAATACTAGGAATAAATAAAGGAAATACTGGGACCTATTTTGGAATTTGACTAACACATGCTAATACATGATAAAACATCATGACCGCAAAAATGATAGATACCAACCAAACATTCGCATGATAATACATCATATGCTCCCACACATTAACATATTTCAAAGGCACACAACTCTCAAGTTAAATCTCAAGACAAATTTCTAAGTTACATATATTTCACGAATTTGCGCAACTCATGCCATACAGACATGCATCACATAGAATGGAGAGGACCGACAGGCTGGCCTTTCCATCAGGCAAGAAGCAATCTGGAGGAAGCCACAGGATCAGAACAAAGAAGAACAAAGAAAAGTACAGCACAGGAAGAGGCCCTTCGGCCCTCCAAGCTTGCGCCGACCATGCTGCCTTGCTAAACTAAAATCTTCTATACTTCCGGAGTCCTTATCCCTCTACTCCCATCCTATTCAGGTCCATGTCCTTTCTGAGTTTGTGCTGGGTAGGTTGCGATCAAAGGAGTCATATAATTTAATCATGGGCTCGGGTGTGGGGGAATGGTAATTACAGAGCTCGGGGGAGATGGGTTTGCCCCGACATGCACGCTACATCTAGCAGGTATACTCATCTGCTGCTCCAGCACCCACTCAAGGCTTGGTTTTGATTGCTTCTGGAGGCTTGGAAAACTCAGCAGGGTTGAGTTACAATTTCAAATGGTGAATAAAAAAATGAGGCACAGAGCCTCAGAATATCAAAAGTGCCAATCTAATTCAGTGAGCGCATTGGTCACTTGTCATCCACCTTGCCTTTGTTAAAACTGAAAAGAGGTGAGCTGAGGTCAGCCATCAGATCTTTAACAATTTCATCATTCCCCCCCACCCCCCAAAGAAATACGATGTGGAGATGCCGGCATTGGACTGGGGTGAGCGCAGTAACAAGTCTTAAAACACCAGGTTAGAGTCCAACAGGTTTGTTTTGAATCACTAGCTTTCAGAGCACTGCTCCTTCCTCGGGTCTGGAGCAACCAGAGGAAGGAGCAGTGCTCCGAAAGCTAGATTTGAAACAAATCTGTTGGACTTTAACCTGGTGTTGTAAGACTTCCTACCAAATAAATACAGTAGAGGAAACAGGCACGATGATGCTCTGAACACACAGTTTAGGATTATATTTGTAAAAAAAAAACACAGCGTTGATTTAGGGAAACAGTGGGCAGCATGAGGACAAGGAGGTTGCTGTATATCAGGAGGAGGGAATGGCATGGAGGGGGGGCAGCATGAGAGGGATGGAATGGGCAATGAGGATAGCATAAGAATTATGTGAGAAGGATGGAAGGAATGAGATGGATATGTTATGTGAGGAATGGCATGGGTTGGGGTTTAATGAAGTACTTTTGCAACAAAAAATACAAATTTCATACCACTTATTTTGTGGATCTCTGCTAATACCCGACTATAATGATATCATGTACCTTTATCTAAGATTGTAAAATTACTGTAAAAGTTAAAAGCATACGCACCATGAAGCTTTCAAATTCGGAATAGATTTTCTTGAATTTACTGGGAAGTTTCTGTAAAGATAGGAGAATTCACATTTTGTATTAAAACATGCAGTTGTGTGAACATCAAGGGCAACATAATTGGATAATTCCCAAATGCCTGCTTCATGAGTGAAGTCATTTATCTCAATCCACTAATACTTATGATGCATTTTATTATTGCAATTGAAGTATATTCTTGCTCAGATTTCCAAACCTCCTATCCATTCCTATTGTGATGACAAATCCCTCATACAATGGAGCTGACATGGTGTGTGAAGCTTCTCTCTTTACCACACCTGCTAATGAGCATGAACCATTGTTCGATGTTTTTCTCAGGTCCAGAACCACCAAGGGTCATCATGCCCACAAGTGAGAATTCACTTTCTACAACGTGTCGAGTATGTTATCTACCCGTGTTGAGGGTTGAACAGAAATTATCGCCAGTGTGTTTAATCTACTGACAATGACTTGAGCCTGCTCCTGATCTGCTGCAAGTAATAGAGTGAATACTCTATCGGATCATGGCTTAATCTATAAATGACAGAGCTGGTTCATTAAAAATTATAAGCAGTAAGTGGCACTCTCACATGCACTGTAGAAAGTGCTGGAAGACTGTTCCCAGAGATATATCCTAGCAAACTTGGAAATTGGAGCAGGAGCAAAAGGGCAGTCCAAATTACATCTAAAGTCAAATAATCATGGAAACGAAATATTTAAATATATAGGGGATATTTATAGTGCCAATATATTATTAGTATTAGAGGAAAACCTATTTGTTACGTAGTTGCATAATCTTTAGTCTACATGCAGAAAAAAAAAGTGAACAATTGTGCCAAGTAGTTCTCAACAGAAGATCATTTTGAATTTGTGGTTGACACAAATGGCATTTGTCAGATGAGTTTCCATGAGCTGGTAAAGAAATCCTAAAACATGGGGAGCTATAGGCATTGAAGATCAAACAATTTGGAACAGAAGCTGATGAGGGAGATAGACTCCGCAATGGGATATCACAATTTGAAAAGGGGGACAGGTGGCAGGAGAGTGAGAGGGGGAAGGAGAGATTAGGACTGAGACTTTCAAGAGCCATGGGGGGGTCAGGATCCCAGTTTAGGCTAGTTTTGAATATCGCAGTCCTGGAGACTGTCTCATAATTCCAACACCTCAAGAGTTTGAAATCTTCAAAGAACCAGTTGGGGAGATGGGAAGGTGGGGGGGAAATCATGGCGTTTGGTGCTATGCGTTTTTATAGCGCATTCTAAAAATCTGTGCCGTCCCAAAGCACTCGAAAATTGGTGAAGTATGTTGGAAGGGGAGGGCTTGTTGTAAAGTCAGGAACACATCAGCCAACTTGAGAACACAAGCATAGGTATGGGTTATGTGCAGAAGTATCTGGAGTGAGATGTGATCCCACCACTTTGTGACCCCGAGGTGAGAGAACTATCAATGAGCCACAGCTGACAGGTAGCGTTTTTGTAGTGCGAGTGGGCAAACATACTTGCTGCCAATTAACGATTCATTAAGGAGTTGGCTCAACAACTGGTCTGTTCCCAAGTTCAATTTTCATATTTTTCTGGTGAGCCTGCACAGTTTGCACATCAGTGCACAGCTGTCGGGTTCACTATGGGGCCCAAGGAAGTCTCTTCTGCAGTTGTCTTAAAAATAAATCTGTGTGGGGCCAGCTATCGCAGAATTGAGTAATGGTTCTTGCCTTGTCACACAGGCCACTACCTGCCTCATTTCACCTCCATAGCCAGCCAGGAGTTGCCTGGCTCAAAATCAGCAAGGCAGCAGCACCCACCAACATGGATGCTACTTCCTCTTGCTGTTGGCACCAGGCAGGCAGCACCCAACTTGTGGAGATGCTCTGCAGCTCTAAATGGACAACAAGCTTTCCTCCTTGCTAATTAGGCCATTTACATTAACAACTCACATCACAAGTGTGACGCAACATGGGCTTGAGGTTGGGATCCAGAAGTCATCTAGCTGTTGGGTCCTTGAACCCACATTGAAAAATCTGGCCTCACAGTTTGGTTTGCTGAGCCGCTAATCACTGTAGATTATAAATCAGAACCACTATTCATCTAGTCTCTCTCTCACTGGGTAACTAATTAAAACTTTACAACAGTCTGGTAACCAGCCATGATTCATGTCTGCTAACATATTATGTTATTGCTTTCTATGGGGAAGAGAATGATGCTGGGAATGCTGCATTTTGACTCCCCATTCCTGTGTGCTCTGCTGTAACCCAGCTTTATGCTCTTACTGATGGTGTTCAGGGGGGAATTATGGGTCTTCGACCCAGCAATCATTAAGGAATGATGGACCATTGAGGATGAGTGGAAAGTGCTAAACTCCACAACAAGTTGCATTGATATAGTGACTGTAACATCGGAAATTATTTCAAGCCACTTCATAGAAGCATATTAAACAAACAATGAAAACTGTCACCAAGTTTAAAAAATGATTAGGAGGGGTGACTAAATGTTCAGTCCAAGAGATAAGTTTTAACAAGAGTTAAAGCGGAGACAAAAGTAGTGCGCAGAGAGGCTTAGGAAGGAATTCCAGAATTTGGGGCATAGACAGCCGAATACACTCCTGACAATAAATGATGAGTTGAAGGTTGTGAGGATTGGACAAGTGACTGGAATTGAAAGAATGCAAAGTTTTGGCTGGTTGTAGGAGCTGCCTAAAATCTTTGATCTGCATTTGGTCATCTGTCCTAATGGTGCCTTCTTTGGCACAATGTCAATTTGTCACTGAGCCCGTTAACAATACACTACTCCAGAAATATCACAGCACTCCTCAGAATCTAACGATCTAAATAATTTAATTACCCTACTCTGAAATCATTCCATGTGTTGATCGTTGTGTGAAGTGGATCCTGCAATCAGTCCTAATTTTGCTGCTCTGATTTAAAGTCCCCCTTTCCCTGCCTGTCACAATAGTCTGTGGGGCCTCAGATTTCTCTCTTCTATACAATCTTTCTCATTCTTGTAATTCAGTTGCCTTCTTCAATGCCCCACTGCCGCTCAATCCTCCTTTAAGATGCTCCTTAAAACCTATGGCTGGACTAAAATGTGATACAGTTCGAGAATGAATACCCTTCACTCGCATTCTGCTGTATAGTTCAGCATTACATTCCACTATACTAGTTCAATTACTGCTGTGATTGACATGTTGAGCATCAATTCTTTCAAATTCATGCCTGCAATTGTGAAAGAGTGCCAAATCAGTCTTAATCCTCCTGCTTCATTTCTCATTTTCTACTATTAACCAAGTATTATAGAGATTGAAAGGGAAGTCAGGAGCAGGGACGAGGATAACCATCCAACACAGAGGAGGATGCATTAAAAACACAATGAAGGTGACACTCTATTCTTGATGACTTTTGCAAACAAAATGTATTTGCATGGGAAGACTGTCATGTCTATTCAATTGAATTTGAAAGCCAAGTATCTCATTTGCAACACCTTATTTATTTCAAACTGAATACTATCTCTGGCAAGAACCAACAATTTAAGTGACTGCTCGTCTGCTGTGCATGAATATTAATATATATATATATATATATATATATATATATACACACACACACACACACACACACACACACACATTTTATATCCATCAATTTCATAGTCATATGATATTCAATTTGCTTTGATTGATTCAAGGGAGCTATACAGGTATAGCAGGTTAGGGGTTGGTTTAGCTCACAAGGCTAAATCACTGGCTTATAAAGCAGACCAAGCAGGCCAGCAGCACGGTTTGATTCCTGTACCAGCCTCCCCGGACAGGCGCCGGAATGTGGCGACTAGGGGCTTTTCACAGTAACTTCATTGAAGTCTACTCGTGACAATAAGCGATTTTCATTTCATTTCATTTTATAGCAGTTCCTGTTGTGGATGCATTTAAATCTTTTCCACTTATATTTTAGCTGAAAAGGCACACTTCAATGTACCAATTGAATAAAATATGCATCATTAGATAGATGTGACCAAAACCTTCATAAGCACTATTGCCTATTTGATATATTTATTGTCTCATCTCTACAGAACAAAAGCTTTTACTTTCACTATTCATAGAGTCATGATGCTCTGGGGCTAAACTGATTGAATCGTCCATAGTTTCTGCAGTGGGTTGTCTCCTACTAATTATTAATACATGCAGTCATCACAGTCTAAATCAGCTATTGAAAAGGCAAAACGTAACCTATGTAAAAATACTTAACAGGAGGGGGGCCAATTTCAGTGGGTTGAGAAGGGACCTGTCCCGGGTGAACTGGATTGATAAACTGTATCAGAGCATGGAGGTCTTCAAAGAAGAGATATTTTGGGTAGAGTCAAGATTGATAATATAAGCAAGAACCCCCAGCCAAAACTACAAAGTTCAGAGGAGTGAAAAAGGAAATAAGAGAGGCAAAGGGAGAAGAAAGTGACAGCTAAATTAAAAAAGGAAATTCAAGAGTCTTCCATAGGTACATTAATAATTTTAAAAAGTATGAAGAGAGGGGTGGAGCCAATTAGGGACCAAAGAGGGGGAATCTAAACATGGAAACAGAGAACACAGCTGAGTTACTAAATTTATACTTTGCATCTATCTTTACCAAAGAAGTTGATTCTACTGGTATAAAACTGAAAGAGGAGGTAGTTTTGAGATAATGGATGGCCTAAAAATTGAAGGGGGGGGGGGGGGGGGAAGAAGAGAGCTGGAGGACTGGATAATTGAAAATGTTACAGCTTTAATTTAAAAAAAATAGTTTAAGGGTAAACCTAAAAATTTACAAGTTTAACCTTGGTAGTGGGAAAGCTTTTAGAAATGATAATCTGGGACACAAGTGAAAGCCACTTGATGAAATGTAGATTAATTGAAAAAAGTTGATTTGTTACGGGCAAATTGCGACAGGTGATGGGGGAACCAGAAAGAGGTAAAATCTTACTTGATCTCATAGTCACCAACCTGCCTGCTGCAGATGCATCCATCCACGACAGCATCGGTAAAGTGACCACCACACAGTCCTTGTGGAGATGAAGTCCCGTCTTCACATTGAGGATGCCCTTTATCATGTTGTGTGGCACTACTGTCATGCTAAATGGGATCGAATCGTAACAGATCGAGCAACTCAAAACTGGGCATTCACGAGGCTCCATGGTCCATCAGCAGCAGAATTGTACTTAGCTACAATCTGCAACCTTATGGCCTGGCATATTGTACAGGATGTTGGTGAGACCACATCTGGATTTGTGTGTCCAATTTTGGTGTCCTTATTTGAGGAAGGATGTGGTGGCATTGGAGGCAGTTCAGAGGAGGTTCACAAGATTAATTCTGGGGATGAAAGGGTTGACGTATGAGGAGAGATTAAACAGTTTGGGTTTATATTCTCTGGAGATTGGAAGGATGAGAGGGGATCAGATCGAGGTATATAAAATACTAAAAGGGATTGATAAAGTAAATGTAGACTAAATGATCCCCCTTGTGGGGCAATCTAGAACAAGAGGTCTTGGATATAGGTTGAGAGGTGGTAGATTTAGAACATAGAAAAATACAGCACAGAACAGGCCCTTCGGCCCACGATGTTGTGCCGAACTTTTGTCCCAGATTAAGAACAAATTAATCTACATCCCATCATTCTACCGTAATCCATGTACCTATCCAATAGCCGCTTGAAGGTCCCTAATGTTTCTGACTCAACTACTTCCACAGGCAGTGCATTCCATGCCCCGACTACTCTCTGGGTAAAGAACCTACCTCTGAGGTCCCCCCTATATCTTCCACCATTCACCTTAAATTTATGTCCTCTTGTAATGGTTTGTTCCACCCGGGGAAAAAGTCTCTGACTGCTCTATCTATTCCCCTGATCATTTTATAAACCTCTATCAAGTTGCCGCTCATCCTTCTCTGTTCTAATGAGAAAAGGCCTAGCACCCTCAACCTTTCCTCGTAAGACCTACTCTCCATTCCAGGCAACATTTAGAACTGAGAGGAGGAGGAACTAATTCTCACAGGGGGTGGTGAATTTGTGGAACTCGCTGCCTTATAGTGGGGTGGAATCGGACTTATTAAATGGTTTCAAGAAGGAGATAGATATGTTTCTGATAAAAATAATGAGTTAAAAGGATATGGAGAACAGGTGGGGAGGTGGATTTGAGACCAGGAAGAGATCAGTCATAATCTGATTCAATGGCGGATCAGGCTCAAAGGGCTGAATTGCCCACTTCTGCTCATAATTCCTGTGTTCCTATATCCCTCACTCTACCATTACCACCAAGCCAGGGGATCAACCCTGGTTCAATGAAGAGAGTGCAGGAGAGCATGCCAGGATCAACACACGGCATACCGAAAAACGAGGTGTCAACCTGGTGAAGTTACAACACAGGACTACTTGTGTATCAAACAGCATAAGCAGCAAGTGATAGACAGAGCAAAGCGATTCCACAACGAACGCATCAGATCTAAGCTCTGCAGCCCTGTCACATCCAGTTGTGAATGATGGTGGACAATTAAACAACTCGCTGGAGGAGGAGGCTCCACAAATATCCCCATCCTCAAATGATGGAGGAGCCCAGCACATCAGCGCAAAAGAGAAAGCTGAATAACTTGCAATAATCTTCAGCCAGAAGTGCCGAGTAGATGATCAATCCCGGTCTCCTCCAGAGCACAGATGAAAGTCTTTAACCAATTCGATTCACCCCACGTGATATCAAGAAACAGATGAAGGCACTGGATACTCCAAAGACTATGGGCCCCGACAATATTTCAGCAATAGTACAGAAGACTTGTGCTCCAGAACTTGCCATGCCTCTAGCCAAGCAGCTCCAGTACAGCCAGAACATTGGCATCTACCCGGCAATGTAGGAAATTGCCCAGGTATGGCCTGTACACAAAAAACAGGACAAATCCAACACAGCCAATTATTGCCCTATCGGTCTACTTTCAATCTTCAGGAAAGTGATGGAAGGATGTTGGCAGGACTCAAGGGACTGAGTTAGAGGGAAGAGATTGGTGAGGCTAGGACTTTTTTCTTTGGAGCATAGGAGACTGAGTGGTGATCTTATAGAGCTGTATAAGATCATGAGAGGCATGGATAGGGTGAATGCACTCTTTTTCCCAGGGTTGGGGAAATCGAGAAATAGAAGGCATAGGAAGTTAGGAGGGGAAAGAATTAATGGGAACCTGAGGAGCAGGAGAAATTTTTATTTTAGTTTTTTTTTTACACAGAGGGTGGTACATATGTGGAATGAACTGCCGGAGGAAGTGTTTAAGGTAGGGCCATTGATAACATTTAAAAGGCATTTGGACAGATAGATAGATGGGAAAGATTTAGAGGGACATGGGCCAAATGCAAGCAAATGGGGTTGGCTTAGATGGGCTTTTTGGTTGGCATGGACCAGTTTGGGCTGAAGGGCCTGTCTCCGTGCCAAAGAATCTAGATTCTATGATAAGAGGTCATCAACAGCGCTATCAAGCGGCACTTACTTACCAATAACCTGCTCACCGATGCTCAATTTAGGTTCCCCAAGGGTCATTCAGCTCCTGATCTCATTACAGTCTTGGTTCAAACATGGACAAAAGAGTCAAACTCCAGGGGTGACACGAGAGTGACTGCCCTTGATATCAAGGCAGCATTTGATCGATTATGGCATCAAGGAGCTCTAGGAAAACTGGAATCAATGGGAACGGGGGATGGGGGGGAGGGGGGGGAGAGAAACTCTCTACTGGTTGGAGTCAATGGAATACTCCCCACTTACCTCGATGCGTGCAGCTCCAAAAACACTCAAGAAGCACAACACCATCCAGAATAAATCAGCCCGCTTGATATTGGCACTCCTTGCACAAACATTCAATCCCTCCACCACTGACGTACAGTAGCAGCAGTATGTACCATCTACAAGATGCACTGCAGTAACTCACCAAGGTCCTTTAGGCAGCACCTTCCAAACCCACCACAACTATCAACTAGAAGGACAAGAGCAGCAGATACCTGGGAACACCACATCCTGGAATTTCCCCTCCAAGTCACTCACCATCCTGCCTTGGAACTATATCGCCTTTCCTTCACTGTCGCTGGGTCAAAATCCTGTAACTCCCTCCCTGACAGCACTGTGGGTGTACCTACACCACGGTTTCAAGAAGGCAGCTCACCACCACTTTCTCAAGGGCAATTAGGGATGAGTAACAAATACTGGCCTAGCCAGCGAGGCAGTAAAAATTAATGTTTTAAAATGTCCTTTGGGACTTACTGAACACGCTAAACCCAGAATTGAGGTAATAGCTGATGGGTGCTATTCGAAAAGTGTCCTGAATATGAAAACCATTCTAAAATGAAAACATTATTAAAAAGAGAGAGATGTACTGGATTTGAAATTTTAAAAAAATTGTTAGTACTCAGAATGCAGTTTTCCCGATAAGTGACATTATTGGATCTGAAAACAGTTGATAATGGTGACCTACCTCCCAGGTCTGTGAGAGGCGGCTAACAGCCACATTGCTCAGTCCCATTACAAGAGCAAAAAATGAGTTCAAATTTCTATATTCTTTGCAACTGGAAAGGAATAAAATGATTCATTAGAATTACAATACAAATCAAGGTTCTTCTATCTATTGTGTGTGTTTGACACACACAGGCTAAAAGCAAATAGGTTAAAGAGAGCTTTTTACCGTTAATACCAATTTGTCTCAAACCAGAAGCATTTTTGATTAACAGCATTTTACAATCCAATGCAGTGAAAATTGCTTCAATAAAGGTCAACAGTGGCCATCTCAACAATAAGCATGTTAAAGACACAATTACTGATTGCATTATTTGCTTATGAATGCTTACTTTTAATGGTCTAATGCCTGGTTTTCAATAGCATAATATGCATAGATCTAAACTTAGACGGCAATGCTATTTTGGAACTCTACCCTCACGATTAACAAAACCTTCCTACTTCCACCACTACCCATTTCCCCCCTTCCAACAATAAGGATTTAGTAGGAGATTGCTTCTAAAATTAGGATGATATTTCCCGTCAAAAGAACTGAAGGATGGATTAGTATGGCTTAATAATATTGGCGTATGAGAGCAAGGGCTACTCACTTACTGTTTGACTTGAATACATCATCACATAGGAGCGGATTTACAATGAAACACTGCGTGGCATGGGGACCTGCCAAATGACCGGAGGAGTGGGGGGCAAAACAGTGAGCGAGTACTGAACTGTAGATTGAGGACGGAGCTGTCCTGGTTAAATGTCTGATGTACCAACACAAATGCTACAAATACTCATCAGATGAAGTAGCTTTTGTGGAGAGGGTGTGAGTTCTTGTCAAACCTCGGGTAACTTGTGTTGAGCAGCTCATATTGCACAAAACATAAGTTATCGACTGGCTGTGGAATGAAAATGAAATGAAAATCGCTTATTGTCACGAGTAGGCTTCAATGAAGTTACTGTGAAAAGCCCCTAGTCGCCACATTCCGGCGCCTGTCCGGGGAGGCTGGTACGGGAATCGAACCGTGCTGCTGGCCTGCTCGGTCTGCTTTAAAAGCCAGCGATTTAGCCTTGTGAGCTAAACCAGCCCCTGGTACATGGATTTGATTTGTTTTATTGTCACGTGTACGGAGGTACAATGAAAAGTATTGTTCTGCGTACAGTCCATACAGATCATTCCATACATGAAAAAAATATGGGACATACATAAATACACAATGCATAAATACACAATGTAAATATATAGTCACAGGCATCGGGTGAAGCATACGGAGTGTAGTACTACTCAGTAGAGAGGATGTGCGAAGAGATCAGTTCAGTCCATAAGAGAGTCATTCAGGGGTCTGGTAACAGCGGGGAAGAAACTGTTTTTGAATCTGTTAGTTTGTGTTCTCAGACTTTTGTATCTCCTGCCCAATGGAAGAAGTTGGAAGAGTGAATAACTTTGGTAGGAGGGGTCTTTGATTATGATGCTCGTTTTTCCAAGGCAGCGGGAGGTGTAGATAGAATCAATGGATGGGAGGCAGTTTTGCGTGATGGACTGGGCTGTGTTCACAACTCTCTACAGTTTTGTACGGTCTTGGGCCAAGCTGTTGTCACCAGGCTGTGATGCAGCCAGGTAGGATGCTTGCTATGGTGCATCTGTAAAAATTGGTAAGAGTCAATGTGGACTTGCTGAATTCCCTTAGTTTTCTGAGGAAGTACAGGCGCTGTTGTGCTTTCTTGGTTGTAGCATCGACGTGGATGGACCAGGACAGATTGGTGGTGATCTGCACACCTCGGAATTTGAAGCTGTCAACCATCTCCAGCTCGGCAGCATTGATGCAGATGGGATGTGTACGATACTTTGCATCCTGAAGTCAGTGACAAGCTCTTTAGTTTTGCTGACATTGAGGGGGAGATTGTTGTCGTTACACCACTCCACTAATTTCTCTATCTCCCTCCTGTATTCTGACTCATTGTTGTTCGAGATCCGACCCACTACAGTCGCATCAGCAGTAAACTTGTAGATGGAGCCAAATTTTGCCACATAGTCGTGTATGTATAGGGAGTATACATACTCCCAGTATTGAGGACTATTGTGGAGGAGGTGTTGTTGTTTATCCTTACTGATTGTGGTCCATGGGTCAGGAAGTCGAGGATCCAGTTTCAGAAGGAGGAACCGAGTCCTAGGCTTTGGAGTTTTGATATTAGCTTGGCTGGGATTATGGTGTTGAAGGCAGAGTTGTATTCAATGAATGGAGTATTCTGATGTAGGAGTTCTTGTTGTTGAGATGCTCCAGGGATGAGTGTAGGGTCAGGGAGATGGCGTCTGCTCTGGACCGGTTGTGGTGGGATGCAAATTGCAGTGGATCAAGGGATTCTGGGAGTATGGAATTGGATGTGTCTCATGACCAACCTCTCTAAGCACTTCATAATGATAGATGTCAAAGCCACCGAACAGTAGTCGTTGAGGCACGTTGCCTGGTTCTTCTTTGGCACCAGTATGATGGAGGTCTTCTTGAAGCAGGCGGGGACCTCGGAACGGAGTAGGGAGAGATTGAAGATGCCCACGAACACATCTACCAGTTGGTTCGCGCAGGTTCTGAGTACACGACCAGGGACACTGTCAGGATCTGTCGCTTTCTGAGGGTTCACTTTCAAGAAGGCCGATCTGACTTCGGAAGTTATAATGGTAGGTCACGGGCGTGATTCTCCGCTCCCCACGCCGGGGGGGGGGGGAGAATCGCGGGAGGGCCAGGCGAATCACGACATGCCGCCCTGGCACCCCCCGTGATTCTCCACGGCGACCGCCGATTCTCCAGCCCGGATGGGCTGAGCAGCCTGCCGAACCCGACCGGTTCACGCTGGCGCCAACCACACCTGGTCGCTGCTGGCGTGAAAGTGCGCGACCGGTAAGCGTGGAGCCTGTGGGGGGCAGAGGGAGGATCGAGCACCACGGGCGTGCTCATGAGATGTCTGGCCCACGATCGGTGCCCACCGATCGTCGGGCCGGCGTCTCTAAAAGACGCACTCTTTTCCCTCCGCCGCCCCGCAAGATCAAGCCGCCATGTCTTGCGGGGCAGCGGAGGGGAAGACGGCAACCACGCATGCGCGGGTTGGCGCCGGCCAACCTGCGCATGCGCAGCTGATGTCACTTCGGCGCCACCGGCCGCGTCATTCCTGGCGCGCTGCTTTGACGCAAACATCAAGGCCGGGCGCTCGGGATTCACGTGCCGCCGCTCCTAGCCACCCCGGGGGAGGGGGGGGGGGGGGAAGAATAGAGGGTGAGGAGCGGCCTCCGATGCCGGAGTGAAACACTCCGGGTTTCACTCTGGCGTCGGCTGTTTGTCTCCCTTTGGGAGAATTGTGCCCCACATGTGCAAACTCAAATATCAAAATAATTTAATTGCTCTCCGGAATAAAGATGCTGCCATTTGTGCACCTTTCCTGAGGTGGGTGTGGAAAACCCAGAGATTTTCTGAGTCCGCACACCCAGCTGGAGAACAAAGTCCAGGCCCAAGTAATCATAGGCCAATCAGCCTAAAGTTAATAATTTGAAAACTACTGGAGACCAATGTCAAGGACAAAAATTACTATCATTTGGGAAAGCATGGGTTAGAAAGGCACAGTCAGCCCAGATGTGGCGAGTAACCTGTTACTTCATTAAAGAACTCAAAAGGGTTGATGAAGGTAATGCAGATGATATTCTTATACATGGATAAAGTACCTCAAAACAGACTTATTCAGACAGTAGAAACACATACTATTAAAGAAACCGTGGAGACTTAGGTACATAATTAGCTAAGGGTTAAAAGCAGAGTAGTGTTAAATGGAGATATTTCTGATGAGTGAAGTGTGTAGTGAGATACCCCAGAGATCAGTATTAGGAATTTTAATGTAATTTATAAACAACCTACATTTGTGTATAGAGTGTACAATTTTCAAGTTTGTGTTTATATAAAAATTGGCAACGTAGTGGATGGTGAGCAGGATAGGAGCAAAATTCAGGAAGACAGATTGGTGAAACAGGTAAACACATGGTGAAACAGTATCAGGTCTAGCTAGTAAAGCAGTTAAGAAAGAGAACAGGATACTCAGCTTTGCAAATAGGGACATTGAATAAATAAAGGAAGTCACGCTAAAGGCTCAGAAATCTTGATTAGGTATCATCCGGAGTGTTCTGGGCACCACACTTTTAGGAAGAATGTCATGAGGCACGATTTAACAAAAATAAAACCGAGTCCTGTTTTGGGTGCTTGCAGCGCCGAGAACGAACCCGCTATTAAACGGGACTCTGCTTCATTTTTGGAACATCGTGCCGAGGCAACACTTCGGCTCATTTCCTGCACGTACAAGCTCAGCTCGCCAGAGCGAGAAGAGATCGGGTCGGGGTGCCATTTATCTCTGGACCCCCCCCCCCCCCCCCCCCCCCCATGGCCTCCGGACCACCCCAACTTACTTCTTAATAATAATCTTTCTTAGTGTCACAAGTAGGCTTACATTAACACTGCAATGAAGTTACTGTGAAAAGCCCCGGTTGCCACATTCTGGCGCCTGTTCGGGTACACCAAGGGAGAATTCAGAATGTCCAATTCACCTAACAGCACATCTTTCGGGACATGTGGGAAGAAACCAGACCTCACGGAGGAAACCCACACAGACACGGCACCCCACCTCACACGGGCAGGGCACCCTGGGCCCAATTCATGGCACAGGAAATAGGCTGGCAAGGGCACTGCTGGGGTGCCTGACTGGCAGTGTCACAGTGCCCAGATGACATCAGGAGTGGCAGGTACCACCCTGCCCAGAGCCCGATCACCCGTGGGCCCCCGATCACCTGGGAGGGCCCCCAAGTTCCAGTACACCTGGTCCACATTTGTGGAAACCAGTGTTAAAGGGCACCAGTTCTGGGTCTCTGAGGCAGTTACGTCCCGCTCCTTGGATAACTCTATGCAAACATTTTTTAAGTGAGCTTAAATGCACACTTAAATATGCAAATTGGATACCACCCTCAATGGGTGGGATCCACTTTGCGACACCTTACGAGATGATAACTCTGCACACCTCAAGTAAGTCACCCCTTAGCCTCATCTATTCTAAATCTCTTCTCATAGCAGCAATTTCCATCACTGGAAATTTCTCCTCTGCACTCTCTCCAGAGCAATTATGTCCTTCCTGGAAAGTGGTGACCAGAACTGTACACAAAATTGTAGCTGTGGCTTCACCAGTGTTTTTTATAGTTCCATCATTACATCCCTGCTTTTGTATTCAATACCTTCCTCACTAAAGGAAAGCATTCCATAGGTTTTCTTGACCACCTTGTCCACATGTCCTGCCACCTTCAAGGACCTGTGGACATGCTCCCCAAGGTCACTCACTTCCTCAACCCCGCTCAATATCTTGCCACTTATTGGGTATTCCCTAACTTTGTTTGCCCTTCCCAAACACATTACCTCACACTTTTCCAGATTGAATTCCATTCACCACTTTTCTGCCCACTCAACCAAACCATGAATATCATTCTGAGTTGACAGCTATCTGTCAACTAAACGGCCAATTTTCATGTCATCTGCAAATTTCCCAATCATGCCTCCCACACATTTAAGTCTGAATCATTAATATATATATACACACAACAGCAAGGGCCCCAAGGCTGAGCCCTGTGGAACACCGCTGGAAAAAATTTGCAAATACACCCATTGACCATTATCCTTTGGTTCCTGGCACCGAGCTAATTTTGGATCCAAACTGCCAGCTTCCCTGTATCCCACGAGATCTCACTTTTCTGACCAGTCTGCCCTGTGCAAACTTGTCAAGCAACATCTACTCCAACACCCTTATCAATCCTTCTCGTTACTTCCTCAAAAAATTCTATTCAGTTGGTAACATACAACTTCCCCTAAGAAACCATGTAGACAATCCCTGATTGATCTGTGCCTTTCTAAGTGACAGTTTATCCTGTCTCTCAATTTTCAGCACTTTGCCCACCACCGATGGCAGACTTATCAGCTTATAGTTTTATGGTTGATCCTTTGCACCCTTTTAAAATAATGGTACAACATTTACTGACCTCCAGTTCTCTGGAACCTCACCTGTGTATACTGAGGATTAGAAAATGATCTTCGGAACATCCGCTATTTCCTCCCTGGCTTCCTTGAACAGCCTGGGATACAATCAATCTGGCCCTGGAGATTTATCTGCCTTCGAAGATGACAGGCCCTCTAGTACGTCCTCTCTCACTATGCTTATTGCATCTAATATTTCACATTACTCCTCTTTAACTGGAATGTCTGCATCCCCCTCCTCAATGAAGGTAGAGACAACGTACTCATTAAGAACCCTGCCCACATCTTCTGAATCCACTCAAGTTGCCATTTACATCTCTTATAGACCCTTCCTTTTCCTTAGTTATTCTCTTTCTCTTCATGTATTGGAGAACTGATGAAATTGAATTTTTCAAAAACATTTAGGATAGATTTAGTGATCTCCTAATCCACTAGTAGACATAAAATGAACATAAATATACACAAGACAAAAAATGAACCGAGATCAGTAATGTCAGATTTTCATTCAATTAACAGCCAATCAATTTTTTGATGTACTGTATGACATGTCCCCCAGGCCTCCCCTTCAGGCCCCGCTCGTTGGTATTACCAATAGTGCACTGCCCCCGACACCACGGCACTCACATCTTGTCACTGACACCTTGTCACTGACACACTAGCCTGACCAGTTGGACCCTGAGGGGAATCGAGGAGGCAAATCCATTGCCATTCCCAGGAGAGAGTCCAGAGGTCAACCCCTGAGCCCACCCAACTCCCCCCTTGAGGAACCCTCCCTCTGCTGCCTGGCAGTGGCAGAGAGCACATGGGCAATGGACAGATCTCAGTGACACCACCTGGGTTCCATCGTGACAGGGCAATGTTTGTCAATACTTACACCAAAGCCCACCCGATGATGGGGAGGGTGCGGGGGGTAGCACTCTGCTTCACAGCATCAGCGACCCAGGTTCGATTCCCGGCTTGGGTCACTGTCTGTGCGGAGTCTGCACGTTCTCCCAGTGAGTCAACTAATCTCAGTGAAACCGTAGCCTTCCTCAGGAGGAAGTCCAGTCTTCACCTTCAAATATCTAACTGGGGAATTCTCTCCAAAGTCAATCCAACATGGATGGTATCAATGATGGCCACCTCTGAGGTTTCAATCTCATCTCCCGAGATTCCCAAGTATGCACTTAAGCACCAACTCACAACCTCAGCTCTTTGGCTACGCCATGCAAAACATTTCTAAAGGGCTAACTTCAGCCTGGAGTCACCAATCTTCAGCCACCTTTTTTGATCTTCATCAGGTCTTCTCCGGAGATCTTTTCATTTAATGCCTGCCACCCATAGACTGTTTCCTGTTCAGAACCTATTTCTATAACTTCTTTTTCTCCTTAACCTAACCATGACCCTTTGCTCCCCTACCTGCAACTTCCTTTTGGAACTGCACTCTGTCCCGTCTATCGTTCAAACCTATCCCTGTAACCTGCCTGGGACACATGTTTACAATGGCACACCCACCCCGGTCACATAACCCGGGAGTTCACATTGTTTTCCTTTAATGAACTGCTGAGTAAAACTGTTGAACTGTGCATATGTAGAAACTCAAGGTCTACCAGGGTTTGAAGTTCCTGACATCCATTCTCAACAAGAATGCAAGCTGACATACGCAACACTATTCATGATCAACTGCATGGACATGGGGCAGAGAGTTACTTCTGATAGTCACCCCTCTCCCCTTGCTCCCAGCCTCCATGGCTCCCCTCTTCCCATGATCCCCACCCCACAGCAGCATTTACCTTTTTCCACATTGTTCCAACAGTAGCCACAATCTCCTCCATGGTGCTGCCCAGTGCATGAGCTGACAGCCTCTGATTGGCTGGCAGTCAAAGGGCATCCCATTCTCCAGACAACCCTAAAGTCCCCAACACCCCCTACTCATTGACAGAGACCACCGGACACTTGCAGGCATCAGGAGTTCAGAAAATTGATGGAAGTAGTGCCTTCAAGTCTCCTCTCAAAGGCCCTGATAGAGTTTAGTTTCATTCATATAGGGGCTAATTGAATGCATATAACTAGTCAGCAAATTGTTAAAAGTGTCTTGACTGTGGGGACCGACTAATTTTCTCATATAACAAATTAACCATTGTATTCCATAATATTCAATACTGAGAATAGAGTGTTCCCTGTCTAATCAACTAATCAATTTTAGTTAGGTCTCCGCGAAGCGGTGAAACATGGCAAAGCGCGAGAAACATATCCAGTATTTTTCCTAAGATTGAGCATGCAAACGCTAAGCTAGTTTTGATAGGCACCAATCACAAGTATGAGCACGCAAGTGCTAAGCTAGCTTTGATAGGCACCAGTCAATCTCAAGTAATGCCCAATGTTTTATTAACAAGTTATCCTCTAAGTAACAGACATTCATTTGAACAAACAGGGAGGTCTCAGTTAAAAAATAGAAGCCAATGAACGCAAATGAGGGGTTAAACCAGAGGTAAGAATTCCCTTAAAAATAGGACCTCGTGGTCGAGGTTCTTTGTTCCTGAATCCTTGAATCATTCATCCATTTTGTTTGTGTTTAGTGATTTCTTTTGTGCTTATGCTTTTGCCATGTGCTTGAAGTTTTATTCAGTTTGTACTCGCCCAGGGGCTATGTTTTGTTCAATTTGCAGTTCTTATTCAAGTGTATACCAGTGAAGTGGCTAATAAAGTCATATTTTTGAACCCCTATCAACTGATTCTTATTAGAAGAGAAAAAAAAAATAAGAGTCCCAACAATCCCCATCACTTGGCACTGCCACAGCACACTGGCAGTGTTAGCCTGGCACCATCATCCTGGAACCACCACAGGGCTGTGCCCTGTGCCATCCCTCACCGCCTGGGGGCTCCAATGGCCTCAGCAATGCTAACCACTGTGCCACCGGGACGCCCTTATGAACAAACCAAAGCAAAATTTACTATACTAGGTCTGAAAGATAAAGTGCTCATCATGTTTGGTCCCTGTTCATGGAGACCAGTACTGGCTCATGCGAGCTGTGCCAGTGGGGGTGGAGAATCGGCTGTGAATGGGCTGAGCATATTTAACTGAGTTTTAAAGACTCATTTAAATATGTGAATTTGGCTCATGCCCAGCAAAGGTGGGAACCAGATTGCATCGGGTGCCAGGAATAGTGGGAGGTGCGCCGTGCACAATGTGGCCACAAAATCACCCTTGCGGTCTCACCAGTGCCCTGCATAACTGAAAACAGACGATTCCTCCCACCAATACAAGTAGAGGTGCAGCACTACGACAATGAACACAGATTCCATATCAATAGACAGCAAACTTTTCCATCTGCTGTTATAACTGTTAACGTTGATTTGCACCATTAGACTGGCTTCGTCAGTGGAGTAACTGACAACCACAGCCTGAAGTCCTCTTCTTTTTGCCTCCTACAGGTATAGTATTTTATGAAGGGAATACTATCAAATGTCATGCATAAATACCCTCCTTGCTATGGATTCATTCTGTATCAAAGAACAAAGAAGAACAAAGAAAAATTACAGCACAGGAACAGGCCCTTCGGCCCTCCAAGCCTGCGCCGATCCAGATCCTCTATCTAAAACTGTTGCCTGTTTTCTAAGGATCTGTATCGCTCTGCTCCCTGCCCATTCATGTATCTGTCTAGATACATCTTAAATGACGCTAGCGTGCCCGCCTCTACCACCTCCGCCGGCAATGCATTCCGGGCACCCCCCACCCTCTGCGTAAAGAACTTACCACGCACATCTCCCTTACACTTTTCCCCTCTCACCTTGAACCCGTGACCCCGAGTAATTGAGTCCCCCACTCTGGGGAAAAAGCTTCTTGCTATCCACCCTGTCTATACCTCTCATGATTTTGTAGACCTCAATGAGGTCCCCCCTCAACCTCCGTCTTTCTAATGAAAATAATCCTCATGTACTCAACCTCTCTTCATAGCTAGCGCCCTCCATACCAGGCAACATCCTGGTGAACCTCCTCTGCATCTTCTCCAAGGCATCCACATCCTTTTGGTAATGTGGCAACCAGAACTGTACACAGTATTCCAAATGTGGCCGAACCAAAGTCTTATACAACTGTAACATGTCCTGCCAACTCTTGTACTCAATACCCCTTCCGATGAAGGAAAGCATGCCGTATGCCTTCTTGACCACTATCGACCTGCGCAGCCACCTTCAGGGGACAATGGATCTGAACACCCAGATCTCTCTGTACATCAATTTTCCCCAGGGCTTTTTCATTTACCGTATAGTTTGCTCTTGAATTGGATCTTCCAAAATGCATCACCTCGCATTTTCCCGGACTGAACTCCATCTGCCATTTCTCCGCCCAACTCTCCAATCTATCTACATTCTGCTGTATTCTCGGACAGTCCCCTTCACTATCTGCCTACTCCACCAATCTTAGTGTCATTTGCAAACTTGCTAATCAGACCACCTATACCTTCCTCCAGATCATTTACGTATATCACAAACAACAGTGGTCCCAGCACGGATCCCTGTGGAACACCACTGGTCACAATTCTCCATTTTGAGAAATTCCCTTCCACTACTACTCTCTGTCTCCTGTTGCCCAGCCAGTTCTTTATCCATCTAGCTAGTACACCCTGGAGCCCATGAGACTTCACTTTCTCAATCAGCCTACCATGGGGAACCTTGTCAAATGCCTTACTGAAGTCCATGTATATGACATCTACAGCCCTTCCCTCATCAATCAACTTTGTCACTTCCTCAAAGAATTCTATTAAGCCGGTAAGACATGTCCTTTCCTGCACAAAACCATGTTGCCCATTTTCTTCCAAATGGGAATAGATCCTATTCCTCAGTATCTTCTCCAGCAGCTTCCCTACCACTGACGCCAGGCTCATCGGTCTATAATTCCCAGGATTATCCCTGCTACCCTTCTTAAACAAGGGGACAACATTAGCAAATCTCCAGTTTTCCGGTACCTCACCCGTGTTCAAGGATGCTGCAAAGATATCTGTTAAGGCCCCAGCTATTTCCTCTCTCACTTCCCTCAGTAACCTAGGATAGATCCCATCTGGACCTGGGGACTTGTTCACCTTAATACCTTTTAGAATACCCAACACATCCTCCCTCCCTATGCCGACTTGACCTAGATAATCAAACATCTATCCCTAACCTCAACATCCGTCATGTCCCTCTCCTCGGTGAATACCGATGCAAAGTACTTGTTAAGAATTTCACCCATTTTCTCTGACTCCACGCATAACTTTCCTACTTTGTCCTGGAGTGGGCCAACCCTTTCTCTAGTTACCCTCTTGCTCCTTATATATGAATAAAAGGCCTTGGGATTTTCCTTAACCCTGTTTGCTAAAGATATTTCATGACATCTTTTAGCCCTCTTGATTCCTCGTTTCAGATTGGTCCTACATTCCCGATATTCTTCCAAAGCTTCAGCTGTCTTCAGTTGCCTAGACCTTATGTATGCTTCCTTTAGGGCAGCACGGTGGCCTAGTGGTTAGCACAACCGCCTCACGGCGCTGAGGTCCCAGGTTCGATCCCAGCTCTGGGTCACTGTCCGTGTGGAGTTTGCACATTCTCCCAGTGTCTGCATGAGTTTCGCCCCCACAACCCAAAAATGTGCAGAGTAGGTGGATTGGCCACACTAAATTGCCCCTTAATTGGAAAAAATAATTGGGTAATCTAAATTCAAAAAAAAAATTTTTTTTTAAATGTATGCTTCCTTTTTCCTCTTAGCTCATCTCACAATTTCACCTGTCATCCATGGTTCCCTAATCTTGCCATTTCTATCCCTCATTTTCACAGGGACATGTCTGTCCTGCACTCTAATCAACCTTTCTTTAAAAACCTCCCACATATCAAATGTGGATTTACCTTAAACAGCTGCTCCCAATCCACATTCCCCAGCTCCTGCAGAATGTTGTTATACTTGGCCTTTCCCCAATTTAGCACTCTTCCTTTAGGGCCACTCTTGTCTTTGTTCATGAGTATTCTAAAACTTACGGAATTGTGATCACTATTCCCAAAGTAATCCCCGACTGAAACTTCAACCACCTGGCCGGGCTCATTCCCCAACACCAGGTCCAGTATGGCCCCTTCTCGAGTTGGACTATTAACATACTGCTCTAGAAAACCCTCCTGGATGCTCCTTACAAATTCTACTCAATCTAGACCTCTTACACTAAGTGTATCCCAGTCAATGTTGGGAAAATTAAAATCTCCTATCACCACCACGCTATTGCTCCTACATCTTTCCATAACCTGTTTACATATTTGTACCTCTATCTCACGCTCGCTGTTGGGAGGTCTGTACTACAGCCCCAACATTGTTACCGCACCCTTCCTATTTCTGAGCTCTGCCCATATCTCCTCACTGCTCAAGTCCTCCATAGTGCCCTCCTTCAGCACAGCTGTGATATCCTCTCTGACCAGTAATGCAACTCCTCCACCCCTTTTACCTCCCTCTCTATCCCGCTTGAAGCATCAATATCCTGGGATATTTAGTTGCCAATCATGCCCTTCCCTTAACCAAGTCTCAGTAATAGCAATAACATCATATTCCCCGGTACTAATCCAAGCCCTAAGTTCATCTGCCTTACCTACTACAATTCTTGCATTAAAACAAATGCACCTCAGACCACCAGTCCCTTTGCGTTCATCATTTGCTCCCTTCCTACTCTTAGAACATAGAACATTACAGCGCAGTACAGGCCCTTAGGCCCTCGATGTTGCGCCGACCTGTGAAACCACTCTAAACCCCATCTACACTATTCCCTTATCATCCATAAGTTTATCCAATGACCATTTAAATGCCCTTAATGTTGGCGAGTCCACTACTGTTGCAGGCAGGTTATTCCATGCCCTTACTACTCTCTGAGTAAAGAACCTACCTCTGACATTTGTCCTATATCTATCTCTCCTCAATTTAAAGCTATGTCCCCTCGTGCTAACCATCACCATCCGAGAAAAAAGGCTCTCACTGTCCACCCTATCTAATCCTCTAATCATCTTGTATGCCTCAATTAAGTCACCTCTTAACCTTCTTTTCTCTAACGAAAACAGCCTCAAGTCCCTCAGCCTTTCCTCATAAGATCTTCCCTCCATACCAGGCAACATCCTGGTAAATCTCCTCTGCACCCTTTCCAATGCTTCCACATCCTTCCATAATGCGGCGACCAGAACTGCACGCAATACTCCAAATGCGGCCACACCAGTTTTGTACAGCTGCAACACGACTTCATGGCTCCGAAATTCAATCCCTCTACCAATAAAAGCAAACACACCGTATGCCTTCTTAACAACCCTATCAACCTGGCAACTTTCAGAGATCTATGTACATGGATAGAGATCTCTCTGCTCATCCACACTACCAAGAATATTACCATTAGTCCAGTACTCTGTCTTCCTGTTATTCCTTCCAAAATGAATCACCTCACACTTTTCTGCATTAAACTCCATTTTCCACTTCTCAGCCCAGCTCTGCAGCATATCTATGTCCCTCTGTAACCTGTAACATCCTTCCGCACTGTCCACAACTCCACCAACGTTAGTGTCATCAGCAAATTTACTCACCCATCCTTCTACGCCCTCCTCCAGATCATTTATAAAAATTACAAACAGCAGTGGCCCCAAAACAGATCCTTGTGGTACACCATTAGTAACTGAACTCCAGGCTGAACATTTCCCATCACCCACCACCCTCTGTCTTCTTACAGCGAGCCAATTTCCGATCCAAACTGCTAAATCACCCTGAATCCCATGCCTCCGTATTTTCTGCAATAGCCTACCATCGGGAACATTATCAAACGCTTTACTGAAATCCATATACACCACATTAACTGCTTTACTCTCGTCCACCTGTTTGGTCACCTTCTCAAAGAACTTAATAAGGTTTGTGAGGCACGACCTACCCTTTACAAAACCTTGTTGACTATCCCTGATCAAATTATCTTTCCCTTAGTCACGCTGACTTCATGATCCAGTTCCTTACAAGCTTTAGTTACTACCCCCTTACTGTCCACTAACCTCCTCATTTGGTTCCCATCCCCCTACCACATTAGTTTAAACCCTCCCCAACAGCGTTAGCAAAAGCACCCCCAAGGACATTAGTTCCAGTCCGGCCCAGGTGTAGACCGTCCAATTTGTAGTAATCCCACCTCCCCCAGAACCGGTCACAATGTCCCACAAATCTGAACCCCTTCCTCCTGTACCATCTCTCAAGCCACGCATTCATCCTGCCTATTCTTTCATTTCTATTCTGACTACCACGTTGCACTGGTAGCAATCCTGAGATTACTACCTCTGAGGTCCGACTTTTTATGCTTGGCTCCCAGCTCCCTAAATTCTGTTTGTAGGGCCTCATCCTGTTTTTTTTTTACCTATATCATTAGTGCCTATATGCACTACGACAACTGGCTGTTCACCCTTCCCCTTCAGAATGTTCTGCAGCCAATCTGAGACATCCCTGACCTGTGCACCTGGGAGGCAACATACCATTCGGGAGTCTCGTTTTCGACCACAGAACCGCCTATCTACTCCCCTTACAAATTAATCCCCTATGACTATAGCCCTTCCACTCTTTTTTTCCCGCCCTTGTGTACAGCAGAGCCAGCCACGGTGCCATGAACCTGGCTACTACTGCCTTCTCCTGGTGAGCCATCTCCCCCAACAGTATCCAAAACGGTATACCTGTTTTGGAGGGGGATGACCGCAGGGGACACCTGCACTGCCTTCCTGCTCTTTCTCTGCCTTTTGGTCACCCATTCCCTGTCTCCGTCACCAATCCTAATCTGTGGTGTGACCAATTTGCTAAACGTGCTATCCACGACCTCCTCAGCATCGCGGATGCTCCAAAGTGAGTCCATCCGCAGGTCCAGAGCCGTCATGCGGTCTAACAAGAGCTGCAGCTGGACACACCTCCCGCACGTGAAGGAGCCAGGGACATCAACCACGTCCCTGAGCACCCACATTGAGCAGGAGGAGCATAACATGGGTCTGAGGTCTCCTGCCATTTTTAATCTTAAGCTTAACTTAGTCCAACTATAATATCAAATAATAGATAAATGAAAAAGGAAAAAGAAAAGAAAAATTGATAGAAATCACACGATAAAAAAAATAAATAGAAAAACCTTACCTTATCAAAACACTTCAGGGGAAAGAAAAACTACTTACCAGTCTCAAGCCAATCACTTACCTGCTGGCTGTGACGTCACGGTTCAACTTCTTTCTACTTCTACCTGCCCTCGAGTCTCCCACTTGATCTTTACTCGGCTGGGATCCTCACAGTGATTGTTTTTTTTTGTTAGAGGAGGAGGTAGGGAGGGAATCACTAGCTCCTCCACAAACCACCTTCTGGATACAGTGACCGTAATGCACTGATTAAAATTTTCCCCACAACAGCCAATCAGCTGCTCCGCTCTGCTGGATACTTGCCTTCAATTGAACACGGAGGGTGTCTTGCTCAGGTACACCTTCTGGATACAGTGACCACAATGCACTGATGCAAATTTCCCCCGCAACAGCCAATCAGCGGCTCCGCTCTGCTGCCCTCTGCTAGATGCTTGCCTTCACTTGAAGACGGAGGTTGTCTTGCTAAGGTATACTTTCTGGATACAGTGACAGCAATGCACTTATGTAAATTTTCCCCGCAACAGCCAATCAGCGTCTCCGCTCTGCTGCCCTCTTCTGGAGAGTATTTCCACTGTGCAGCCACAAAACAGGGACTTGGAATGATGCATCATTCCATCACTTGATCGTCTATACTTTGCAGAGTAGAAAATATGCACAACCAACATGAGTAACTTTTGTAAAGGCAACCAACAACTTTATCCGGTAGCACAGTGGTTAGCACTGTTGTTTCACAGCGGCAGGGTCCCGGGTTCGATACCCTCTTGGGTCTGTGTGGAGTCTGCACATTCCGCCCGTGTCTGTGTGGGTTTCCTCTGGGTTCTCCGGTTTCCTCCCACAAGTCCCGAAAGACGTGCTTGTTAGGTGAATTGGACATTCTGAATTCTCCCTCTGTGTACCCGAACAGGCGGTGGAGTGTGGCGACTAGGGGCTTTTCACAGTAACTTCATTGCAATGTTAATGTAAGCCTACTTGTGACAATAATAAATATTATTATTTTCCCTATATGTGTCCACTTACCTAGCCGTCTTGCACATAAAGGTAATCCTGTAAAATCAGGCAATAACCCAGTTTCTGTATTAGTTTCCATGCATATCAAAAGGCATTTTCCTGAATCACAAGGGTCTTCATTTATACTTTTTTCTCTCTCCCTGCTTACATTTCTTATTTTTTTTAGTCTGTACTGGCACCTTACTTGTGAAGCTGTTGCACCAGCTTGTACTTGGTATTTTAACTGTACAATACTGAAGAAACAGAAAACTACCAAAGAAAAAAAATAAAACTAGACAAAAGCACACAAATCCAGACATTCCTGGCTAAAAGTAAAGGAGAAAACGGCCCTGCTTGAAGCTGCCAACTGTAACTGAAAACAGAATATTTTATACCTTTCTTATAACAGGTTAATACAGTTGTTGATCATTAAATAACAATTGGATTTTCCATAAACCGTTTCCATACTTACTGAGCTGCAATCTTAATGAACTTCTTCAGAAGCTGTACCCGTTTACTGAGCTGAGAACAAAGGCAGATTTCTGTTACAACCCAGAACTGGATTTCATTGAATCTTCGCAGAAACAGATCCAAGTTGGCGGTGGTTTTCTTGAAATGATGTCTTCCAAATGTATAATAAATCAATTCCAGCTTGGGAGAAAGATAATTCGGAAAACGTATTAATAACATTCACAGGTGGATATTGCATTTTTAACCTGAAGCCTATAGTTCAGGCTGTACCATGTCGCAACAGCATAATGTGCTCGGTTAACTGTGCCATAAGCAAATGTGCAGAGCATACACCAAAGTATTTCCGTCAAAGTGAATCAGCATAAACCAAACAGCATGTTCGCATCTACCTGCTAATGGCTGGGTACAGCACAGGCAATAAACCATACAGGGTGTTTCGCCTGACCACTCCACTCAGAAGATCAAATCAACTGGAGAAAAAGAACCATGATAAAGCTTACAAATTACTTTGGAAGGTGGCTCTCAATTGCTCAGTGAACCTATTCAAAGCTTTGGATAGTGTTGGTGAGGATGTCGCAGCGGGAGCAAAAAGGTTTCAAATTAAATGCCCAGATGTACTGGGGTTAGTTGAACCTGTATGGAAGGGATTACAATTGGTTTAAGAAAAAGAGAAGTCTGTCCAAGCTGCCTAGAGTTCCAGCTCTTGATCACAATCCAATGCCCCCTGCTGGAAGTGCATGTGGGGATATTTGGTGAGGCAAATAATAGCAAGTGATGCTGAACAGCCAAATGGGTAGATGTCCCTAGAGGTGAAGTCTCACACATAAATAGCGTATCGTCTCTTATGCACAGCAGCAGAGGTGAACACTGGGGAGAAAATGTGGAAAATCAAAAGACTAAAATAGACAAAACATGAAGTAAAACATAAGAGTATCATACTTTTCATGTATTAAAAGCTATTACCCTACCCAGCCGATATAAATACATTTGATAAACTAAGCAGGTTGTGGGAGCGGTGGGTGGGGCAGCATCAAGCTCTGAATTAACAGATACAGATGTGAAAATACGGAGTTATCAAATTTTGACTCAAGAATATTTTCCGCTCCAGGTATCTCCGAGAAGTGGTCAGTCACCTTAAATTTGTCATAATGCAACTACCGGTCTGGCTGTATATCGAGACATCACAAGGATACTCAGAAACTGGAATTCTAGTCAGGAAAACAAGGATTGAGGACGGCTGTCACTCAAAATTAAACACGCTGCAAAATTATTGTTTGCTTTATTCAGAAAATAACCAAAGCAAAGTTATTGGCCAACTGCGGAGGTAAATGTTTCATATATTTCCCATGTGTTTCAGATAGGTTAATACTCCATAGGAGTTGAGCCAGTCAACTTAATCAGCAAGTACGAGGGGCTGGTTTAGCACACTGGGCTAAGTCGCTGGCTTTGAAAGCAGACCAAGGCAAGCCAGCAGCACGGTTCAATTCCCGTACCAGCCTCCCGAACAGGCGCCGGAATGTGGCGACTAGGAGATTTTCACAGTAACTTCATTTGAAGCCTACTTGTGACAATAAGAGATTTTCATTTCAGGGGCAGGTTTAGCACTGGGCTAAATCGCTGGCTTCTAAAGCAGACCAAGGCAGGCCAGCAGCACAATTCAATTCCTGTGCCAGCCTCCCCAAACAGGCACCGGAATGTGGCGACTAGGGGCTTTTCACAGTAACTTCATTGAAGCCTACTCGTGACAATAAGCGATTTTCATTTCATTTCATTTCAAATATCTCCTGTGTAAGAACTCCTGTGGAAGCTGGACTACTTATGCAAATGTGAAAGATACATCTAAATGCCCTTTGTACTGGTCATTAACCCAGTTACCTTGGCTATAAGACATTCCATAGATTGGCCTCAGTGAAGAGGGATTAACAGCTCCATGCTCAAATCCAATGTAAATTTTGTTTAACCTCACTCAAATTAGCAGTTATAAGTTATAACTTCAGTCAGTGTGGAAGTGGCTTCTGGAGCTCGCTGGGCTCAATAAATCTCATAAATAGAAGAGTTACAACAGGGGCAATCCAGGACTAGCATCAGCATTACAGCAAGCATTTCTTTGTCCATTTTAGGTATGAGGAAGTATTAAAATTTCAATGCAAATAACGACTGCCAGTTAGCGGTCCCGTTGATCACAGGCGCAAATCCCGTAATGGCTGCTATATCTCATGTTTGAGACCTTCCCTGCCCTCCCGACCCAGTGATGTGATCAGGCTCACTCCTAGAGGGGGCATAAATCGGATTTCCATAATTCTCCACATATTACATGTACTTACCGGGCTTGACACTGTAACGTCCACCCATGCCTTATCCACCCCTCTAGTCGACATGACCTCACACCGGCATTAGTCACTACTGGTTTTCAAAAACGAAAACCAGCCCCGATGACCACGCTGGGGGTTCGGAGGTAAGGATAACCCCCGGGTGGTGAGGGACACGGCTGGGCAATGCCCTGGCACTGCCAGAGTGCACGGGGGGGGGGGATTCCCCTTATGTGTGGTGTGGGGGAGAAGAAGGAAGAGCCCCGATGCCTGTGAGATGCCAAAGTTTGTGTCTTTTGTGGGGTGGGGGTTCCCAATGCTTTGGGGGAATAGGGAGCGCCCCAATGTTGTCATTGTGGTGGTGGTGTGATGGTTGAGGGTGGGGGGTTCCCCAATACTTAGCGGGGGTGGGGGGGTGCCTCAAGTTCAGGATACCCTTTTTCTCAGGATTCCTGGCCTTGCCTTGTCTTTAGACCTAGTCCGTCCACCTGCCAGCATGAATCTCACTTCCCCTTTTAAAACATGTGTTCTTCAGTATGGCAATAAAGGTCTGCAGTAAAGCCGATGAGCTTCAAACCAGTTTTCTTGCCTGAGCCAACACACTTGTGCAATTCTGGGAAGATTCTGTCCAATGTCGCTGCCCTCCGTTATCTCTTATCCATTACTTGTAATAAACTGGTTCTGTAGTATATAGCCTAAACTATGATCTGGTAAGAGTCATATTCTGCTATCTGAAATCTAGCAGATGAAACAGATTGTGTACCAGCTAAGTCAGCTAGAGGTAGTCTCGGTGAACCTGGAAAACTGGGTAGAAATACATCTTGTACATTTGAAAGAACAGTTGCAATATGAAAAAAGTAACAGATTTAAGTAAAACAGAGGAACCTTGACACACGATTCCTGCGTATTTGATGCATGGCTATATGCACTTTAAAGGAAACTTTCTCCATTTTAATAGGAAAGAACATCCAAAAATAGAAACAGAAAGCATTTGCATTCATGTCCCTGGCAATGTACCAAGAATTTCTGTTTGAAACATACACCCATTTTGACATGACACACTACCCCTTTGTATTGTATAACATTTCGTAGCTGTTTAAGGTCATCTGTTTTGCTACGCAGCCGATTTATTTTCTAGCTTTGTATGGCTTAGTTGCTTTCTGCAATTTAGCATTAAGTAAGTGGTTGCATTTTTGTTTCTCCGCAAGTTCCAAGAAAAGTTCAAAAATATATCATCTTACATCCATGCTTCCATACCTACAGGATTAAACAATTAAACACTGCATGAATTCTGTAGCAGTGAATTGAAGACAGCAGGAACAAAATGTTACCAACTGTCACACCAAACTGATTTCACGCGGCAGAAGCATTTAAACCAGGGGTGGGCATAATACGGCCCGCGGGCCACATGCGGCCCGCCAAAGGTCTTTATGCGGCCCACCAAGATCAAGTCATTTTTTTTTTTAATTTAGATTACCCAATTATTTTTTCCAATTAAGGGGCAATTTAGCGTGGCCAATCCACCTACTCTGCACATTTTTGGATTGTGGGGGCGAAACCCACGCAGACACGGGGAGAATGTGCAAACTCCACACGGACAGTGACCCAGAGCCGGGATCGAACCTGGGACCTCAGCGCCGTGAGGCAGTTATGCTAACCACTAGGCCACCGTGCTGCCCTCCAAGATCAAGTCATAATAAATTTTTAATTTTTAAATTTTTTTTATTCTTATAAGGTTAATGGGGGGGGCTGTTGGGTTACGGGTATAGGGTGGATACGTTGACTTGAGTAGGGTGATCATTGCTCGGCACAACATCGAGGGCCGAAGGGCCTGTTCTGTGCTGTACTGTTCTATGTTCTATATGAGGCGCCCAGAATCATAACCGGGTGAAGCGCCATTTTTGAAAAGTAGAGAAAAAGAGGGCTAAAGGCAGGATGCTGCCGGGGGAAGCGCTGAGGTATATGCCGCACGCTAATTGGTTACAACCAGGACTATTAATTAATATACTATGCGGCCCTTTAAAATTGTGAATTTCTGAATGTGGCCCTTGCACGGAAAAGTTTGCCCACCCCTGATTTAAACACTGACAACTCTAGTTTAATATGGACAAAAATAAATCAAACTCCAACTGAAATTTAATTTATTTGATCCCATTTAAACTGAAAATTTGGTTTCAATGCTGACGACAACTTACACCAACATCTCATTAGAACATGCAAACCAGCATAAAACAAACAGAGACCGGGTTCGCATGTCCTGGGTCACTGTCCGTGTGGAGTTTGCACATTCTCCCCGTGTCTGCGTGGGTTTCGCCCCCACAACCCAAAGATGTGCAGGGTAGGTGGATTGGCCACGCTAAATTGCCCCTATTGGAAAAAATAATTGGGTCCTCTAAATTTATTTTAAAAAAAATAAAATAAAACAAACAGAGACAAGACCATTAACATGGAATGCAAATTAATACTCACTTAGAAGCTTTTGATAAGGTGCCACATAATAGGTTTATTGATCAAGTAAAGCATACAGTATTATGGGACTACGGCAACATGGATAGGAAGCTGGCTAATGGATGTAAAGTGGCGGGTTTTGGCAGCTGGGTATATTGTTATCTGGAGGGATGTAAACAATGATATCTAAAATTTAATGCATAGAAATGAAAGGTGATATCGTTTTGGAGGAAGCAGAGAAAAGAAAATACAAAATGGTTAAAGGTTGAAGGGAGCTGGTGAACACAGTGGACTGGATTTACCCCGTGGAGGGAAATCCCATTGACAATGGCGGGACAGGTAGATCCTGCTGGCAGGCTGTCTGCGCCGCCAAAACCACACGTTGGGGTGGTCGGTAAATCCCACCCAGCGACTTGAATCAAATCAATCTTTCAAAATGTGGAGTTTGCTTGATAAACAATGTAGCCATCTAAGATGGACACTGGGCTACAAAATGGAGAACTGCTAAGGCTGCAGGGAAAAACAGTCTTAGTAAGGACAAGCAGCTTGCAGAAGACTAATTTGCATTCTGCATGTACAGAAACCAGTTTCTGGCCAGGTGCAGAGTTTCAGCCAAAGGTGCAAATGGGAAACAGATCTGCATAGTAATGAGGTGATCCAGATCCAGACCCCGCACAATAGAAACATTTAAGTATCAATGGATACTTTTCCATAGACGCCCAGACAGAATGGCGCCACAGCAACCAACACAAAGAGCCGTAGGGACCGCCCCACCCATCGAGGAACGACCCTCAGATTGGGTGGTTTGGAAGATATCGATTGGGAGAGGCCCAATCGATACCCGGCAGGTGAAAGAACCGCCCCAAGGGGGCACGGACTTCTAGGACCTATAAGAGTAGGTCCCACGCATGGTTCGGTCTGCTTGCTTGCTCCGGCCCAAGTCTGTTGTGTGCTCCGGCCCAGACTTGTTACATCGCATCCTGACTCCAGCTTCATCACCAGCCGTTGAGCCTCAGTCTTCGAACTGTAAGTGCCAATACAACGATCGCTACGTGATCCAGACCTTGCTAGATCTTGACAACTTTACGAATCAGAAAGTTGCAGACCAAGAACGGGACGAAGGCCTTGTTCCCTGACCTTGCCTGTTCCTGTCTAGATAAGTATTTAGTTGTTTAGTATTAGAAGTAAGTTAGTCTCTTTAGCGTATGCATGTGTATTTATTATATTTGTTATAATAAACACCAATCGTTTGGACTTACTAATCGGTGTACGGATTTATTACTTTGAACCTGACCTTGATATACTTGTGACGGTGTCTCAATACGGCACCTGGCGACTCCGAGCATAATTACACATACAGAGCCATAGTAGTGTTAAGCACACGGCCTTTAAACGGAGGCGTGTTAATCACACTCCAGTAAAACGAGCAACATTTAGTGGCGACATCCTGACGGGACGTGGTTACAAGTGGCACCCCCACTCCGTCGAGGACCCAGAAATTTGATTTAGAAATCCAATTGAGAAAAAGGAAAAATCACAAGTAATCAAGGTGTTCAAACCAATAAAGATAATTCGGAAGTGTGTTTTGTGCATGTGTACTAACAGGGTTGTAAGGTAAACCTGAGAGTTTTTGTTGCGACGAACTGTCGGGAGTTTTGTGAGCGGAACATAGCGAAAGCCTTACCCGTCTTGTAAAACATTACCTCAACACCCCCTGTTCCAAATTTAAGTACGAAAGAGAAAATGGCCATGCAGGCAATGGAACGCCTCATGAACCCAGAACGGTTTGTGGTCGCAGCGACCAGCAGTAGCCGAGTAGGTCAGTGTCCCGTGTGGGAGCTGGAACTCCGCAAGTATCTGCAAGGAAAGGGATGGCCCCTTTGGAACGAATTCTGTTTGAATGAGGAGACAGGTCCCGGAAGTATAGGACATACTTGGTGGGAGAACCTCTCTCAAATTCATAAAAAGAACTTAAGTAAAGCACGCAAGCCGATGGCAATCGTGTCCTGTTTGGCACAGTTGCGAGGCACTGAGGAGGTCGTTCAGACACTCCGATCAGAGTTAGAAGAGAGAAATAGGATGAGCAAAGTTGATGTCAGGGACATAGAAAAGGAAAACATGGAACTAAGAGGGAAGCTGGCAGAGAAGGGTAGAGAGGTGGATGATGCCAAGAGGGCACATCAGTCATGTCTAGCCCATCTGAGCAGTTCCCAGACCCAGTATGAAAAAGCCTATCAAGACGTGCCACGTGCCGTCCTGATAAGAGAGGAATCGGAAAAGCAGGTAGAGGCATTGCAGAGGCAATGCTCTGACCTTAAGGCAGCGTTAAGAGCACTCCATGCTGCCACCACAGAACAAAGACAAAGTACAGTGGATCATGCCAAGTGTAGGAAGCAGATTGCGGAGCTGCAATCTCTGCTTTCAGTGCAGAATGGGTTCCAAAGTACTTTTGGAACACAGCTAGATGAGGAGAATGCCCCAGACTGGCAGGAACTGAGTGAGACAGCGCAGCGCTATGTTCAGGGAACATGTGCGCCAGCAGCGCAGCAGAAAAGGAAAGCACCCCAACCCCCCACAGATCAAATAGCTACCGCACCTATGAATCCAGTCGCCACCCAAAGGAAAGCGACAACAGAAGGCGCACCCGATATCACCTACACCACCCCCTTAACTGTAACCCAACTCAGGGACGCGTGTGAGAAAATCACTCCGTTTCTCCCCACCGCAGACCCCCACCAATTTTTCGCAAAAGTGAAACAACAGGCAACCATGTACGGCCTGGACGAGAGAGAGCAGGTTAAGCTCACGGTTCTGAGCTTAGACCTGTCTGTAGTAGCAGCCCTCCCCGACCCACAGAACGTTGGAGGAGGCACACTAGAGGAAATGCACACCTCCATTTTAGATGCAATAGGGTATAACCGAGGAGACCCAGTTGAAGGACTAAATAAATGCAGACAAAAGAAAACAGAGCATCCCACAGCATTTGCAGAAAGGCTGTGGATCCATTTCACGGCAGTTTTCGGCGATTTAAACCGAGCGCATTTGAACCGTGACAACATGGTTAAATGGACGCGCACCATAATTTCCCATGCCACAGATGCAGGACAGAGTGCTTGCAATAACTATGACCCCTCAGAAGAGGCCCATAACGAGAAATGGGTTCTGAAAAGATTATCCCGCGCTTGGGAACAATCGGTTCAGGGCAAAAGTAAAATAAAGACCCCAGACGAAGCTCAGGCTGCAGCGGACATTCAGGCAGTGAGAGCGCACCAAAATCCCGCATGGGTAAATGAAGGGAAGAACAGCCCTCCACAGAAGTCGCTCGAATGCTACAACTGTGGCCAATTAGGACATTTTGCAAAGGAATGCAATGCACCCCAAAGATCACAGAGAGGCCAGCAGACAGGCACTCTGAACAGAAATAGAGCGAAGCCTATCCATAGTATAGGAATACAGTCAGGACAGACCAATGTGGACGGAACGGACTGACGGTGTTCAGGCTCCCCCACTTGGGTCTGTGACACTCTTTGGGATCAATCCGGAAGACCGGTAGTCACAGCAAAGGTTAGAGGGAAGCCCATAGAGTTACTTTGGGACACAGGAGGGTCCCGCACCACAATTAATTCCACCACCACGGCACAGGCAGACACGTGGCCGACCACCTCCACCATCACACTTAGCGGTTTTACAGGTCACTCGCAGCAGGGACACATTACAGCCCCCGTAGCAATCCAGCTAGGGAACATCTCTACCAAACACCCCGTCGTTTTAGTAAATCTTCCCCGTACAGCAGAACACATACTGGGAATAGACTTTATGAATGCCCATAGCCTGTCGTTCGACCCAGTAAACCAGTGTGTCTGGCGAATGGCAAGGTCAGACAGAACACCCGCTACTCTCACAGTAGGAGAGTATGCTAATCGGATTAGCGCAGTAGGAGACTATTCTTTCGACCCGACTACACTAAGCACGGACAAACAAGTGAGAGCAGTTTTAAATAAACACAGGACAGCATTTGCCAGTCACCGGCACGACTGCGTCAGAATGACTGGACAAGTTCAAGTTACCGGACCTGACCCCCGACCACAGAAACAGTACAGATTTCCCCTAGAAGCAGAGGGAGAGATTAGGAAAGTAATAGATAGCTTATTGGAGCAAGGGGTACTTAGAACAGTAGCCTCGACCAATAATGCTCCTATTTGGCCAGTGAGAAAGCCCGACGGATCATGGCGTCTGACCATTGATTATCGGGCGCTCAATAAAGTAACCCCAGTAGTAGCCCCCACGGTAGCAACAAGTCCCGAGACCATGCTCAAACAGGGACTCCACTCCAAATATTTCACGGTATTGGACATTAGCAATGGCTTCTGGTCAATCCCATTGGCAAAGGCGTGCCAGTACAAATTTGCCTTCACATTCAAAGCACAGCAGTATACGTGGACATGCCTCCCACAAGGATTCCACAATTCCCCCTCCATTTTCCACTGACAGCTGGCAAATGGTTTAGAAAAATTTTCCCGCCCCGAATGTCTGGAACAGTATGTGGACGACCTATTACTGCAGACAGACACAAAGGCAGAGCACATTACGCTTCTGGCCGAGCTCCTGGAACTTTTAACCTCGATTGGATGTAAAGTTAACCCCAGAAAGGCCCAGATATTGGAAAATAAAGTGATGTATTTGGGTACAGTCATCACGCACGGCAAACGCGAGATCGAATTCAAAAGGATTGATTCGATTGTCAAATTGCCCCTTCCCCAGAATGTTTCAGCCCTCCGGTCGTTTTTAGGACTGGTTGGGTACTGTCGGAACCATATCGATGGATTCGCGACAAAGGCAGCCCCACTCTCAGACCTCCTTAAGAAAGAAGCCCCTTGGGAATGGCTTCCGCAGCATACAGAGGCTGTGGAAGATTTAAAGAAAGCCCTTAGCGCAGCACCCGCGCTACAAGTCCCAGACCACTCTCCCCCTATGTAATAGAGGTAGCGAGCACTGATCTGACCCTCTCGGCCGTGTTACTCCAGGAACGGCACGAGCAGCTAAGACCCGTGGCTTATGCCTCAAGACTTTTAGACCCAGTAGAACAAGGATTCTCAGCCTGCGAGAGGCACCTCCTAGCAGTTTTCTGGGCAGTTCAATACTTTTCCTACATTATCGGACTCAACCCCAACACCATTTTGACCGAGCACACCCCCACACAGTTACTCCTAGACGGTCGACTGAAGGACGGTTCAGTTAGCCAGATTAGGGCAGATAGGTGGACATTACTTTTACAAGGACGGGACATTACGGTTAAACGGACCCGGACACACACATTTTTAGCCGACAACCTCCAATATCCAGGACAGCCCCATGATGGGGCTGGTTTAGCTCACAAGGCTAAATCGCTGGCTTTTAAAGCAGACCAAGCAGGCCAGCAGCACGGTTCGATTCCTGTACCAGCCTCCCCGGACAGGCGCCGGAATGTGGCGACTAGGGGCTTTTCACAGTAACTTCATTGAAGCCTACTCGTGACAATAAGCGATTTTCATTTTCATGAATGCGAAATTGTAGCACCCCTACACAACACAGGACCCTTCATAGCGAAGACACCCCCCAGGAAGATAGGGAACACAAGACAAAGCCCCCAACACACAGACACGTGTGGCCCACTGAAAATATACGTGGACGGTTCATCCACAGTTTTAGATGGTGAGCGTATCACTGGATGCGGCATCTATGTTGAGGACGCGCAGGGTCGCGCTTTAGAGGAGATTGCATTAAAATTGCCAGGTCATTTAGGCGCGCAGGCAGCAGAGCTCGCGGCCATAGCTTACATAGTGGACCACCCCGATTCTTTCCCCAGCCCGGCAGACATATATTCGGACAGTCTATATGTTTGCAACAGTTTGACGGATTTTCTACCCCTGTGGAGGACACGAGGTTTTGTCTCCGCAGACGGGAAACCCCTTCCATCAGCCCCTTTACTCCGCCACATCCTAGACAAAGCGAAGGATAGGACCTTTGGAATTATCAAAGTTAGAAGCCACCATAGGTCATCCCCCCCTGGAAATGTAAAAGCCGACGCACTGGCAAAAGCAGGTTCCAGGCGAGGACACTGTTGGACACCCCCAGCTAGCGCACCAGCTAGCGCCCCTGTGAGTGCAGTTCAAGTCTCACAGACGGACATTAAAGATTTAGCCGAGGCACAGAAGCAGGATGAAGATCTCAGGGAGATTTTTAAAGGGACTTTTGTGCCACAGTATGATAAGTTCAGACACGCTCTGACCACACATGAGGGTGTGATCATCAAGGACCAGCTTTATGTGGTCCCGCAACAGGATAGAAATCAAATGATTGCCTTGTGCCATGACGGTCATGGACATCAAGGGATCAACCCGACCACGAGGCACCTCAGGGAACCCTGTTGGTGGCCTAATTTAAGGACCGATGTTACCCATTACATTGAGAATTGCCTTATTTGCGCCCAGAATAACCCGGAGAGGTATTCCAAAAAGGCACAGCTTCGGCATACTCAACCAGTTAATGGCCCCTGGACAAACCTCCAGATCGACTTTATAGGACCATTGCCCCCTTGTAGGAATGGCTATAAATTCGTGCTGGTTGTAATTGATACCTTTACCAAATGGGTAGAGGCATTCCCCTCACGAACGAATACAGCTAAGACAGCTGCAAAGGTCCTGACCCACCACATCTTCACGAGATGGGGTTTACCCAGAAGTATAGATTTGGACCAGGGATCTCACTTCACAGGACGTGTCATGAAGAACGTCCTGACCATATTCGGCATTAAACAAAATTTTCACATTGCGTATCACCCACAGTCAAGCGGGATTGTAGAGCGCATGAATCGGACCCTAAAATCGACCCTTAGAAAAATGGTTCAGGAAAACAATTCAACATGGGATTCAGTACTCCCATTCGCACTAATGTTTATCCGCAACACGGTTTCAACATCCACAGGTTTCACCCCACACACACTCATGACCGGACGCCCTATGAAAGGTACAGAATTCCTTTTAGGACTGGACATGACTAGCCCTGAAGTGACGGCCCTCACGCATGAGAAAGCTGTTAAAGACCTAGTTGAGACTGCGAGGTCTGCACAGATCGCAGCCGCAGTTCAACTGGGAACACGACGCAAATAAAGCACAGCTTGCTTTAATAAGAACGTACACCCCACAGAATTTCAGGTTGGGCAACAGGTAATGCTATCTGTGTATAACCCCTGCAGTTTTTTGGCACCAAAATTTTCAGGCTCGTATTCAATTTCGGACAAAATTAGCCCCTCAGTTTACAGGATAAAATACCCCAAATGGAAAGACTGCGTGGTTTCATATTAACCAACTGAAGGCATATGGAACACAGTCTAACCACACACACCATGTCTTACTGGACGCAGCAGAACATCTCGCCCCGCCCACTAGAGACACGTTTCCACCATCCCCCTCACAGACCAGTTCATCATCGGACTCGCCCACGACTCCGCCCACTGACCACAACAGACCACGCCCCGAAACGCCCACAAGCTGCCACAGCAGAGACAGCGATACTGACACTGACTTTGAGGACAGCCACAGCACACAACCCTACAGCCCCCACTGTAGCGACTACGACCCCGACTCCAGTGACCCCATGGAGGTCACCTATGTTAAATACCCAGACCCACCACCCGACCCCGACAATGCCCCTTCAAGTTTAGACCCCACACTTTGGCACAGGGACAATTCATACAGACTTGTCCGTAACGATGAAAGTGACCCCCGGTCACATAATTCCAAGATTGCATGCCTGATCCACACAAGGGTGTGGGATCCGGGAGAGCAGGACGACACAGTGTCTGACTCCCGATACGGCAACCCCTTTGTGACCCTGTTCACAGAGGCAGAGGAAAAGTGAGGTGTCCAGATGATGTAAAATAGGAACCGCTTGAGGGAAGCGATATCCTTTCTGATGGAACCTGCACGTATGTTTTGTTTGTAAGTTTATGTTTGTTTGCTTGTTGATATATTAAGGGTTTGATTGCAGATCTTTTCAGCTGAAAAGATTGTGACCACCTCACATGATCGGCAAAAATGTCTGGAGCCCAGCTCAACTTTTCACAAGGAGCATCTTGGCTCCACCCTTGTTTTTAGGTGTCCCTCTATTCGGTGAATAGAGGCTGCAACCCCACGGTTAACACATTCTTGCCCGTTCATTCCAGGTTACTCAGGCAGTGGCGAAACGGCACTGAGGACCCGCCCTGTCTGAGACCCACTTTGGTCAGCCAAGCTCGGGTACGGCACAGCACGCCTTACCCGGGGATCCCATCCAAATCTTACCCGTAGCGACCCATACGCAACCCATTCGACCTTTTTGTTTCAAAACTTTATTTCATTTTTCGTTAGGTAGCCCTTAGGCCGCCATCCCACATGCTATTTACATCCAGGAACATTCGGATGGTAAATTGGCAAGGCCTGCGAGACGGCTCGCAGGAGGATCGTTGTTAGGTGTATATCTGCTCCTAAATTCGTATTTGAAAAAAAAAAATGAGGGGAGTCACAGGGTGTGACTTGGCCAGTGATTTAAGGGTCAATTGGAATGAAAGGACAGATACACTAACAAGTACGGATATTAAACTGTGTATTGACAGATACTGTGCTTGATCCCATAGCTTTCGAAAGACGAAAGAGGGTTCACGGCAAGGATCGGCCATACAGAAGGAAGAGGACAAAGAGAACGAAGAGAAGACCATGATGGAAGCCTACCTATTACTATTAAATGTTGTATTTGTATATGTGGAAGCAAGTCACGTTTCCCCCACAACCCCCGCCGTTAGTGTTTCCCTCACACCAACTTCCCCGTGCTCAGCTCTGATCAGCGAAGTTCAGACCTGGTGCACAAAATTCATGACATGGTACTCAATGTCGTACGTGATTGAATCACTGTTGGTGATTGCAATTCTCTGCATCATTGTACAGACCCTCAGGTTGAGGAAATGGAAAAGGAGAGCCTCCCGTTCCTGCCCCTCAACCATTTACGGAGTTCAATCCCCTATTTTCGGTTTTCACCAATCCCCCCAACCCCTTGATGCCTAGGAAATGAATAAAGCAATATGTCAATAAAGAAGGCACTAATGTATTATATTGTTCTGAACTCGACTGCCGAGTCAGAAAGTGATATGTAATGCGGTGTGAATGGATAAGATTTTTAGACTGTAATAAAATGTTTAAAATGAGATAAGGATAGTAGTTGTGATAGGTAGAGGTTCCCGGTTATTGGTAATGCATGTCCCCTTTGACATAGCGCCAAGTAGAAATGTGAGATAAAAATTTTCTTGCCATAGTTAAAGAAAGCGTAGACGCCCAGGAACTTGCTAAGGTCAGGGAACCCAAAGAGGGCACCCAAAGGCACTCGAAGAAACGTGCATAGGTGATCCTTCACAATTTCTTGTGAGGATCACAAGGAGGGAATGTAGCCATCTAAGATGGACACTGGGCTACAAAATGGAGAACTGCTAAGGCTGCAGGGAAAAACAGTCTTAGTAAGGACAAGCAGCTTGCAGAAGACTAATTTGCATTCTGCACGTACAGAAACCAGTTTCTGGCCAGGTGCAGAGTTTCAGCCAAAGGTGCAAATGGGAAACAGATTGCATAGTAATGAGGTGATCCAGATCCAGACCCCACACAATAGAAACATTTAAGTATCAATGGATACTTTTCCATAGACGCCCAGACAGAATGGCGCCACAGCAACCAACACAAAGAGCCGTAGGGACCGCCCCACCCATCGAGGAACGACCCTCAGATTGGGTGGTTTGGAAGATATCGATTGGGAGAGGCCCAATCGATACCCGGCAGGTGAAAGAACCGCCCCAAGGGGGCACGGACTTCTAGGACCTATAAGAGTAGGTCCCACGCATGGTTCGGTCTGCTTGCTTGCTCCGGCCCAAGTCTGTTGTGTGCTCCGGCCCAGACTTGTTACATCGCATCCTGACTCCAGTTTCATCACCAGCCGTTGAGCCTCAGCTATCGAACTGTAAGTGCCAATACAACGATCGCTACGTGATCCAGACCTTGCTAGATCTTGACAACTTTACGAATCAGAAAGTTGCAGACCAAGAACGGGACGAAGGCCTTGTTCCCTGACCTTGCCTGTTCCTGTCTAGATAAGTATTTAGTTGTTTAGTATTAGAAGTAAGTTAGTCTCTTTAGCGTATGCATGTGTATTTATTATATTTGTCATAATAAACACCAATCATTTGGACTTACTAATCGGTGTACGGATTTATTACTTTGAACCTGATCTTGATATACTTGTGACGGTGTCTCAATACGGCACCTGGCGACTCCGAGCATAATTACACATACAGAGCCATAGTAGTGTTAAGCACACGGCCTTTAAATGGAGGCGTGTTAATCACACTCCAGTAAAACGAGCAACAACTGTCAAAGTAGGATCTGGAATCTCAGGATTTAACACACTAGCAAAAATTATAAAAATGTCAATTGGGAGAACACTTACCTCAGCCAGAAAATTGTGGGTTCAAATCCAACTCAAGGGATTCGAGCACAGAACCTAGGCTGTAACTCCAGTGCAATACTGAAGGAGTGCTGCACTGTTGAAGGTGCTTCTTTTGGATGAAGCATTAAACTGAGACCTCCGATCCCACGGCCAGGTTGTGAGCTGGTGTCAAAAGCTGCGCAAGCCACTCGGAATCAATGGGCCGCCAGGCCCAGGTATTCACCCTTTCCCTTTTTAAAATAAATTTAAAGGACCCAATTCATTTTTTCCAATTAAGGGTCAATTTAGTGTGGCCAATCTTTGGGTTGTGGGGGGCAACCCATGCAAACACGGGGAGAGTGTGAAAACTCCACACGGACAGTGACCCAGAGCCGGGATCAAACGTGGGACCTCGGTGCCGTGAGGCAGCAGGGCTAAACCACTGCGCCACCGTGCTGCCCTTATTCACCATTTCCTCGGGGGCTAGCGCGGCGCCGGAGACGTGTCCGCTGCTCCGGCGCTCGAAAGCCGACGTGCTAAGGCCGGCACGGGTCCGCGCATGCTTGCCGGGCCCTGGGCAATATGGCGGAGCCCTACAGGGGACTGGCGCATAGGAACATAGGCCCCCCACGGAATTAGCCCGCCCACCGATCGGCTGGACCCGATCGCGGTCCAGGCCACCGTGGAGGCCTCCCCTGGAGTCAGATCCCCCCCCCCCCCCGGGCCGATTCTCTGACCCGGCGCGGGATTGGAGAATCCCGGCCCTGTCTGCCGTCTCAGTCAGTGTAAAAGATCCCTTTACATTACTTGAAAAGGTGGTTCTTGTGTCCTGACTAATGCATAAAAACAGATGATCTGGTCATAATCATGTTTCTGTTGGAGCTTGCAGTGCACAAATTTGATGCATGTTTCCTACATTACAACAGTGACAACGCTTCATAAATATTTAAATTGGTTGTAAAGCATTTTGTGATGTTCTGGAGTTGTGAATGGCGATATACAAATGCAAGTTCTTTGTTTCGGAAGGCAAAACAGATAATGTTAAATCCATAGCAAATAATGGTTTTGGCCCAATTAGAACATATATGCCAATATGGGTCCTCTACTTCAGGAGGGATGTCAAAGCAGTGTAGAGGAAAAAGAAGAGGGTAACTAAGATCATAGGAGGGCTGAGTTACTTCATTTGAGGGTGGAGAGGCCACATTAAAGAAACGGTGGCCCGTATTACTGAAACAGAAAAGGTTAACATTTATGAGGGGCTTAATTAAGTACATGGGGGAAACTTTCCACTTGCTGATAGGTTGCATATAAAGGGGATATAAATTGAATATTTCAAGTATTTCTTCATACTAAAGAACAAAGGGAATCAAGAGAATATTTTTGATGCAGGAGATTAGCAGAGCAGGCCATTATAGATACCCTGATAGAAACAGAATCCGTAACAGCTTTTAAAAAGGAAGCAGTTAAATAGTTATAAAGAAACTGTGTGAAAGGGCACAGCACAAGGTGGTGCAGTGGTTAGCACTTCTGTCTCACTGCTCCAGGGTCCTGGGTTCAAGACCGGCCTCGGGTGACTTTGTGGAGTTTGTACTTTCTCCCCATGTCTGCGGAGTGCATAAGTCCCCCATAAGAGATGATTGTGCAAGATTAACGCGCATGGGACTGGGAGAAGTGTACTGAGGTGGAAAGAAAACTGGTTAGCAGAGAGGAAACAAAGAGTACGAATTAATGGGTCCTTTTCAAATTGTCAGGCAGTAACTAATGGGGTGCCACAGGGATCGTTGCTGGGCCCCATCGTTGCGAGAGGTTTCGAGTACAGGAGCAGGGATGTGTTGTTGCAATTGTACAGGGCCTTGGTGAGGCCACACCTAAAATATTATGTGCAGTTTTAGTCTCCTTTTCTGAGGATGGATGGTCTTGCTCTTGAGGGAGCGCAGCGAAGGTTTACCAGACTGAGTACAGGGATGGCGGGACTGTCATACGAAGAGAGATTGACTAGGTTAGGATTGTTCTTGCTGGTGTTCAGAAGAATGAGAGGGGATCTCATAGAGGCTTACACAAATTCTAACAGGACTAGACAGGGTAGATGCAGGGAAGATGTTACCAATGATGGGTGTGTCCAGAACCATGGATCACTGTCTGAGGATTCAGTGTAAACCATTTCAGACAGAGATGAGGAGACATTTCTTCACCCAAAGAGTGGCGAGCCTGTGGAACTTATTACCACAGGAAGTAATTGATGCTAAAACATTGAATATATTCAAGAGGCGGCCAGATATAGCACTTAGGGCGAATGGGATCAAAGGTTATGGGGAGAAAGCAGGATTAGGATATTGAGATGTATGATCAGCCATGATCGTCAGAAATGGTGGAACATGCTCGAAGGGCCAAAAGGCCTCCTCCTGTTCCTATCGTCTATGTATTTACGTATCTATGTATCCTCCCACAGTCCAAACACACGCAGGTTAGGTTAGTTAGCTATGCTAAATTGCCGCTTATTGTCCAAAAGGCTAGGTGGGGTTACGGGGATGGGGTGGAGGTATGGGTTTTAAGTAGGGTGCTCTCTCCAAGGGCCAGTGAAACTTCTGCAGACTCCTTCTGCACTGTAAATTCTATGATTCTATGGGGAAATGGGGCAAAATGCGTAGATATTTCAAAGATTTAATAGAATGAAAATAAATGTACGCCTCTTTCAATGCAAGAATGGATAGGTGCTTGATGGCCGGCACAAACACGATGGGCCAAAGAGCCTCTTTCTGTGCTGTAAAACTCTGTGACTCTATGACTAATTGCACAAGATGAGTAAAATTTGCTATTGTTTCAGATTTTAAAATTGATCAACTACTGTACAGAGTAATGAATGTGCAAATTTGAAGTGTAATTCTAAGTTTTAAAATTGTGCGCGTATGGATAGTGATACAAAATCTTTTACTGTACCTCATATACACAATTGAATAATTCCCAGTCATAAATCGTCATCTGGTGGGCTAAATCTTTAGAGCTCATCAATTCAAACATTGCCATCGTTCCAGTAGATGGACCCTCCTGATCTGGCAGTGGTGTCTGAAAAGACAATATGAAAACAAAAGTTAAAGAAAATATATTTTTCGGTGCAACTTGGAATTTATTCTGCAGATTTTCTGGCCAGCAGAGGACTGAGATCACGTGCAACTGGGCTAATTTAAAACTGTGCCCTTGTCTTCTACCCTATAGCTTTTAGACATTCCTGATCCAATGACGAGGTGAATCGGGAGTCCTTGTGTTGAAGCACAATTCGAGCAAAGCCTTGGCCTTCTAATGAATTGAAGAAATGCCCTTGAGGTCTGTCTTCAGTTCACTGAATTGCATGTTTTTTTTAAATGGACCACACCCCACAAAACCCAGATCTCCTGATACTGCCCCAGCCCGCACAACCACGACAATAATCACACCCCAGCATTATGGCCAATGAACTCACCCTCCAACAATGCTCACCATCAACTCCCCCTGCACATGCAAAGTATGACATAGGGTATAGTCAGAATTGAAACAGAAAATAATTTTGATCCGACAAACATTTGTCCGACATCATAATTATTCAAATCGTTATGTTGGTCATGGAAAATGTTTGATTTGGTCATGTGTCTACACCTAAAAATAAGATTCTACATGTGTCATGTCAGTACACGGATGAAAGTAATAGTTAAAAACAGTGTTCCTTTTAAAATGAACTCTGATGGATTGATAAGATGGCTGACATGATGGTTAGGTAATCTTCTATAACTTCAACAAGCTTCCAGAATGTTCTGGATTGAATTACAATGGATGGGGATCTCCACCTTGAATGGATATGCCTTGCCAGCACTCCTTTAAAAAAATAAATGTATTTGTTTTTCCCCCAATTAAGGGGTAATTTAGTGTGGCCAATCAATCTAACCTGCACATCTTTGGGTTGTGGGGGGTGAAACCCACTCAGACACAGGGAGAATATGCAAACAGACAGTGGCCCGGGGCCAAGATTGAAGCCAGGTTCTCAGCGCTGTAGGCAGCAGTGCTAATCACTGCCCCAGTGAGCCACTGTGCCACCCCTAACCAGCATTCCTCAACAGAATTTTAAACCGATTTTGTCAAAACTTACTCAAACATGGACAACAGATTTCTGGACTGCAGATGTCCGACATAACAAAGGAGAATATCAAGACTAGTTACCTAAAAAAGATCACCATTCACTTTCTGTTGAATATCAATGGGTTTTGGCCATGTGACTGAAACTAACTATTTACCACACATAGATGCCTTCTAATGTACAGTAATGCCTGTTAATCATATGATTGAAGCTGTTCTATGAAGCTGAAAATCCTTTGTTCCAAAACACAGATGAGATGTGGGATGTTTGCAGTCTAACTTCAACAGCTGCAGGGAAAGGCTACGCCATGTTGCATTTCAAGAACTTCAAGGATTTTAAAAAGACTCCTCCAACCGGTTCCGGAAAAATTTTGGTTTCACCTGTAAAGATATTGGATCACTAGTCACAACAGCCACAGGTGCCTTTCTACATGACTTGCCGAACAATCTTCCTTTTGAGGGAGTCTAGCATTAATTTGGATCTGACCCTATCTGAATTTACCCGAACTACAATTCCTGAGTGGGAAAAGCTCCCCCTTTAATTGTGAAGAAAGTTAGAGCCTTAATTTTTTTTTGCAATATCATGGTCATATACTAGGAAACACTCGTGTGTGGATATGATTGGTTTAATTGAATTGGAGACAGTAGACTACAAAGGTCAAAACATCAACAAAGGAGGTGTGAAGGCAAGTAGTTTGAAGAGGATGCTGTCAGGGAAGCAGCGTGAATGGAAATTTGCATTAAGATGAAGTGACTTGAAGCTAACCATTGTATTTCAGAAGCAACATATACAATTGGGAGATCAGATATGGATGAGGCAAATCATAAGTTTACATTATAAATATAGTATCTATAAAGTAAAGAAAAAGGTTGATCATTTCTGGAAAGAGGAACTTCTATACAATTGTAGCAACAATAGATTGGAAAACCAAAGGGAAATAAGACATGTTTAAAGTGAGACTGGAGGATGCGATGGCTGTGGCTGGGAGATCTTGAACAAGGCAGTGTGTTGAAGCAACAACTGTGAACACCAGCCTGCCACCTTCAGAGAAGAGGGACAGTGTGAAATTTTCCCTCAGAGCAGCAGGGCATCAGTAATGTTACTGGAATTTCCGATAGATTAAAAAATTCTTATGAGGACTGTTTAATCAAAAGTGGGTTTAGTTCTCAAGTTTCCTGAAGCCAAAATCTTTAAAGAAATATTGGTAGAAGTACTGTTAACTGTGCAAACGTCTTCTTGTGTTACAAGTGCTTTTTTCTCATTTTAGTAAATGTTTAACCTTAATATATAAAATTATCACAATTGGTCTGAGAGTTACTTACTTTGACTTCTCATAATACACAAATTACAAATTATTGTGGCAGCTGATTCAGGTTTTCCTTTGGGATTTGGGTAGCCTGGCACTTATCTGCCATGCCATAACACACTGGACTCAAAGTAAACTAACTATTCTGCTTGGCTTTACACTCATAGAAGTGGACTACTTTCTTTAATTGTAACTGTCTTGTGTGTGAGATGTGAGCTTGTGTGTGAGATGCGAGATTGATGAAGCATTAGACTTTCTGGGAAAATATGAGAATAAATAATCCTTCTTGTTAAAGCCATGAAAGTATGCTGCTGGTAACTTTTGAATTGACTGTGCAATAAAGGTTTTGGGAATACACGTTAGCCTTTTGTAAAAATAAATTACATGGACCATAGGACGAAACGCAAAGGGGAATGGGGGTTTCAGTTTATCTCTCTACCCTGTCCATAGTACATTCAAGAATCTGGAGGGAGATAGCACACTTGTTAATGGTTGTAGTTTGGTCTCATTTCAGCACCTTTCTTCTCTTCCAAATAGTTTTGACAAAGCTTCACAGGATCCTGTGAAATGAAATATGCGTCATTTGCTTTCTGACATTTTGGCTCATTGTAGCCAACATCAATCTCACGTGGGGCCCCCAGCAGTTTGTGCCGTTGATAAGGTTTGAATAGAGTATTTCAGAAATTTGGGGATACAATGTACATGGTTTTCTAATAGGTTGGAAAACAGTGGGCATGTACACCTGGGTTTCGGATATGTATTGTGCAAAGCTTCCCATTTGCAGGACAGGTTTAGTAGAAAATCTCACAATAGTGACTCAATTTTTCAGGGCTGAACATGCTGAACAACATTATTTACATTTAAAATGATTCACAGACATAGATAAAATAATTTTGCAACAACTTGTATTCATTTTTTTTTTATAAATTTAGATTACCCAATAATTTTTTCCAATTAAGGGGCAATTTAGTGAGGCCAATCCACCTACTCTGCACATTTTTGGGTTGTGGGGGCGAAACCCACGCAGACACGGGGAGAATGTGCAAACTCCACACGGACAGTGACCCAGAGCCGGGATCGAACCTGGGACCTCAGCGCCGTGAGGCAGCTGTGCTAACCACTAGGCCACCGTGCTGCCCTACAACTTGTATTCATAACGTGATTATTGAGAAAATGTCCCAAGGCATAGCAGATAAAAATCAGTGCCACAGTAAAGGGAGAGATATTAGGAGGGAGTCCAAGAAGTTAAGGTGTGTCCTAAAGCAAAAAATGAGGTTGAGCAGTTTAGATAGGGAATTCCACAGCACGCACACCCCTAGGTGGTGGCACAGTGGTATTGTCGCTGGACTAATAATCCAGAGACCCAGGATAATGATCTGGGGACGCGGGTTCAAATCCCACCACGGGATTAAAAGACTAAAGATGACCGTGAAACCATTGTCGGTTGCTGTAAAAACCTATCTGATTTACTATGAAAAATGAAAATGAAAATCGCTTATTGTCACGAGTAGGCTTCAAATGAAGTTACTGTGAAAAGCCCCTAGTCGCCACATTCCGGCGCCTGTTCGGGGAGGCTGTTACGGGAATCGAACCGTGCTGCTGGCTTGCTTTGGTCTGCTTTCAAAGCCAGCGATTTAGCCCAGTGAGCTAAACAGTCCCTATGACTAATGTCCTTTCGGGAAGGAAATCTGACATCCTTACCTGGTCTGGCCCACACGAGACTCCAGACCCACAGAAACGTGGTCGACTCTTAAATGCCCTCTGAAATGGCCTAGCAAACCACTCGGTTGTATTCAACCGCTACGGAAAAACAAAAAAGGAATGACGGACCACCCGGCATCGAACCAGGCACCGAAAATGACAATGGCAGACCCAGCCCTGTCGACCCTGCAAAGTCCTCCTTACTAACATCTGGGGGCTTGCGCCAAAGTTGGGAGAACTGTCTCACAGTCTAGTTAAGCAACACATGACATAGTCATATTTACAGAATCATAGGTTACAAACAATGTCCCAGACACTATTATCGCCATTCCTGGGTATGTCCCGTCTTACCGGCAGGACAGGCCCAGCAGAGGTGGCAGCACAGTGATATACAGTCGGGAGGGAGTTTCCCTGGGAGTCCTCAACATCGACTTCGAACCCCATGAAGTCTCATGGCTTCAGGTTAAACATGAGCAAGGAAACCTCCTGCTGATTACCACGAACCGGCCACCATCAGTTGGTGAATCAGTACTCCGCCATGTTGAACACCACTTGCAGGAATCGCTGAGGTTGGCAAGGGCAGAGAATATGCTCTGGGTGAGGGACTGCAACAGGTGGTGGGGGAACCACCAAGAGGGAAAAACATACTTGACCTCATCCTCACCAATCTGCTGCTGCAGATGCATCTGTCCATGACAGTATCGATAGAAGTGACCACCGCACAGTCCTTGTAGAGACAAAGTCCCATCTTCACATTGAGGATAACCTCCATCGTGTTGTGCAGCACTACCACCGTGCTAAATGAGATAGACTTCGAACAGATCTAGGAAATCAAGACTGGGCATCCATGAGGTGCAGTGGGCCATTAGCTGCAGCAGAATTGTATTCAACCCAATCTGCAATCTCATGGGCTGCAATATCCTCTACTCAGTAGCAGTGGTTAACACTGTTGCTTCACAGCTCCAGGGTCCCAGGTTAAGTCACTGCCTGCGCGGAGTCTGAACGTTCTCGGTGTCTGCGTGGGTTTCCTCCGGGTGCTCCGGTTTCCTCTCACAAGTCCCGAAAGACATGAATTGGACATTCTGAATTCTCCCTCAGTGTACCCGAACAGGCGGCAGTGTGGCAACGAGGGGATTTTCACACTAACTTCATTGCAGTGTTAATGTAAGCCCACTTGTGACATTAATAAAGATTATTATTAATCTTTATGTTCTGGAGCACAAGTGCAGGAGATCAACTCTGGTTCAATGAAGTGCAGGAGAACATGCCAGGTGCAACATGAGGCATACTGAAAAATGAGGTGTCAGTCTGATGAAGCTGCAACACATGACTACTTGTGCCAAACAGCATAATCAACAAGTAATAGACAGAGCTAAGCGATTCCACAATGAACGCGTCAAATCTAAGCTCTGTAGTCCTGCCACATTCAACCGTGAATGGTGGTGGACAATTAAACAACTCACTGGAGAAGGAGGCTCCACAAATAACCCATCCTCAATGGTGGAGGAGACCAGCACATAAGTGCAAAAGACAAGGCTGAGGCATTCGCAACAATCTTCAGCCAGAAGTGCTGAGTGGATGATCTATCTCTGTCTCCTCCAGAGATCCCCAGCATCACAGATGTCAGTCTTCAGCCAATACGACTCACTCCACGTGATGTCAAGAAACCGCTGAAGGGACTGGATACAGCAAAGGCTATGGGTCCTGACAATATTCCGGCAATAGCACTGAAGGCTTGTACTCCAGAACATGCCGCACCCCTAGCAGGAGGATCCGTCACCTGGTGGGGTGACGGATCTCCCTGCCCTTCACCAGGTTGGCAGTGGACTGAGTCCGCAGCCGCCACTCTGACCCTCTGCCGAGTGGAAAAATGAGTGAACCACGTAGGCAGGAACTCGGCCAGTTGTCGGTGAAGAATCGCTGTGGGGGCCTCTTTCAGTGGCCCCCGACCGGCACCGCGTCGACTGCGCTCGCGCGATTGGCGCAGATTCTCCAGTCTCCGGAGAATCGAGGGAGCGGCGTCAGACCTGATCACGGGGGTCTGACGCCCATTCTCCGCCCCTGCGCTGAGCGCGATTGTGGTGCGGAGGCTCAGAGAATCCTGTCCCTGATGTATCCTGCGACAGCCACTGGGGAGAAAGATGGGCAGAAGAGTACAAAGTTTGAGGAAAGTGCGGAAGACAGGATTCCTCCTTCCTGATGTTCAACTGGAGGAAATTGCAACACTTGGCTAATTTTAACCATTCCTGCCAAGTATAAGAGGAGCAACTTTGGTGCCACACATTTTACTTTCTCTCAATTTTCCTTTCTAATGACTTCAGATAGCTAATGGCTAGCTGACCAAATACTACCCCTAGCCAACAAATGCTGCATGTCAGTGTACATGTGGAGACTGACCATGTATCTGTGGATGGCATCATGTTGATGGAGAGGAAGGGCGGTCAAGGATCGATTTTTGGGTGACTCCTAAAGTAATGGCATTGGTGAAGAGAAGTCATTGCTGGAGATGTTCTGGCTATAATTAGCTAAGTGTGGAACCAAGTGAGAGAAATCCTACTGAGCTCATGTGAGCAGAAGAAAGACATTGGACAAAGTTGGTGTGGCCCACTGTGTCAAAGTTGCAGCGAGGTTGAGAGGAATAATATTCCACAATCACAGATAATCTGTGGGCTTCTCCATCGGCAGGATCCTCCGCTTCCCTGGCAGTGCACCCACGCCTGCGGATTTCTCGACAGCGTGGGGTGGACATAATGGGAAATTGATGCTCGATCAATGACTCCAGAAGCGAGATTGGACGACAATTGAAGGCTTTATTGGACTAGATGTTTCCCCCAGCAGCGCAGGTACAGAATGCAGCAGTTGGGGAGACAGTCTCTTATACTCCGCCTTACTGGGTGGAACCAGAAGGCAGGCTTCACCAATGTCTCAGGTACCTCCCACACCAATGGTCTTACAGAATCGACCTGGGTACCGTAATACCCCTAATACTGACTACCACATTCACCCCCTGTTAAAAAAAAAAGAGTCCGGCGGGGGTGGTGGTCTCGCGTTATACAGTGGTAGAAGTTGAGGTTATGGTGGTACCCGGTATACATTAGTACAGTGTTTTGCCTCTTTACACGTCGCCGCTATTTCCAGTATTTATTTACATTCATGTGTCAAAATGAAGCAATTAGTCGATCGGGGGCCCTAGTCGTCCTCTGCGATCATCGCAGTTTCGACGGTGATGCAGGCGCCGGCTCGGGCGTCCGTGGCTCCGGGAGCACGGCTTCGGCTTCTTCGGTAGCTTCATCACTCCTAGATGGGACCAGTGGGAGAACCGATCCACCTGGGAAGGGGGCGGCTGTGGGGTGCGCAGGTGGGAGGGAGGGTGGGGTTGGCGGGGGGGGGGAAGAGGATCCAGTGGGCGCCAGGTCCTGAAGGGAGACCATATCCTGTCGGCCGTCGGGGTACGCCACGTAGGCGTATTGAGGGTTAGCGTCGAGGAGGTGGACCCTCTCGACCAATAGGTCCGACTTGTGCGCCTGCATGTGTTTGCGGAGCAGGATGGGTCCAGGGGATGCCAGCCAGGTTGAGAGAAAGGTCCCAGGGGAGGACTTCCTTGGGAAGACAAGGAGACGTTCATGAGGTGTTTCGTTTGTTGTGGTACACAGCAGTAAATCGGATGGAGTGGAGAGCATCAGGAAGGACTTCCTGCCAGCGGGAGACTGGGAGGTTCCTGGACCGTAGGGCCAGTAGGACGGTCTTCCAGACTGTTCCGTTCTCCCTCTGTACCTGTCCATTTCCCCAGAGGTTATAACTGGTCGTCCTGCTCGAGGCAATGCCCTTGCTGAGCAGGAATTGACGCAGTTCGTCGCTCATAAAGGAGGACCCCCTATCGCTGTGTATGTAGGCTAGGAAACCGAACAGTGTAAAGATACTGTGGAGGGCTTTTATGACGGTGGCTGCGGTCACGTCGGGGCAGGAGATGGCGAATGGGAACTGGGAGTACTCGTCAATCACGTTCAGGAAATACGTGTTGCGGTCAGTAGATGAGAGGGGCCCTTTGAAGTCCATACTGAGGCGTTCAAAGGGACGGGAAGCCTTTATCAGGTGCGCTTTCTCTGGCCTGGAGAAGTGTGGCTTGCACTCCGCGCAGATTTGGCAGTTCCTGGTGGCAGTCCTGACCTCCTCGATGGAGTAGGGCAGGTTGCGGGGTCTTGATGAAATGGAAGAATCAAGTGACCCCCAGGTGGCAGAAGTCCTCGCGGAGGGTGCGGAGTCGATCCACTTGTGCGTTGGCACATGTGCCGCGGGCTAGGGCATCAGGAGGCTTGTTTAGCTTCCCGGGACGATACAAGATCTCATTGTTGTAGGTGGAGAGCTCGATCCTCCACCGCAAGATCTTATCATTCTTTATCTTGCCCCGCTGTGCATTATCGAACATGAAAGCAACTGACCGTTGGTCAGTGAGGAGAGTGAATCTCCTGCCGACCAGGTAATGCCTCCAGTGCCGCACAGCTTCTACTATGGCCTGGGCCTCCTTTTCAACGGAGGAATGGCGGATTTCTGAAGCGTGTTGGGTGCGTGAGAAGAAGGGCACAGGTCTGCCCGCTTGGTTGAGGGTGGCTGCCAGAGCCAAGTCAGACGCGTCGCTCTCGACTTGGAATGGAAGGGATTCGTCGATTGCGTGCATCGTGGCCTTTGCGATGTCCGCTTTGATGTGGCTGAAGGCCTCTGCTGACAGGGGAAAAACTGTGGATTGAATTAGTGGGCGGGTTTTGTCCGCATATTTGGGGACCCACTGGGCATAATATGAAAAAAATCCCAGGCAGCGTTTCAGGGCCTTGGAACAGTGTGGGACAGGGAAACTCCATGAGGGGGCACATGCGTTTGGGATCTGGGCCTATAACTCCATCATGCACTACATAGCCGAGGATGGCTAGGCGGTCGGTGCTGAACACACATTTGTCCTTGTTGTAGGTTAGATTAAGGATTTTTGCTGTATGGAGGAAGTTTCGGAGGTTGGTCCTGCTGGTCGTGGCCACAGATGGTGACGTTATCGAGGTACGGAAATGTGGCCCGCAAACCGTACCGGCCAACCATTCGGTCCGTCTCCCGTTGGAAGACCGAGATTCCATTTGTGACACCGAAGGGAACCGTCAGGAAGTGGTAGAGCCGCCCATCTGCTTCGAATGGAGTGCATTTGCTGTCACTAGGGCGGATGGGGAGCTGGTGGTAGGCGGACTTGTGATCCACCGTGGAAAAGACCTTGTATTGTGCAATCTAATTGACCTAATCAGATATGCGGGGGAAGAGGGTACGCGTCGAGCTGCGTATAACTGTTGATGGTCGGACTATAATCCATGACCATCCTATGCTTCTCCTCGCTCTTTACAACCACTACCTGAGCTCTCCAGGGGCTGTTGCTAGCCTCAATAATACCTTCCTTCAGTAACCGCTGGAATTCCGACCTAATGAAGGTCCGGTCCTGGGCAATGTACCGTCTGCTTCTGGTGGCGACGGGTTTGCAATCCGGGATGAGGTTCTCAAAAAGGAAAGGTGGATCGACCTCGAGGATCGCGAGGCTGCAGGCAGTGAGGGGGGTATAGGGCCGCCAAATTTAAAAGTTAAACTCTGGAGGCTACATTCGAAGTCTAACCCTAGGAGTAGGAGCATGGCAGCGCAGAGGTGAGGGAGGACTTGCGCCGGAAGTTTTAAAATTCCTTTCCCTGGACCGTGAGGTTCACTATGCAGAACCCTTTGATCTCTACAGAGTGAGACATGGAGGCCAGGGAGATTCTTTGGTTAACTGGGTGGGTGGTAAGAGAACAGCGCCTTACCGTGTTGGGGTGTATGAAGCTCTCTGTGCTCCCAGAGTCGATCAGGCAGGATCGTTCGCGCCCATTGATGAGCACGGTCGTCGTCGCAGTCGAGAGCGTTCGGTGCCGAGACTGGCTCAAGGTCACAGAGGCGAGTCGTGGTAAAAGTTGGAGATTTTCCTTGGGAGGTGTGTGGTCATCCAAATCGGGGTCCTGAGACTCCAGACAAGATGGCGGCGCCCACTGGTCGCACATGGCTGGGGGTGTGCAAGAAGACAGAGCTCATCCGTCGCACGTGGTCTCTGGGGAACAAGATGGCGGCACCCGGGGCCCGCACAGGGCTCGGGAAAAGGAAGATAGCGGCGCCCGTTGGCCGCATGTGACTCATGGAGGGAGTTGTGATGTGCGGTCCCGGTTCGCCCCTGGAGACCGTGGCGGCTGCCCGGGCCTGGCATACCGCCACGAAATGGCCTTTTTTGCCGCACCCTTTGCAGGTGGAGGAGCGTGCCGGGCAGCACTACTGGGGGTGCTTGGCTTGCCCGCAAAAATAACAGCGGGGCCCCCAGGGTTGCCCGGTAGCCGCACGGCACAAGCTTGTGGGGGGATGGGGGATGCATCGGGGTCGGCTGCAGGGGGGGTTCCACGCTGTCCAAGGGGCTGCCGCGCGGTCGGGGATGACCGTGCGGGCATTTCAGGAGGCCACATCCAGGGAGCTAGCAAGGGCCCGTGCCTCCTTGAGGCCTAGTACCTCTTTCTCCAGCAACCACTGGCGGATTTGGGAGGACAGCATACCTGCAACGAATGCGTCCTGGATTAAAAGTTCTGGGTGGTCGCTGGCTGGAACTTGTGGGCAGTCACAGTTCCTACCTAATACCAGGAGCGCACGGTAGAATTCATCCAGCGATTCCCCGGGGATTTGTCGCCTCGCCGCTAGCAGATGTCGGGCGGAGACCTGGTTTACTGGGCGAATATAGTGTCCTTTCAACAGGGCCATCGCGGCCACGGAATCGTCTGCATCCTCGATGAGGGTGTCGATCTCTGGGTTCACCCTCGAGTGAAGAACTTGCATCTTCTGGTCCTCCGTGGGTGTAGCTGTGGCCGTCCTGAGGTACCCGTTGAAGCATGCCAGCCAGTGTTTGAAGATTGCTGCTGAGTTTGCTGCGTGGGGGCTGAGTTGCAGACAGTCCGGCTTGATTCGGAGCTCCATTCTTTAAAATCTAGTTCAATAAATTGATGCTCGATCAATGACTCCAGAAGCGAGATTGGATGACAATTGAAGGCTTTATTGGACTAGATGTTGCCCCCAGCAGCGCAGGTACAGAATGCAGCAGCTTGGGAGACACAGGCTCTTATACTCCGCCTTACTGGGCGGAACCAACAGGCAGGCTTCACCAATGATATTGCTGTCTCAGGTACCTCCCACACCAATGGTCTTACAGCATCAACCTGGGTACCGTAATACCCCTAATACAGACTACCACAGAAACCTCGTTGGCCGGCTGCGGAAACGGAGAATCCTGCCAATGTCTTTGAAGCTACAGTAGCCATGGAAATTTACAATACCTAATGAAGGCATACTCTTGAAATGATGCTGTCTCTTGCTGCAACATGTAAACTCTCTGCTTAGAAACTGTATGCAGCGCAGAGATTTGTCAATTAATGCAGAACCACTGAACAGAAGATTTCAGTATTAAAGACATATGTATAATTGTTTTGATATGAAAATAAATTCATTGTAGCTTATAAATCATTATATATAGATCATAGTACACTGATAGATGGCTTCCGTGATCTGTAATCATACTTGCCCTTTTCCTAAATATATCAAATCACATTTACACGTCCATTCCACATATCTGTGGTGGTTTATCAACTGAAATCAATACCATCCAAATTGATCCTTTCCAGCCCAGCATTCACCCCCTGGATAATGGCACGAACATCAGCAGCTGGCTTGCCATATTTAAATAAATAATCAAAGGTCATAGAATTTACAGTGCACAAGGAGGCCATTTGGCCCATTGAGTCTGCACTTGCCCTTGGAAAGAGCACCCTACTAAGTCCACACCTCCACTGTATCCACATAACCAAGTAACCCCACCCAACCTTTTTGGCGATTAAGGGGCAATTTAGCATGGCCTGTCCACCTAACCTGCACATCTTTCGACTGTGGAAGGAAACCGGATCACTCGGAGGAAACCCACGCAAACACGGGGAGAAAGTGCAAACTCCACACAGTCACCCGAGGCCGGAATTGAACCCGGGTCCCTGGAGCTGTGAGGCAGCAGTGCTAACCACTGTGCCACCGGGCCGCCCCCAATTGGGGTTGTTTACAAGCCAATTTAATCGCATATGTCCACACCATAAAATGGTTGGCTTAGCCGATTTCCCTTTTGAACGTAGACTCTACATTGCAGGCAAAGATCTTGGCCACACATATAGAGGATTGTGCCCCGGAGGTAATTGGGGAGGATCTGACGGCTCCTGAATGTTATAATGATGCCAGCGGAGGGGCGCGAGGTTGAGGTGGTAGTAGCTATGGATGCAGAAAAGGCCTTTGACCGGGTGGAATGGAAGTACCTATGAGATATTTTAGGCAGGTTCGAGTTTGGGCAGGGATTTGCGGATTGGGTCCGGTTGCTTTACCAGGCTCCGGTGGCGAATGTAAGAATCAACTGGGTCCGGTCAGAATATTTTAGTTTCTGTAGGAGGACAAGACAGGGGCCCAAGCCATAAAGCCCCTGGCAATGGCCCTTATGTCATCAAATGTTAGGCGGGGGATTGTGAGAAAGGGGGGAGGGGGGGGGGGGGGAGGAGCGGTGGAGCACAGGGTCTCGCTCTATGTGGATGATTTACTGCTTTATATCAGATTCTTTGGGGGGAGGGGGGGATGGCTGGAATTATGGAGACGCTCGAAGAAATAGGGCAGTTTTCAGGCTACAAGTGAAGCATGGGAAAGAGCGAGGTGTTTGCGATTCAGGCGCGGGGGCAGGAAAGGAGACTGAGGGAGTTACCTTTTAAGGTGATGGGGAGGAGCTTTAGGTATCTGGGGATCCAGATAGCTCAGGATTGGGGACAGCTTCACAAGTTAAATCTGTGCAAAGCGGTCGAGCAGATGAAAAGGGATTTCCGCAGGTGGAACATGCTCCCGCTGACACTAGCGGGGAGTGTGCAGAGAGTGAAGATGACAGTCCTCCAGAGATTGCTGGGTTTTTTTCCAAAAGTCTCCTGATTATTGTCTCGAAGGCCTTTTTTAGGAAAATGAATGCGGCGATCTCGGGTTGTGTGGGGGCTGGGAAAACCCAGAGTGTGAGGAAGGCACTCCTGGAATGGGGTCGCGGGAAGGGGGCATGGCCCTCCCGTGTTTTATTAATTATTACTGGGTGGCTAACATATTGATGGTCAGGAAGTGGGTAGTGGGGGAGGGGTCGGTTTGGGAGTGATTTAGAGGCGACATCCTGTAAGGGTACGAGTTTGGAGGCTTTATTGACGACGCCCCTGCCGTTATCGCTGACTCAATACTCCACAAGCCCAGTGGTAGTGGCAGCCCTGAGGGTGTGGGGGCAATGGAGGCAGCACATGGGATTGGAGAGGGCGACAGTGTGGTTGGAAATCGAATTATGGGAAAAGGTTTTGAAGAGAGTTAATTCATGTGGTGAATGTGATTCACACCGGATTATAATCTGTATATACATGTGTCTATATTGTAAGTACAGTTGCACTACCTGACCTCCAGGGGGTGTAGCTCTGGGAATGCTTCAGAGTTGTACGGGGCTCCTCCCTTGGCTCCGCCCAGGACTCCTCCCCCGGGAGCTGCTGTATAAAGATCAGTGCCACAGGGTCAGCCGGCCAGTTCACCGAAAGTTCAACGGCTAACAGGCTGGCTCTGTTGTAAGTATATTAAAACCGCTATTCTAATCCTACAAGCACGTGTCCGTAGAATTGTTGGTTCCAACAATTTAATATACTTAGGAAACAGTCGAAGAAATCATGGAAACAGCCCTCAAGCCCGGACGCCTAGAACTCGACCCACAGGATGCAGAGGCTAAGGAAATTTTTTCCCACTGGCTGAGATGTTTTAAAGCCTACCTGGCAGAAGCCAGCACCGCTGGAACAATGGAGGAACAAAAACTCAGCCTACTGCATGCGAGGGTAAGCCACCGAATCTCCACACAGCTAAATCCGGCCGGTTCTTACACCGCAGCGCTGGCAATATTGGACAAAATGTACGTTAGGCCCATTAACGAGGTTTATGCACGCCACGTGTTTACGACTCACCGTCAGCGGCCTACAGAAACGCTTGCTGAGTTTGTAAGGGAATTGAACTAATTATCAAGCCGTTACCGCGGCCGAACATAGGGAGCTTGCTGTGCGGGACGTTTCCGTAGCGGGCCTTAGGTCAAACTATGTGCGCCAAAGACTGCTAGAAAAGGGGGCCCAGGACTTAGACACTACTATGGAGGCTGCTACCACTATGGAAGTTTCCTTCCGCAGCCTCACGTCATTTCCCGCGGATCCCGCGACCTCATCGTGGACCCCCGACCAACAGTCCCCCCAGGCCTGTGCCGCATGGCCCCCCAGCTACCGCGCTGCCAAAGCCAGTTACTCTGCTGCCCCAGCCAGCTACTCTGCTGGCCCAGCCAGCTACTCGGCTGCTCCAGCCTGCCATTTCTGTGGCCAAAGCCAGCACCCGTGGCAGCGCTGCCCAGCCCGATCCGCGACCTGCAGCAGCTGCAGGAAGAAAGGCCACTATGCCAGAGTGTGCCTCGCGAAAAGGGCCCCAGTTTTTAACTCGCTTGCAGAGAGAACAAATCGCTCCCAACACCAGCGGGCCCGCGGGGCCCGAAACGCTGCGGCCTACGCCCCAACTCCGCCCCCTCCCGCCACGTGCGATCCATGGGGGCCGCCATCTTGGCAAACCCTCACCATGCGGCCGGCCACGTGCGACTCATGGGGGCCGCCATCTTCCTCGCCGCTCACCACGTGCGATCCACGGGCCCCATCTGCATCGGCATGCTCAGAAAGCTCATCTGAAGAAAACGTCTTCCCCGGGCACTCACCACACGGCCCGCAACTCAACACGGTCACCCTAGATCAATCCTGCCCCAAGCACCTACGAAGTTCGATGGCGGAGGTCCAGGTCAACGGGTACAGCACGCCATGCCTCTTTGACTCCGGGAGCACCGAGAGCTTTATACATCCAGAGCTGGTAAGACACTGTTCGCTTTCTATTTTTCTGGTGAGCCAAACTATCGCGATCGCTTCGGGCTCCCACTCAGTCCAAATCCAAGGACGCACCGTCGCTACGCTCACAATTCGAGGCACTAGTTATTCTAAATTTAAACTTTATGTCCTGCCCGACCTCTGCGCGCCACTCTTATTAGGCCTGGATTTCCAGTGCAACCTCAAGAGCCTCACCCTCAGCTTCGGCGGGCCCCTGCCACCACTCACTATCTGCAGCCTAGCCACGCTGCGCATCTCCCCCACTCCTTTCTTCGCCAATCTCACTCCAGATTGCAAGCCAGTAGCTACTCGCAGCAGGCGATACAGCTTACAGGATAGGGTCTTTATCCGATCAGAGGTCCGACGGCTGCTCAGTGAGGGGATCATAGAGGCCAGTAATAGTCCCTGGAGAGCTCAGGTGGTGGTCGTCAAGACCGGGGAAAAATTTCGCATGGTCGTCGACTATAGCCAGACCATAAGTCGCTTTACGCTCCAAGACGCGTATCCCCTCCCCAGAATTGCAGACATGGTTAATCAGATCGCCCAATATCGGCTATTTTCCACGGTGGATCTGAAGTCTGCATACCACCAGCTCCCAATCCGCCCGGAGGACCGCCACTACCCGGCGTTCGAGGCCGATGGCCGTGCCTTCCACTTCCTCCAGGTTCCCTTTGGCGTCACTAACGGGGTTTCGGTGTTCCAACGAGCAATGGACCGAATGGTAGACCAGTACGGACTGCGGACCACGTTTCCGTATCTGGACAATGTTGCCATAGAACGATACAGTGCAGTACAGGCCCTTCGGCCCTCGATTTTGCACCGACATGGAAAAAATCTAAAGGCCATCTAACCTACACTATGCCCTTATCATCCATATGCTTATCCAATAAATTTTTAAATGCCCTCAATGTTGGCGAGTTCACTACTGTTGCAGGTAGGGCATTCCACGGCCTCACCACTCTTTGTGTAAAAAAATCTACCTCTGACGTCTGTCCTATATCTATTACCCCTCAATTTAAGGCTATGTCCCCATGTGCTAGCCACCTCCATCCGCGGGAGAAGGCTCTCGCTGTCCACCCTATCTAACCCTCTGATCATTTTGTATGCCTCTATTAAGTCACCTCTTAACCTTCTTCTCTCTAACGAAAACAACCTCAAGTCCATCAGCCTTTCCTCATAAGATTTTCCCTCCATACCAGACAACATCCTGGTAAATCTCCTCTGCACCCGTTCCAAAGCTTCCACGTCCTTCCTATAATGAGGCGACCAGAACTGTACGTAATACTCCAAATGCGGCCGTACTAGAGTTTTGTACAACTGCAACATGACCTCATGGCTCCGGAACTCAATCCCTCTACCAATAAAGGCCATCACACCATAGGCCTTCTTCACAACCCTATCAACCTGGGTGGCAACTTTCAGGGATCTATGAACATGGACACCGAGATCCCTCTGCTCATCCACACTACCAAGAATTTTACCATTAGCCAAATATTCCGCATTCCTGTTATTCTTTCCAAAGTGAATCACCTCACACTTCTCCACATTAAACTCCATTTGCCACCTCTCAGCCCAGCTCTGCAGCTTATCTATGTCCCTCTGTAACCTGCAACATCCTTCCGCACTGTCTACAACTCCACCGACTTTAGTGTCGTCTGCAAATTTACTCACCCATCCTTCTGCGCCCTCCTCTAGGTCATTTATAAAAATGACAAACAGCAACGGCCCCAGAACAGATCCTTGTGGTACGCCACTCGTAACTGAACTCCATTCTGAACATTTCCCATCAACTACCACTCTGTCTTCTTTCAACTAGCTAATTTCTGATCCACATCTCTAAATCACCCTCAATCCCCAGCCTCCGTATTTTCTGCAATAGCCGACCGTGGGGAACCTTATCAAACACTTTACTGAAATCCATATACACCACATCAACTGCTCTACCCTCGTCTACCTGTTCAGTCACCTTCTCAAAGAACTCGATAAGGTTTGTGAGGCATGACCTACCCTTCACAAAACCATGCTGACTGTCCCTAATCATATTATTCCTATCTAGATGATTATAAATCGTATCTTTTATAATCCTCTCCAAGACTTTACCCACCACAGACGTTAGGCTCACCGGCCTATAGTTACCGGGGTTATCTCTACTCCCCTTCTTGAACAAAGGGACCACATTTGCTATCCTCCAGTCCTCTGGCACTATTCCTGTAGCCAATGATGACCTAAAAATCTAAGCCAAAGGCTCAGCAATCTCTTCCCTGGCTTCCCAGAGAACTCTGGGATAAATCCCATCCGGCCCCGGGGACTTATCTATTTTCACCTTGTCCAGAATTGCCAACACTTCTTCCCTACGCACCTCAATGCCATCTATTCTAATAGCCTGGGTCTCAGCATTCTCCTCCACAATATTATCTTTTTCTTGAGTGAATACTGACGAAAAGTATTCATTTAGTATCTCGCTTATCTCCTCAGCCTCCACACACAACTTCCCACCACTGTCCTTGACTGGCCCTACTCTTACCCTAGTCATTCTTTTATTCCTGATATACCTATAGAAAGTTTTTGGGTTTTCCTTGATCCTACCTGCCAAAGACTTCTCATGTCCCCTCCTTGCTCGTCTCAGCTCTCTCTTTAGATCCTTCCTCGCTTCCTTGTAACTATCAAGCGCCCCAACTGAAACTTCACGCCTCATCTTCACATAGGCCTCCTTCTTCCTCTTAACAAGAGATTCCACTTCTTTGGTAAACCACGGTTCCCTCGCTCGACCCCTTCCTCCCTGCCTGACTGGTACGTACTTATCAAGAACATGCAATAGCTGTTCCTTGAACAAGCTCCACATATCCAGTGTGCCCAACCCTTGCAGCCTACTTCTCCAACCAACACATCCTAAGTCATGTCTAATGGCATCATAATTGCCCTTCCCCCAGCTATAACTCTTGCCCTGCGGGGTATACTTATCCCTTTCCATCACTAACGTAAAGGTCACCGAATTGTGGTCACTGTTTCCAAAGTGTTCACCTACCTCCAGATCTAACACCTGGCCTGGTTCATTACCCAAAACCAAATCCAATGTGGCCTCGCCTCTTGTTGGCCTGTCAACATATTGTGTCAGGAAACCCTCCTGCACACTTTGTACAAAGAATGACCCATCTAATGTACTCGAACTATATCTTTTCCAGTCAATATTTGGAAAGTTAAAGTCTCCCATAACAACTACCCTGTTACTTTCGCTCTTTTCCAGAATCATCTTCGCCATCCTTTCCTCTACATCCCTAGAGCTATTAGGTGGCCTATAGAAAACTCCCAACAGGGTGACCTCTCCTTTCCTGTTTCTAACCTCAGCCCATACTACCTCAGAAGAAGAGTCCCCATCTAGCATCCTTTCCGCCACCGTAATACTGTCCTTGACTAGCAGCGCCACACCTCCCCCTCTTTTGCCCCCTTCTCTGAGCTTACTAAAACACCTAAACCCCGGAACCTGCAACAACCATTCCTGTCCCTGCTCTATCCATGTCTCTGAAATGGCCACAACATTGAAGTCCCAGGTACCAACCCATGCTGCCAGTTCCCCTACCTTATTTCGTATACTCCTGGCATTGAAGTAGACACACTTCAAACCACCTACCTGAACACTGGCACCCTCCTGCAAAGTCAAATCTGTGCTCCTGACCTCTATACTCTCAATCTCCCGTACCCCAAAACTACAATCCAGGTTCCCATCAAAACTACAATCCAGGTTCCCATGCCCCTGCTGAATTAGTTTAAACCCCCCCAAAGTGCACTAACAAATCTCCCCCCAAGGATATTGGTGCCCCTCAGGTTCAGATGTAGACCATCCTGTCTATAGAGGTCCCACCTTCCCCAGAAAGAGCCATCTGCGGCTATGACCAGCAGGACCACGACGCCAACCTCCACCGTTTTCTCCAAACGGCACAGAAATTAAATCTCACTTATAACAAAGAGAAATGCGTTTTCCGCACAAACAGACTGGCCATCCTCGACTACGTCGTGGAGAACGGAATCCTGGGCCCAGACCCGGACCGCATGCTCTTAGAACTCCCCCTCCCTCATTGCCCCAAGGCCCTCAAACGGTGCTTGGGGTTCTTTTCATACTACGCCCAGTGGGTCCCTCAATATGCGGACAAAACCCGCCCACTCTTTAAGGCCACACGATTTCCCCTGTCTGCTGAGGCGCGCCAGACCTTCAGCTGCATCAAGGAGGACATCGCCAAAGCAGCCATGCGGGTGGTGGATGAATCCACTCCCTTTTAGGTTGAGAGCGATGCCTCAGAGGTAGCTCTAGCAGCCACTTTAACTCAGGCAGGGAGGCCCGTTGCATTTTTCTCCCGTACCCTATCCGCTTCAGAACTCCGACACTCCTCAGTCAAGAAGGAAGCGCAAGCCATCGTGGAGGCTGTTCGTCACTGGAGGCACTACCTCGCAGGTAGGAGGTTCACCCTCATCACCGACCAACGATCGGTTGCCTTTATGTTTGACAACTCGCAAAGGGGCAAAATAAAAAATGATAAAATCCTTCGGTGGAGGATCGAACTCTCCACCTATAGTTACGATATTAAATATCAACCGGGGAAGCTCAATGAGCCGTCGGATGCCCTATCCCGCGGGACATGCGCCAGCGCGCAGATCAGCCGTCTGAAAGCCATCCACGGGACCTCTGCCATCCAGGGGTCACCCGGCTCGCCCACTACATCAGAGCCCGAAATCTGCCTTTCTCCAACGAGGAGGTAAAAGCGGTCACCAGGGACTGCCCGATCTGTGCAGAGTGCAAACCGCACTTCTATAGACCAGACAGGGCCCACCTGGTCAAGGCTTCTAGGCCCTTTGAACGCCTTGCGATCGATTTCAAAGGGCCACTCCCCTCCACTAACAAGAACATTTATTTCCTCAACATCATCGACGAGTTCTCCCGATTCCCTTTTGCCATTCCATGCCCTGATATGACCTCTCACACAGTCATTAGGGCCCTGCATAGTGTCTTCACCCTGTTTGGTTTCTCCAGCTACGTGCACAGCGACCGGGGTTCGTCCTTTATGAGCGACGAGCTGTGTCAGTACCTGCTCGACAAGGGCATCGCCTCGAGTAGGACTACCAGCTACAACCCCAGGGGGAACCGGCAGGTCGAGAGGGAGAACGCGACGGTCTGGAAGAGCGCCCTACTGACCCTCCGGTCTAGAAAACTCCAAGTCTCCCAGTGGCAAGAAGTCCTCCCAGACGCGCTCCACGCTATCAGATCCCTCCTCTGTACAGCTACAAATCAAGCCCCTCACGAGCGACTCTTCATTTTTTCTAGGGGCACTACCACGGGAGTCTCACTTCCGGCGTGGCTGAGGACACCAGGCCCGGTCCTCCTGAGGAAGCACGTCAGGGGGCACAAAACTGACCCCCTTGTGGAAAAGGTGTGCCTCCTCCATTCGAACCCCCAGTACGCATTCGTGGAGTTCCCGGACGGTCGCCAGGACACAGTATCCTTTCGGGACCTGGCACCCCCCCCCCCCCCCCCACTGAGGAACCCCTTACCCCGTTCCCTATGCTGCCGCCCCCTCGCGCCCCCGATTCCGCAAGCTCACCCCACCGGTTCCACGCGCCAGAACAAGCCCGCCCCAGCGCCCCCAGTCTCCAGTCGAGCCAGAGGTGTATAAAGTTCGGACGGGACCCGCCCCGGAGTCTGCCATCGTACCCCAGCTCTCAACACCCACCCAGCCACCGCAAGAGGCTGCAACCCCGGTGCTACGCAGATCGAAAAGAACAATTCGTCCACCGGACAGACTAACTCTGAGCCACCACCCCCGCTGGACTCGATTTTTTTCACAGGGGGTGAATGTGGTGAATGTGATTCACACCGGATTATAATCTGTATATACATGTGTCTATATAGTAAGTGCAGTTGCACTACCTGACCTCCAGGGGGAGTAGCTCTGGGAATGCTCGAGAGTTGTACGGGGCTTCTCCCTTGGCTCCGCCCAGGACTCCTCCCCCAGGAGCTGCTGTATAAAGACCAGTGCCACAGGGTCAGCCGGCCAGTTCACCGAAAGTTCAACGGCTAACAGGCTGGCTCTGTTGTAAGTATATTAAAACCACTATTCTAATACTACAAGCACGTGTCCGTAGAATTGTTGGTTCCAACAATTCACCCTCACCTTGCGCCAAATTTAGCCTGATCCAGTTCAAGGTGGTTCATAGGGTCCACATGATGGTAGCCCGGATGGGCAGGTTTTTTGAGGAAGTGGAGGATAGCTGTGGATGCTGTGGGAGAAGCCCGGCGAATCATGAACATATGTTTTGGGCTTGTCCGAAGTTGAGGGGATTCTGGCAGGGATTTGCGGACGTTACATCAGAGGTCCTGGAAGGGAGGGTGAATCTGAGTCCAGAATTGACAATATTTGGGGTTTCAGATGATCCGGGGGTCGAAGGGGGACCGATGTCCTGGCCTTCTCCTCTCTGGTGGCCCGGAGACAGATTTAGCTGGGATGGAGAGACTCAAACTCCAAAGTTAGGAGTATGGGTCAGTGACTTGGCGAGGTTTCTCAGGCTGGAAATTATTAAGTTCGTCTTGAGATGATCAATTCAGGGGTTCACCCAGAGGTGACAGCCGTTCATCAACTTCTTCAAGGAATATTGAACGTCAACAGTAAGGGGGGGGGGGGGGGGGGTGAATGGGAAGCATGGTAGTGTAAGACAAGGACAACAAATTTAGTGCACGGGTAATTTATTAGGAAATAGGGCGGGGTAGTAGGGGATGTTGTTTTTTTGCATATGTCAGCCCGCGCGGTTGTTTAAGGAATGTTAAAGTGTTAAACTGTAAACTGTGAAAATTACAAATGGTTGGCTTAGCAGGCCGCTTTTTAAAATAACTTTTTCCAAAGGGCAGGAAGGAAGCAGGAGGCTATCTTTGACATGCCCTTTACGAATCAGGGAACAACCCCATAACAAAGGACGTTCCCCCCTTTCTTCCAAACTGCCTTCTACATTAAATACATCAACCCTATCTCCATTTCCTAACCTGCTGAATCCTTCCCTGCCCAAGACCACGCACTTACCTGGTTCCAGAATCCACAAGCCACCTTTTTCTATCTGCTTGTAGTCCTAAAATACCCACCAATGGGCTCTTGGTGTGTGGGACTTCCCACACTGTCCCAGTTTCTCACCCGCAGTGTAGTATGCGCGCTGGGTGACTGTGTGTGGGTTTGTCCGCCCCCTGTAATATTTCTCCTTTGTTTCACATCACCTGCTGTGTTCAGTTGGCTGGTATGTGATGTGAAGCCAGCAGCGCGGGTTCAATTCCTGTACCAGCAGAGGTCATTCATGAAGATCCCACCTTGTCCCTTGACTGAGGTGTGGTGACCCTCAAGTTAAATCACCACAAATCAGCTGTCTCTCTCTCTCTCCCTCTCTCAAGGGGACAGCAGCCTAACGTCCTCTGGGACTGTGGCAAAATTCCATTTGAGTTTACACGTAATCTTTATATTTCCCCATCAATTTCGGCCAAAGATCGTTGACAGTAGGGCCCAATATTAATGCTTCAATGGTTTTTCCTTTTTTACTCGTTCATGGAATATAGGCATCATTGTGGGCCAGCACTTATTGTCTAACCTTTTTTTTAATAAATTTAGATTACCCAATTATTTTTTCCAATTAAGGGGCAATTTAGCGTGGCCAATCCACCTACTCTGCACATTTTTGGGTTGTGGGGGCGAAACCCACGCAGACACGGGGAGAATGTGCAAACTCCACACGGACAGTGACCCAGAGCCGGGATCAAACCTGGGACCTCAGCGCCGTGAGGCGGTTGTGCTAACCACTAGGCCACCGTGCTGCCCTCTTATTGTCTAACCTTGAGGGCAGTTAAGAGTCAACCCTAATAGTGTGGGTCTGGAGTCACATGTAGGCCACACCAGGTAAGGAAAGCAGATTTCCTTCCCTCAAGGACATTAGTGAACCAGATGGGATTTGTGACAATCGACAATTGTTTCATGGCGAGAGGGGGGGGGGGGGGGGGGGGGGGGGGGGGGGCAGCAGGATCTTCCAGTTTCGCAGACTATGAATCCCCATTGGGTTTCCCGACGACGGGAAGTATATTCAATGGCAAATTCCATCGACCGGAAGATCCCAGAGCATTACCCTGGGTCTTCTGGAATAGTTGTCCAGTGATAACACCACTATACCACCACCACCCCATTGAATCACTATTACTGAGGGTACTAATCAAACATTAATGATTTTCTTATTTGCACCCAGGGAATGCTCAGTTCACATGTAATCAAGGTGGCCCATGCAGCTAGGTCTCCATTCCTTTCATCACTCCTTTACATAAGCATCATCTGGAAGGGGGAGAATTGAACAATTACACTTCAGTTAGACCCCAGCTATTCAGACCAAAGGATCTGAATAGAGCCTGTTTGTTATTGGGAAGCCTGTCAGAAATATCACAAGGTCAGCAGGGAAGGGAGTATAACTGGAAGCTTTCTGGCTGATATTTTACAATGTTTGAGAAAACCATGTTGCTGATAGTCATTACTGTTGCTGCAGCTACATGTGCCTAAGAAAATAAAACAACAGATCAGGCCATGAGACCGACTGCACTTTAATGAGATCATCATTTGGTTTAAATCTCCAATGGGAGCTTCTCTACTCCCTGATTTCACTGGCTCCCACTGTGGGGAAGTCTCCAGCTCAGTGGAGTCACCCTCTTCTGGTAATCTTGCTCCCTAATGGTGTGGTGGTGGGGAGAAGGAGGAGGCAAAATAAGGCAGGGCTGTGTGGTAATTGTATGAACAGGAACGAGAAGATAGAAGAGTAGTTGACCAGGGATTGGGGAATGTGGGCATGGAGAAAAAAAAAGAGTGACAGAGTATCTGATATTCCAGTCACAGGATATTCTACACTGCAACCTAGGTGCACTAATATTCTGAGTCAATATAGGAGAGAGGTCTTCATTTCCAAATGTTACTTACCCCAATACATTCCCAGTTTCTGTACTGGATATCTGCTTTTCTTTTCCCAAATGTGGACAAGCAATGGTTGTTTGGACTGGTCGTTTGGACCGGGTTGACCAGGAAAGTGTTTATAAATAAAAAAATTAACTTCTTTCTCTTGGTAGTCAGCGAGGAGTCCGAAGGCCTCCTCCGCACACTGCTGGTGAATTCTCAAAAGGGATCCTTTAACAGCTAAAAGTCAAGTAAAATCGCCATAGTGCCAAATAACCACAGGCTACTTTCCCCTTTGAGGGGGAACGCTGACTGGTGGTGATTTAACCTGAGGATCACTACACCTCAGGTGAGGGTAAGGTTCAGAAGGCGGGCTTTCTTGAATGACCTCAGCCGGTACAGCAATTCGGGCTCCAGTTTACATGTTGAAGGGGCCACTCAAGGTGTCGAAAATGAGAGTCGCGGAAATTGGAGAATGAGAGTGACACCTATGCAGATTGGGTGCAAACAGCAAAATCAGTATACTTGCAGCCCATTTTACAACCAATAAATGGATTACAAATCTGACAGTGATATTCTTTCCTGCCTTTTCCTTCGCACTAATTTTCCTCTTTTGGTAGTCTCTCTACCTAATGGCCAAGCTAGAAATGTATCCTCTAGCCAACAGACCAGATTAACGTCTCAAAAAGGGCTTCAACAAATTTATCAATTATTTTAAATGCTGCACATAGGGGAATACACAAATCTCCTCGCTAGACATTGGAAGTAGGTTCAGAGTTTATTACAACAGGTTCAGGAACTTCTAAAACATTTACTTTTAATATTAAACTCAACACAGTTATATTTCAGCTGATGCTATTACTGGTTTTCCAGTATCAGTTGCTAACAGGAAGTTAATAAATAAATAATCACCAATCTTCTAACTGCATTGAGCAAACTAGCAGCACCATCATCGGAGACTCGGGCAAGAAAAAAAAAACTTTAAATTTCATTTCCTCTTTTAAGATTGCAGGTTCTTGGATTAAGTTATCTAATTTGGAGACCGAAGTTCATTTAGTTTTGGGGTCACTGATGCAGAACTAAATATTAAATGTGCATCTTATTCATTAGCATGTTGGATATTAATGTGCTTTTGTGAAACATTAATTTACTTTTCCATATTTTGGAAAAACATGTACAAATTCATGAAATAAAAAAGTCAACTACATTCACCAAAATATGAAATAGCAGAAATATATCGGCAGGATATCGGATAAAAATAAAAACTGTATTATTGATCTTAAGGATATACGTACCAAAGAATCAAACTGTTCCCTTGGACAGATAAACAAGCGCCCATTTACATTTGGTATTGTAAAAACGGAAACTTCACTTGGCTTCAGCACCACTTTTTCTGAAAGGAATAGGAAAAACCAGAAGTGAAATTAAGTGAGTTGGTTCCTAACTGTGCATTACAATCATGCTTTGGTTTAGAAATAGCCAGATGCCACAGATATTAATGTCCAAACACACTGTGTCACAAAGCCTGAGAATAAGGATCGATTGTTCTGAACCGCCTTGTTCATGTGTTAAGTTGCTCCTCACCAGTGCAAGGTGGTGAACAGAGAAAATGACTCCTTCACCAATTGGGAGAATGGGAAAGACAAAATAAAATTGATTGGTTTATCCAATCAGCATAGTGGACTTCCTTGTAATCTCCTCGAGTGTGGAACTGGTAGAGACCTGGCAGTATGCTGCCCACCTGTCCTCTTGCTTAAGTAAGGTTGTAGCCCAGAGAGGAGCCAAGAGAGGCAAAAATAAATCTTTAAGGTGTAACAATATTGACAAACATTGAAAGATGATTTGTGTAAAGATTGAATCTCTATCAGCAATAATATTAGGTACTGCAAAGTTTTATATTAAAATGTCACCTCGTCATTCTGTCTGAAAGAAAGAATTGCATTATTATCTAGTAGATTTTTAACTAAAAGTTTAATTACTGGACCATTCCCACTCCTGGTAACCCCTTAAGCACCATGAGCAGCAATTATGTATCAGAAATATAACAAGAGTAAAATGTTCCTTTTATTCAATAAATAAGAACACACAAGACCACACGATGTAGGAGCTGGAGTCGGCCATTTGTCCCCTTAAACCTGCTCCAAGGTTCAATAAGATCATGGCTGTTTGGATTGTGGCCTCAACTCCCATTCCCTGTCTGCATACGCGTGGGCAACCTAGAGGCGAAGGATTAATATGGTAAGTTAAGTTGGGCGAAAGTAACAGTTTCTTGATTGCATTCTACCGCTCAGGAAGAGTATCAGTGCCAACAGCATGAGCCATTCAATGAAGCAATTATAGACGATCTGCTAGTGTATAGATGTATACGATGGAAAAGCTGTTACAGATCATGCTCAAAATCTAGTGAAGCTGCTTCAGAGAGCTCACCAAGTTAACGTGAAGCTGAATAAGAACAAAATGCAACTGTCGATGACTAAAGTTCATAGGTCATGTACCTATAAAATATTTCACCCTATCCTGATAAGCTGCGAGTTTTAGCAGAGATGCAGCAACAAACAGATATGAATGCAGTGTAATGAATTGTTGGATTTGTGAACTATCCAGCAGAGTGTTTGCCCAATTCGTCATTAGTGTGAACCTCTACTTACAAGTTCACTGCAAAGGATGTTCAGTGATATTGAGGCACAGAACAAGAAGCAGCATTTACATGCATCAAACAACTAGTAACAACAGCGTCAGTGCAGATATTCCATGATGTCCATGACAAAGTCACTCTGCAGTGTGATGCCAGTGAACAGGACTTGGAGCAACCCTCATGCAGCAAGGACAATCGGTCAGATTTGCATCCAGAACTTTAATAGAAACTGAATGACGCTAATCCCAGATAGAGAAAGAATGCCTGGCTATTGTCTTTGCCCGTGAGCGTTTTAATCTGTACCTGTTTGGGAGAGAGAAGTGATGGCAGTGTATGATTGCAATCACTTCCAAACATCTTTCTCAACCGCCTCTATCTGTTCTAAAGTGTCTGTAAAGGATGTTACTTCATTTGTAGAGCTATCACTTGGAAGTGAAATACAAGCAAAAGAAGCAGACGTGCATCCCCAACATTCAAAGAACAAAGAACAATACAGCACAGGAACAGGCCCTTCGGCCCTTTAAGCTTGCGCTGACCATGGTACCTGCCGAAACTAAAAGGGTATGTACTTGCGGAGTCCGCATCCTTCCATTCCCACCCTATTCATATATTTGTCTATGCGCCCCTTAAAAGCCACAATCGTACCTGCTCCCACCACCTTCCCAGGTAGCATGTTTCATATATTTACCACACTGTGTAAAAACCTTGCCTCGCACATCTGTTCTAACTTTTACCTGACCACTTTAAACCTTTGTCCCATAGTACTCGACTCTTCTATCCTAGGAAAGAGCATCTGACTATCTACTCTGTCTGTGCCATTCAATCTTGCAGACCTCCATCAGATCACCTCTCAACCTCTGTTGTTCCGATGAGAACAGACTGAGTTTATCTAACCTCTCCTCATAGCCAATGCCCTCCATACCAGGCAACATCCGAGTAAACTGCTTCTGTACCCTGTCCAAAGCATCCACATCTTTCTGGAATTGTGGCGACCAGAATTGTACACCATATTCCACATGAGACCTCGCTAAGATCATGTACAGTTTTACCCCTTTGAAGAAAATTACTGATGCTAGAAAAAATCTTCCAGATTTAATGTGGAGCAATGGGATAAGACGCTCTGGAAGTCATCAACCCAACAAAGACATTGGGCTGGATTCGTCGCGGCCCTGCGCCGAAATCGCATTCAGCGTGGGGACAGAGAATCCAATTTTACACCAAAATCGGGCCCGGTGCCAGTCAGCCAATTCTCCGGGATGCGAGAAGCGGCGCGATCGCAGAGTACGCTGCGCGGCCGGGGGCCCATTGACAGACGCCAGTCCAGCGATCCTCCCCTCCCGACGGTGTGGATCTAACCTGCTATTGTCAATAGGGATGCTCGCATGGCAGCTGCAGACTCAGTCCATGGCCGCCCTGGTGCCTTATAGGCGGCCGGGGTTGAGAGCTGCGAGGTCAGATCCTCGGTCATGCGGCCGATTGGGGGGCTCTAGTTTCTGTGACTGCCTCTGCGGTCCGAGTGCACCATGGCATTCAGCGCGGCCGCAGGAGGCTGCCAGAGTGCACATGTGCGTACTGAAAAGCAGAAGTACAGGCCAGTATCCGCAGCTAAAGCTGTGTGAATCACTCTGGGTCCCTGCAAGCCCCCTGCAGGACTGTGAATTAGCTGTACTTGTTCCAAGGAATCCCCAGAGTAAAACTCCGGCGTCTTTATGCCGCGTGGGGGCATAGTCCCATTTTGGGAGAATCCAGCCCATTAAATCTGACAGACAAGGGCCGGGTTTCTCCGAGCCTCCGTGGCTGAATCGCGTTCTGTGCGGGAGCGGAGAATGGGCGTCAGACCCTCCCGCGATTCTCAGGTCCCTGGAGAACCACCGCCAAGCGGGTGTGCGCGGTCGATGCACTGGCGGTCTGGGGCAATTGAAAAAGGTCCCTGTAGTGATTCTTCCAGTGCAGCTGGCCGAGTTCTCGCCGGCGTGGTTCTCTCATGGTTCCACCCGGCGGGCACTTGGCGTGGCGGCTGCAGACTCAGTCCGCGGCTACCCTAGTGGTGGTGATGGGGGCGGGGGGGGGGGGGGGGATCATTCACAGGGGCAGGGCATCCAGTACGGCCAGACTATTGATCAGGGGCCACCGATCCATGGGCGCGCGCGATCTTGGGGGGCTATCTTCGTGCTGTTGCTCCGTGCTGTGGGTCGGCCATGTCGTGCAGGGTGGCTGACACAGGACACCGCTGTGCGCATGGGTGGACCCCTGACCGGACGTTCAGGCCCCGTATCGGCAGCCGGAGCTGCGAGGAGCACTCCGGGGCCCTGCTAACCCCCTCCAGGTAGAAAGAATCACTCTAGACTTTCTTCAGGTAAGTCCAGGGTGATTTGTGCGCGTTTTTTCACGGGAGTGGGAACATAGCCCTGTTATTGGAGAATCCAGCCCCCGGTTCTTGCTCAAATCATGTAAACTAAGCAATGAGATGTAGTTCTTGTGGAGCTGTAGGAAGTAATGATGAAAGCATGGCTTGAAACATCAAGGATTCTTTTAGAGAGTATTTGGCAGAAAGGGATGAAGTGATTTTGCAAGATGGCATCTTGTAATAAGGAACTAGAGTCATCATTCATAAGTAGATGAGAAACGAGATACTGTAGCACATTAATGAAAACCATCAAGAAAGTGCGTCTGGTCTGAGGAAAGGAAGAGGTGTTCTACTGGCCAAATATAACCAATACGATTAAGGACCATATCAACCAGTGCAGTGCTTGTAAAGAACATTAAGCTACACAAGCAAGAGCTGCTCACGACATTCAGGCAGATCATGGGTGTTGCTTGGAGAAGACCTTTTCCCTCTCACAGGAACTGATCATCTCATCACCATTTACTACCATTCAGATTACTAGTTAGGCCAGCTGACGTCAGCAATGACCATTGAGTATTAGAATGTCTGAAAGCAAATTTCAGTCATCCTGACACTGTTACATTGTGATATACACAAGATAATCTTATGAATGGGGAAACACACCTACTGAAGGCAGAGAAAATAGCCCAGTCCAGCAACTAATGTAACACTGCAAACAAAGCACTCTTACAATAGTTAGAAAACTACTGAAGTCAGAACAAGTAACAGGAGTGAGTGACAAAATCAAAGCAAAGCCAAATTTTATTTTGACAAAGTTGCAAACTCATTGACAGAGTGGAGAGTTGAAGAGCCAGTCAGAGTGCAAATATTCAACGCACTCAACAAAAGTCAGCCCAATTGGCAGCCTGGGACCTGTGCAAGACAGTTGTCACCTTGACCGTACATGATGAAAAGTAAACGAACAGATACATCATCGCAACCGCAGACACATATGCGCAACCAGAGACGTTGCTCCTACAGAGCAGACAGCTGATGAAGAAGATTTGATTTCCCCAAATGAACAAAGAACAGGATGACCATCAGTCCCAGAGGTCAATTGTTCAGCAAGAAAACTGCAATGGATCATCAGCAGTAATCATCACAGGAACAATTCCCACCAGGGCAACCACATTCCTTGGAGAGGCAATGTCATGCCAGGAAGCAGCAGACACCAAACAGCCAACAACAACTCACACGTGTACCTGGGGCAGCACGGTAACACAGTGGCTAGCATTGTTGCTTCACAGCACCAGTGACCTGGGTTCGATTCCTGGATTGGATCACTGTCTGTGCAGCGTCTGCATGTTCTCCCCATGCCTGCATGGGATTCCTCCGGATGCTCCGGTTTCTTCTCACAAGTGCCGAAACACGTGCTTGTTAGGTAAATTAGCCATTCTGCATTCTCCCTCAGTGTAGACGCAGGAGTGTGGCGACTAGGGGATTTTCACAGTAACTTCATTGCATTGTTAATGTAAGCCTACTTGTGACACCAATAAAGATTATCATCATTAGAAGACCTGGATGCTTCAAGGATTGTGTCGGGACAGATTAGAATAAACAGATTGTTACTTTGTTCAAGTTTGATGATTTTCCTTACAGGCTATGTATGTGGGTAACGTGCAACTGAAAAGAATAGTGCATGCAATGTTTTTCTTTTTTCATGAAAAAGGGGATAGTTTGGAGGAATGCCTTTCCGCACTGTGGCTTGCCATAGTCATGAGACCTCTGATATCAACTCTCTTTGTAGATAAGAGTTCAAAACAGCTGCCATTTTACCCATTGCATGGGATAGAAACAAGACTGCAGAATCAGCAAATCCTTGAAACAAAAGCTAAAGATAAATAGATCAACAAATCTATATTGCGGGGAAGAATATGTACACAAAAGGTAAGAGGTGGCACGTAGGTGGAAGTCGCATGTTGGGTGGCTCCTGCTCAAGACTCTGGTTTTTGGAATTTATTGCCTGGTCTCAGGGACAGTTTTTGAACAAGCTGGGAAGAAGGTCGAGTGAACGAGCCAGCCCGGCAGGAGGAAAGATGGCGGAGGCTGGGCCGTTGAGTGGGGCCTCGCCCTTCACAGTGGAATCTCTGGCCGAGGTGATGGCTGTAGGTTTGAGGCGCAGTTCGGCGACCGCATCGAGGTGCTACGAAAGGAGTTGATGGCTGCGATGAAGGAGTGGGCGGATTGCCCCGATGAAGGCGACAATGTCAAAGGCATCGGCCAAGGCACGGGAGCAAGGAGAGAAGTTGAAGGTTGTGGAGGAAGCTCTGTTGCAGCACAGTAACCAGTTCACCTTGTTGGTGAGGAGCTGCGGAGGGTGGTAGAGGCTAACAAAGGGCTTGGAGCCAAAGTGGAGGACCTGGAGAAATGGTTGAGGCGGCAAAATTTATGAATTGTGGGCTTGCCTGAGCAGGTGGAGGGCCTGAGGCCGACCTTTGGGGGAAGAGGGAAGAACCCTCCCAATACGAGCTGGACAGGGTCCATCGGTCACTCAGGCCCAAGCTGAAAGCAAACGAGCCACCAAGGGCAGTTATAATTTGCTTCCACAAGTTTCACGTGAAGTAGATCCTGAGTTGGGCGACGCAAAGGTGTGAGGTGAAGTGGAAAGGAGTTGGTATTCGAATATACCAAGACTTGATGGTGGAGCTGGTGAGAAGGCAGGTGGCCTTCGGATGGGTGAAGGCGACTGATAGTAATCAACTATTTCCTGGCACTTCCGGTTGCAGCTATGTGGAGCTAAGTCGCACGTTCGGCAGCTCCCGCTAGGGACGGACTTTTGAGCTCTTATTAGGGCCCCCAGCGGTACTTTTTCGACGTTTCCCGACGTGGGAAGGAGCCAGCAACATTTCGCCAGCCGTGTATGGCCTGGACCAGGAGTGGGGCGAGTAGAAAAGTGGTAGCAAAGCCAAAGCAGGTGCGAGGGAAGAAGCACAAGATGGCGGCGGGCGGAGACAGGCGGCATGGATGCAGTGGGCGCAGGAGCAGCAGGAGGCTCTCCAGCGCTGCTTCAGGGAGCTTAAAACGGAGCTGCTGGAGTTGATGAAGGCTTCAATTGATAAGCTGCTGGACCCTCTCCAGGGGGTGGCGATCCGAGAGGTCCGACAAAAGGTCTCCGCAAACGAGGATGGGATCTTAGGCCTCGCGGTGAAGGTGGAGGCGCAAGAGGCCCTCCATAAAAAATGGCAGGAGAGGTTCAAGGAGATGGAGAACCGTTCGAGGTGGAAAAATCTGCGGATCCTGGGCCTTCCGGAGGGTCTGGATGGGTCGGACGTGGGGGCCTATATGGTCACCATGCTAAATTCGCTGATGGGAGTTGGTCCTTTCAGGGGCCCCTGGAGCTGGAGAGGGTCCACAGAGTATTGGCGAGAAGGCCCAAGCCTAATGAGCCGCCACGGGCGGTGCTGGTGCGGTTCCACCGGTTTGCTCACCGTGAGTGTGTGCTCAGGTGGGCCAAGAAGGAGCGGAGCAGCAGGTGGGAGATCGGATCTACCAGGACTGGAGTGCGGAGGTGGCAAAGAAGAGGGTACAACCGGGTACAACTGGACGAAGGCGGTGCTACACAGGAAGGGAGTGAAGTTCGGCAGGCTGCAGCCGGCGCGTCTGTGGGTCACCTACAACGACCGACACTTTTACTTTGAGTCCCCGGAGGAGGTGTGGGCCTTCGTACAGGCCGAAAAATTGGACTCAAACTGAGGGTTGGGTACGGGGGTTTGCATGTAGCTGTGTTACATTTTGAGGGGGGGGGGGGGGGGTTCTCTGTTTACTGTTGTTTCTTTGTTGCTTTTAGGGTGGGTGGGGCACTGTTTTTGCTTGGGTCTGTCGGATAGGCTCGGGGAGGGGGGCAGACCTGCAGTGTGGGGGGCTGATGGCGGGAAGGGGGGTTGGGGCCCCGTGAGGGGAGCGGGCCGGAAAAGGGAGCGGCGTTTGAGGAGGCGGGGTCGGGCAGGTGGAAAGCGCGGGCTTCTTCCCGCGCTGAGGGCTGAAGGGGGGGGGGCCGGAGCTGGGAAGCGCGGGCTTTTTCCCGCGCTGAGAGCGGTAGGGGGAGATCCTGCTGGTGGGCAATGGGGAGGAGGGGAAGCCCCACGCTGCGGGGGTGGCCGGGGTCAGCAGGATTCAGCTGACTTACGGGAGTGCAATGGAGGGAGCAATGCAGCTGGGGGGGGGGCCTAGCTGAGGTAGGAGGGGTGGGGGGTGGGGGTACTGGGTTGCTGCTGGAATGGTCAAGAGGGAGCTGGAGCAGGTAGAGGGGGTCGGGATGGGGATCTGCCGCCGTGGGGAACGGGCCGAGCAGGGGGCGCGGGCATGTAGCGGGCTGAGGAAGGGTAATGGCTAGTCGGCGGGGGAGGGGGGTAGGTAGCCCCCTGATCCGGTTGATAACCTGGAATGTAAGGGGACTGAATGGGCCGGTCAAACGGGCCCGCGTGTTTGCGCACCTGAAGGGGCTGAAGGCGGATGTGGTCATGCTTCAGGAGACGCACCTGAAAGTGGCGGATCAGGTTAGATTGAGGAAGGGATGGGTAGGCCTGGTGTTTCATTCGGGGCTGGATAGACGCTCCTAGCTAATATTCCGTACCAGCTCCAAGCCAACAGAATCAAAAGGCCATTGTTCCTTTGACCTGGTGAGCCATTCAAAGCTAAGTATAGGCTTTTAGTAGTAGTGATAGTTTAGCAAGTAGAGTTTATGCATGAGTAGTGATTGACTGTGTGTATAATAAATGTGTTTTGATTTGAAACTTACTAACTGGTGTATTGAGTTATTGATCAACACCTGGCTTTGAACCTCGTGGTGGTATCAGAAAGATACCTGGCGACTCGAGAGCAAAGGCTATTAAACAGAGTAATTAAGGAAAAGCATAACGAGCAACAGTCGGAGTATCCGAAGCTGGGCAAGGATGATAGAGCAGGCTTGGAGGGGCTGGTGGGGGAGCAGGAATAAAAGGAGGCGATTGGGAGGATACAGGCAGGGAAGGCAGCGGGGCCTGATGGGTCCCCAGTTGAATTCTATAAGATATTTAAGGATAGGCTGGCGCCGCTGGTGAATGTTTGAAGATGCGAGAGGCAGGGGTGTCTTGCCACAAATCTTGGGGCAGGCTTCGATTTCGTGTAGGGGGTTGGCGTTGCGGGCACTGGTAACGCCGCCGATTCTGATGGCTCCAGGAAAATACTCGGTGGGTCCGGGGGTGGTGGCAACATTGAAGATTTACAGGCAGTTCAGGCTGGGGGCCTGGTCAGGGGGATGCCAATTAGGGGAATCATGGGTTCGAGCCAGGGAGGATGGATGTGAGTTTTCAAAGATAGGACGAGCGGGAGATCAAGGAAATGAACAATTGGTTCCTGGGGGGGGATTCGCGAGCCTAGAGGTGTTGGGAGAAAAGTAGGTGTTGGCGCAGGGGGAAGGGTTTAGGTACCTGCAGGTTCGGGATTTCACAAGAAAGGTTTTCCCAACCTTCCCGATAGTGCCAGCCTCTTTGCTGCTGAAAGCGGTGCTATCTGTGGGAGGGCTGGAGGGGGAGATAGTTTCAGCGATCTACGGGAGGATCCTGGAGGAGGACAGGGTGTATGGGTGGGATTAAGGCAAAGTGGGAGGAGGAGCTGGGGGTTGGGCGGCAATGGAAGAGGGATTGTGGTGTGAGGTACTGCGGAGGTTGAATCTTGTGTGCGAGTTGGGGCTGATACAGCTGAATAATAATCTTTATTAGTGTCACAAGTCGGCTTACATTAACACTGCAATGAAGTTACTGTGAAAATCCCCGACTCGCCACATTCTGCCGCCTGTTCGGGTACATGGAGGGAGAATTCAGAATGTCCAATTCACCTAACAAGCACATCTTTCTGGACTTGTGGGAGGAAACCAGAGCACATGGAGGAAACCCAGGCAGACATGGGGAGAATGTGCAGACTCCGCACAGACAGTGACCCAAGCCGGGAATTGAACCTGGGTCATTGGCGCAGTGAAGCAACAGTGCTAACCTCTATGCTACCGTGCCGCCCTTGAAAGTTGTACACAGGGCTCACCTCACAAAATCAGGAATGAGTGGTTGTTTGAGGGGGTGGAGGATGTCCGTGAGTGATGTGGGAGGGGCCCCGCGAACCATGTCCATTTGTTTTGGTCCTGCCCGAAGCTGGAAGGATTTTAGAGGATGGTATTTAGCACAATCTCGGATGTTTTGCATATGGATATGGACCCCAGTCCCCTAGAAGTCATATTTGGAATGTCGGATTGGCCTGAGTTGCAGATGGGAGCAGGGTGGATGTATTAGTCTTTGCTTCACTGATTGCTCTTGGCGGGTCCTGTTGGGGTTGAGGTCAGTCTCTTCACCCTGTATCTCGGTGTGGCGGGGGGGGGGGGGGGGGGGGGGGAACTCCTGGAGTTTTTGACACTGGAGAAGGTGATGTTTGAGCTGAGGGGGGGCGAAGGAGGGGGTTCTACAATTGTTGGGTTTATTAATTTTGCACTTTGGGGTGTTGATTACCGTTGACTGTTGTGGGGAGGGGAGGGGGGTGATTGTTTCTTTTTACATATTGTAGGCGTAGTTTTCGTTTTTTTTGTATGGTGAAAATTTGTTGAATAAAAATATTTTTTTTTAATAAAGATAAGAGACAATTCAAAGGAAAAACCACTGGAGCAGAAAGAGTGTTTTCCTTGGAGTAGAGTCTTAACTTACTAAATGGGCGTACAACTAAATTAAAGGAATTGGTTGGAGTGCATCCCATTAGTAACATCAGTTTAATAGCCAGGCTGCAGGTGAAAATCCTTGTTGGTCAGTGCATGGTATATATGGTGGATGAAGGGAAGGGAGGATGTGGGAGAGGGTGTGTTTCCATTGAACTGAAGACAGTCATTTTTTTTTTTAAGTTAATGTTTTTAAAATAACACTGAACCCGGGTTTTCTATTGCTGAAGTAAATGTTAAATTCCTTGCTTGATACAACAGAATGTGGAATGATCAGCATTTCATTTTTAAAAATATCTATCAAACCCAATGTAATTCAAAAGCTTTTAAAATTGAGATAGCAGTACATACCTCCAGCTGAGCTCATTCTCACAAGAACTAGGTCTTCTGTTGATCCAAGCTTGTCTTTTACAGCATTGATGACCTCCTTTACAGAAGCTGCCATATGAACTCGGATTGTGGTGTAAGTATGATCGATGCAGTAAACCTTAAAGAGAACTGGAAATAAAATATACAACAGCTTTGTGTGATTGTAAGAAACATGTCAACCTGTCAGCTTAAAACGGAACTTAATTTTGTCGAGAAAGGACTTAATGTAGATCAACATGACAATCATTGTTTGTTCAATTTGAAAAATCTTACTTCATCATTTGCTTTGCTCTTTTTTTCCCTTCTCTCTTTTGGCAGTGACTTATGCTGGGGTAGGTTTTCTCTGATACTTCTGTGCAAGTTCCAACAGGAAGTATCACCAACAGGCTATTTGACCAAAGAATAATCACCAAACATGTTCACATTCTGTCTTGAGCACATTTTCAACATATTTCCAGGCCAAAGATGTGCAGGTTCGGTGGATTGGCCATGATAAATAGCCCTTGGTGTCCAAAAAGGTTAGGTGGGGTTACAGGGATGGGTAGGGGGTGTGGGCTTGGGTGGGGTACTCTTTCCGGGGGCCAGTACAGACTCAATGGGCCGAATGGCCTCCATCTGCACTGTAAATTCGATGATCCTATGATATGGATTCTGAGATTTATCAGAATTCTCCCCTTTCCGACAGGGAACGTTAAAGCGACCATTCCAACGCTGAGCTGGCTGAGAAATAATCCAAAACAGGCCAGGAATGAATTCATAGATCTTCCTCGCCTCTTAATGTTCCTGTTTTTACCCATCGAGCCATTTGAGAGCAAAAGAAACAAGAATAAAAATACCTAAAAGTAAAAAAAAAATACAAGGGGCGGGATTCTCCATCCCGCCACATTAGATTTGTGGTGTGGCACTCCGCTCCCCCGGGATTCTCCGTCTCACCAACTGGCCAATGGGGTTTCCCATTGTGGACAGCCCCACATCGTCGGGAAATCCCCCGGCTGCCGGCACAATGGAGAATCCCAACAGTGGAGAATCCAGCCCAAGATCTTTTGCTTTGATACTATTTTAATGTAGTGATTGAACTAATAATAATAATAATCTTTCATTATTGTCACAAGTCGGCTTACATTAACACTGCAATGAGGTTACTGTAAAAATTTCCTAGTCGCCACACTCCGGCACCTGTTCGGATACACGGAAGGAGAATTCAGAATGTCCAAATTAACTAACGAGCACCTCTTTCGAGACTTAAGGGAGGAAAACCGGAGCACCCGGATGAAACCCACACAGACACGAGGAAAACGTGCAAACTCCACAGATAGTGACCTAAGCCGCAACACTGCGAACCACCGTGCTACCGTGCTGCCCTAGACGTTAAAGTCACCAACAAGCACGAAAAACAATCTCGACCACAACAAAACGAGCAACACACATTTCTTTCCTCATCCACAGTTTCTGTTCGACGAAATTGTCCTTGAGGCGAGATTGTGCTTTGTGATGAAAATCAATATACAGTACCAAACAGAGACCGTTCGAATTAACCTTCCACACGAGGAAAGTGAGTGTCAATCATGGATTTTAAACTGATGTCAAGCAGGTTTACCACAAATAAAAGAGGGGGCAACCTTTTGTTATTTTTACTGGAACAGAAAGATATTTTTTCCAAAGGGGAACCAAAATTACACTAAACTCTACGAGGAATGTTCAGTTAATTCCCGGAGGCTAATTTTACTTTGCCTGACATCCGATGGAGTCCAAGCGAAAGGCAATAGAAGAGTCTGTTATTTGCTGTTGGTTTTAGGTCCATTTTCTTGTACGGGTTTAGCTTTCACTGCAACCTCTGGAATTATTTTTTAAAAATAAATTTAGAGTACCCAATTATTTTTTTTTTTAAATTTCCAATTAAGGGGCAATTTAGTGTGGCCAATCCACCTAACCTGCGCATTTTTGGGTTGTGGGGGTGAAACCCACGCAGACATGGGGAGAATGTGCAAACTCCACACGGACAGTTACCCAGGGCCGGGAATCAAACCCGCGCCCTTAGCGCCACAGTCCCAGTGTTAACCACTGCGCCACATGCTGACCCTCGAACTCTGGAATTCTGTTCTCCAGGCTTATTATCCTCTGGAAAAGAAAAACCTCACTTCCTATTTTTTCAATTTAAAATGTTTTGTTTGACCCCGTAGACCTTTGACAAAGTCCCTCATGGCAGACTGGTACAAAAGGTTGGAAATTGGATAGGTACATGGATTACGGTAGAATGGTGGGGTATAGATTAATTTGTTCTTAACATAAGAACATAAGAAATAGGAGCAGGAGTAGGCCATCTGGCCCCTCGAGCCTGCTCCGCCATTCAATGAGATCATGGCTGATCTTTTGTGGACTCAGCTCCACTTTCCGGCCCGAACACCATAACCCTTAATCCCTTTATTCTTCAAAAAACTATCTATCTTTACCTTAAAAACATGTAATGAAGGAGCCTCAACTGCTTCACTGGGCAAGGAATTCCATAGATTCACAACCCTTTGGGTGAAGAAGTTCCTCCTAAACTCAGTTCTAAATCTACTTCCCCTTATTTTGAGGCTATGCCCCCTAGTTCTGCTGTCACCCGCCAGTGGAAACAACCTGCCCGCATCTATCCTATCTATTCCCTTCATAATTTTAAATGTTTCTATAAGATCCCCCCTCATCCTTCTAAATTCCAACGAGTACAGTCCCAGTCTACTCAACCTCTCCTCATAATCCAACCCCTTCAGCTCTGGGATTAACCTAGTGAATCTCCTCTGCACACCCTCCAGCGCCAGTACGTCCTTTCTCAAGTAAGGAGACCAAAACTGAACACAATACTCCAGGTGTGGCCGCACTAACACCTTATACAATTGCAACATAACCTCCCTAGTCTTAAACTCCATCCCTCTAGCAATGAAGGACAAAATTCCATTTGCCTTCTTAATCACCTGTTGCACTTGTAAACCAACCTTCTGTGACTCATGCACTAGCACACCCAAGTCTCTCTGAACAGCGGCATGCTTTAATATTTTATCGTTTAAATAATAATCCCGTTTGCTGTTATTCCTACCAAAATGGATAACCTCACATTTGTCAACATTGTATTCCATCTGCCAGACCTGAGCCCATTCACTTAACCTATCCAAATCCCTCTGCAGACTTCCAGTATCCTCTGCACTTTTCGCTTTACCACTCATCTTAGTGTCATCTGCAAACTTGGACACATTGCCCTTGGTCCCCAACTCCAAATCATCAATGTAAATTGTGAACAATTGTGGGCCCAACACGGATCCCTGAGGGACACCACTAGCTACTGATTGCCAACCAGAGAAACACCCATTTATCCCAACTCTTTGCTTTCTATTAATTAACCAATCCTCTATCCATGCTACTACTTTACCCTTAATGCCATGCATCTTTATCTTATGCAGCAACCTTTTGTGTGGCACCTTGTCAAAGGCTTTCTGGAAATCCAGATATACCACATCCATCGGCTCCCCGTTATCTACTGCACTGGTAATGTCCTCAAAAAATTCCACTAAATTAGTTAGGCACGACCTGCCTTTTACGAACCCATGCTGCGTCTGCCCAATGGGACAATTTCTATCCAGATGCCTCGCAATTTCTTCCTTGATGATAGATTCCAGCATCTTCCCTATTACCGAAGTTAAACTCACTGGCCTATAATTTCCTGCTTTCTGCCTACCTCCTTTTTTAAACAGTGGCGTCACGTTTGCTAATTTCCAATCCACCGGGACCACCCCAGAGTCTAGTGAATTTCGGTAAATTATCACTAGTGCATCTGCAATTTCCCTAGCCATCTCTTTTAGCACTCTGGGATGCATTCCATCAGGGCCAGGAGACTTGTCTACCTTTAGCCCCATTAGCTTGCCCATCACTCCCTCCTTAGTGATAACAATCGTCTCAAGGTCCTCACCTGTCATAGCCTCATTTCTATCAGTCACTGGCATGTTATTTGTGTCTTCCACTGTGAAGACCGACCCAAAAAACCTGTTCAGTTCCTCAGCCATTTCCTCATTTCCCATTATTAAAACTCCCTTCTCATCCTCTATTGGACCAATATTTACCTTAGCCACTCTTTTTTGTCTTATATATTTGTAAAACCTTTTACTGTCTGTTTTTATATTCTGAGCAAGTTTACTCTCATACTCTATCTTACTCTTCTTTATAGCTTTTTTAGTAGCTTTCTGTTGCCCCCTAAAGATTTCCCAGTCCTCTAATCTCCCAGCAATCTTTGCCACTTTATATGCTTTTTCCTTCAATTTGATACTCTCCCTTATTTCCTTAGATATCCACGGTCGATTTTCCCTCTTTCTTCCGTCCTTCCTTCTTGTTGGTATAAACCTTTGCTGAGCACTGTGAAAAATCGCTTGGAAGGTTCTCCACTGTTCCTCAACTGTTCCACCATAAAGTCTTAGCTCCCAGTCTACCTTAGCTAGTTCTTCTCTCATCCCCTTGTAATCTCCCTTGTTTAAACACAAAACACTAGTATTTGATTTTACTTTCTCACCCTCCATCTGTATTTTAAATTCCACCATATTGTGATCGCTCCTTCCGAGAGGATCCCTAACTATGAGATCATGAATCAATCCTGTCTCATTACACAGGACAAGATCCAGGACCGCTTGTTCCCTCGTAGGTTCCATCACATACTGTTCTAGGAAACTATCGCGGATACATTCTATAAACTCCTCCTCACGGTTGCCCTGACCGACCTGGTTAAACCAATCGACATGTAGATTAAAATCCCCCATGATAACTGCTGTACCATTTCTACATGCATCAGTTATTTCTTTGTTTATTGCCTGCCCCACCATCTCGTTACTATTTGGTGGCCGATAGACTACTCCTATCAGTGACTTTTTCGCCTTACTATTCCTGATTTCCACCCAAATGGATTCAACCTTATCCTCCATAGCACCGATGTCATCCCTTACTATTGCCCGGATGTCATCCTTAAATAACAGAGCAACACCACCTCCCTTACCATCCACTCTGTCCTTCCGAATAGTTTGATACCCTCGGATATTTAACTCCCAGTCGTGACCATCCTTTAACCATGTTTCAGTAATGGCCACTAAATCATAGTCCTTCACGATGATTTGTGCCACCAACTCATTTACTTTATTCCGAATACTACGAGCATTCAGGTAAAGTACACTTATGTTGGTTTTTTTACCTCTGTTTTGAATCTTAACATCTCCAGTTTTATTCCTTTTGTTATTACTGGGCCTATTCACTGTGCTCCCCTCAGTCACTGTACCTTGTACTGTCGCCCTTATGGATTTCTGACTATGTCTTCTCTGCCTTGCCCTTTTCCCCTTACTTCCTTTTGTTTCTGTCCCTGTTTTACTACCTTCCAACTTCCAGCATTGGTTCCCATCCCCCTGCCACATTAGTTTAAACCCTCCCCAACAGCTCTAGAAAACACCCCCCCCTAGGACATCGGTTCCAGTCCTGCCCAAGTGCAGACCGTCCGGTTTGTACTGGTCCCACCTCCCCCAGAACCGGTCCCAATGCCCCAGGAATTTGAATCCCTCCCTCTTGCACCATCTCTCGAGCCACGCATTCATCCTATCTATCCTGACATTCCTACTCTGACTAGCTCGTGGCACTGGTAGCAATCCTGAGATTATTACCTTTGAGGTCCTACTTTTTAGTTTAACTCCTAACTCCCTGAATTCCGCTTGTAGGACCTCATCCCGTTTTTTACCTATATCGTTGGTGCCTATGTGCACCACGACAGCTGGCTGTTCACCCTTCCCCCCTAGAATGTCCTGCAGCCGCTCCGAGACATCCTTGACCCTTGCACCAGGGAGGCAACATACCATCCTGGAGTCTCGATTACGTCCACAGAACCGCCTGTCTATTCCCCTTACGATCGAGTCCCCTATCACTATAGCCCTGCCATTTTTCTTCCTGCCCTGCTGTGCAGCAGAGCCAGCCACGGTGCCATGAACCTGGCTGCTGCTGCCTTCCCCTGGTGAGCCATCTCCCTCAACAGTATCCAAAGCGGTATATCTGTTTTGCAGGGAGATGACCGCAGGGGACACCTGCACTGCCTTCCTACTCTTGCTCTTTCTTTTGGTCACCCATTTTCTATCTCCCTCAGTAACCTTCACCTGCGGTGTGACCAACTCGCTAAACGTGCTATCCACGACCTCCTCAGCATCGCGGATGCTCCAAAGTGAGTCCATCTGCAGCTCCAGAGCCGTCAAGCGGTCTAACAAGAGCTGCAACTGAACACACTTCTTGCACGTGAAGGAGCCAGGGACAGTGGACGTGTCCCTGAGCTCCCACATCGCACACGAGGAGCATGACACGGGTCTGGGATCTCCTGCCATGTCTTAAACCCTTGGTAAACTTAAACAACTACAATTTCAAAATAAAAATAAATAAATTAGGCAATGAAAAGAAAAAGAGAGACTACTTACCAGTCACTTACCAGGGTGAAAGAGCACCTCCTCACACTCTGCACCGAATTACCTCACTGCACCAAATTACCAAATTTCAATCCTCCACTCTGTACGAGTCTCACTCCAGATGAGTCTCCTGGAAAGTGCTTGCTTACTTCGTGCGCAGTCTCTCTGTCTTTTATACAGACCTCAGCTAACCGATGACTCAAAAAAATACCTTAACTTCAAAGAGAAGAATACAATGTGCCCCTAAACAGGCCTCAACAGGCCTCAAGTGATTGCCAGATAACTGCCTCTCAGCAATTAGGGTGGGGGCAGCTTCAACCAATCAGACACTAAGCTCCACACTGCACTTTTAACTGAAAAACAGCAGAATTAGATTTTCCACTTACCTTTGCTGATTTACTCACTGCACCAAATTACCAAATTTCAATCCTCCACTCTGTACGAGTCTCACTCCGGATGAGTCTCCTGGAAAGTGCTTGCTTTCCTAGGACAAACGTTCGGCACAACATCGTGGGCCGAAGGGCCTGTTCTGTGCTGTATTTTCTATGTTCTATGACACTAGTTCTTAGCACTCAACACCCTCCCAGTTCTCACCTGTGACATTTTCAGTAGTACTTGAATCAAAATTCTGACTACTGTGGTGGAATTTGAACCTGTGGACTACTAGTCCAACAACATTACTACAATGCCACATACATCCCCTCTGCTCCACATGATAGCTTGTACACAGCAGCAGACACATCCCAGTAACTGCTCAGTTCACAGGCCAAACCAGGAGAGGGGAGCATTGTGGGCTGGTGTCCACATGGGAGGGAGGGCAAAGTGACCCCCCAAAAAAATGTTGCCATAACACATTTAGCAGAGGAAATTGCCTTACTGGTACTGAAATTATTGCAGCACAGTTGTGTGGACAGATGTCTCGTTCACTGTTCAGGGCGCACAAGGTGATACAGAACATCCATTACTATCGACCACATCTGCAGACACATTAATTTGTTAAGCCACCAGGGATACCCATTTGCAAGACCAAGGGAGTGGGCCTGGCCAAGCACAATCCAGTTCCACTGTAATCAACTCACTTGGAGGTGTTTCTTGTGTACACACCTTACTGACTCTTTTGTACATATCCTGTTATGTCCTAATATGCACTCTTGCGGCATTCACCCACACACTATAATATATTGCAGTTGCAGAAAAAAATGGTAACTGTACCTCAGATTCTTGAATATCTGAACTCTAAAAACCAATAGCTCCCAACCCCAGCACAGAACTGTTAAGGTCGGTAGAGAACTTTACACAAAACCTGCCTAGCGGAGGAGGCCAGCTAATGGAGCCATGAGCAGGCTAGGTTACATATTGTTCTGGATAAACAAGCCAAAAAGTGGGAGTTGTGAGGCAGGCATGGCTTTCACATTAAGTCTGACAACGAGGCTTGGGCAATCTCCCTAAGGGCATAAAGATTTTTCTCATGGCTTTACGCCTACCTCTTGTGAACAGACAAGCATCAGTGCAGAGCATGGTAGCACAGTGGTTAGCACTGTTGCTTCACAGCTCCAGGGTCCAAGGTTTGATTCCCGGCTTGGGTCACTGTCTGTGAGGAGTCTGCATGTTCTACCCATGTTCACGTAGGTTTACTCCCACAAGTCCCGAAAGACATGCTGTTAGGTAATTTGGACATTCTGAATTCTCCCTGTGTACCGAACAGGCGCCAGAATGTGGCGACTAGGGACTTTTCACAGTAACTTCATTGCATTGTTAATGTAAGCCTACTTGTGAAAGAATTAAGATTATTATTATATGCTCTAACAATAACTAGTCCTGACAATATCAAGGGCAAATTCATAAGGAACTGAACAGAGCAATTTGAAAATATCCCAGTTAGACAGGCTCATTGTGACAATGGACATCAAACATGACTATCAGGATTGGGATAGTGTCCTGGTGAATGAAGGGCCACGGCTTAGTGAAGCTCCTGGCAGTAGGAAGGGAGGTGGGTGGGTGATGCACTATCAATTATGACGAGACGAGAGTAGAGAGTAATCGAGGCTTTATTAAGCAGAGATGTGTAGCCTCCTGCAGCTGCTGCTGAAATGGCTGCAGCTCGGTGAGCACACACATTTATACTCCACCTACTGGGCGGAGCCAGAAGGCAGGGATCTACCCCATACCAGTAGTACAGGAGCCTCACCGTATTGCATCTCGTATGTGATATATACGACAGTGGTGACTACCACATTCACCCCCTGTTAAAAAGAGTCCAGCGGGGTGGTGGAAAAACTATTCACATGCATTTTAAGGTTAACATTTTGGGGAAAGTTCACAAATTCAGCTGATCGGATGCCTTGATCCTCCGCTGTGATCGCCGCAGTCCCGGTAGCGATGCAGGCGTCGGCTTGGTCGCCGGTACCTCCAGGAGCGTGTAGACCTAATCTTCATCCCCGGGTGGGACCAAGGGGAGGACGGATCGTCCTGGAGCGGGGGCTGTGGTGAGGTGCACTGGGGGGAAGAAGGGTGGCACCGGGGCGGCGGGGAACCAGCTGGTGCCAGGTCGCTGAGGGAGACTGTCTTGGCGGCCGTCGGGTGTACTGCAGGTTTGCATAGTGTTGCTGTACCCTCTCGACCAACGGGTCCGCCTTGTGGAGCCGCAAGTGCTTGCGGAGGAGAACGGGTCCTGGAGCTGCCAGTCACATTGGAGGCGAAACTCCGGAGGTGGGCTTCCTGGGGAAGGCAAGGAGACATTCATGGGGGGTTGCATTAGTCGCAGTGCAAAGTAATGATCGGATAGAGTGAAGGGCGTCGGGGCGGACCTCCTGCCAGCAGGAGAGACCGGGAGATTTTTGGACCGCAGGGCCAGCTGGACTGCCTTCCAGACCGTCCCATTTTCCCGCTCCACCTGCCTGTTTCCCCGGGGGTTGTAGCTGGTCATCCTGCTCGAGGCGATGCCCTTGCTGAGCAGGTAATGATGCAGCTCATCACTCAAAGGAGGATCCCCGGTCTCTGTGGATGTAGGCCGGGAAACCGAACAGAGCGAAGATGGTGTCGAGTGCTTTGACGACTGTGGCAGACGTCATATCGGGGCATGGGACGGCGAAGGGGAATCTGGAGTATTCGTCGACCATGTTAAGGAAGTATGTGTTTCGGTCGGTGGAGGGGAAGAGCCCTTTGAAATCCATGCTGAGGCGTTCAAAGGGGCGGAGGGCCTTTACTAGATGCGCGCGGTCTGGCCGGTAGAAGTGCGGTTTGCACTCCGCCAGACCTGGCAGTCTGTGGTGATAGCCCTGACCTCCTCAATGGAGTAGGGCAGATTGCGGACCTTTATGAAGTGAAAGAACCAGGTGACCCCTGGGTGACAGAGAGCGTTGTGTAGGGTCTGGAGTCGTTCCACTTGTGCGATGGCACATGTACCTCGGGATAGGGCATCGAGGGGCTCATTGAGCTTCCCGGGGCAATACAAAATCTCGTAATTGTAGGTGGAGAGCTCGATCCTCCACCTCAAAGTTTTATCATTTTTGATCTTGCCCCGCTGTGTGTTATTGAATGTGAAGGCAACTGGCCGTTGGTCAGTGAGGAGAGTGAATCTCCTGCCGGCCAGGTAATGCCTTCAATGCCGCACAGCTTCAACGATGGCTTGGGCCTCCTTTTCGACGGAGGAGTGCCGAATTTCGGAGGCATGGAGGATGCATGAAAAGAATGCCACGGGCTTGCCTGCCTGGTTGAGGGTGGCGGCCAGAGCGATGTCTGATGCATCGCTCTCGACTTGGAAGAAGAGCGTCTCATCGACAGCGTGCATCGCGGCCTTGGTGATGTCGGCCTTAATATGGTTGAAGGCCTGGTGAGCCTCGGCCGTCGGGGGAAAACTGTGGAATGAATGAGTGGCCGGGCTTTGTCCGCATAGTTAGGGACCCACTGGGCGTAGTATGAGAAGAACCCCAGGCATCGTTTGAGGGCCTTGGGGCAGTGGGGGAGGGGGTGTTCCATGAAGGGGCGCATGCGATCGGGGTCGGGCCCTAGAACTCCATTTTGCACCACATAGCCGAGGATGGCTCAGTGGTTGGTGCTGAGCACGCACTTCTTGTTGTACGTTACGTTGAGAAGTTTGGCGGTGCGGAGGAATTTGGAAAGGTTAGCGTCGTGGTCCTGCTGTTAGTGGCCGTAGATGGAGACGTTATCCAGGTACGGGAAGGTGGCCCGCAGTCCGTACCGGTCAACCATTCATGCCATCTCACGTTGGAAGACTGAGACCCCATTAGTGATGCCGAAGGGAACCCTAAGGAAGTGGTAAAGGCGGCCTTCAAAGTCCGCTTCAAACGCAGTATACTGGCGGTCCGCCTTGCGAATGGGGAGCTGGTGGTAGGCAGATTTCAGGTCCGCTGTCGAGAAGACCCGGTACTGTGCAATCTGATTGACCATATCAGATGCGTGGGAGGTGGTACGCGTCGAACTGTGTGTACTGATTGATGGTCTGACTGTAGTCAACAACCATCTTGTTTTTCTCCCCAGTTTTCACAACTACCACTTGGGCTCTCCAGGGGCTGTTGCTGGCATCGATGATGCCTTCCCGCAGCAGTCGTTGGACCTCAGACCTGATGAAGGTCCTGTCCTGGGCAGTGTACCGTCTGCTGCTCGTGGCAACGAGTTTGCAATCCGGGGTGAGGTTTGCAAACAGAGAAGGCGGGTCAACCTTAAGGGTCGTGAGACCGCATACAGTAAGGGGTGGTAGGGGCCCGCCGAATTTCAGAGTGAGACTTTGCAGGTTGCACTGGAAGTCCAGGCCAAGTAGCAAGGCAGCGCAGAGGTTGGGGAGGACATAGAGCCGGAAGTCGCTGAACTCTACGCCCTGGATGGGGAGGGTGGTGGTGCAGTACCCCCGGATCTCCATGGAGTGGGATCCGGAGGCCAGGGAGATTCACTGGTTAATGGGGTGTCCCGCCTTATCGTATCGGGGTGGATGAAGCTCTCTGTGCTCCCAGAGTCAATAAGGCAAGATGTCTTGTGCCCATTGACCTTTACCGTCGTCGACGCGGTTGCGAGGTTGTGCGGCCGGGGCTGGTCAATCGTGATGGAGGCGAGCTGTAGCTGGTTTTGGAAGGCCCCTGGCTGGTTGGCGGTGGTTGCAGGCGATGAGCGGCCCGATGAGGTGATCGACAAGCAAGGAGCCTGAAGCGGGGAAGATGGCAGCGCCCATGGGGCGCACGTGGCGGGCGGCGTTAAAGATGGTGGCGCCCATGGGCCATACGTGGGCGGGGGTGCAGGAACAATGAGGCTGGTTACAGCGGCGATCAAGGGGCCTGGCACACAGCAGCAAAATGGCCTTTCTTCTCGCACAGGTTTGTTTCAAACACGAGCTTTCAGATCACTGCTCCTTCCTCAGGTGAATGGAGCAGTGCTCCGAAAGCTCGTGTTTGAAACAAACCTGTTGGACTTTAACCTGGTGTGTAAGACTTTGTACTGTGCTTACCCCAGTCCAACGCCGGCATCTCCACATCATTTCTTCTTGCAGGGCTTGCAGAGTGCACTCCGTGCCGGGCAGCGCTGCCGGGGGTGCTTAGTCTGTCCGCAGAAGTAGCACTTGGGTCTCCCGGGGTTGGCTGGCTGCCACGCGGTGCAGGCTTGGGGTTGGCTGGGAGCAGTCACTGGTGGGGTCCACGATGTCCAGGAGGGGGGCGCCATGCGGTCGGGGGCGTACGCTTGTACATTACGGGAGGCAACTGTCAGTGAGATTGCGAATTTCTTGGCCGCCGCGAGGTCGAGGGCAGTCCCTTCTAAGAGTCGCTGGCGGACGTACGCCGACCCTATGCCCGTAACAAAAGAATCCCTGATCAGAAGTTCAGAATGTTCAACGGCTGAAACTGCCTGGCAATCGCAGTCCCTCGCCAGGGCGTGCAGGGCACGCCAGAAATCTTCCACAGACTCACCGGGAAGTTGATGCCGCGTGGACAGGCGGTGCCTAGCGTAGAGTTTGTTGGTCTGCTGAGTGTAGTTCTCTTTCAGAAGCGCCACGGCCTCAGTGTAGGTAGGCGCGTCCCGGATGAGAGGAAAGATATCGGAGCTCAGCCGTGTATACAGGATCTGGAGTTTCTGTGCCTCTGTGGGTGGTTCTGTCGCAATCCGATGTAGGCTTTAAAGCAAGCTAGCCAGTGGGCGAAGGCTGACTTGGCATTGACTGCTTGAGGGTGCAGCTGCAGGCGATCTGGCTTGATGCGAAGGTCCATCGTTGTAAAATCTCTGCTTAATAAATTGATGCACTATCAATTACAACGAGACGAGAGTAGAGTATAATCGAGGCTTTATTACGCAGAGATGTGTAGCCTCCTGCAGCTGCTGCCGAAATGGCTGTAGTTCGGTGAGCACACACATTTATACTCCACCTACTGGGCGGAGCCAGCAGGCAGGGATCTACCCCCGTCCCGTAGTACAGGAGCCTTATCGTATTACATCTCGTATGCGATATATCATACACAACAGTGGTGATTACCACAGTGGGGCACTTAATTGTACAGGAAGTGAAATATCAGCTTCCAAGGCAGGGTGGAAGTTGGGAAGTAAACTGGCAGTGGATTAAGGTAGATTTTGATTTGTCGTGGCAACAAGGGGCTTTTCACAGTAACTTCATTGCAGTGAGCCTACTTGTGACAATAAAGATTCGTCTGTATCAATATTTATCTTATCAAGATTTATCTATATCAATGCATTAGCATTTCATACATCTTCATTAGAGCACAATTGCTAGATTAAATTATACCTTCACAATTTAAGTCGGCAGAAAATGAGAACCACATGACTTTAGATTCATGACTGGTTTAAGGTAGTGTGCAGCAGGTAAGCTAGTTTTCCTGATGGGAGTTAGAACGACGAGGAGTTGCTTTTCTTGTATGGAGAACCTTGTTGGACAAGGGGAAAGGAGGCCGACTTGTTACTTTGTGTGGCAGCTCCCCAGGGAGGTTGAGGTTCTCCAGGGAAGTTGAGGCATGGCTGTCTGAAGGAGATAAGGCGCATAGTAGTGGCTCCAGGAAGGATAGAGTATGGCTCTTTGAGGAAGCGAAGTCAGGTAATGACACCCCAAAGATGAATCTTAGGTACAAAGTGGGGGGTGGGGTCATCTCCACTGAAGGTAGGACAGGCATGATAGAGAGAAGATCAAGGGTAACTGAGGGAAGGTCAAGGGTGAAGAGGAAGGGATGACAGTTGGCAGGCCCAGAATGCCAGGAGCAGTTTTAGGTTGCCAGACAGTTCATCAAAAGTGATGGCGAGTAGCTCAAAGGTCACAGAAGTCAAGATTAATACGATGAAGGGAAGGTCATAGGTGACTGAGATAGTGTGCAGGATGATGGTTTGCAGCTCCAGGATCCAAATGTGACAGATGGAGTTGGGGTAGCAGCAGTTCTAAGTTCAAAATCTTCCTTTCAGGCAGGCAGAATGATGCTGCTGGATGGTAGGGAATGGAGGCCTCCACTGTTGCTTCACAACACCAGGGACCCGGTTCGATTCCCGGCTTGGGTCACTGTCTGTGCGGAGTCTGCACGTTCTCACCATGTCTGTGTGGGTTTCCTCTGGGTTCTCCGATTTTCTCCCACAAGTGCCAAAACACGTGCTTGTTAGGCGAATTGGACGTTCTGAATTCTCCCTCAACATACCCGAACAGGCGCTGGAATGTGGCGACTGCGGGATTTTTACAGTAACTTCATTGCAGTGTTAATGTAAGCCTACTTGTGACACTAATAAAGATTATTATTATTAAACACGGCGCCCACATTTTCCACCGCCTTGACATAATGGTTGGGGTTGGCGACTTCCAGCCCTCCACAAATTGGCTCCACTCGACATTGCCCAGCTCTTCTTTGATTTTAAAAAACGTTTTTGCAATTAAGGGACAATTTAGCGTGGCCAATCCACCTACCCTGTACATCTTTGGGTTGTGTGGGTGAGACCCATGCAGTTACGGGGAGAATGTGAAAACTCCACAGACAGTGAATTGGATTCGGGATCAAACCCGGGTCCTCGGCGCCTTGAGGTAGCAGTGCTAACCACTACACCATTTTGTCGTCCTGACATTGTTGAGCTAATTGATTGGCTGCTTGTGGCCAACAGACATGTCTCAAGAGTGGAAGTCCCACCCACTTCCGTTTGCACCATCAGGTCATTCACTGCTGCAACAATATTCAACAACACGGTAGTACAAGTGGATAGCACTGTGGCTTCACAGCGCCAGGGTCCCAGGTTCGATTCCCCCCTGGGTCTCCGGGGTGCCTGCAGAGCCAAATCCCGAAGAGAGACTGTGTCCTGCCGCCCGTTCTGATGTGCCACGTAGGCAAATTGGGGGTTTGCATGGAGCAGCTGGACCTTCTTGACGAGGGGGTCGGTCTTATGGCTCCTCGCATGCTGCCGGAGAAGGATGGGCCCTGGGACTGTCAGCCAGGACGGGAACGAGATCCCGGAGGTGGACTTCCTGGGGAAGGCAAACAAGCGTTCGTGAGGGGTCATGTTAGTAGCCGTACATAGCAGCGACCGGATAGAGTGAAACGCGTCGGGGAGGACCTCTAGCCAGCGGGAGACTGGGAGATTCTTTGGCCATAGGGCCAGAAGGACGGCCTTCCAGACCGTCGCGTTCTCCCTCTCCACCTGTCCGTTTCCCCGGGGGTTGTAGCTGGTCGGCCTGCAGGAGGCGATGCCTTCGCTGAGCAGGTAAGGACGCAACTCGTCGCTCATAAAGGAGGAGCCCCGATCGCTGTGGATATAGGCGGGGAACCCGAACAGGGTGAAAAGGCTGTGCAGGGCCTTGATGACGGTGGCAGAGGTCATGTCAGAGCAGGGGCTGGCGAAGGGGAATCCGGAGTACTCATCAACAATGTTGAGGTAGTACACGTTACGGTCAGTGGAGGAGAGGGGCCCTTTGAAGTCCATGCTGAGGCGCTCAAAGGGGCGGGAGGCCTTTACCAGGTGCACTCTGTCTGGCCGATAGAAGTGTGGTTTGCACTCCGCGCAGACCTGGCAGTCCCTGGTCATGGACCTGGCCTCCTCGATGGAGTAGGGCAGGGTGCGAGCCTTGATGAAATGGAAAAAGCGGGTGACCCCCGGGTGACAGATGTCGTTGTGGAGAGCCTGGAGTCGGTCTACTTGTGCGCAGGCACATATACCGCGGGAGAGGGCATCTGGGGGCTCATTGAGCTTCCCGGGTCGATACAAGATATCGTAATTGTAGGTGGAGAGCTCGATCCTCCACCTCAGAATCTTGTCGTTCTTAATCTTGCCCAGCTTTGTGTTATTGTACATGAAGGCAACCGACCTGGGCAGCACGGTAGCACACGTGGTTAGCACTGTGGCTTCACAGCGCCAGGATCCCAAGTTCGATTCCCTGCTGGGTCACTGTCTGTGCGGAGTCTGCACGTTCTCCCCGTGTCTCCCAGTTTCCTCCGGGTGCTCCGGTTTTCTCCCACAGTCCAAAGACGTGCAGGTTAGGTGGATTGGCCATGCTAAATTGCCCTTAGTGTCCAAAAAGGTCAGGAGGAGTTATTGGGTTATGGGGATAGGGTGAAAGTGAGGGCTTAAGTGGGTTGGTGCAGACTCGATGGGCCGAATGGCCTCCTTCTGCACTGTATGTTCTATGTTCCTGTCTGACCGCTAGTCAGTAAGGAGAGTGAATCGCCTGTTGGCCAGGTAATGTGTGATGTGAGAGTACCCTTTAAGAAATGGGTGTTTAAGAAATGTACCTTTAAGAAATGGAGGTGCTCATGTTACTGGAGTGATGTCAGAGTATGGGTGGAGCTGAGCTCCACTTCTGCTTTTTAGTTTCAGTTTGAGAAAAGCTTGGGTGTGTCTGTGAGATGCACTGCTGTTGATCTCTGCAATCCAAAGACTATCTATGGATCATTTGGTGAATTCAGAAGAATTGTATGTTTTCAGTCTTGAATGTAAACCCTAATGTGCTCCTGTTTGAAGGTGTGTTAAGTCTTTTGGATGTTAAAAGGACAGCATACAGATTACTTAGTGTTGTACTCTGTGGGGGGTGTATTTGATTTACTGGTTGCTAAGATATTCATTGTTTGTTTTAAAAAGGTTTACTTTAGTTCATAGAATAAACATTGTTTTGTCTTTAAAAACCACTGGTGCATGTCTGCTGTACCATATCTGTCGAGTGAGCTGTGTGCTCCCCATACCACAATCTATTTAAAGTTGTGGGTCAGGTGAACTCCATGATACACTTTGGGATTCTCTAAACTCTGGCCCATAATAAATGCCTCCAGTGTCTCACAGTTTCTACGATGGCCTGGGCCTCCTTTTCGACAGAGGTGTGTCGGATTTCGGAGGCATGGAGGGTACGGGAAAAGAAAGCCAGAGGCCTGCCCGCCTGGTTGAGCGTGGCGGCCAGAGCAAAGTACGACGCATCGCTTTCCACTTGAAACGGGATGGACTCGGCCACAGCGTGCATCGCGGCTTTGGCAATGTCTGCTTTAATGCGGTTGAAGGCCAGTCAGGTCTCAGCCGTCAGGGGAAAAGTGGTACATTTGATCAGTGGGCGGGCCTTGTCCGCATAGTTGGGGACCCACTGGGCATAGTAGGAGAAGCACCCCAGGCATCTCTTCAGGGCCTTGGGGCAGTGGGGAGGGGGAGTTCCAGGAGGGGACACACACAGTCGGGGTCGGGCCCTAGGACTCAGCGTTCCACAACATAACCCAGGATGGCCAGGCGGGTTGTGCCCCGACAGGCAGCAGGCAGCGCTGCTGGGCCTAGAAGATTTGGGGGGGGGGGGGGGTTGGGCCTGGCAGTCTTTTGCTAAGTGGACCTTCTTCCCACATCAGCCGTTACAGGTCGCGTTCCGTGCCGGGCAGCATCGTCAGGGATGATTATTCTGGCCGCTGAAGTAGCACTTTGGGCCTCTGGCGTTGGAGGGCCGCTGCGCGGTGCAGGCTTGCGTCGCGCTCGGATCGGCTAATGGCTGCGCCCATGAGGCCCACAAGGGTGCCACACGGTCAGAGGGGTAGGCCCCCTCCAGTGAGTTGGAGAGCTGGACTGTCTCTGGGAGGCAGAGTGTCCCCCTTTCTAATAAATGCTGGCCAATATAGTTCGAGTGCATGCCCGCGACATAGGCGTCCCTGATCAGCAGCTCCGCGTGCTGTGTAGCCGATATTACCCAGCACTCTCAGTTTCGACAGAGGATGTGGAAGGCACGCAGGAATTCCGCGAGTGATTCCCCAGGGCATTGGCGTCTCGTGGCGAGGAGGTGCCTAGCATATACCTGGTTGACGGATTTCACAGAGTGTCTTTTAAGCAGCGTTATTGCCTCCGTGTACGATGGGGTGTCCCTGATGAGGTTAAAGGCTCTTGGGCTCACCCGTGCATGGAGCACCTGCTTCTTCTGGAGGTCCGTGAAGTCCTTGTTAAACCACGCGAGGCAGGCCTCGAAGCAGCTTAGCCAGTGTTCAAAAGTCTCTGTAGCGTCAGCTGCTTGTGGGTCCAGTTCCAGGCGATCAGGCTTGAGTGAGGAGTTCATCTTGAGTGAAGCATCCATCTTAGAAGTTTAGTGTATTAAATTGATACACCATCAATAATACACGACAAGTCGATAAAGTTAACTGAGGCTTTAATACACTAAACAGCAAGCCTCCAGCCTCTGGACCCGAACTGGGGCCGGAGGCGGAGACTTGCCACTCTTATACAGAAAGCCCTGAGGGGAGGGGCCACAGGCAGAGCCAACCTGGACAAGCCCAGGCATGTATGATACAGTACAGTCCAGACAATATAATCACGTGGTTTACCACAACAAGACTCCTCAACGACTCCCCCTTGGACTGATCGGTTCCCTGTAAGAACACTATTCATTCCCTTGGCCGCAGAAAAATACTTTTCACTGTACTTCGGTACATGTGACAATAAAATAAAATAAAATAAAAATCACAAGGGTCGAGACAAATGGAGTGCGCTACAAGTGCAAGGTGAAAGTTACTATCTCACAAAAAGATGGCCAACATGAACCAAACCCCCAAGAAAGAAGGAATTGGCAATGCAGAGTACTGTGAACTATTCAGATTCAGACTTGAGGAAAAGCTATCCGCAAAAGAACACTCAAGTGATGATGTTGAAGTGGCACAATCGACCTTCAAATCAACAGTTCCGGAAGCTGACAATCATGTCCTGGGAACACCACTGAGTTTAGTTTATCCTTTCATGGAATATGGGCAAGGCCAGCATTTGTCGCTCATCCTTAATTGCCCTTTAACTGTGTGGTTTGTAGACTATTACAGAGGGAAGTTAAAGTCAACCACATTACTGTAGCTCTGGAGCCACATTCAGGCATATGGGACAAGGGTGGCACATTTCCATCCCTAAAGGACATTAATGAACCAGGTGGCTTTTTACAACAATCGCTGATAGTTTCATGGTCACCATTGCTAAGACTAGCTTTATAATTCAGTTTTATTCATTCAATTTAAATTCCACCAGCTGCCATGGTGGGATTTGCCCATTGGCCTTGCCACTATGCCATCTTCCTGATTGGTTTGATTAAAATGATGACCAAATTAAGGAGCTGCTACAGGAGAAGCAGCAGGGCTGGGAAACATTTGCCCAAAGGAAAAGGATAAAAATCTGTGTGACAACCACAGGGCATTCTTGCTGCTTGTGATAAGATTCTACCCAACAGTCTGGTAAGCCACAAAACAGAACGTGGACTAACAGAATGTGGACTGCCAGAAAGTCAAAGTGGATTCAGAAAAGGCAGAGGTGCTTATGACATGATTTTCACCCTTTGGCAAATCCAAGCTAAATGCTACAAACAACAGGTGGGATTCTACTGTGCCTTCAACAGAAACCTTTCACACATTAAATAGAGGCTCCTTGTGGAAACTCTTAGCTAAATTTGGATGTCCTGATAGATTTGTTAAATCTCATACAGCGGCTTCATGATGGAATGATGACTTGAGTCGCTGACTGGTGAATGCACTGACCTCTTGACGTAACAAGTGGTGTGAAGCGGGGGTGTCTTCAGTATATTCTTTACTGCCATGCTTACTGGGGCATTTCTTGGAAATATTGATGGAATATACATCAGTTCAGAACAGATGGCAATCTCTTCAACCAGAAATCGACAGCAAAGGTATCAATGATGGCGATACGGGAATAGCTGTTTGCTGGTGACTGTGTGCTTGTGTCATCTGTGAGCGGAGCCTTCTAAAGGATCATGGACTGTTTTTAACAACAGTTGACAACTAACCATCAGCTCCAGGAAGACAGAGATACTCCATCAAATTCTGACCATATTCCACCTACTACAACTATCATTGACACAGCCCTGAAGGTTGTAGACACCTTCACCTATCTCAGAACTATCTGCATTGACAGTGAGGTGGCAAATTGAATTCCCAGAGTAAGCACAGTGTTTGCCAGTGTAGTGTGGAAGAAATGTGGTATAAAACTTACAACAAAAACTTGCTGTGTACAAAGCAGTGGTAACACGTACCTTCCTATATGCCTGTGAGACAGAATACCCACTCAAGGCACAATAAGCAGCTGGATATGTTCTACATGAGATACATTTGAAACATCATGGAAATCAAATAGGAGGACAAAGTGCCCAACACCGAGATGCCCCAATCGCAGAAATGACCGAGGCTTTCAAGTGGAAGTTGATAGGAATTCAGGACCGGCATGTTCCTGTAAGGATGAAGGATAAGTATGGCAAGTTTCAGGAACCTTGAATAACGAGGGATATTGTGGGCCAGTCTAAAAGAAAAAGGAAGCATTTGTCAAGGCTAATGTGAACGTGCGAAGCAAGTGTGGAATACAAGGAAAGTTGAAAGAAACCTAAGCAAGGAGTCAGGAGGGCTAAAAGGGGTCACGAAAAGTCATTGGCCAGCAGGATTAAGGAAAATCCCATGGCTTTCTATACATATATAAAGAACAAGAGGGTAGCCAGGGAGCGGGTTGGCCCACTCAAGGACAGGGGAGGGAATTTATGCGTGGAGCCTGAGGAAATGGGTGAAGTATTAGGTGAGTACTTTGCGTCTGTATTCAACAAAGAGAGGGACTTGGGGTGGATGATCAGTCTGGAGAATGCTGTGTAGATAGTTTGGGTCATGTTGAGATTTAAAAGGAGGAGGTTTTAGTGGTCTTGAAAAACATTAAGGTAGGCAAGTCCCCAGGGCCTGATGGGGTATACCCCAGAATACTGAGAGAGGAAAGGGAGGAAATTGCTGGGGCCTTGAGAGAAATCTTTGTATCCTCACTGGCTACAGGAGAGGTGCCAGAGGATTGGAGAATAGCCAATGTTGTTCCTTTGTTTAAGAAGGGTAGCAAGAATAATCCAGGTAATTACAGGCCATGAGCCTTACGTTAGTGGTAGGGAAATTATTGGAGAGGATTCTTCAAGACAGGATTTACTCCAACTTGGAAATAAGTAGACATATTAGCAAGAGGCAACATGGTTTTGTGAAGGGGAGGTCATGGGTGCGATTCTCCGCTCCCCGCGCGGCGTGGGAGAATCGCGGGAGGGGCCCCCGACAAAATTCACGCCCCCCGTGATTCTACCCCCCCCCCCCCCCCTCCCCCGGGCTCGGAAGAATCGGCGCTTGCCGTTTTTCACGGCAAACGGCGATTCTCCGACCCAGATGGGCCGAGCGGCCTGCCGTTCGCGGCCGTTTAACGACGGCGGCAAACACACCTGGTCGCTGCCGTCGTGAAACGGGAGCGAGAAGCCCGTTTGGGGCTTGTAGGTGGCCTAGAAAGGAAAGAGCACCACGACTGTGCTCGGGAGGGGACAGGCCCGTGATCGGTGCCCACCGATCGTCGGGCCGGCGTCCAAATCGGATGCACTATTTCCCCTCCGCCGCCCCGCAAGATCAAGCCGCCACGTCTTGCGGGGCGGCTGAGGGGAAAGACGGCCACCGCGCATGCGCGGGTTTGCGCCGTCAGCATCATGACGTCAGCCGCACATGCGCGGGTTTGCGCCGTCAGCATCATGACGTCAGCCGCACATGCGCGGGTTGGAGCCGGCCAACCTGCGCATGCGCAGCTGACGTCATTAGGCATGCCAGCAGCATCATTCTCGGCGCGACGCCCCCACGGCCGAGATTTACGGAGCACCGCTCCTAGCCCCGCCGGGAGGGGAGAATAGGGGGCGAGGAGCGGCCTCCGAGGCTGTCGTGAAACTTGGCCGAGTTCACGACCGCCCTCCCGATTTTTCCCGGGAGCGGAGAATTCCGCCCCATGTCTCACTAACTTAGAGTTTTTTGAGGAAGTGGCGAAGATGATTGGTGAGGGTAGGGCAGTGGATGTTGTCTACATGGACTTCGGTAAGGCCTTTAATCACCTGCATGGTTTGGTGAGGTCAGCTGTGTGGGAGGAAGAGCATTCAACATCATCATCAATGCTACTGGAAACATCCATGCTTTCTTTCATCCAGACTTACTTTCATCCAGACTTCTTATTGGTTGTCGCTTTTGGAGCCTATCCTCACCAATGCTAAACTGACGCAAAATAACTTTGTGCTGCAGATAAAAAGAAAAAAATAGTTTTATTTTTATTTGGTTTAGGTTTCGACGATCTACCAATCCAACAATTTGCAACATTGGTGACTGATGTTCTGTTGATTTAGTCACAGCTACACATGTAAATCGCCCAAGATATGTAGAAACTTTGTGAAGTTTTATAAATGTAGTTAAGCCTTCAAAATAACTATCTCAATGTTAACAATTAACCTAAATGGGATCTTCAGCATAATGTAAAAACAATTTAACAAATATAAGAAAATAATTTCCAAATGTTGTATTTTTGGTACCTTTTTTTGTGACGTCTTGCCATTTCCTTCTTCTGAGCTACACAAGGAAAGCATCATGTTAATTGGTTCAATATAATGAATTAATATCTGGGACAAAAGTGTGTATAAAATTTGATATTAATGTCACGTGTTTGTTACTAACACTTCATGCCTGCTCAAGAAATGCAAAGAACAGGCCAGGTACTTCCCCCAAGAAGGGATGAGGCGTCAGTCACTCAAGTCAGCTCTAACACATCTCCCAATAGCCAGTTACAGAGCAGCACTGGAAACATGTCATCTAGCCACAGACACTCAAAGAAACAAAAGGAGGAAACAGCATAAGCACCAGTATCTACATATGAAAGATCATAAGGGAGGGGCTGAAATTTCAAAGGGCTAAGGAGGCAATTCCATGCTGGTCTGCCACCATGTCCCTACCTCCAGCCTATTTTCAGGGAGGCTGCTTCTGGTGGAGGGTTGGTGTTGCTAGCCACCTGTCCACCAATGGTAGGGAGCCAAGTAGCTCAGTTAGTGGCACTCTTTGTCTCAGTCACAGGTTTGGTTCCCATTCCTTGGTTTGAGCATAAAAAGAAAATCACGGCTGACTCTCCAGTACCGTTTTGCTGGAGTGCTGCATTGTTGGAGGTGCGGTCTTTCGGATGAGAAGTTAAACAGAGGCTCCATCTCCGTGTTCAGGTGGATGTAAAAGATCCCATGACATTATTTTGATGAAGAGCAAGGGAGCTAATCCCAGTGTACTGGTCAATATTTATCCCTAAATCAACATAACAAAAACGGATATCTAGCTATTAACACACTGCTGTTTGTAGGAGTTTGCATTCTGCAAACTGGCTGCTACATTTCCTATTTAAAACAATTATCACACTTCAAAGTGCTTCAATAGATGTAAAGTGCTTTAAAAATGTCTGGTAGTCACGAAGAACACGTTATAAATGCAAGTCTTACTTTTTTCCTTTCTACTGAGAGGAATCATCAGGCACAGTCTAGAAATTTTCAGTGGGCATGCGGGACCCTGCTGAGGCGGAGGCCCAGTCAATAGATGAGATGGCCAGCTGGTGATGGGCCAGAGGCCTCATGATGCCTCATTTAATTCCCTCCCTTCCCCACCCCCTGCAGCAACAATTTCCGGGGTGCCCTCTCATTCTCTCATCTATATCGACAGTGGACAGGACTCTCGGAGGCAGCCTCTTAAGTGGCTTTCTCCTCAAAAGAAAAACGTCCTCAGTGTTCCAACAATAAGATTTCCAGGTTCCTGACCCACTGACCCGCATTTCACCACAACAGTGGGGTTGTGGCCTGGGAAAGAAAATGCAGCCCCCAGAGATGGAGATTACATTAAAAATCTGTTAGCATGGATTTCTAAACGGCCATGTTTAATCAAACCTACTGAATTCTTGAGCAGATAAGATAAATGCAATCGGTCGGCATGCATAGATTTTCAGAACGTCTTTGATAAGGTGCCACATTGGCATAAGGACATGGAGTCAGAGGCCGGACAACAAGTATCAATTAAAAAGTGTCTAAAAAGAAAACAAAGACCAAAGAGAGATTTCCTGAACTGCAAGAATCATTGCTTGTTGTTTACCCTATCCTATAGATAAACTATTTGTATACAGGTATGACTGAGACTGGAAGATGGTTCCAATTTGAGGAAAGTTATAGTAAATAATAGAGGATTGGACCAAAAACAAGCTTACATTTAGCATTCCACCCCCCCCAGGCTTCCATGTTCTTTTAGCAAAGTATTATTTTTTGATATGTTTATTTTCATATTTTTATGATACATAGTCCAGCAATCACTGAAAGGTTAATGCTGGCAATATTTACAGAGCTCCCTCAGAGAAATGAGCAGAGACACTCAAATCAGAAAGAGAAAAGATACATTTTCAAACAACTAACCTTATGACATGTCTTCCACCCTCCCCACACCCAATGGCTGTGCGCCCTATCTGGCCATTCCGGGAGTTGGGCTCCCAGCGTTGGCCCTGGTATGTATCGCTCAGTATGCTGCTGTTGTCCCTGTTTCTCCCGCTTGTCCTCAGAACCCATCCTCCACAGCTATGTCGCTTTGATCCGTGGTTCCCCCTGTGGGTTTTTCTGCCCCCCTCCCCTTCTCCCTCCCTTCCCCTCTCCCCCCCCCCCCCCCCCTTGCCCCTCCCCCCCCCCCCCCCCCCCCTCTTATTGGTTGCTGGCTACAAACAGGTCTTGGAACAAGTTGGTGAATGGTTTCCACGTTTTGTGAAAGCCATGTTCCGACCCTGGAAGGTGAATTTTATTTTCTCCAGTTGGAGGAATCCAGACAGGTTGGACAGCCAGTCTGCACCTTTGGGCTTTTTAGCAAAGTAGCCAAGGAGGTAGCTAATTTTATCAGGAGAAATATGGGGATCACTTATTCTTTGGACGATAATAAACTAAAGACAGGAAATTCTGACCTATATGCTGACATTACAGTAGCCAAGCACCGTCTTGGAAGTGCATGCCTCAATGCCAAGCCCTTCAAGTGTGCCATGCCATCTTGAGAAGGGCATTGATGAGAGTATCCCTTATTTCATGTGCTGGAGCAATGGGATTGGTCATATCATTCTGTCACTCACCTGTTGTGACACCCAACTTCCAAATTTGGACTTGTCCATTGGATTAGTTTTCTTGTCACTCACCAAACGTTAAGTACCAGTTGCAGGTAGAGTCCAACATTGGCATAAAGGGGCAGGCACCTAACTTGCAGGCAAGGCATTTCTGAAATTCTTTTGCTATTGCAAAGTCCGTGGAAGTACTTCTAGTTAAGGAGTTGTGCTGAATGCCTGGAGTTAGCAGCCCATTATGCTACATCCTCACAAGAATTGCTGAGGGTTTGGTGGCAGCTCTGATCAAAGGCTGCAACAGACATGGTGGTTGCAGCTGCACAGCCGCTGGGTCGACAGCGCAACAGGGAGGTGAAGCAGAAGCTGCTGAGAGAGTAAGTACTGCACAACCCTCTTCAAACCTGCAGCAGATTCCTTCATGTTGCTTGACAGGAACAGGTGGCATAAAACGGAGCATTTTGTTTTACTGTCCTCTCGATTGGAAAAGTGTAACTAAAGCTGCAACATGGCTGATTGCAGTGGGTCCACATGGCGAGTCTTTTCTCAGTTCAGTACACAACAGAAAGATGGCAACAAGATTAGGATGGGAAGTTTTAAAAAACATTAAAAATTGCGAAAATAAGAACTGAAGAACATCATGGTACACCTTTCGGATCTCAAAGTTGATTTTGAAGTAATTTTGTGTTTCAAAACATTGCTCAGCGTGCACACATTGTGTTCAGGAACAACCAAGTGTATCAGCATGGTACACAATTGAATGAAAAAAAATGGCACAAAAGTTATATTTGGGGACAATGGGAGGAATTCTACACCAGCACGGAGGACTGGTGTTTTTATTGTGAATGAAGGTTATTGACTGATAGGTGATGAAGGTAAAGTAAATATTTCCCTCACCACGATGGAGCCAGATGCTTTAGTCCAAGAGATGCCACTCCTATTGAATATGCGGAAATTAATGCAATTCAGAACTCCGATGTATGGAACGACTAAGATGCAATTGCATGCAGAGTTGCATTCCATTGCAGTCCAAAGATGTGCGGGTTAGGTGGATTGGCCATGCTAAATTGCCCGTAGTGTCCTAATAAAAGTAAGGTTAAGGGGGGGGGGTTGTTGGGTTCCGGGTATAGGGTGGATACGTGAGTTTGAGTAGGGTGATCATGGCTCGGCACAACATTGAGGGCCGAAGGGCCTGTTCTGTGCTGTACTGTTCTATGTTCTATTAAAGGAAACCTTTGCCTCGTGAGACCCAAGCAGGCTACATTTCTGAATTTTTAAAAACTCTTGCCGCTGTGAATACGGCATGAAATTAGATAAGAGACACTCTTTGTGGAGGGCAAAATAAAAATAAAATCCAGGCCAAGCTTTAAGGACAGAAGCTGATTCGGAAGGAGGCATATGATGAGGTCACAGATATGGAAATGGCAGAAAGACATAGGGCGGGATTCTCCCGTACCTGGCAGGGTGGGGGGTCAAAGCGGGACAGAGTAGCGTGAACCACTCCGGCGTCGGGCCGCCCCAAAGGTGCGGAACCCTCCACACCTTCAGGGGCTAGGCCGGCGCCGGAGTGGTTTGCGCCCCACCGACCGGCGTGAAAGGCCTTTGGCGCCACGCCAGCCAGGGCCGAAGGGTCTCCGCCGGCAAGCGTGGGTCCACACATGCGCAGGAGCGTCAGCGGCTGCTGACGTAATCCCTGCGCATGACCACACGGTCGGCGCATAGAAAAAGAGTGCCCCCACAGCACAGGCCCGCCTGTGGATCGGTGGGACCCGATCGCGGGCCAGGCCACCGTGGGGGCATTCCCCGGGGCCAGACGCCCCCGCGCCGTCTCCCAGGACCCTAGAGCCTGTCCACGCCGCCAGGTCCCGCCGGTAAGGGACCTAGTTCAAATTTACGCCGGTGGGAGCTGCATAGAACGAGTGGGACTTCAGCCCACAGCCGGAGAATTCAGCAGCCGGCGGGGGCGGGATTCATACCGCCCCCCCCCCCCCGGCGATTCTCCGACCCAGCTGGGGTGTTGGAGAATCCCGCCCATAGTTGCACATTGACAGGGAGTTCTTTTCCCAAGTTGGCAGGAGAGCTGCATCGGATTTCAGCAGGATCCATCCATGGTAGCCAAGTTCATCATTTAACTTAGATGCTACCATTGCTGTGGGAGCTACTAACCAATTACATGACTCCCACTTCCAGTTGGAGTGCTATGCCCATGGGGGAGATGGTTATATCGAGACAGCATGCAGGTGGAGAAGATGCTCTAGGTCGCAGCAATGCCCTTGGTCAAGGGTGTGACAGACCTAAAGCTATTTCTGGAGCCTGGAAGTCCTTGATTATGTATATGATTGCTATGGTGTTATCAAGAAATTGTACTGAATCAGAGACCAAGAAAAACAGCATAAGGCAGATGAAAGTAACAGGGCTGTAGATAAAGGTCCAAGTGCCCATTGTAGAAATGAAAGTCAGAGATTCAGAGATATACTTTCATTGTTGATACAGCAGCACCAGCTTATCTTGGAAAGAGAATACAGTAAGACCCTAAGTCACATTCCCTTACTCAAAACTGGTATGAAACTGACTAATTATTCCAATAACAGCACGGGGCAGCACGGTAGCATGGTGGTTAGCATAAATGCTTCACAGCTCCAGGGTCCCAGGTTCGATTCCCGGCTGGGTCAATGTCTGTGCGGAGTCTGCACGTCCTTCCCGTGTGTGCGTGGGTTTCCTCCGGGTGATCCGGTTTCCTCCCACAGTCCAAAGATGTGCGGGTAAGGTGGATTGGCCATGCTAAATTGCCCGTAGTGTCCTAAAAAGTAAGGTTAAGGGGGGGGGGGGGTTGTTGGGTTACGGGTATAGGGTGGATACGTGGGTTTGAGTAGGGTGATCATTGCTCGGCACAACATCGAGGGCCGGAGGGCCTGTTCTGTGCTGTACTGTTCTATGTTCTAACAGTATTCCAGTGTTAAGTCAAGTTAGTGTTCAGTGGAATATGATTCCTCCTATTAATTCCCAGTTGCAATAGTCAGAAGGAATGTCTCCCTGATGGGATAGAGTAGGCTTTAAGATACATTAGCTGGGCAAAGTGATTTAGAAGGTAAGAATTAGGAGCAGGAGGAGGCAATTCAGCCCCTCCAGTCTGCTCCGTCATTCAATATGATCATGGCTGATGTCCTCCCATTCCGCATAACCCTTTAATCCATTACAGCACTGTGGCACAGTGGTTAGCACTGCTGCCTCACAGCGCCAGGGACCCGGGTTCTATTCAGACCTTGGGTGACGGTGAAAGTTTGTACATTCTCCCAGTGTCTGCATGGGTTTCCTCTGGGTGCTCCGGTTTCCTCCCTGCAGTCCAAACCTGTGCAGGCTAAGTGGATTGGCCATGCTAAATTACTCATTAGTGTCCAAAGGTTAGATGTGGATACGGGGTTGCGGGGATAGGGCTGGGGAATTGGGCCTAGGTGGAATGCTCTTTTAAATGGTCAGTACAGACTCAAAGGGCCGAATGACCTCCTTCTGCACTGTAGGGATTCTATGATTATTAATTAAAAAGCGGTCTATCTCCTTTTTAAATTGACTCAATGTTTGGCATCCACTGCTCTTTAGGGTAATGAATTCCTCAGGTTCACAACACTTTGGAAGAAGTAATTTTGCCTCATCTCTTTTAAATCTACTACCCCTTATCCTAAAACTATGATTGCTAAAACTCTAGATTGCTCCACAAGAGGAAACATCTGCTGTAAGTCTACTTTGTCAATATCTTTTAATACCTTACATCTTATATACCTCAATCCGATCTCCCCTCATTCTTCGAAACTTGAGTGTATCAGCCTAAATCTCTCCATAAAACAAACCCCATCTCTGGAATCAATCTAGTGAACATCCTCTGAACTGCCTCCAATGCCACTACATCCCTCCAAGTATGGGGACCAAAACTGTTCACAGTACTCCAGGTGCAGTCTCACCAATACCTTGGACAGATGCAGCAACACTTCCCAAATTGTATACTGTATTTCTTTAGCTATGAAGGCCAAAATTCCCCATCCCCCAACCTCCCAGCAAGAGAAAAGCACAGGTCCGAACAATCCCAACATTGACCATGATGAAGAGCCAACACACAAATACACACCTCCAACATTCAGATTACAAAAACATCAAAACTGAACATTCTCAAAACCATTCTTTCCAACAAAGCCCTTCGCCTTTGCCGGCATATTAAAGTAATGCTCTGCATTCTTAAACGTGACCCATAGTTGTGCCAGGCACAGCTCCCAGAATTGAACCTTGCCCCTAAAGAGTGCCACCTTGGCCTTGTTGAAACCTGTTCGACGTTTGGCCAGGTCGGCCCCAATGTCCTGGTATACGCGTACAGGTGACCTTCCCAGCTACAGTCCAGCATGGACTTCGCCCATCTCAAAATCCACCACTTTCCCATGTACTTATGCAACTGGGCAATTACCGGCCGTGGCAGTTCTCCAGCTCTTGGCCTCTGATGCAGTGAGAGGTTATCTTGATCTATTTCTGAGGGCTTCTCGAAAACTCCTTTCCTGAGCAGCTTCCAAAACATCTCTGCCACATATTCGGTGGCGCTCGAACATTCGACCCCTCCAGCAGTCCAACTATTCTTAGATTTTGACACCTGGATCGATGCCCCTGGTTGTCCAACCTGGCCTTCAAACACTTTGGAGCCTCCACCAGCATGGTTACCGCTGCCTCCAGAGACACGATCCGGTCGCTGTGATCCCAGACTGCCTTTTCCACCTCCCAACGTAGTAGCCTTTGACTCCATTTGTTGCTCCACTCTTTCTTAAACCCTATGAAGAGGAGCTACTGCTGCCTCAATCATCCTGGGCAGGTCCTCCTGCATCTCCTGCCGGTGCTTCTTAAAATTCACCAGCAATAAACTCCATTAACGGCTGTGTTGGCAGTGGGGAGGGCAACGCTGACATGCCGAGGTCTGCCATACTTTCCTTCCCTGCGCTATGAGGCTCCGCCAACATTTTACACACAAGGGGGGGGGGGGGGGGGGGGGGGGAGAGAGGGCGCGCGCACAAGAGGGAGGGGGAGAGAGGGCGCGCGCACAAGAGGGAGGGGGAGAGAGGGCGCGCGCACAAGAGGGAGGGGAGAGAGGGCGCGCGCACAAGAGGGAGGGGGAGAGAGGGCGCGCGCACAAGAGGGAGGGGGAGAGAGGGCGCGCGCACAAGAGGAGGGGGAGAGAGGGCGCGCGCACAAGAGGGGGGGGGAGAGGGCGCGCGCACAAGAGGGGGGAGGGAGGGCGCGCGCACAAGAGGGAGGGGAGAGAGGGCACGCGCACAAGAGGGAGGGGGAGAGAGGGCACGCGCACAAGAGGGAGGGGGAGAGAGGGCACGCGCACAAGAGGGAGGGGGAGAGAGGGCGCGCGCACAAGAGGGAGGGGGAGAGAGGGCGCGCGCACAAGAGGGAGAGAGGGAGGGCGCGCGCACAAGAGGGAGAGAGGGCGCACACACAAGAGGGAGTGCGGGCGCGTGCACAAGAGGGAGAGCACACGCGCACACAAGAGGGAGAGCGGCACACAAGAGGGAGAGCGTGCGCGTGCGCACAAGAGGGAGAAATCTCCGGCGCCGGAAAATTCAGCAGCCGGCGGGGGCGGGATTCAACCCCCCGGTGGGGGGGTTGGAGAATCCCGCCCATAGTTGCAAATTGACAGGGAGTTCTTTTCCCAAGTTGGCAGGAGAGCTGCATCGGATTTCAGCAGGATCCATCCACGGTAGCCAAGTTCATCATTTAACTTAGATGTTACCATTGCTGTGGAGCTACCAACCAATTACATGACTTCCACTTCCAGTTGGAGTGCTATGCCCAAGGGGGAGATGGTTTATATCGAGAGGGCGCGCGGACAAGAGGGAGAGAGGGCGCGCGGACAAGAGGGAGAGAGGGCGCGCGGACAAGAGGGAGAGAGGGCGCGCGGACAAGAGGGAGAGAGGGCGCGCGGACAAGAGGGAGAGAGGGCGCGCGGACAAGTGGGAGAGAGGGCGCGCGGACAAGAGGGAGAGAGGGCGCGCGGACAAGAGGGAGAGAGGGCGCGCGGACAAGAGGGAGAGAGGGCGCGCGGACAAGAGGGAGAGAGGGCGCGCGGACAAGTGGGAGAGAGGGCGCGCGCACAAGAGGGAGAGAGGGCACACGCACAAGAGAGAGAGCGCGCGCACAATTTGGAGAGCGCGCGCACAATTTGGAGAGCGCGCGCACAATTTGGAGAGCGCGCGCACAAGTTGGAGAGCGCGCGCACAATTTGGAGAGCGCGCGCACAATTTGGAGAGCGCGCGCACAATTTGGAGAGCGCGCGCACAATTTGGAGAGCGCGCGCACAATTTGGAGAGCGCGCGCACAATTTGGAGAGCGCGCGCACAATTTGAGAGCGCGCGCACAATTGGAGAGCGCGCGCACAATTTGGAGAGCGCGCGCACAATTTGGAGAGCGCGCGCACAATTTGGAGAGCGCGCGCACAATTTGGAGAGCGCGCGCACAATTTGGAGAGCGCGCGCACAATTTGGAGAGCGCGCGCACAATGGGGAGAGCGCGCGCACAATGGGGAGAGCGCGCGCACAATTTGGAGAGAGCGCGCACAATTTGGAGAGAGCGCGCACAAGGGGGAGAGCACACGCACAAGAGGGAGAGCACACGCACAAGGAGAGCGCGCGCACAAGAGGGTGAGCACGCGCACAACGAGAGCACACGCACAAGGAGAGCACGCGCACAAGAGGAAGTGCACACGCACAAGAGGAAGTGCACACGCACGAAGGAGAGCACGCGCACAAGGAGAGCACGCGCCCAAGGAGAGCACGCGCCCAAGGAGAGCACGCGCCCAAGGAGAGCACGCGCCCCAAGGAGAGCACGCGCCCAAGAGGGAGAGCACGCGCACAAGAGGGAGAGCACGCGCACAAGAGGGAGAGCACGCGCACAAGAGGGAGAGCACGCGCACAAGAGGGAGAGCACGCGCACAAGAGGGAGAGCACGCGCACAAGAGGGAGAGCACGCGCACAAGAGGGAGAGCACGCGCACAAGAGGGAGAGCACGCGCACAAGAGGGAGAGCACGCGCACAAGAGGGAGAGCACGCGCACAAGAGGGAGTGCACGCGCACAAGAGGGAGTGCACGCGCACAAGAGGGAGTGCACGCGCACAGAGGGAGAGCACGCGCACAAGAGGGAGAGCACGCGCACAAGAGGGAAAGCACGCGCACAAGAGGGAAAGCACGCGCACAAGAGGGAGAGCACGCACACACAAGGGAGAGCACGTGCACAAGAGGGAGAGCATGGACACACGAGGGAGAGCACACGCACAAGAGGGAGAGCACGCGCACAAGAGGGAGAGCACGCACACACGAGGGAGAGCACGCACACACGAGGGAGAGCACGCACACACGAGGGAGAGCACGCGCACAAGAGGGAAAGCACGCACACACGAGGGAGAGCACGCACACACGAGGGAGAGCACGCGCACAAGAGGGAGAGCACGCGCACAAGAGGGAGAGCACGCGCACAAGAGGGAGAGCACGCACACACGAGGGAGAGCACGCGCACAAGAGGGAGAGCACGCGCACAAGAGGGAGAGCACGCACACACGAGGGAGTGCACACACACACACGAGGGAGTGCACACGCACACACGAGGGAGTGCACGCACACGAGAGAGAGTGCGACACGAGAGGGAGATATAGAGAGACAGACAGAGATACACAGCTCCATCCTTCAGGGTTCAGAAGCTTCTGCCTTCTGACAATAGGCAGCTGGGCAGAGAGAGAGAGCTGGTTCCACCGTGAGGGTCCAGTGGCTTCTCGCCGAAAAAGAGCCCCACCTGATAGGAACCAATTTCTGCCGGTCGCCGGGCAGAATAATATCCATAGCTGATCCATTGGCCACCAGCCAACCAATCGAAATGAAGCGCTCCAATATCTTGGATGCCACAGATTCTGGGTAAGTCTGCCCAAAATAAAGACTTTATAACAGTGTACTATTTTGACACTTTTTCCTTACTTCCTCTTCTCGACTTCCTCTTCTCGACTTAAAAGGAATTCTCTATTCACGATCTATGGGCCAGTAGTTGTGTTTGGTGTTGTGGATTTGCATTAAAGCCAAAAAAAAAAGAGAGGGTCAAAGAGGATATGCGAGCCAGATGGGGAGATATAATTAATGCAAGTGGGAGGAGGCTTGTGTGGGATACAAGCATCAACACAGACTAGGTGGAATGAAGGATCTGTTTCTAAATGTAGATTCTATGTATATAATTCTCTATGTAGTTATTATTTAAGAATATGATTGCAAATGGTGCATGATACAGAAAGCTTGTAGTGTGTATATATTTGAGGATGTTTGCAGTACAAATTTCACATTTCAATGACTCTTCAGTTTAACACGTCCGAGCTAATGCTAGTCTTGGTTATGTGGTTGGTCAGTGAATAATTATTCTTTAGATGAGTCTACGATACCTTCTTTTAAAGGCAAATAAGTAAATGTATTTATCCATCATGTAATTATGCATTTAATCAATATCAGAAATATTAATAATGTTGACATATGGAAGACAAGCTGCACATCTGAAGTTTCAGAACTTTGTTTCTCCCCAAAGTTTATTCATGCAACTAATGAAAAAACCTTCAATATGAAGAAACGTCTGATTATTCCTACATTTCTCTGGAAACAGTTTGGATCTTAGATCGGGTCTCAGCTACGTGGATTCATGTTAATAGTGGGATTGGTGAACCCGTCCCACAAACATAAAATTAAAAGGTACTTGTTTCTTTTTATATGGATGCAAGGACAATATGAGGGGAACAGCTGCAAAGGAAAACTTCTTCCAACATTCCAGTGTTGTTTCTGCAAAAAGTAATAAATTAGCATCAAAACGGAGAGCTTTGTTCTCTGACACTCTATTCAGGCTCCCAGCAGACATGAATTCAGAAAGGAAACTTGTCCATCTGCTGGCCTGAAGGATCTTATGGTTAGAAATCATTCCTTTAAGGAACAGTGCCATCTGGTGCCCTAGTCATGTATTGATGGTGAAGCAGCATTATCAATACTCTCAAGCCCGTTGCAGAAATCCCTTGCTGACTTTACCCAAGACAGATAAATCAGCAGTTATCTGGATTCCTAAATCTTATGACATTCCTTAAATAAACTGGTAGCTCCGAAACCCACTTGAAGGTGTTGTAGGTTGACAGCTCTCACCAATGTTTCTAGCATTTTGGACAGAAAGTGATCCAGTACTTCAAACTAAATCCTTGGGCTCAAATTACTATTACACAAAGACTGTGCACATGTCATACCTTGACTATATATCAATGAAATGGTGAAGACCAGGATTACTGAGCTCATCTTTTCTCAGTTATGACGACTAGTGAGAAGGGATGAACTAGTTCTCCATAATTCAACCTCTTCTGTCAGTCAAAACAAAGGTTTAAGTTTCTGTTTCACAAGGATAGTCCTTTTCCAAAATCAGAATGTATCTATCTAAATAAGCTCAATAAAACAAGAATTTTCTGAGTCAAAGGAAGAGAAAAATTAATCACTACCCGAGAAAATTAATAAAAACGCAACGTTGGACATTTGACTCCTGTGCAGTCATTGTGGCCCACATCTATACAGGTATCAGGAAGAAGGGTATTAGAGTCAAATAAAAAAAGTTAAAGAATAAGCTGTTAATGCCCTTTGAGTTTCCTTGAGGCACAGATTTTAAATGTTGCGGCCAATTTAGGTTAGCTGGTTTCTTGGATGCGTTCAGATGCAAATGTTGTAATTATTACGAGAACTCAGTTTGCTGTAGAATTGGTTCCTCGAACCTGACAGCGTGTTTATTCCATGTTGGGGGTGGGGGGGGGGGGGGGGGGAAAGAGAGAGAGAGAAGAGAGATAGAGAGAGAGAGCGAATGAAAGCAAGAGAGCCCGCAGCTGGTTTCCTCTGCTGAAGACTTTCTGGATACTGCCTGTGTCACTTGCAACCTCTCTCGGTGGCTGGCAGCCTGGCCTTGAAATGCTTAATCTATTGTGTATTTCCAAGAGATTTTGGATGTGTCTGCCTGTAGCAGCCATTGTTTTTTATAACCAGTACATTACATTTTTAATGTATCTTGCTGAGACAGTTCCGAGTTTCGATGGGTGTCTGGATTATGGGAAATATCTCCCTCTTCCCATTTACTGGAGGGTGATTGGTTTCTTTCTCACCTCCACCTTTGAATGTGGCGCTATATTTTTTAGGCAGTTTGCTCTACAGTTCAAATTGTAAAATTTCCAGTCAGTTGAAAGTTGAAAAATCATAATTTCAAAAATAAAGTGCCATAGCCGTGCAACATAGTAACATAACAAAAAGATGTCTGCTTCTCATGACAAGAGTTTTAAGATTAAAATCATTTTTTGAGCATTCTGTCTCTGTGCGACTTTGATGCATCTCTTGCTCGCCTATTCCCAGGTCTTCTCTGCTGACTAAAAGTAGGAAAAGGATCCAACAGTCAAGAAAATAACTTCAATGTGTCAGTCTGCACATGCAGCGCACATGCAGCATACAGCAGATTCTCAGCTACTGAAACATAACTATAATATTTGCAGTTTTTCAATTTGTGTAAATAATATAGTTACAACTCTCAACCCAAATTGGTACAGAACTACTAGGCTCCAAACAAAGAAACAGAAACCTCCAGTATTGATTATCAGAGCAGTGATCTGCACATCTGTATATACATCTGCACATACACCAGGGATTGCAGCACAGCCACAGCACCACTAGAGGGCAGCATCAGAGACAGGTATAAAGGGTCGAGCCCAAGGCAGGATCCGCCTCTTTTTGAGAAGTACAGGGCTAGTGAGCAGCAGCACACAGAGACAGCTCAGCATAGGCAGTTTACCTTAGTTTCACTGGTGATACCTCTTGACTGTATTACATCTGGTTGAGCTCTGGAAGCAGAACGAACCCTTTGAATAAAGTGTATGTGTTAACTGCAAGTCTACAGTCTTCATTCAGACTTAGATAATAACACATGGTACCAGGAGTGATTTCAGCAAGCTAGATAGATACCAGCAAATGAAGAGGACTAAAACCAGACATTCGACCACGGAAGGCCTCGCAGCATTCGGACTCTTCAGATACCAATCGGCACGATGGACCAAATCCAACCTCCACGCCTGCTAAGACCACTGGTAATATGCATTCCAATTGGAAACTTTTTATACAACAGTTCAAAATATATCTAGAAGCTAAGGATCTAACCTCAGTGTCTGATGCCAGGAAGATAGCCTTGCTCTTATCCCTGGCTGGGCCGCAGGCATTAGAAATATATAATTCCTTTACCTACCTGGCAGGGGAGGATAAGGGCAAGGTGGAAATAATCAAAACATTTGAAACCCACTGTCAATCTGAAGTCAGAGATATTTGAAAGATTCAAGTTCACCAGACACTTGCAAAAACCGGGAGAATCTTTCAGCAGTTTTGTAACGGATTTAAAATTACTAGCTCAATCCTGCAACTTTGAAAACCTCCGTGACTCCCTCATCATGGGGCTGGTTTAGCACACTGGGCTAAATCGCTGGCTTTTAAAGCAGACAAAGGCAGGCCAACAGCACGGTTCAATTCCTGTACCAGCCTCCCCGAACAGGTGCCGGAATGTGGCAACTAGGGGCTTTTCACAGTAACTTAATTGAAGCCTACTCGTGACAATAAGCAATTTTCATCAGAGACCAGATCGTCAATGGTATATCTGATGAGGGACTTAGAAAATCCTTATTAAAACAAAAAGACCTAACCCTAGAAACAGCCATGCAAAGATGCTCTACTTATGAAAAAAGTAAAGAAGAATATGAGGAGTTTACTTACCGGGACCAAGGCCTTCACCACGAGGTCGAGCCCGTCAAAATGGTGGCCCACGCTTCCAGAAGGCGTTCCTCGAACGGCAATCCCGCGCGCGCGAACCTGGATGCAGGCCACACGCATGCGCAGTTCTCCCGAAAATTTGACACGGATGGCCTACTACGCATGCACGAGCGTGGAGGGAAAGCGTCATGACATGTCTCCACTGCGGACACGCCCACTTAAAAGGGCAATGTCCAGCTTCTGGAAAACAATGTTTAAAGTGCGGCAAAGCCAATCACTTTGCCTCACAGTGCTGAGCTGCACTACAAGTGAAGACAACAAGATAGAAACACATGAACTTCAATGTAAAAAGCATAGATTCAACGGAGCACTAAAAACCCAATGATGAGTATTCCTCGGATGAGGACAACCCGCTTGCGACAACTCGCTTGTTGTGACACGATCGAGACAATCGAGGAACATGACGCAACAATTGCCACGCCTCACCAGGTCAACAGCATTGATTCCAGCAGTGAGTGGACTGCGACTGTGCAAGTCATTAGTCTTCAAGCTTGACACTGGGGCCTCAGCTAACCTCCTCACTAGCAAGCATCTCCATTCCATTCCAGGAGACCATGAAATAATATCCGCTGCATGTCGGCTGAAGGACTACAACGGCAATCAGATCGCCTCAAAGGGATCGTGCCATCTCCGGGTGGACAACAAGATGATACGCAAGCAGCTGACTCGAGATTGTAGACGACAACAAATCATCACTGTTAGGCGCTCAGGCCTGCACAGACTTGCGGCTTGTGCAACGCATTTACTTGCACACCCAGGATCCATCAAGCCTGGAAGCTAAAATTCACAGCATGCTAAAAGAACACCCCGACGTATTCAAAGGCATGGGCACCCTACCCTGCCAATACAAAATCATGCCGAAGACAGATGCGAAACCCGTCATTCAGCCGCCCAGGAGGGTTCCAACTCCACTGCGGGAGAAGTTGAAAGCAGATCTCAACACACTGTAGTCACAAGGCGTAATATCGCGAGTCACACAGCCGACTGACTGGGTTAGCTCCATTATCTGTGTTAAGAAACATTCTGGAGATCTTCGCATATGCATAGACCCGAAGGACCTAAACCAGAACATTCGCCGGGAACACTACCCCATCCCCAAGCGTGAAGAGATCACATCTGAGATGGCGAATGCTCGTATCTTCACCAAACTCGACGCCTCGCAGGGGTTTTGGCAGATACAGCTCGATGACTCGGGCAGATTACTCTGTACGTTCAACACGCCATTTGGACGTTTCTGCTTCAATAGCATGCCCTTTGGCATTATCTCTGCGTCAGAGTTTCCACAGGATAATGGAGCAAATGACCGAGGGCATCGAGGGTGTCTGAGTCTATGCGGATGACATCACCATATGGTCCACCATTGAAGAAGAACACCTCGGTCGTCTGAAGAAGGTGTTTCAGAGGAACCAGGCAAAATGCACACTTGCAAAGGAGTCTGTAACCTTTTTGGGTGACACCATATCATTTCAGGGTGTCAGCCCTGATGAGGCGAAAATCGCTGCAATATGGACCATGAAGACACCACAAGACAAGAAGGCGGTGCTACGATTTCTGGGCTTCGTCAACTTCCTCGGTAGCAAACCTGTCCGCACGGATGGCAGCTTTACGCAATCTCCTACGAAAGACCACTGCGTTTGAGTGGACACAACGTCACCAAAATGAATGGGTGGATCTCAAACAGCAACTAACGAGGGCACCGACCTTTGCTTTCTTTGACGCAACCAGACCCACCAAGATCTTCACTGACTCCAGTCGGGATTCACGCCGTTCTCCTCCAACAGGACATAAGGGCATAACATAATTTTTAGCCTTATTTTCAAGCCAGAATAGTCCAATCTCCATCACTATGCTGCACTTTAATAAGTCATTAAGTCTGCACAAGGAGGATGCATAATACCAATGAAGATCTTAATGACTCTGATTACCATAAAATTGTAATATACTAGAAAAATCTGTGAGGCTAGAAATACAGTCTTACTGTTTAGACAAATATATTTCAATCATTCTGTGCAAATCAGTTAACCTCCAGGTTGTCTATTGACAATTTGTCAGAAATGCTTCAGGAAGCAGTTTTGCTTCATTTGTATCAGATGAGGGTTTCTATAACATTAGGTCAGATCTACATTTAAATAACTAACGTGTACACATTTTTGTACAAATGCACTCGTTATATAGTCACTATTGATGGCTTTTTCCTGGGGCTGCTAACTTCATCAGTGGCCAAGGACAGTAAAGATCAAAACAATGTTACTGGCCCATCAGAGGAGTGTATTAACACCAAGACAGTTAAATTACTGTAGCATAAACCATAGCTGGCAATGGCAAGTGTTTAGCGTCAAGAAATGTGGGTCAACAGGTTTTTGATGGAATGCACTGCTATTGATGAAAAGGTATACGTGTGCATAAAGTAGGTATACAAATTTAGAGTAAAATTCATGTTATGTATTAGCTCAGAAGTTACCGTTGCCAATATTATTAGCAGATTTGAACTTAATGTGGTGGTCTGACATTCCTTGATCTGCTATTTTGTTGCAGACTCAAACAGCTTATTTAAGTGAATCTTACTAAAGTCTTATTTCTTGATGTGGTATATTTTACAAGGAAGGCAAATCTCAGCTCTTCAATCACAGTATATTGTAATTACTAATATTAATAAAGCATCTGCATTGGTGTGATGAATACAATAAGCTCCTTTTGCATTTAATAATTCAATATTCCAGTTGCATTCCATTTTCTTTCCCCAGACAGAACTAATAATGAGCCTGCTTTTTTGTTCAAGAAATGTATCACAATAAAGCCATCTTCTCAATTATGATTTCAAACTGATCAGAAATACACACAAGACATACAAGTGCTCCAACCCAATGTCTTAATTCAGTTGAAAATGCTGTCCTTATGGTTACTGAAGGCCCAATTAATGTTCAATCTGCAACTCTAATGGTGCACACCAATTAGATTTAGGAGTATTTTCAACAGCTGCTGGGATACCTCAAATGATAAACATCTCCATATGTCAAGAAAACTATGCTTCCGTCTGTAAAAAATGTTCCTTTGGATGTTTAGCTCAGCTTGGAACCACTGTTTCTAGTATATTCTTGGCTTTCCCATTCAAGTATTTGCTGTAAAAATAATGGGGAAACTAACAATGCTTCCCGTTATTTTCATGCAAATCGATCAACAAATTCCAATGACTGCACAGGTGCAAAAAAATCTGGAAGTTGCTGAGATGCAATTTTCTTCAAAAACATTGAACAGTGTGGAGCTCCTGTACTTACCTCAGAGAGCAAAAGATTGCCCAGACTTAATTACTGCCAAACAATCTCAAAGGCACTGAAAATTAACGGGTGTGGCACCTTATTTATTTTCCGCTTTTAATTATTGTTGCAGATTACATAAAAAATTTGATAACAGGATTCTCTGTTTCAGCGACAAAAGGCGCGATCAAACAGCCATGCTTCTCTCAAACTGCAGCTCGCCGCGGTGCAGCGTGGCCAATAGAAGCTGAGAATCCCACTCTCGGAATCTACCCGGCTCCCAACACCTCGCGAGATCCATCGCAATCTTGCAAGACGTTGCCCCATTGTGGGCAGGATCACTTTTTAGCCAATCTGCATATTAAAGCGAGACAGCTAGTCTCACTGCAATATGCAGATCCCTGAGTTACCAGAGGTGTGGGATCAATCTCTTTCACCTTGGACACCTTGGGCGAGCACTGTTTAGTACTGGTCTTCAGAATCGGGGACCAGACAGAACAGCACTGTGGGCACCCTGCCACCCTTTGGGCAGGGTGGTACCCTGGTTACCAGCCTGACACTGCCACTGTGCCCAGGTGGCACTGCCGGCTGGCAGGGAACTGCCAGGGTGGCACTGTCATAGTGCCAAGCTGGCATTTTCTGTGTCCTGGCAATTGGGCCCAGTGTACCTTGTATGGGTTGGGGGCTGGAGGCAGGAACCGCACGTTCCCTGCTGACGCCCCTTATCTAACACGAGTGGCAACTTATAGCCCTATGTTTATCGGCGGTGGGAGCACCGGGAAACACGTGACAAAGTGCACTCGCTATGGTATTCTGTTCTCTTTTAGTTAAATTATGCCCTAATTGATGATGCCAGAACTGAATCAGTGGACTTTTATGACCTTGCATATTAGCACTCCAGTTCCCCACATCGGTGCATGGGCGCAGAGCTGGAGACCTTGCTGGGCACCATGGTGAGAGGCGGGCCATCCTGTTCCCCGGGGCGAGAAGCAGGTTGCCATCCACCGCCGCACACTGGGCCTGAACACAGGTGGCAGAGACCGTGAGCACCATGGGCCCCACCACCAGGATGGGACAGCAGTGCAGGAGGAAGCTGCATGACCTCCTCGGGGCGGCCAGAGTGAGTAGGCAGCACCCTGCCCCTGGCACCAACCCCCATAACCACAAAGGCCACCAGTTGCCAACCCTCAGTGCTGCACATGTCAGACTGCCTAACACTGTGCGCTTTCTGTCACCCCCCTCAGGAGTAGGCGGCGCATTACAAGAGAGGGAAAGGGAGAGGGACCCCCAGCCAACCCTGCCAGCGGCAGGATCAGCAGTCCACAGTCACGCCTCTGGGAACATGTCCTACCTCTGCCCTCTCCCTCAGCAGCCATTTAAAAAAAAAATTAAAGTACCCAATTCATTTTTTCCAATTCAGGTGTAATTTAGCATGGCCAATCCACCTAACCAGCACATCGTTGGGTTGTGGGGGCGAATTCCACGCAAACACGGGGAGAATATGCAAATCCCACACAGACAGTGACCCAGAGCTGGGGTCGAACCTGGGACCTCGGCGCTGTGAGGCAGCAGAGCTACCACTGCGCCATGGTGCTGCCCTCCTCTCTCAGCAGCCATGGCGCCTGTTTCCTGATTTTTAAAACCACAAGTGAACCTCACCATCAGTAATTCCTCCTGGCGGAACATCACGGGAGCCCCGGAGAATACCAGGTTGGGCCCGTTAACGATATGCCGACGGTGGTTACTGCAGATTAGAATACATTGACACCACTGACGAGGCACCAGAGCGTGGCATTTCGTTGGGCGCCCTGTGCTGACCACGATTTTCAGCTCACGTGCGATTCTCTGCCCAATCGCGTTTCACGATTCCACCATTACTGGGTGGAGTATCCTGCCTTAAGTCTTTCTTTAACTTTTGTCTTTCTGTCTCTTAACTTGCCATTTCTCAATACAATCTTTCTTCCTTTTCTGTACTATAATGAAGAAATGGTTTCCGTTCCAGGGTTTTAAAGGAAGTAGGTGAGAAAATTGTGGATATCCTAATAATAATCTTTCTAAATTCTCTTGATCTAGGACATGCTTCTTTATATTGGAAAGCTGTGCATGACATGTCACCATTTGAGGGAAATTAGGGAATTATAGACCACTTAGTTTCACATCTGTTGTAAGGAATAGTCTTTAAATAATGAACATCTCAAAAACGTTCAGCTGATCAGAGAGAGCAAGCATGGATTTGTATAGGATTAGCACTGATGGATCGGATTTTGAAAAGATTACTTATGTAGTAGACAGAGGAATGTCAATGTATGTTATTTATCTAGAATTCCAGAAGGCATTTGATAAAGTCCATCATGTTAAAGGTAAATTATTGATCTGGTTGGGAAACCAGCTGAGGAGACTGGGGCAGAGTAGGGATAATGGGAAGGTACTCTAATTGGCTGGATTCGACTTGCCGTTTGTTGATTATTCATTGTATTCATTAAGAACTTAGATGATGGGATAGAAAACTAGGGAGGGATTCTCCCCTACCCGACGGGGGGGGGGTCCCGGCGTAGCAGAGTGACGCCAACCACTCCGGCATCGGGCCTCCCCAAAGGTAGGGGCCAAGCTCTCACATTGAGGGGCTAGGGCTGTGCCGGAGCGGTTGGCATGACACCGACTGGCGCCCAAACCGGCTCCAGCGGCCTTTGATGCCCGCCGCCGGGGCTGGCCGAAAGGCCTTCGCCGGTTTGCGCATGCTGCTGTCACTACCGGCGCATGCGCGCTGGGGATTCTCTCCCGCCTCCGCCATGGTGGAGGCTGTGGCGGCGATGGAAGAAAAAGAGTGCCCCCACAGCACTGGCCCGCCCGCCAATCGGTGGGCCCCGATTGCGGGCCTGGCCACCGTGGGGGCACCCCCCCGGGGTCCGATCGCACCGCGTCCCCCCAGGACCCGGGGGCCCGCTCACGCCGCCGATCCCGCCGCCACCAGTGGTGGTTCAAACCTCGGCGGCGGGAGAGGCCTCCCAGCGGCGGGACTTCGGCCCATCGCGGGCCGGAGAATCACCGCAGGGGCCTCGCCGATCGGCGGGTGGTGTTTCCCGCCTCCGCCAATTCCCGTGTGGCGGAGAATTTCTGCCACGGCGGGGGCGGGATTTTTGGCGGCCCCGGTCGATTCTCTGACCCTGCGGGGCGGAGAATGGCCAAATTTGCTGATGACACAAAGCTAGGCGTCACTGCATGGAGGTGTAACATTACAAGGCGCTACAAATAGATCAAAATCACTCAATAGACAAAAGCCAGCCAAATGTAGGCAAATACAGCGCCATCCATGTTGGACCTTAAAAATATAGAAGAGAGTGCTTTCTAAATGGTGAAATACTAGAAACAGTGAAGGTTAAAGAGGACTTGGGGGGTCCAGGTACACAGATCGTTAAAACAGGTACAGAAAATAATTAAAAAGGCTAAGACAAAAACTTCAGCTAAGCTCCCTCTGCCTTCTCAGCTGGATCTATAAGGTCCCTTGGCAAGAGCAGGATAGTTATCTGGGTCCAAGTCAACATTTATCCCTCTTTCCACATCACAAAAATAGACCATCTTATCATAATGCTGTTTGAGATAGTTTGCTGTATGTAACCTGGCTGCTGTGTGTCCAACTGTGACGACACAAAAAACCACTTCATTGGTTTAAAGTGCTTTAAGACATCTGGTGGTCATGAAAGGTTCTATATAAATGCAAGCTATTCATTTTTCATGTTTAAGTTTAGAAGAATAGAATGCAAGGGGATTGAGGCCGTGCTTCAGCAATACAAAACGCATACCTAGAGTACTGCGAGCAGTTCTAGGCACCACATCGTAGTGTCATATGAGAGTACCTTTAAGAAATAGATGTTTAAGAAATGTACCTTTAAGAAATTGTGTTGCTCATGTTACTGCAGTGATATCAGAGTGTGGGTGGAGCTGAGCTCTACTTCTGCTTTTTAGTTTCAGTTTGAGAAAAAGCTTGGGTGTCTGTGTTTTTTCAGTGAGCTGCATCTGAAGTTTAAACAAAGATGTAATGTTGATCTCTGACATCCAAAGACTATCTATGGATCATTTGGTGAACCCGGAATTGTAAACGGTCTCAGTATTGAATGTAAAACCTAATATGCTCCTATTTGAAGGTTTGTTAAGTCTTTTGGATGTTAAAAGGACAGCTTACAGGGTTACTTAGTGTTGTATTCTTTGTGGGGTGTATTTTATTTACTGGTTGCTAAGATGTTCATTGTTTGTTTTAGAAAGGTTAACTTGAGTTATAAAACATAGAACATAGAACATAGAACAGTACAGCACAGAACAGGCCCTTCGGCCCTCGATGTTGTGCCGAGCAATGATCACCCTACTCAAACCCACGTAACCCGTATACCCGTAACCCAACAATCCCCCCCATTAACCTTACTTTTATTAGGACACTACGGGCAATTTAGCATGGCCAATCCACCTAACCCGCACATCTTTGGACTGTGGGAGGAAACCGGAGCACCCGGAGGAAACCCACGCACACAGGGGGAGGACGTGCAGACTCCACACAGACAGTGACCCAGCCGGGAATCGAACCTGGGACCCTGGAGCTGTGAAGCATTTATGCTAACCACCATGCTCCAGGGTCCCAGGTTCGATTCCCGGCTGGGTCACTGTCTGTGTGGAGTCTGCACGTCCTCCCCCTGTGTGCGTGGGTTTCCTCCGGGTGCTCCGGTTTCCTCCCACAGTCCAAAGATGTGCGGGTTAGGTGGATTGGCCATGCTAAATTGCCCGTAGTGTCCTAATAAAAGTAAGGTTAAGGGGGGGGTTGTTGGGTTACGGGTATAGGGTGGATACGTGGGTTTGAGTAGGGTGATCATGGCTCGGCACAACATTGAGGGCCGAATGGCCTGTTCTGTGCTGTATCGTTCTATGTTCGTTCTATGTTCTATGTTCTAACCACCATGCTACCATGAGGCCCACAAGTTCATAAAATAAATATTGTTTTGTTTTAAAAAAAATACTTGTCCTTTTTCTGCTGTACCACATCCGTAGAGTGGGCCGTGTGCTCCCCATACCACAATTTATTAAAAGTTGTGGGCCAGGTGAACTCCATGATACACTTCGGGGTTCTCTAAACCCTGACCCATAACAGTAGGAAGGATAGACTTGGAGGGAGCGCAGCATAGATTTAAGGAGAATGATATCTAGGTTCCAACGGCTAACCTACAGGGAGAGATTAAACAAACTAAGGTTGCATTCCCTGCAATTTAGAAGGAAATGTGGTCAAAGTTTTCAAAATATTAACAGGAAATTATAGCTTCTTTGATCTACCCGATATTCACGCGGGTTAAATAAAAAAATCATAGACAAATCTTTCAGGAGTAAAATCAGGAACATCTTTTCATGCAAAAGGATGGTAAAAGTTTGGAAGTTGGCAAATGATGCCAGATCAATTGTAAAATAACAGAGACCGATTGATGTTTGTTGGATTTAGTCAACAAAGCAGCTGCAATCTTATTGAATAGTGGCAGAGGCTTTGGGACTAAATGGTCTATTCCCGTTTCCAAGTTGCTTTCTATACCCGATTTCATATTATTCCAATTGACTCTATACTGCTCATGAATGATTCTTCATTCCAATTCTTTGTTAAAGCTCACCGCATTGTTCAGCTGACAAGAACTTGTGATGTAAAAACCCATAGAAAATCTAGCTGGTGCCATTCATTCCCATTTCAGAGCAAAATTCCACCTCATGTGTAGAAAAGAGAATGGATGAGGTGGTTGGATTAGAAAATCTAGTAGAAAAACACAGGCCTGGCAATTTTAACTTTGAAGTAAATGAGTTTCCCTCCCCCCCCCCCCCCCCCCCCCCCCCCCACCACAATTGCTTTTGGCTTGGATTTGTTTATGGTCACGTGTACCGAGGTACAGTGAAAAATATTTTTCTGCGTGCAGCTCAAGCAGATCATTAAGTACATGGAAAGAAAAGGGAATAAAAGAAAATACATAATAGGGCAACACAAGGTATACAATGTAACTACATAAGCACCGGCATCGGATGAAGCATACAGGGTGTAGTGTTAATGAGGTCAGTCCATAAGAGGGTCATTTAGGTGTCTGGTAACAGCGAGGAAGAAGCTGTTTTTGAATCTGTTCGTGCGTGTTCTCAGACTTCTATATGTCCTGCCCGATGGGTGAAACCTTAGGGCAGGGTTTTCCAGCTCCAGCTGCACCGTGATCATCCAGTTCTGCCGAAAGTCAATGGACTTTTGGCTGTGCTGCCGAATCTCCTACAGCAGGTCCCACCACAAGGGGCCAGAAAATCCCGGGCCTTAATATATCTGTCAAAACTCTGATAGAAAAGGCTGTAAATTTGAGTTTTTTAACAAAATTAAAGTACAACAGTTTGAATTATTGAAAGCATATAAAAACTCAAACATTGCTAATTATAAATGATTATAAAAAAAGATGCTTACTTCTGTTTTACCAATTTCTCCAATTCTGGGAGTTGTTCCTTCAGGCCATGAATTATTCGTGAGTCATCTGACACGGACACATAGAACTCCTACAAAATCAGAGAATTACTATGATATAATTATAGAGTAAAGTGTACCTATGAGAAAATAGATCTGATTCCATGGTTAGGATTTGGGTTATTGAAATGTAATTGTTCCACAATTTGATGGCATTATTATGTATCTAAATGCAATAGCCTCTAACCATGTTGCCCATTCATATTAATTAGTCCATTCTTCCCAGCATATTGAATTACATTCAAAATTCTTATTGATATAGTGTGGCAACTTTTAAATAGTTTATGGGAAGTGGCTGCATGTTCTTCTAAATAGCAAATATTCAGCTTGAAATTATTACTATGCGTCTTCTCAAAAATGTTTTTAAAATATTTTTTTCAAATTTTCAACATTTTAACAACACACATACCCCAATGCCAACACCCCGCCCCCCAAAAAACTGCTGCCCCTCTACCCCTTGACGGCAACCAGATCCACAGATGCAAGATCAACAAACCCCTTCTCCGGTGGAACCCCACATTCACCCCTCTCAGAGCAAATTTCACCTTCTCCAAATACAAGAACTCCATAGATTCCCCAGTCACGCCGAGGCACTGGGGGGAGAAGCTGACCTCCACCCCAACAGGACCTGCCTGCGAGAGATCAACGAGGCGAAGGGTAAATCATCTGTCCCCACACTAGTCTGCAGCTCCGGCAGTTCTGACACCCTGAATATGGCCCCCAGGGGACCCGCCTCCAAATCCATGTGCAAAGCCTCTGATCGGGCGCTGAAAAACAACCCCCAAAATGTCTAACTTCGGGCAGAACCAGACAGGTGGTAATGATTGACTGGGTCCCTCCCACAACACCTGCAGCTATCATCCACACCTTCAAACAGACAGCTCATCCTCACCTTCATCAAGTGTGTCCTGTACACCACTTTTAATTGAATCAACCCCGGCCTCGCGCACAAAGTCAAGGCATTGACCCTCTGCAGCACTTCACACCATAATCTTTCCTCCAACACCATCCTCAGCTCTTCCTCCCACTTGGCATTAATACCTTCCATAGACCCTTGTCCTCCTCCATAATCCTACCGTAGATCGCCAAAACGACCCCACTCTCCAGCCCCACACTGACAGCACCTCCTCCAATGAGGAGGACAGTGCCACTGGAAATTTCTTGTGAAGTTCCGCACCTGCATATACCTGAAGTCCTCCTCATGCTGGAGCCCATAATTCACCCCCAACTCCTCCAAGTTTGCGAACTGCCCCTCCAAAAACAGATCCTTCATCTCTTTCACCCCTTTCTTCTCCCATTCCCAGAACCTCGCATCCATGCTCCCCGTCTCAAACCCATGATTCCCTCTTAGCGGCATCACTCTCAAACCTGCCCTCATCTTGTTCAGCGTGGCTACTACCAGAGGATTACCAGAGTACTTCCCTGCGGCGAACGATAACAGTGCCGTTGCCAACGCCCATAACCCCTAACTTTTATAAGAACCTGCCTCCATCCGAACCCTAAATGCCTCCGTCTCACTATTCCAGCCCTGCACCTTCTTCGCATTCACCACCCAGTAATTATGTACAATGTTCGGAAGGGCAAAACCCCTCAACTGCCACTTTTCCCTGCTCACTCAAACAACGAAACCAGCTTGACAACCCCTTGAAAGAATGACTTTGGCAAAAAGGCTGGAAGGCACTTGAATAGAATCAAGAATCTTGGTAGAATGTTCAATTTTACTGCCTAGACCCAGCCTGTCAGCGACAGGGGGAAACTATCCCATCCCACCAAGTCCTCCCTCACCCTCCCCACCATGCTTGTGAAATTAAGCTTACAAAGTCACGTCCAGTCTTGCGCCCCCTGCATCCCCGAATACCTAAAATGAGTTGTTGCTACCCGGAATGGCAACCCTCCCACGTCCACACCCCTGATCCTGGAGAAAACACCACAAAATATTAATGCTTCATTTTAACTATTGGTTTGCTTTCATTTCAAGCAGGTGAAATTAGATTGGATTTTAATGCAAAAAAATGTTCCTTTCACTATTTTTTTTCATCCTCAAAATTAGAGCATCATGCAAAAATGATGGATATATTCTATCGAAATGCGCTGTACCATTGTGAAGTGAGAATTAGGGATCACATTTAAATATTGACAAGGTGAAAATATGTAAAATAATGTCTTCAATTTTATTTATGTCCAAGCTATTATGTACCCTTGTTTACAAAAGGGAAAATAAATCACTGTTCACCAAATCACAGGAGACTACTCTCATAAAACCCGTGCTGACATCTTCCATTTTTTGCTGTCTGTCACAACACTACTTGCTGACAAATGCCAGAACATTATTACATATCCACACAGAACATATATTGGAATGCGCTCCAAACTGGTAGATGTAGACTCGATGGGCCGAATGGCCTCCTTCTGTGCTGTAAATTCTATGATTCTATGATATATTACTGACTTGTACAAATATGGAGTCTGCAATGTGATTCAATGGGGTAATTATTTATCTGCACTTTTGCTTTTAAAAGGGAGTCAAAATTACAGATTGTAACTGCAGTAAGGTTTATTCCACAGCTGACACACATGCACCATCTAGTGTTAAACTGGTTAGTTTTCCTTAAACAGCATTTTCATTCCTTCAGGTTGCTTTTTTAAAAAAAAGGCGATTACTGACCAGATTCTTTACAAAGCAGGTCCCTCTATTTTTACCCTCCCTTCTCCTCAATAAAAAAGAGACACATGCACAACATCTGAGATCAACCTGTAAAGGAATTGCAAATGAAACAAACATTGCAGTCTCAACATATTATAGTTTACTAATAGTTTATCTTGAATGTACTAAATGGCTAATCCATTATTGCATTATAGGCTTCACATACCCTTCTACAATTACAAAATTCCAAGTTTGTAGATAGAGGGGGGAAAAGGGAGAAAGAAAAGAATGAATTTAAAACTCTGAAATAAAGATATTTATAGAAAATTTAACCCCATGTTGTGTGTAAAGTCAGGATGCTAGCTACGGCCATCTTTGTGCCTCTGTTGATGCCAGCTTTTAGGGAATATTAAAGTTGTCTAATAAATAAAGACAAGAAAGTAGCTGAAAGATTGTTTAAAAAAATAATCCATGTCTATAGAGGTTTTCTGGGCTTTCCAGATGGGGTTACGGGGATAGGGTGGAGGTGTGGGCTTAGGTGGGGTGCTCTTTCCAAGGGCTGGTGCACACCCGATGGGTCAAATGGCCTCCTTCTGCACTGTAGGGATTCTATGATTCCTTTCATAAAGAACTTTGACTGCACCCTTTTGCAATTATGTCCTGAATCTCTGCTCCCAAATTGAGAGAGTTGGGAACTTTCCTGGTTCTACAAACCCACCTCAGGAGAAAGTGCCCCAGATGTTCTAATTTCATTCCAGGGACAGGAATTGGACCTGCTGCCCCTGGAACCAGGTCAGGGCTGGGCTATCCCAGCTTTGGATAAAGCATCAAAACCAAAACAAATGCCTTCGCCCACACATTCCCCATCCATGCAATCCTATACCTTCTCATGCCTCTATCCCTCTCCTCCATGACTCTTCACATCCTCCATGCTCAGCTATGTCCCTCTACCCACCATTGGCCCTTCATAGCTCCAAAGCCAACTCTTCCAAACAATGCCCTCACCAATCACTATTTGCCCTTATACCCTCCAAGCCAACTCACTCAACATCCACTATGAGTAGACCTCTGGACCCATGCTAACATTAAATAAAATATAGTTCTAAGTCTCTATAGTGACTTAACTCTATTAAAACAACCTCTCAATAATTACAAACCCATCCACTATATTTAAATTCCTACAACTACTTAATCTCTTACAAAACCTTTTTTTTATTCATAGCAACCAAAACTTTATAACCACTTGGAACTGTCAAAGTGTGAACTAGAAGGCATGAGTAGGAGACTGGATTCCAAAAGTCCTGCCCCCAAACATGGCTTGATAATGATAGGTTGCGAAATCAGTCATGCAGCACGCCGCATGATAGCTTTGCATGATAGCCAGACAGACAGAGACAGTCATACAGTGGAAAAGCAGACACTGATTAAATTAAAAAGCAGCCTGCAGTTTATAAACAAAAGCCAGGAGATTTAAATGTATTGACAACTCCAATGAACTTATCCATTTTTTTCACACATTCATGCTTACTTTCAACAATTCCAAACATAACACTACCTCTCTCAAAGGTGTCCCTGGACCCATAAAAAGGATACCTTATCTCTCCAAATAACTGGCAGCTTTAGACTTTCGCCTGCAAAGCGTAAAGACCACAAGGCGTGTTTTATGCATCACACTAGTGAAAGTTGAATTTGTTGGAACCACAGATGCACAAACCACAAGCATCCTCAGTGCCAACTGCCCTGGCAAAAATGGTGGGTGCCAGGACTGGGGGCAGGGCTCCTGGAATCTAAGTCTCTGGTGCCATTTGGCTAAGGCAAAGATCCTCTCCAGCTTTACAAAAATTCAGGCCGACATCTCAAAGGCAACTTAAAGCAAAGGTTTTCAATCATTTAGTTTAAAGATGAGCTAAGTATAATTAGTTTCCATAAACATCAGCTGAACGAATTATTGCTCTCGAGTACAAAACGAAGACGGAGGGAACTATTAGCTGTAGTGATTGAAGTAGAGGCATCTTTTGTTAACTGCTTGAAACCATGAAGTTCTGTTGTAGCATGAGATCTATTATAATAGCTGTTGTATGATAGCATGCAAGAGCTATTCATAATAGATGCTATACTACGACCGGTGCTCAATTTTCAGCCTCCGCTGGGGATATGATTGGAAAGTGGAGAGGCTCACAAAGGAATAGTCCTATTAGTTCCTTGGCTCCTTCCTGGCTCCAGGCCAATCTAGCAAAGCTGGAATGGAGGAAGCAGCATGGCTACCTCCCTACACATGGCTAGTAGCTAACACTAAGTTAAAAGGCACTTGAGAACTAATTAAAAGAGGTTGCTTGGGATTTTCAGGTTATCCTCCAGGTCCCAACAAGTGGCAGGAGCCTGTTTCGCTATTTCAAGGTGGCCTTGCTTTGGCAAACCAAGCAGCCAGTGCTCCAGGCAAGTCCAGAAGCCCTTCCTACTTATAGGAGCAGCTGCAGGCTACCCTTAAAGGGGCTCATCGCTCAACCACCCACATCTCCCCACAGTGGTGGCCTGGCTGCAAGATCCATTAAAAAAAAAATCAAGTTCAAAAAATTTGGAGAGTGCATTCATTTTGAAGACCCCTTTCCTTTACACCTTCTATTGCAGCTTTTTGTTGTTCCTTTTAAGCTGAAAGATCTCTGATTGGCCCCATCAGCTTTGAGAGCCCACCCACCTCTTTGATTCTTAATCCTTAATTAGACCTCAATTAAGGAAGCTCTCTCATGAAAATTTCCACCCTGCACCGAAAAACTGTTTGCTAACTCCAGAGGAAATTCCTGTCCTGGGGTTTGCAGAATAAAGATCCAGAAAAATTATTGAACCAACAGCAGTATGTCAGCTATAGCACTGAAGACTATATTGACTGCCTTGCATTGCATCTGTGACTCAAACCATTCTGTGTGAGAACTGCTACTCTGTATGTCATTCTGAAATTAGCCAGTAGGACAAAGACAACAATAACCAAAGGTGCTTTTCCCTTTGATTGTTCCTCTTTTCCTGTGTGAAACCTCTGGATTATTTTCCTTCGTACATCATATAGACCCATTCTTCCATCATGGTGCTTTACACAAAACTAACATTGTAAAAATTGACCAATCTGTTCCTACGAGAATATGCAACATTAGAAAGTCTGAAGTGTCCTGTTCCCTTTTTTCTGAAAGCTATATGGTATTCATGCAGACTTATTTATTTTTATTAATGTGCACTGCAGATGTAATTTTGTTCAAAATGTTGAGTGAGGAGTAAAGGAAGAAATGGCAATCGGTAATAAATCTAAATATTCCGTCTGTTTCAAAGTCAAAGACAAGGAAAATTGGGCAGCATCTATAATAGGTGTCCAATTCACAGCTCTGGTTTTACATGGCAGAAGTTGAAATTTACTCATATGATATCTTCAGTCAATACAGTATACTGGACTGAAATGGAGATAAGAAGCATACTTAGGTTGTAGTTTAATATTGGTCCAACTATCGAAATACTGGAAATAAAATGACGAGAGTTGTTAATGCGAAAATCCTAATAAATAAACTGCTGCATTGAAGTTTATTCACTTATCAGAAATTGTATATAGTATAATTGTGAATTTTGTGACTGTATTTATCTCAGGTTACAGCACTCACTTCAAGAAATGCTACAGTAGCGTCTTCCTCCTGTAAGAGATCTGCATGTACATTTGCCCAGTGTAGGACAAGGCGGATGACCCGTCTCTTGTTATTGAGGGCATATTCCATTTTCTCCTGCTCTGTGCCTTGCAAAGCTTCCGCGTGGTAAGTGCTCATGTATTAAGGAAATTCACATCATGCAAGTGGAATGCTTGTAAAGCCATCAATTTGGCCAATCAGATGTTGGATCTAAGATCCTCTCTGGTGACTTACCACCGTCATCATTGAACAGCTTTTAAAGAAGAGCTAAAGCAATAACAGTTGAATTCTGAACATTATAAACATAAATGCATCTTTCTTCCGAGAAGACAAAAAAAAAATCAGTTTCATAACAAGAACCCTAGTTCTATATAGTGAATCAGTATTAATAATGAAAGATAATGACAATGATGGCTTGGTAGGAACTGTATGTTCTTGACTGTCGGCGAGAACTTTGAACTGTAGTGTCAAATGACATTTGCATTTAACTTTCTTCTGTAAAATATTCTTCCCGATTTAACCAGGTCACCAAACAGCAGGAAGAAAGCTGCTTTCTGATTTCAAATAGATAATACAGAAAACAGGTTCCAGAGACCTGAGCTGCTAAATAATTCCAGTACGGAATGGGTTAACACTAGCACTGAAGTCTATTTTTGGTGCTGCAATTATGTTGAGAGCTTGTACATAATTGTCAGAATCAAAGGCTCATACAGATATTTTGTGCACAGCACTCACCTGTAATTCTTATTCTTTTTTCAAAATTTAATGTCTCAATCAAGCATCTCAGTAATAACTATGACTGTCATCAATATATATTTTTAAAAATCCAGTACCAAGTACTTTATTTTGAACAATTAGTGTTATAATCCATGGGAAGAATACCTGGAGAATTAGGATCCATTTTTAAGAAACACAAGAAAAGGATATTGAGCCATTAGAGCTGGGAAAAGCTGGCTGTGTGGCATAAAAATGCAGTGCATCAGAACAAAGTCATCAAGGCAAGAATCCGTCAAGAAAACTGAAAACAAAACGTGAAAAAAAAATCAGTATCAACATCCTTTTGAAAATTAAAGAAATTATGGAATCCTAACTGGCAAAACAACTGCACTGATTTTGAAAATGCAACTCATTAAAACAATTCAGCAGCACTTTGATTCTACAGTATTGAAACCTTGTCTACCTCATTTTAAAAGAATTTTGCATGTCTTGCCCTGTGAAAATTGTCCATTTCATAGATGCCATATAGGCAGTCAAGCTGATCAGTGCAGAACTGCACAACACAACTGGATGTATTCAACAAACATCTTCAGAATTGTGTGCCAAATCTTTGTACTCACAAAAATTCAATTCAGTGCAAGTCTCAACAAACTGGAATCAGGTTCTTGAACTTTTAAGAGGCCACAAACAAAACTGAGCTGATTTAAATGAATCATTTCACATAGAAACTCAGTGCTGGAATACTTTGGTATAGCACCTCTAAAAGTAACTGTTGAGAATTTCAGACCAGGAATTGCATCAACACTCTCAGCATGGCAAGAAAAAGATTAGGGGAGCTTTTAAAATGAAGCAACTCCATTTCCCATTGCTTTCCCACCAATTCCCCAGTTTAGCACCACTGGAATTAATGGTAGATTCTTATGAAAGTCCCAATAATTAATGCAAATTGGAGTCGATGACACCTGAACTCACATTTATTTAGCACCTGAAAGTGCCAAAAAGCCAAAAGAAGGGAAAATTGGGCTCATTTTGTTGTAAGGGGGTGTCTAACAGCATTCGCCATTAGTTAGACTTGCCCTCGCATATTTAACTTTGTTACTTATTTGGGTGTCACGTGTTGTTGCAGTGAGGGGAAAATGGACATCTGAGACCTGGGTAATAGGCAAAGGAAATATGGCCCGGATTTTCCAGCCCCTCTGTGGCGTGCTTTTCAATGGCGCACCTTTGGTGGGACCAGAAGATTCTGAGATGCTGGGAAGTGTAAATTTGAATGGGTGATTTCAATACCATATCAAGTACATGAAACGACTGGGAGGACGGGAGGAACAGTTTGGATTACAAGAGGAAAAGAGACTGTAAGGAAATTTTTTGAAACATAAATCAGGTTTGACATCTATTAAATTTCCAACAATTAAACTCTGACGGTACCAGACACTACACTTGCAATAATTAATTTTTGAGGTCAGTGAGATTATTTAGCAACAATTAACAAGTTGTTAAAAAAGTACTTAGATGGGAGCGGTCAAGGTTTAAATTTATGTAACAAGTTTAATTCATATCTACCATAAAAATACAGCAATTTGATGTATTAAAAACATATTTATTTGACCAAGCTATCCCAATATTTTCTTTTGAGGTTCTGTGTCAACTTTTATTTGATAACACTGCTGTGAACTGCTTTGGGATGCATGACTATATTAAAGACTCTGTAGTTAAAGTTGATAAGGTAGTTAAAAAAGAAAATGGGTTACTTGAGTTTATAAATTGTTAAAAGAACATAAAAAGCAAATACATAAAGGCCTCAGCTACAGTATTGTGGGCAATTCTGGACACCACACTTCAAGAAAGATATCAAGATATTGGAAAGGGTACAGAGGGCCAGGGTTTACAGGGATGAGGGACTTCAGTTTCAAGTGGAGGCTGGAAAGGTTAGGCATTGTTCTCCTCGGAACAGTGAAGCTTAAAAAGTGACCTACTAGAACCTTTCTAGATAATGTGAGGTTTTGGTGCACTACATATGGAGAAAAGCTAGTCCTTCTGCCTAGTGGATCAGGAACTAACTATAGGTCAAATCATTGGAAAAGTTGCAGAAGGGAGATGAGGAGAAATGCTTTCACTCAGTTGTTGGGATCTGAAATGCTTTACTTTAAAAATGTGATGGAAGCAGGATTCCATAAACAATTTTAAAGGGAAATAATTTTAATGAGCAATTTACTGGTTTATGGGCAAAAAGCAGAATATGGGACCAAGTATTATTGTGCTTTCAAAAGCTATCAAAGGCACAATGAACCAAGTGATTGCCTTCTGTGTTGTATGTTTCTATGATTCAACATAAATGCAAATTGTTATTGGAAGATTATGATACTGTAGCTGAGATTTTAGTTTACTCAAAACCAATTCACTTGCAGAGCTAAAATTGGACCCAATGCTAGATTGAAGAGTTAATAATGTTCATGTGTAATTTCAAAACTGTTTTTTGATGATATTGTACACGATATTATGAATTGTTATCGGCTGCACATCAAACCGTCATTGTTTTATCCCAGGGATAAATAAAAAGGTGAATCGATTCAACCAGTATTGTGTTTGGTTGCTGCTAGGGATCAAACTGGGAATGAGGTGGATGATTCAGGAGCCAATTTAAGCATCATTAAGAAATAAAAATGATTAAAAAGGTGAAAGAAAAAATGGGTTTTCAGATTTTTTTTGCATGGGAAATAAAGATGCTTCAACATGCTATATTGTGTGAAATAAAGGATACCACCTGGAATTAAAAGTCTAATGATGACCATGGAACCATTGTCGATTGTCATTAAAACCCATCTGGTTCACCAATGTCCTTTAGGGAAGGAAATCTGTCGTCCTTACCTGGTCTGGCCTACATGTGACGCCAGACCCACAGCAATGTCGTTGACTCTTAAATGCCCTCAGAGATGGGCAATGAATGCTGGCACAGCCAGCGACACCCACATCCATGAACAAATAAAAACAATTCCTACTCACAATTCCCTTTGACAGGATTCCCAGCAATAGCTGAGATTAAGGGACGGCATGGTAGCACAGTAGTTAGCACTGTTGCTCACAACGCCAGCGACCCAGGTCCGATTCCGGCTTGGGTCACTGTCCGTGAGGAATCCGCACGTTCTCGCCGTGTCTGGGTGGGTTTCCTCCGAGTGCTCCGGTTTCCTCCCACAAGTCCCAAAAAACGTGCTGTTAGGTGAATTGGACATTCTGAATTCTCCCTCAGTATACCCGAACAGGTGCCGTAGCATGGCGACTAGGGGATTAATGTAAGCCTACTTATGACAGTAATAAAGATTATTATTATTAAATTCTTAAGCACATCTCACATTGGAGAAGAACTTGACTTTAGAATAATGGGAAACAGGTATGTCTTGCCAAGGTGCTCCAGAGTGCCTGGTTGTGGCTGGAACAATTGTGCATAGGCGGAAACAGAGAAGAGATGTGTGCTCACCCACACCCTTCTTCTCAGTCAGGGGCCATGTTGGAGAGACACCTGAAGGCGGGAAAAATATACAAGTGCCTCAATGATGGCAGAAAATTAAAATCCATTACAAACCTCAGTCATAAACAATTATATTTTATTATTTTTGAAGCACTTTATTTCTTCATAAACGTATTTTAAAGACCGAATACAACAGATTTATTTTCCCTCTTCCATCAAATTTGTCCCATTAAGACTGAAGTACAGTTCAGCTCTAAATTTAGATATCTTTTGATTTCAATTTAGTGGCCGTACTTCATGCGAGGACCTAGAAATTAATATTGTTCAACACCCTCTTTTCATACTAAAAATAGCACTGAAAGGTAAAAATGGTACGTAGTGTGTACATGCTCATTGGCACTGGGAGGATATCACTTACCAAATAGGTTAGGCACCCTGGAATCATCCAGTGTGCACACTTAAAACCAGCAGCAGGCCCATTTCTTACATCGTTTGAATTATACAAAATTAACACTAATTTTAAAAACAGAAAAGCACATACCATGCTATGTGGAATTGCATTGTCAAACATTTGTATAGGACACAAAATACAGGGAAATGTTTCTTCTATACATTGTTTTTACGAGCATCAATTTTAAGCAGCATAGCTCAGGAATTGTATGTAGCACTAGTCTTGGGGGTAGGTAAAATTAATTTTCTTTGTTCCCTCTTTGGTCCAATTTCTGTTTAAGGCTAGGATAGGTGATTTATTTCAATCGAGCCATTTCTGTCTTTCAGTTAGATCGTGGCTAATTTGTACCTCAATTCTCTTCTTCACCTGCCCAGAGTGGAATTTATAGCCACAACCTCATGACCCAGTTGAGAGAGCTAACAATCAAGCCAAGCTTAAAACTGTCCCCAGATGATATTGCAGAAAATTGCCATGCCAACAGTCTCATTCACAAAATGTGGAAAGGGATAGTCATTATAAATAGTCAAAAACAGTGCTCTTAGTACAGAACCAAAGTCAAAGATAAATACACAATTTAAAATAATGAATGATTTGCACTTAAACAGCACCTTATCATCTCAGTGCTTCACATACAGCAAATTGCTTTCAAATGTAGTGACACCTCTCGAAGCAAATTCAGCAGCCATTTTGCACACAGTGATCACAAGAACAGTCAATTGGCTTTCAGTGTTCTTGCTTAAGGATGAGATTTCTTTTCACGCAAAGATCCAAATAGGCATTGATCGATTATCTCATCCAAAGAACAGATCACTGCATTATGCAGTGAAAAGTTTTTCTTTCTATTTGTTCATGGATGTGTCCACATTGCCCATCCCAAACTGCCCTTCAACTGAGTGGCTTGCCAGGCCTTTTCAGAGGGCATTTAAGAGTCAACCACGATGATGTGGGTCTGTAGTCACATTAAGGCCAGACAAGATAAGAACATTAGTGAACCTGATGGGTTTTTACAACAATCGAAAATGGTTTCACGGTCATTCTTCGACTATTAATTCCAACTTTCACCACCAGCTGTGGTGGGATTTAAACCCGGGTCCCCAGAGCATTACCCTGGCTCTCTGGAATACTAGTCCAGCGATAATACCACTATGTCTCCTTACGTGCCTGAGTCCTCAGGTAGAGCTTGAACCATGGTGCTTGATTAGAAATGTGAAACATATAATTTAAAAGAAAATCTATTACCTTTTATAATAAATGAAAATAATGAAAATTCAGATGGCAAAAAACAAAAATCAGATGATAGTTTCAGTGGTTTCTCGAAACAGACAAGAACATTTGATATAACAGTGAACTTTATTTATTTAATTATAAGATATTCCTTCCTGAAATTACAGTGCTAAGAAAATTAGAAATCCTAACTATATTCCAGCATTAAGGCAAGATTGAAAAGCGGCACCAGTTAAATGTGTGTCTTTGTGGTGCCAAAAATCAGACCTGTTGTTTCAATAGCAGGCAAATCAGGGCGTATGGTTTCCAGAAAGTGTTCTAATATTTTTTCAGGAGTTCCTGCCATCACAGTGTATCTAGAGAGATGAAGAAATGACTTGATTAATCACAGAAAATGTCGTTTAAATTACTGTGGACTTTCTAATTAACCTCCCGTTAAAAAGGACTGAACAGGTTATCAAGATAATTAAAGAAAGGAATCATTAAAATCAAGATGTTGACTTAGACAGTAATTAGCTGAATTTAATTTGTTCGTATGGTATAAAACATGCTACTGCCATAAATGACATCAAAAATAGGAGCTAATTCAAAATAATGATTAGACAATCCTGGACTAGGTAAAAAGAGCAAGATGTCAAATTCTACACTGTAATTGATCATATCTTAATCACTTCTAATGGAGTTAAATCCCCCATTGCACCGATTGGCTGTCCCTATTCCCCACTACACCGATTGGCTTCATAAACATATTTTGAAGACCGAAGGGGGAACAAAGGAAATTAATTTTATCTACCCCCAAGACTAGTCCCTCTAAAAAGGCCATGATCATTGTTATTTTAAGTTGTGCAGCAAATGCTTTGGAGGGACACAAAAGAAAATAGTCTCCGTTTACATGACCTTTACTTCATCCTCACAGCTCCTTTACCATAAAGGTGAAACTGAGGCAGTGATGAACTGAAGAAATGGGCAAAATTATCCCAAGCTTCCGCTAGTGCGTTTGGTTGCAGGTGTGATGTGAGAAAATGGCGGAAAGGCCAAAACTTGGTTTCACGCCAGTGTGAATTTACAACGGCATCTTCCACTGGAGCTACCAGAGGACAGCGTGAACCACATTTGCAACCTGTTTATGGGATGCAGTTGAAGGCTGGACCACGACGCCAGATTCTCCATGATGTTGCTGCGAAAACACTCCGGCATGGAACACATTGTGCAACGTGGCATACAGATGTTCAGAATGTACAACGTGGCATACAGACATTCGGACTCTTCTGAACAATGCCAAGGGATGCCTCGGAGTTCGGATTGGAGGCCACCTGCAACCCTGGAAAACCCACAGGAGGGGTCAGGGGTGCTTCTGCAGATGGACCTTCCAGATTAGATGCCGTGGAGGGGGCCCATCTTCCAACCTCACAGTGCTCCCAGAGATGTATCTTCATTGTCTTCAATAGTGGGTCAGTGATGTTGGATGCTTTTTCAATATGTCACCCAGATACTATGGCGGACTACACATCATCCAGGCCTGCCCCGCCACTGAACACGACGTGAAACACTTAGGTGCATAATTAATGAGGACGGGGCCAGAAGATTTGCCGTATTTTCCCACCAGCTGCTGCAGCAGGAAACCTTCCCACCCCTGCCAAAACATTTAGGGCTGGATTCTCCCACCCCGCCCGTTGCAAGGCGGCCACGGGTGAGACGTCGACAATGGATTCTCCGGTCGCATGTGGCCGGAGAATCCCACCCTTAGTCTCAAATTGGGAGAATTCAGTCTATTCTCTTAGGCCTTCACAGAGCACACATTGATGCTTGAACAACTCTACCCACATTAGTTCCCAAGGTGTTACAAAGTTGGAAAAACCTACTTGTATTGTATCTGTGTACTTCCATGATTTGAAGCTCTGCTACCCAATGGGATTTTCTCCAAAACCAATACATCTTGTCCATGTTCTTTAAGTCTTACTGTATTCGCTTCAACATCCTAAAATGCATGGGGATGGTGGAGGGGGAAGGGGAAGGGGAAAAAACTGCCAAATGAATCCTTTTTTCCCCAACTGAGAAGTACATACTAACCGATTGATAAATTTAACTGGTCATTTTCTGGCCTTTTAACATTGATCATTTGCCAGTAGCTTGCTACTCTGTTACAAGGCATACAAGATGCAGGCAACATTCAAGATTTGTGAAATAGTTGTAACTGATGCTTCCAGCACAATGCATTGATTGCGGTTTAAACTTAATGAAACAGGTTAGCTACTAAATGGTTAAATATGTTCAAAACTATTGAAATTTTTCACTGGTGAAAAGCTTTGAAAGCATTTTAATTCAGCACATTGTATACTTCTTATAAGGTTGATTTGGATTTATAACTGAAGAAGAAAATTTATGGAGCAGACAATAATCCTGCTGCAGATAATGATCAGCATGAATCATTTTTCATTTTCATTTTTCAGAGAGCTGTGCACTTGTCATTTATTTAATGTCAAATTAGAACATTTTAAAACATCTCAAAACTGCACCATAAAATGTGATGAATTCATAGATTCATAGATGTTTACAGCTTGGAAACGGGCCCTTCGGCCCAGCTTGTCCATGCCACCCAGTTTCTATCACTAAGTTAGTCCCACTTGCCCGCATTGGGCCCATATTCCTCCATACCCACCCTGCCCATGTAACTGTCTGGTTTTTTTTTAAAAGGAAAAAATTGTACCCACCTCTACCATTGCCTCTGGCAGCTCATTCCAGATACTCACCACCCTCTGTGTGAAGAAATGTCCCCTCTGGTCTCTTTTGTATCTCTCCCCTCTCACCTTAAACCTATGCTCTCTTGTTTTAGACTCCTGTACTTTGGAAAAGATGTTGACTATCTACCTTATCTATGCCCCTCATTATTTTATAAATCTCTATAAGATCAACCCTAAGTTTCCTACACTTCAGAGAAAAAAGTCCCAGCCTATCCAGCCTCTCCTTATAGCTCAGACCATTATGTCCTGGTAGCATCCTCGTAAATCTCTTCTGCACTCTTTCTAGTTTAAGAATATCCTTCCTATAATAGGGTGACCAGAACTGAACAGTATTCCATGTGTGGTCTTCTTGTTCAACTTCAACAAGACGTCCAAACTCCTGTATTCAATATTCTGACTAATAAAACCTAGCATGCTGAATGCCTTCTTCACCACCCTGTCCACCTGCGACTCCACCTTCAAGGAGCTATGAACCTATACCACTAGATCTCTTTGTTCTGTACCTCTCCCCAACTTTCTACCATTAACTGAGTAGGTCCTGCCCTGATTTGATCCACCAAAATGCATCACCTCACATTTATCCAAATTAAACTCCATCTGCCATTCATCGGCCCACTGGCCCAATTGATCAAGATCCTGTTGCAATCTTATATAACCTTCTTCACTGTCCACAATGCCACCAATCTTGGTGTCATCTGCAAACTTACTAACCATGCCTCCTACATTCTCATCCAAATCATTAATATATATAACAAATAACAATGGACCCAGCACCAATCCCTGAGGCACACCGCTGGTCACAAGCCTCCAGTTTTAAAAACAATCCCCCACAACCACCCTTTGGCTTTGGTTGCCAAGCCAATTTTGTATCCAATTGACTACCTCACCCTGGATTCCGTGTGATTTAACCTTTTGCAACAACCTACCATGCGGAACCTCGTCACAGGCCTTGCTAAAGTCCTTGTAGACAACTTCGACTGCACTGCCCTCAGCTACCTTATTGGTTACCCCTTCAAAAAACTCAATGGAAGGTCTAATGCAGGTAGGGAATATACAGTGAATGGTAGAACCCGCAAGAGTATTGAAAGTCAGAGAGATCTAGGTGTACAGGTACACAGGTCACTGAAAGGGGCAACACAGGTGGAGAAGGTAGTCAAGAAGCCATACGGCATGCTTGCTTTCATTGGCTGGGGCATTGAGTATAAGAATTGGCAATTCATGTTGCAGCTGTATGAAACCTTAGTTCGGCCACACTTGGAGTATAGTGTTCAATTCTGGTCCCCACACTACCAGAAGGATGTGGAGGATTTAGAGAGGGTGCAGAAGAGATTTACCAGGATGTTGCCTGGTATGGAGGGCATTAGCTATGAGGAGCGGTTGAATAAACTCGGTTTGTTCTCACTGGAGCGACGGAGGTTGAGGGGAAACCTGATAGAGGTCTACAAAATTATGAGGGGCATAGATAGAGTGGATAGTCAGAGGCTTTTCCCCAGCGTAGAGGGGTCAATTACTTGAAGGCATAGGTTTAAGGTGCGATGGGCAAAGTTTAGAGGAGATGTACGAGGCAAGTTTTTTTTTACACAGAGGGTAGTGGGTGCCTGGAACTCGCTGCTGGAGGTGGTGGTGGTGGAAGCAGGGACGATAGTGACGTTTAAGGGGCATCTTGACAAATACATGAATAGGATGGGAATAGAGTGATATGGACCCAGGAAGTGCAGAAGATTTTAGTTTAGTCGGGTAGCATGGTCGGCACGGGCTTGGAGGGCCGAAGGGCCTGTTCCTGTGCTGTACTTTTCTTTGTTCAATCAAATTGGTGAGACATGACTTTCCCTTTACAAAGCCATGCTGACTTTCCCTAATTAGCCCTTGCCCGTCTAAATGTCTGTAGAACCTGTCCCTCAGAATACCTTCTAACAATTTACCCACCACAGAAGTAAGGCTAACCAGTCAGTCGTTCCCAGGCTTATCCCTACAGCCCTTCTTTTTAAAAAAAATTTAGAGCACCCAATTCAATTAAGGGGCAATTTAGCGTGGCCAATCCACCTAACCTGCACATCTTTTTGGTTGTGGGGGTGAAACCCACGCAGACCTGGAGAGAATGTGCAAACTCCACATGGAGAGTGACCCAGGGCCAGGATTTGAACCCGGATCCTCAGCATCACAGTGCTAACCACTGCGCCACATGCCGCCCTTCTAAAACAAGGGCACAACATTTGCTACCCTCCAATCTGCAGGCACCTCTCCTGACGCTGTTGATGATTCAAATATCCTCCCTAACCTCCCACAACGTCCTGGGATACATTTCATCAGATCCCGGGGATTTATCTATCTTGATGCACATTAATACCTCCAACACCTCCTTCTCTGTAATATGTACACTCATCAAGACATCACTTTTTATTTCCCCATTAAATTTATTCCATGGTATCGATTAATATAAACATAGGCAGGACAGGCCGCCGGCCGTGCCAACTAATCAGTTATGGGAAGCACAGAAGATAATGGAATAACTGAATCTATAAAGCGCAATGGGAAATCAAAGTGGCGTTAAGCACACTTCATAAACATTATGTGGAGATGCCGGCGTTGGACTGGGGTGAGCACAGTAAGTGTTATGAACAGTGTTCATAAACATTGGCTGGGATTTAGGTCGGATACAGCAAGCCATTGGCTGGGATTTGGGTTGGATACAGCAGGCCATTGGCTGGGATTTGGGTTGGATACAGCAGGCCATTGGCTGGGATTTGGGTTGGATACAGCAGGCCATTGGCTGGGATTTGGGTTGGATACAGCAAGCCATTGGCTGGGATTTGGGTTGGATACAGCAAGCCATTGGCTGCCGACGGAATCTTCCCACCCCCCCCCAAAGTCTACGAAGCTTTTGCGTGGCTCACCTGCCCTGCCACCAGGCAACCCACCATGGGCTAATTTCAGCAGGACTGGAAGATTCCACCAGCAGAAGGGCTGGAAACTCAAGGCCAAAATTAGAAATCTTTATGTTTACTTAATTTTTAAGTCACATATTTTAGTTTTGCATGATTTCTGCATTGGTATAACAGAGTTATAAATACAATGGTAAGAATTTTCACCGAACTACTGGAGTGGAACGTTGGCAATGTGGGTTGAGTGCTCATGATTGGAAATCACCTCATTTTCTTTTCCATTGAAATCATATATGCCTTCTGAAATCTTCCCTGTTTTTTGTTAAATTATATCTGGCACAAACTTTAAAATAATTATGTGGCAAGCTTCTCTCCTCACAAAATGTTTAATCATTATATATTTTCATTCACTAAATATTTAAAAACAAACTTACAGTTGCTTGATACTCTAAAGTACATTCAGTCCTATTTATTTTTCAGAGTTATTGAAAGTACTTCAAAAACAATGGGCCAATCTCTCCCCAACATAGTCAGCATTCCAAACCGTTGTGCTATTCCTTTATGCCTTCAGAACAGAATTACAATAAACTACAATTTTATTTTAAAACTTGGGAGATGATTTTTTTGGAGCAAAACATGAACTCTGTTGCTGTAAAATACTCAGGGTGAGCATCAGGAAAATTTCTTCCGTTAGAAACCGTATACCAAAATAAAAATGCATGGTTCCTGGAAACCAGAATTACAACTTTCAGCAAGAATGCTTTCAAATAACTTGGGCATTCTATCCACAATGGCTTCATTACTGAAATTATGTAACATCATGGTTAATAATTTCCTGAATCTTTCAGAACATGTGATTGCATTTTCCAAATGCCACATGAGACACCTGTTAATGCCTTAAAAACTAATAACTTTTCAGTCAATATGATTCTGAACGCATGCATGTATCAGAAAGCCTCTTACTCGAAGGATTCTGTTAAAATCTTCTTTATCGACCCGTAGAAAATGACAATTATCTTCACGAAGCACTATGGAGGCTGCTCTTGGAGCATTGTTCACCAGAGCCAACTTCCCAAAATCATCCCCTTCATGTAATGTACAGACCACTCCCTGCAATAATAGGTCAGAATAATGTAATTTGAGCCAAACAACTTACAAACCTTCATTGTTATTGCCTGTAATAACTTCTTTCCTGAATTCCTTTTATACATAATGATAGGATGCCTTAAATACCTAGTAAATCATGATGTGAAAGTATGAGGTTCATTTACATTTTAATTGCTGCAGGGAATTAAAATGATTATAAATCTACTACAGTCAATTATATACAAGATGGGCATGAACAAGATTGTACACATCTTCTCCGTTTAAATAGATACAAAAAAATTCAAAATATAATATCCCAGAAACAATTTGTATGACCTTGATGAGCGTTCACTTAATCTTGTTTCAATATTCCTAGAATCATAATTGTGTAGGTCTGTGATTTCTCACAACCACTATAAAAGTTGATGAATTGAAAGTTGTACCTTGCCATAGATAACAACATTCACTGTGCCCTTGAGGATAATATACCATGAAGTGCCCTCTTCTCCTTGATTAAACACTGTAAATATGAAAGCAACAATCATCCTATTTCAGCTGCACAACACTGTCAAGGCAGTTCACTTTTAACATGCTAAACTGAAAATGTTAAGACGTGTATACTCATTTGGTCTGCTGATTAATCAGTATATGTCAATGCTTAATCACTTGCGTATTTATCACCTCTATATGAATCTACTAATTAAATTTTGAAATGTATGCAATATTAATATTGGATTGATGCAATTTTTCAAACCTGTTTATAAAGGATTAGATGACAAAAGGTCATCCACCTGAAACATTCTCACTCCATAGATGCTACCACAGTATTTCCAGCATTTAAATTTTTTTATTTATGATTAGCTGACCATACATTTACATCACATCTTGCAGATTAATATTCTACTGAACTCCCTCAAACTATGCATAGGTGACCACCTTGGTTATTTTGCTTGTAAAACTTGGCCTGGTCTTTTTTTAAACTTTTTTTCAGATACAGGTCTAACATTTGTTCTCTAAAACTGTTTGGACTGGTTCTATACTTACAAACTGTCCCCGCTTTGGCATGAGATTCAAATATCAAAACGCCAGCAAGCTCTCGTTTTACCTAGAAGTGAACCAAGTTAAAAAAAAACATTGAAAGACTCAAAATCCAGACAAGCGTTAGTTTTATTTAGCTGATTTTTAAAACAGCATTAAACACCTTCATTTGAAAACAATCTACTGGTTAACTTTGTTATCCGGTACTCTAACAACCTGAATTCTCGAACAGGAATTTCTGATGTTCCCCTAATAAGAGTCGTTGCTTTACTTTATAGTGAGTATACAATTATCTGGAACCCACAGACTGTATTATCCTATATTTTATGTTTTAACATACCAAAGATTAGAAATTATAAGAATACAGTTCTTCTCGACTACTACTAATTCAGAAATAAATTAGATATTTTGTTTTTATGGCAGAGATGGGTGGTGGGGGGGGTCTGTAAAAAAACAAAGCTCCAGTGAGTGCAATATTGCAACTCTTGGTCCACCATTGAATTTGGACTGTTTTCGAACCTCAAAGTATTCCCGATTTAAACACAATTTCTCGGAATAACCAGCTCACAGAATTCATTAGGGAATGAAACCAACTAATCAAGCTGCTGAAACATAGAAAATAGAAGCAGTCCGGTTGCGGTGATGCGGAGCTAAGCCGCACGTTTGGTAGCTCCCACTATTTTCGGTCTTTTGGGCTCTTTTAAGGGCCCGTAGCGGTGCTGGTTGGACTTTGCCCCGTGTGGGAACATTCTCTCTAAGATTCTCCGCCGGTGGATGGCCTGGACTAGGAGTGGAGCGGTCAAAAAATCGGCTTTGGAGCAGAGAAAGGTGCGAGGCAGGAAAAGCAAGATGCCGGCGGGCAGGGAAGCAGCAATAGCGTGGCAGTAGCATGGCAGCAGTGGGCGCGAGAGCAGCAGGAGCTGCTTCAGCGCTCCTTTAAGGAGCTGAAGGCAGAAATTCTGGAGCCGTTTAAGGCCTCCCTGGACAAGCTCATGGCGACCCAGACGGCTCAGGGTGCGGAGATCCGAGAGCTTCGACAAAAGGCCTCGGAGAGTGAGGACAAACTCCTGGGCCTGGCGGTGAAGGTGGAGTCGCACGAGGCGCTCCATAAGAAGTGGTCAGTGAGGATGGAGGAGATGGAGAACCGGGCCCGTCGGAAGAACCTGCGGAATCTGGGCCTCCCGGAGGGGCTGGAAGGTTCGGATTTGGGGGCCTATGTGGCCATGATGCTGAACACGCTAATGGGTGCGAGGTTGTTCCAGGGGCCTTTGGAGCTGGAGGGTGCCCATCGGGTGCTGCTGCGGAAGCCCAGGCCAAGCGAGCCGCCCCGGGCGGTGCTGGTTCATTTTCACCGCGTTGTCGGCTGTGAGTGTGTGCTGAGATGGGCGAAGAAGGAGAGGAGTAGCAAGTGGGAGAATATGGAGATCAGGATCAACCAGGACTGGAGTGCGGAGGTGGCAAAGAGAAGGGCTGGGTTTAACCAGGTGAAGGCAGTGCTCCACAAGAAGGGGGTCAAGTTTGGCCTGTTACAGCCGGCACGCCTGTGGGTCACTTATAAAGACCGCCAGTTCTATTTTGACTTCCCGGAGGAGGCCTGGACGAGAGAAGCTGGACTTGAACTGAGGACTGGGGGCTGGGGAACGTTGTACACAGCCCGGAGGCTTTGTCCTCCTTGGTACCCTTTCGCTTTATCGGTTCTATTGGATGATGTTTTTTTTGCTGTTCTGCTTTTTTGCTTTTTGGGACTGTTATCTGTTTACTTGGGTGTTTTGTCATGTTTGGATTTTTTTTTTGTCACTGGTTGAGAGTTTGGGTGGGGTTCGCGGTCCTGTTGGGTCATGTGCCCGTCCTTTCCCACATTTTGGGTCAGGGGAGCGGGGCTTGGGATGGAAGTGCGGGCTTTTCTCCCGCGCTGGAGGAGCAGAGGGCGGGGCCGGCACTGGGGAGGTGGTTGAAATTGAAAAATTGAAAATCGCTTATTGTCACGAGTAGGCTTCAATAAAGTTACTGTGAAAAGCCCCTAGTCGCCACATTCCGGCGCCTGTCCGGGGAGGCTGGTACGGGAATCGAACCGTGCTGCTGGCCTGCTTGGTCTGCTTTAAAAGCCAGCGATTTAGCCTGGTGAGCTAAACCAGCCCCTGTGTTGCACTGCGGGGGTCATTGGGGTGGTGGGAGCAGCCGGGGTCAGCAGGAGTCGGCTGACTTACGGAAGTACAATGGAAGGGGTTATGCAGCTGGGGGGGGGGGGGGGGGGGGGGGGGGGGGGGGGATGGGGATGTTTGGGGGGGGGTACCGGGTTGCTGCTGGAATGGCCGAGATGGAGCTGGAGCGTGTAGAGGGGGTCAGGATGGGGGTCTGTCGCTGTGGGGAACGGGCTGAGCGGGGGGCGCGGTCACGTGGTGGATTACGGAAGGGTGATGGCTAGTCGACGGGGGAGGGGGGTAGGTGGCCCCCTGATCCGGCTGATCACCTGGAATGTGAGGGGACTGAATGGGCCGGTCAAACGGGCCCGCGTGTTTGCGCACCTGAGGGGGCTGAAGGCGGATGTGGCCATGCTTCAGGAGACGCACCTGAAGGTGGCGGATCAGGTCAGGTTGAGGAAGGGGTGGGTGGGCCAAGTGTTTCATTCGGGGCTGGATGCAAAAAATCAGGGGGTGGCGTTCCAGGTGGGGAAGAGGGTGTCGTTTGAGGCGTCGAATGTGGTGGCAGACAGTGGCGGGAGGTATGTGATGGTGAGCGGCAAGCTGCAGGGGGAACGGGTGGTGCTGGTCAATGTATACGCCCCGAATTGGGACAATGCGGGTTTCATGCGGCGCATGTTGGGCCGGATTCCAGATTTGGAGGTGGGGGGGCCTGATAATGGGGGGGGGGGGGGGGGGGGGGGGGGGGGATTTCAACACGGTGCTGGATCCACCACTGGATCAATCCAGTTCCAGGACGGGTAGGAGGCCTGCAGCGGCTAAGGTGCCGAGGGGATTTATGGACCAGATGGGAGGGGTGGATCCATGGAGGTTTGAGGCCGAGGGCCAAGGAATTTTCATGCTTCTCCCATGTGTATAAGGCCTATTCTCGGATTAATTTTTTCGTTATGATTAGGGCGCTGATTACGAGGGTGGAAGATGCTGAGTATTCGGCGATAGCCATTTCTGACCACGTCCCGCACTGGGTGGACCTCGAGCTGGGGGAGGAGAGAGACCAGCGCCTGCTTTGGCACTTGGAGGTGGGGCTGCTGCCAGAGGAGGAGGTGGTGGGGGGGCGTGTTCGAGGATGTATCGAGAGGTACCTGGAGGCCAATGACAATGGGGAGTTCCGAGTGGGGACGGTCTGGGAGGCGCTGAAGGCAGTGGTTCGGGGGGAGTTGATCTCCATTCGAGCCCACAGGGAGAGAAGGGGGCGGAGAGAGAGGGAGAGATTGGTGGGGGAGATGGTGAGGGCGGACAGGAGATACGCAGAGGCCCCGGAGGAGGGATTGCTGAGGGAGCGGCGCAGCCTCCAGGCTGAGTTCAACTTGTTGACCACCAGAAAGGCGGAAGCTCAGTGGAGGAAGGCACAGGGTGCGGTGTATGAATATGGGGAGAAGGCGAGCAGGATGCTGGCATACCAGCTCTGTAAGCGGGATGCAGCTAGGGAGATCGGTGGAGTTAAGGATCGGGGAGGAAATGTGGTGCAAGGGGGGTAGACATTAATGGGGTCTTCAGAGACTTTTATGAGAAACTGTATCTGGCGGAGGAGGGGGGGATGGGGCGCTTTTGGACAGGCTGAGATTCCAGAGAGTGGAGGAGGGACAGGTGGAGAGTCTGGGGGCGCTGGAGGAGCTGGTCAAAGGGATAGGGAACATGCAGTCGGGGAAGGCGCCGGGTTGGATGGGTTCCCGGTTGAATTTTACAAGATGTCTGCAAACCTGGTGGGCCCCCTGTTGGTCAGGACCTTTAACGAGGCAAGGGAAGGGGGGGGTCTTGCCCCCGACGATGTCTCGGGCGCTGATTTCCTTGATTCTTAAGCGGGACAAGGTTCCCTGCAGTGTGGGTCATACAGGCCGATATCACTCTTGAATGTGGACGCCAAGTGGTTGGCAAAGATCTTAGCCGTGAGGATAGAGGACTGTGTGTCACAGGTATTCCACGAGGATCAAACGGGGTTTGTGAAGGGGAGGCAGCTGAACACTAATATACGGAGGCTCTTGAACATTATAATGATGCCGGCGGTAGACGGGGAGGCGGAGATAGTGGTGGCACTGGACGCAGAGAAGGCCTTTGATAGGGTTGAGTGGGGGTACTTGTGGGAGGTGCTGGAAAGGTTCGGGTTTGGGGAGGGGTTTGTCAGTTGGGTGAGGCTGTTATATGAGGCCCCGATGGCGAGCGTGGCCACGTATAGGAGGAGGTCGGAGTATTTTCGGCTATACCGAGGGACGAGGCAGGGGTGTCCCTTGTCCCCCCCCTGCTTTTTGCGCTGGCAATTGAACCCCTGGCTATGGCGCTGAGGGAGTCGGGGGATTGGAGGGGGCTGGTCCGGGGTGGGGAGGAGCATCGAGTGTCGCTCTATGTGGATGACCTATTAATGTATGTGGCGGACCCGGTGGGGGGAATGCCAGAGGTGATGGGGATTCTACGGGAATTTGGGGATTTTTCAGGGTATAAGCTCAACTTTGGGAAGAGCGAGCTGTTTGTGGTACACCCGGGGGACCAGGAGGGGGGGATTGGGAAGCTCCCACTGAAAAGGGCGGAGAGGAGCTTTAGGTACTTGGCGGTTCAGGTGGCCAGGAGCTGGGGGGCCTTGCATAAGCTAAACCTCACAAGGCTGGTGGAGCAAATGGAGGAGGAGTTTAAGAGGTGGAACATGCTGCCGCTGTCTCTGGCGGGTAGGGTGCAGTCTGTCAAGATGATGGTTCTCCCGAGATTTCTGTTCCTGTTCCAGTGCCTCCCCATCCTTATCCCGAAGGCCTTTTTCAGGCGGGTTAACAGGAGCATTACAGGGTTTGTGTGGACACACGGGACCCCGAGGGTGAGAAGGGTGTTCTTGGAGCGGGGCAGGGATGGGGGAGGGGGGCTGGCGCTGCCCAGTTTGTTTGTACTATTGGGCTGCCAACGCAGCAATGGTGTGTAAGTGGGTGATGGGGGGGGTGGGGGGGAGGGGCAGCATGGAAGAGGATGGAGATGGCGTCCTGTGTGGGCACGGGCCTGGAGGCGCTGATAACGGCGCGGCTGCAGCTCCCTCCGACGAGGTATACCACGAGCCCGGTGGTGGCGGCTGCCCTCAAAATTTGGGGGCAGTGGAGGTGGCACAGGGGGGAGGTGGGGGCCTCGATGGGGTCCCCAATACGGGGGAACCACTGGTTTGTTCCGCGGAGAATTGATGGCGGGTTCCTGAGTTGGCACAGGGCAGGTGTCAGGAGATTGGGGGACCTGTTTATAGACGGGAAGTTCGCGAGCCTGGGTGAGCTGGAAGGGAGGTTCGGGCTCCCCCCGGGGAATACCTTTAGGTACATGCAAGTAAGGGCGTTTGTCAGGCGGCAGGTGGCAGAGTTTCCTCTGCTGCCGCCGCGTGGGATCCAGGACAGGGTGCACTCGGTGGTGTGGGTTGGTGAGGGGAGGATCTCGGCAGCATACCAAGTGATGCGGGAGATGGACAAGGCCTCGGTCGAGGAGCTGAAGGGAAAATGGGAGGAGGAGCTGGGTGAGGAGATAGAGGAGGGACGTGGGCGGCGCCCTGGGGAGGGTGAACTCCTCCTCTTCTTGTGCGAGGCTTGGCCTCATACAGTTTAAGGTGCTGCATAGGGTTCACATGACCGGGACATGGATGAGCCGGTTCTTTGGGAGCGAGGACAGGTGTATTAGGGGACGGGCAGTTGTTTTGTGGGAACGACGGGTGTGCATTTATCTCCTGCTTTGTATATGCACGTGGTTGGGGGGGGGGGGGGGGTTGTTCGTGCTGTTCTTTGTAATTTTTTTTCTTTTTGTTGTTGATATTTTGTGAAAATTTGACTATAAATTATTTTTTTTAAAAAGAAAATAGAAGCGGGGGAAGCCATTCGGTTGTATGGAAATGAGAGGTATAAGATGCGCTTAACACTTCAAACAGAACTGCTCTTTTATTTCAATAATTCACAGGTCATCAGTTCCTGATGTAGGTCCAGGCGGGTGGGGAAAACAACTTTTCCAGGAGCTGGTGAGAAAGCTGAGCCCTCTTCGGTTAATAGTGCTCACCTCACAGAATGTGACTGTCTAGAAATCAAGCCATTAAGATCTGCTGCCGGGCTGAAAATAAACCTTTAAAAGTTCACATTGAACTGATAAGGACAACTGTAACCAGGACCTCTCCATAATAAACTATGAAGGAGAAGGAAAAGGAAGAGATGAGGAGAAAGAAAGAAAACAAATTGACAAAGTATAGAACTTGAACCATTCTTTAAAGGAGGGGGGGGGAGGGGGAGGGGGGGGAGGTGGAGGGGGAAGGGGGAGGGGGGAAGGGGGAGGGGGGAAGGGGGAGGGGGGAAGGGGGAGGGGGGAGGGGGGAGGGGGAGGGGGGAGGGGGGAGGGGGGGGAGGGGGGAGGAGAGGGGGGGGGGAGAGGGGGGGGGAGAGGAGGGGGGAGGGGGGGGAGGAGGGGGGGGGAGGAGGGGGAGGGGGGGGAGGAGGGGGGGGGAGGAGGGGGGGGGAGGAGGGGGAGGGGAGGAGGGGGAGGAGGGGGGGGAGGAGGGGGGGGAAGGGGAGGAGGGAGGGGGGAAGGGGAGGGGGAGGGGGGAAGGGGAGGGGGGAGGGGGGAAGGGGAGGGGGGAAGGGGAGGGGGGAGGGGGAAGGGGAGGGGGGAGGGGGGAAGGGGAGGGGGAAGGGGAGGGGGGAAGGGGAGGGGGGAAGGGGAGGGGGGAAGGGGAGGGGGGAAGGGGAGGGGGAGGGGGAGGGGGGAAGGGGAGGGGGAGGGGGAGGGGGAGGGGGAGGGGGGAAGGGGGAGGGGGGAAGGGGAGGGGGAAAGTATTTAAAGAGGTGCACATTACAAGTGTAAACCTCCTAACACAACAACCTAATTGAAGCAAATTACTGCAGATGCTGGAATCAAAACAGAGCAAAAAATGATGGAAAATCTCAGCAGGTCTGGCAGCATCTGTAGGGAGAGAAAAGAGCTAAAGTTTCGAGTCCGATGACACTTTGTCAAAGAGTCATCGGACTCGAAACGTTAGCTCTTTTCTCTCCCCACAGATGCTGCCAGACCTGCTGAGATTTTCCAGCATTTTCTCTTTCGTAACACAACAACCTGTTTTCTAAACAATTGTTTATGGACTGTAGGTAATTCTGGCTATGCCAACATTTATATTGCCCATCCCTAATTACCCTCAAGACAGTGTTGGTGAGCTGCCTTCTTGAATCGCCACAGCCTATATGGTGTAAGTAGGCCCACAGTGCAGTTAGGGATGGAATTCCAGGATGTTGACTTAGTGACAGTGAAGGAACAGTGATACATTTCCAGGTCTGGAGTGGCTTGAAGGGAAACCTCCAGGTAGTAGTGTTCCCATCTATCGGTCACCCTAGTGGTGGTGGGTTTGGAAGATTCTACCTCAGGAGCGTTGCAGAGTTCCTGGAGTGGATCTTGTAGATGGTCCAAAATACTGCCATGATGCATTGGTGGTGGAGGCAGTGGATGTTTGTGGAAGGAGTGACAATCGAGTGGACCGCTTTGTCCTGAATGGTGTTTGGCTTCTGGACTATTGTTGCAGCAGCTCTCATCCAGGCAAATGGAGACTTATACCTTGTGGTGGTGGACAGGTTTGGGGAGTAAGGAGACGAGTTATTAGCTGCAACATTCCTAGCCTCTGATTTGCTCTTGTAGTCACAGTATGTATATGGTTAGTCCAGTTCAGTTTCTGGTCACTTGTAACCCCCAGGATGCTGATAGTGAGGTACTCAGTGATGGCAATTCCATTGCATGTCAAGGAGTGATGGACAGATTCTCTTTTGTTGGAAATGGTTATTATCTGGCACTTGTGCCGCACAAATTTTACTTGCCACTTGCAAGCCCAAGCCTAGATATTGTTCAGGTCTTGCTGCATTTTCTTTCTCTCCAGCATTAATTTCAAGTCAGCAAGGTAAATCAGTAATCTTTCTCACTCATTCAAAAGTGTACATTATCCCACCATGAATGATTATCTACTAACATTTCATTGACAACTGACCAACCAAGCTTTGTTTTGATTTTCTTGCTTGTTTATTTTTAAGTTTATTGGCAACGACCAGAATTTCACCATCATGAGGATTTCTGTTCCTAATTCTATTCAGATACTGTTCTGTGGCCTTTGTTGCTTTGTGAAATTTACTTAAACTGTGGCTTCTCTTCCCAAGTTTGTCAGGACTACCACTGCGAGAAATGTCTCTTGTACTATCAGAGAATCTTGCTCTGGTATGAGATTCTTTTCTGATGCAGGAGTCACTTCCGGAAAGCTGCGTTTTCTCACTCTGTACTCTTTCACCCTGATAGCTTGACCAATATTTCAATTTGTCAGTAGTTTTTCCTACATGTCCCACAATTGTCACAACCCTCAATTCATGAGATTCCTCTGGAACATACGTCATCCAAGTACAGTGGAAAATTGATCTTTGGAGATGATAGCTCTGTCCTGTCTCTTATGATCACTCACTACCGTAATCCAGTGCTTTATTTCCCACATTCTGTTCTTCAGGACTTTTCATCACAAAACGCATGAGTATTTGAGGTGCAAGGTGACTTGTTTATATCTATCAGCTGCTCTGAAACAAGATTTTGTAATTAATACTGAAGCAAACCTCAACAGCTTAATTGTCACGCTTGGAAGTACTACTTGCTATCACGAGCTTTTACATTACTAGGGCCTTTCCATTCCCTATTCCCTGCTCTTTGATAATATACCAAATCTTCTGAATTAACTGGTCTCAAGAAGGTTTTTGATGCTAGAGTGATCGTCAAAATTTCTTTTGAGAGCTCAGTCTTGATGAAAACCCTTTTCCCTGCAATGGAACTAAATGTTGGACCTTGTAGAGCAGTGAGATTACAGCAAAGCACAGAAGGCAATTTGGGATTTTGCAAATGTAGGGCACGATTCTCTGGCAGGCGGAGAATCTTGGGAGAGCCCTCTCGCAAACCATCCGGCAGCCTCCGCGCCTCGCGGGATTCACCCAAGTCCCGCAAGATGTTGGAGTTGGAACTCCGCCCAAAAGGGGCGTGACCAAATGGCGCTCCCGGAATTAGGTCTTAAACATACTTAAGACCTACGCGCCCGGGATACACTGGCCTCCCATGATTCTCTGGCCTCCCCCAGTGAGGTTGCAGCCGGATGCTAATCAATGCTGGTCTACACAAACGTGGTCTAGGCGGAACTGCACCCGGAGGGTCTCCTGGACCATCGGAGACCCCTGGGTGGTTAGGTTCAGTGGAGGGTGGCTCCCTGGCCCTCCCCCTGGAACATGGGTACCTTGGCACTGCACAGCTGGCACCTTGCCATTGTCACCCTAGCACTGCCAAGGTGCCTGGGTTCTAGGGTGCCAAAGGTTCCCAGGTGCCAGGGTGGCACTGACAAGGGTCAGGGCCCAAGGGAGCCACGCCAATGAAAGGAGGGGGTGTGCAGGGCAGGTAAGTAGAGACCAGGGCAGGTAAGTAGAGACCTCCGGGAGGTTAAGGGGTGAAAGGTGAGGGTCCTGGAATGGAGGGGATGTTGTAAGCTTGTCCACTCACATGCCCCACAGAGGTGCGTGTATCTGCGCTGGTGGAGGCGTGACACTTCCCAGTGTTGTGCCATTCATTGAATTGGATTACGGGGATTGAGTGGGGGGGGTAGACTTAAGTAGGATGCTCTTTTCAAGGGCAGACTAAATGGCCGCCTTCTGCACTGTAAATTCTAAGATTCTTTGAATAATTCCTTGCCACATTACTCCTTCCAAATATCACCTCACACTTTTCAGGCTTAAATTCCATCGGCCATGTTTCTGCCCATTTGACCATTCCGTCAATACCTTCCTGTAATCCAAGACATTCACTTAATCACCTGGCCAATCTTTGTGCAATCTGCAAACTGACTGATCATACCCCCCACATAGTCAGCTATGTCATTTATATAAAATGACAAACAATAGGAGACCCAGCACAGTTCCCTGTGGTACGTCATTGGACACTGGCTTCAAGTCACTAACGCAGCCGTCTGTCATCAACCCCCCCCCCCCCCCCAACGTCTCCCACAGCTAAGCCAATTTGAGTCCATCTTATCAAGTTACTCTGTATCCCACGTGTATTTGTCATCTTTATAAGTCTCCCATGTGGGACCTTGTAAAGGCTTTATTGAAATCCATGTCAACTGCATCAACTGCACTACCCTCATCTACTCACCAGGTCACATGCTCAGAAAAATTCAATCAAAGTTGTAGGCATGACCTCCCTCTGGCAAAGTTATTCCGACTATTCCAATCAAACCCTGCCTCTCCAAGCGAAGATGGATTCTCTCCTTCGGAATTTTCTTCAATAGTTTCCCTGACACTGACATGAGGTCTGCAGCGTGCATGATGGGTGCATACTGTGGTGATCAAGCGGATCGTTCCACAAGTCGTGATGGAAACTCATGAGGCTCATCCTGGTGCTTAGATCGAAAAGTCTAGCCAGATTGCATGTTTGGTAGCCTAATATAGATCTGGGCATGTAGAATAAGGTGAAATCCTGTTTGGCATGCCAGATGAACCAGAAGATGTTGCCACCTGCTCCACTTCACCCTTGGGAATGGCCTGATTAGCCACGGTCCAGCTGCTTGTGGACTTTGCGAGACCTTTCATGAATCACGTGTTTTAGGTTGTTGTAGATGCACAATGAAAATGGTTGTAAGCACATACCATGAGTACTATTACAGCTCCTGTGACAATTGAGCACCTACGTACAACATCACAGTGGTACCACACAATGTACCGAGTTCCTCCTTGAACACGTCCGAATACTTCTTGACAATATGCTCAGCCAGTCACACCCCAGCAAACTAGGTCCCTTCCCTTTGACCACAAGGAGGCATGGCCCTTACTTCTTGACTGTAATACGCAATCTGGACTTCAATAGGCACTTCCAATGCCCCAAGCAAAAGGTATGGACTCTCCGATGTAAGTCCGAAGGTTAATCTCGGCCATAGAAAGGGCTGGCGCTCGGTTTGAGTGCCACTTCGATTTGTAGTCTCTTCACTAGTTATGGATGTGGAGGTTGCTGCGTCCACCTCCATCTTGATTTGCTTACCCACAACCGCCACTGTTGTAAAATTAGGCTCTGTTCATGTCTCATTCATATTAAACATTTTGTAAGTGTGCTCTCTGCCTGCTCCAAGCTTTCCACATGCGTGGTTGCTTGAGGCTTCCCCGAATTTAAATTTTCTTGCGCAGTCTTCGCCTTGCCTTTCGCACCCCTGCATTTCATTGCTAAATGTCCCTTACTGCATCTGTGACAAACAGCATCCTGAAACTTGCAGTGATTCATGTACTGTGACCATCCACACCCAAAACACTCCACTCCACTGCTTTCACCTTTCTGCTTGCAGCTTCTTTCTGTACTTGGAGCAGTGCCCCTGTCTAGAAACCATCATTAGCCTGCTGAATATGCCTAGCATTGCTGGCAGTAACTTCCATACCCTGAGAAATTTCCAGAGCCTCTTTACCCAACAACCAACGCCAAATACTGTCCTCGTTAATGCCGCAGACCAGCCGATCGAAGCTAATCTAAAACTGCTCTGAAATTAGTGTTCTGAAAGCTGATGTAATCGTTAGCAACCAATTGACCTGCTTTTCCAAAATAGCTGTTCAAAGATTCAAATCTCATCATCATGGAGAGCTTCGAGTTCTGGTGATTCTGGACCAGAGCAACTAAAACTGCAAATGAAATCTTTCTGGGCTACGATGGCATGGCCAGATTCCTCATCAACTTATAAATCTTCGCTCCACACACTCAGGAGAATTGAACGCTGCATTGCTTCATCTTCTATTCCATTTGCTGAAAAAATAAATGTTCTCCATGTATTTAGCCCAGTCCTCACTTCTCTCATCGAATTCGCCTATCCCGAACATAACCATGGTGCTGCTAACTTGAAATTCCGTTGAATAAAACTCACAATGAAAACTAGCTACTCACTGAATGCAACCTCGTGTTGCCATGCTGAACATCGAAAAACACAATTCTTTTCTTGCCGTTTTCTCCTTGTTGCCAAAGGTATGGTAACTTGAGGCCACAAAGGAGGTAGTTGAATGTGTTGTTTAAAAGAAGGAACTTCTTCATATAAATAAATTACTAAGTTTAACAATAACAGTAACTCAGCAGAACAGGTCTTGCTTACAGTTCACCCTCATACATACTGAAAAAGCTCGCCCAAGCTCAGAACCCTCAATAGATGCCAGTAACACAATTACAGAGGAGAAGGCTTGTAAGGACACTTTGTACCCAAAATGACACTCTGTAACATGAATGAAGGTCACTTTTTAACTACATACTGACGAAGGGCAAGCACTGTCAAGCACTGCACAGTTAAAGGACACATTCATCACCGGACTAACTTTCTTGTATATAATTAGTTTCAATTCATCATTATCTTCATCTATTTTGTGACATGCATTTTGAAAACCTGACCTGTTTGCTTAGGCATTTCACCACGAGTCACTCCTGAAGCACCCATTTATTGGTCCTTGGGAAATCCTGGAATTCATTCGCCTATTACTGCTGTTCCAATTCAGCCTTCTGCTGTAATAACCGAAGACACTTTAATCTTCATTCTGCCTGGTATGAATCCTTCCATTATATTGGCACTTGTACCCAAGACTTAGAACATTCCTAAATATGGCAATTATGGAGTCATATTCTTTGTGTTATTGTGCAGTGTTACATTTCTTCCATAAAGTTTGAAGTCTTTCCAGGATATTTTTCAAGGCCACAGACATCTGATCCAACAAGGTGTCTCTTCAAGAACCAAACCAAGAGCCTGTCCATATGAAACACCTTAGACTAATCCAGCAATTTAAATGCGAGTACAGATCTTGGGATTCCCAAATTTATTGTCAATCTTTTATATAAATCAGTTCAATTCCATGATATTTGTTCAACGGAATGACAATATGCTTTACATAGTCTATCAAAGAATGACAAAGCTTCTCACAACTTGTAGATTTAATTCCAAAAGGCTAATAGAAGGTCCATACCTTCATCACTATACAACCGACAGGCACCCAGCTCACAAAATACTTGCGATTTTACATCTAGCAGGAAGTGATAACGCCAAGGCCATATCTTGGTCGGAACACAATCCGTATCCACAAATGGACTTCATTCTTCCACTGGTGACACGGTTCAGACTCAAAAACATTGGAGAGTAACCATACCTGGATAATTTTCATGTTGTACAAGAATTGTATATTTCTGATTTTTGTTAAAGCTTTCAGCCTTCAAATTCTGGCAACCATTCTCTGCTACACGTTGTAATCAAGGATATAAGGGGAGCAAATCTTTACACACTTGTATATATATTTACAAAGTTACACATCAGGGGCTGGATTCTCCTCTACCCGGCGTGACGGAGGGTCCCGGCTTAGGGGAGTGGCGCCAACCACTCAGCGGTCGGGCCTCCCCAAAGGTGGGGAATTCTCCCCACCTTTGGGGGCCAGCCCCGCGCCGGAGCGGTTGGCACCAGAAGACTGGCGCAAAAAACCGGCGCCCCCGGCAGCGGGGCTGGCCGAAAGGCTTTCGCCGGTCGGTGCATGCGCCGGCGGTGACATCAGCGGCCAGCTGCCGCTGACGTCACCACTGGCACATGCGCGATGTGGGTTTCTCTTCCGCTTCAGCCGTGGCGGCCGCGGAAGAGAAATAGTGCACCCAGGGCACTGGCCCGGCCCCTGATCGGGGGGCCCTGATAGCAGGCCAGGCCACCGTGGGGGCACCTCCCGGGGTCGGATCGCACCCCGCCCCCCCCAGGACCCCGGGGGCCCGCTCGCGCCACTGATCCCGCCGTTACAGAGGTGGTTCAAACTTCGGCCCATCCGGGCCTGGAGAATCACCGCAGGGGCCTCGCCGATTGGAGTGGCGAGATTCCTGCCGCCGCCTTTTCCCGGGTGGCGGAGAATCTCTGCCACGGCGGGGTCCGGATTTTCGGCGGCCCCAGGCGATTCTCCGACCCTCCTGGGGGTCGGAGAATTTCGCCCCAGGTGAGTCACCTGATGAAGGAGCTACACTCCAAATAAACCTGTTGGACTTTAACGTGGTGTTGTAAGACTTCTTACTGTGCCCATCCCAGTCCAACGCTGGCATCTCTACATCATGCCCACCACCTACTACAATTATACACAGTTAATATACAACTAATAATGAGAAGGAAAGATAAAGTGAGAATGAGGGTAAATTAGGAACATAGAAAGATAAAGCATAGAGATAAAGTAAAAAAAAACCCAGAAAGAGCACATACAAAGATGTGGTAAAATGGTATTTTTAGGAGAGAGTAGATTTTGAAATGATGTGTCACATGCCTCTCTGAGCTAGACATACACAGTTGGTTGCGGATGATGATGCTAAATCACCACTTGGACTGACCCAATGCCAGTTTAAATGGCTACTTGCAATTTGGAGCTCAACTCCAACTAGGCAGCAGCTATGGAGCCAAAGAAATTATTTTATATTTAAACACAGTACTTATTATAAAGTCGATATTGTTATAAATACCTAGCTCCTTGTAATGTTCTACAGTTAATTTTAGATTTGAGAAGCAAACTGTAGAAAATGGGATTAGCGCAACTCTAGTAGCTCGATGATTATTACATTTAAAAGGTCCGGGCCATGTTGACTTAAGAAATAATAGCTAGAAAGGCAAAATTATAAAACAACAAGTGGGCTTACTTTGCTGGAGAATTGGAGGTGGGGTATTTACACTGTTTGCAAAGAAATGCAGCCCAGAGAGTTGTCCTGGGGATTAGAACTACAATATATTGAAAGCATTGAGTGATCCCTGGAAGGCTACATCGCCACGGAGGTGGGTGGAGCTTATAAAAATTCCAGGGTTTCAATTTATCGTGTTTGCTGGGAGAGTGAGCATTGGGCAACAGGAAAAAAGACCATATCAAAAAGGTTCTGCGGTTAGCAAATACATTGCTGTTTGTTAGCTTTGTGTAGTTCGGGCTCAAAAGAAGTCAAGGAGCTGAGAAGGTGTCAGGAGGTCACTGGCTCAGTATGAAAAAGTTAGTGCTCAGAAAGCAATGGGAGCTATTTATAGATTGGTATAGCTGGGGAGATTGGAGCTTGGTGAAATCCAGAAGCAGTGCTCGCCCAGTGAAACTAGGAGTGCAGACTCGGAAATCCGAGGGTGCAGAATCGCAGGAGGAGAGATTAAAACCCTGGGAGATGTGCAGTCATTGAGGCAGTCTGAGTTGGAGTGGCTTTGAGGGAATTGAGGATTGGTCTTCAAAGGTTTGGAACCCCTTATGAGGGAAATAGAGTTTCAACAAAATTGGTTGACTCAAGTATTTACTGCTGATGTCTGAGTCGGTTGCTGAGAAATCCGTGGGATCTGTCTTTGTCGTATTTGTTATTTCTTGTGCAGTCTGTTGTGTTTGACCACAGTTTGCCTGTTAATTCACATGTACCTCATATTAATCCTGAATGTTTAGAGTAAAAGTAAATTGTAAATTGTTTTATCTTTTTGACCTGGTATAGTAAATTTATTTTTGTTTGTTCAAAACCCATGGAATCCTGTGGTTTTATGCTCTTGTCAAGTGTCTTGAATCTCAAACTTTGTCTGCCTTATACAAAACATTTTTGGACCCTTCCCGGATCTTGGGGTAAGGTGCTGGATCAAAACAATATGGAATCAGAGGAATGAAGCTTACTGTGGTAGAAAGCCGAGACAAGGCATTAATGTGCAATAATTCTTCATATATGATTTCTAAATCATCAACGGTCCTCTGGCCTGGCCTGTGAATTAGACAAAAAGAATACAAGTTAAAAAAAGTAAATTTATTCAACAACACATCAGTTAGACCAAGTGTTGGAAACACTTTCCGACTGTTTTTGCCTCAAAAAAAATAAAAGATAAATTTGAGTCATGACAAACTTTCACCACATCGTAATCTCAAAGCTTAATTTGGTTTAATTCATTCGCATGCATGAATTGTTTTTTTCTAAACACAAATCAATGGCCAGGATTCGCCCGGGCTGCTTGACCCTGAGGGAATCCCGAGTGCCCGGTGAATTGGGCGCCGGACCAAAAATGGGTTTTATGCTGGTGGTGAAGCTCGTTGAGAGTCTCCCAGTCCTGACAAGCTTCTCGATGTCTCCGATGAGGTTCCTTCCCAGGCCTGGCACGTACATGAGAATGACTGATTAGAGCGGTTTTGAATGTAATTTACGGGCAGGATGCCCGATTCATCTGCCTCCTGGGATGCTCCGATAGATGCCTTGTATTTGGACATCCGGAAGGTGTTCGACAAGATACCTCACAAAAGGTTAAGTCACAAAATAATAGCCCGTGGTGTTGGATGTAGTATATTGAGATGGATAGAGAATTATCTAATGGGCAGGAGACAGCAAATGGTGATAAGGGGTTCGGTTGGCGACCTGTAATCAGTGGGGTTCCACAGGGATCAATGCTGATAGTGCAGCTGTTTACAATATATATATATATATATTAATGACTTGGAGGAAGGAAGCGAATGTACTGTCGCCAAATTTGCAGACGACACAAAAATAAGTGGAAAGGCAAGTTGTGAAAGGGATACAAGCAGTTTGTAGAGATAGTAATAGGTTCAGTAAGTGGGCAAGTTGGCAAATGTGGGAAAATGTGAAATTGTTTTGGAAGGCAGTACAAAAGAACAGACTATTATTTCAGTAGAGAAAAACTGGTTAAAGTTGCAACACAAAAGGGACTTGGGGGCACTTGTGCACAAAACACAAAGCTAACGCACAGGTGCAGCAGGCAATCAGGAAGGTTAATGAGATCATAGAATTCCTACAGTGCAGAAGGAGGTCATTCAGCCTGTTGAATCTGCACCGACTCTCTGAAAGAGCTCCTTATCCAGGTCCAATCCCCTATCCTATCCCTGTAACCCCACCTAGCCGTTGGACAATAAGGGCCAATCCACCTAAGCTGCACATCTTTGTGCTCATGAGCTTTGCACATGTGCAGTGGGAGAGGCCACTTCCAGAGGGAGGCACAGACAGACAGAGGGAGCTTTAACTTTGAGAATTTGAAGCAGAGTGGGAATTTGGTGCAGAGTGGGAACAGGTGTTCTTTGCTTTTTCTCCTGGCTAAATCTTCAGACAGTGGTCTGGTCCTGTTTCAACTGAGGCTACAAGGGACGTAGCTGATTGGTAAGCCATGGGCAAGGTCAGTAAGTCCTTACAACATTTATCATTATAGTTTGAAAATACGTCTCATGGTTTATAATCTGTAAGGGCTACTGGTTATAAATTGCTTTCAGGCTGAAGTAATAAGAAGGCTAGTCTCCAGGGAGCAGCCTCGGTGAGTGGAATATCGAACTCGGTGAGTATAAAGTAACTTGCCTCGGGGATTCACAGCCCAGTCTCAAGGGAGCAGTCTTGGTGGGTGCAGTATTAAACTCGGTCAGTACTGTGGTGAACGTATTGTACTAACCATTCACCAATGTATTACACTGTATCACGCTGTTGCCCATGTGGGCTCCACCTGTGGACCATTGTACAATATTACACAGAACGTATCATGTTGGTGCCCTTGTGGGCTCTGCCCCCTTGAGGGGAGGTATAAAGAGCAGCAGCCCTGTAGGTGGCTCTCAGTAGCAGAGCAGTTGCAGGCAGGCACTGTTCTAGTCGATTAAAGCCACAGTTTACATCTACTCTCTGTTTCGTGTGAATTGATGGTCGCATCAATTTAAATCGACTACACAGTGCTTCTCAAACTATCTCATGTGGTGTACCGGCAGTTTTTTTTTTTCAACGTGCCAGGGACCGGTGAGCGAAATAACTGGGGGTTCGGGGGTGGGGATGTGAACCCCCAGAAATTTTTTTGAGATATATCTTATTGCAGGGGCAATTATATTACATTATATTATATTATTGCAAATATAATGGATATATTTGCAATAATATAATATAATGTAATATAATTGCCACACCCCCAAGCACGGCCCGAGGGCGCAACCCCCCCAGCACGGCCTGAGGACGCAACCCCCCCCCCCCCCAGCACGGCCCGAGGACGAACCCCTCCCACAGCACGGCCATAGGACGAACCCCTCCCACAGCACGGCCAGAGGACGCAACCCCCCCCCCCAGCACGGCCCGAGGACGCAACCCCCCCCCAGCACGGCCCGAGGACGAACCCCTCCCCCAGCACGGCCTGAGGATGCTACCCCCCCCAGCACGGCCCGAGGACGCAAACCCCCCCCAGCACGGCCCGAGGACGAACCCCTCCCCCAGCACGGCCCGAGGACGCAACCCCCCCCCCCAGCACGGCCCGAGGACGCAACCCCCCCCAGCACGGCCCGAGGACGAACCCCTCCCCCAGCACGGCCTGAGGATGCTACCCCCCCCCCCCCAGCACGGCCCGAGGACGCAACCCCCCCCAGCACGGCCCGAGGACGAACCCCTCCCCCAGCACGGCCCAAGGACGCAACCCCCCCCCCCCCCAGCACGGCCCGAGGACGAACCCCTCCCCCAGCACGGCCAGAGGACGCAACCCCCCCCAGAACGGCCCGAGGACGCAACCCCCCCCAGCCCCCAGCACGGCCCGAGGACGCAACCCCCCCCAGCCCCCAGCACGGCCCGAGGACGCAACCCCCCCCCCCCAAGCACGGCCCGAGGACGCAACCCCCCCCAGCCCGGCCCGAGGACGCAACCCCCCCCCCCCCCCCGCCCGCCCGCCCCGCTCAGCAAGAGGACAGAACCTTGGAACGCCCCAGCCCCAGCTTCACACTCACCTTTGCGCAAGTGTGAAAGTGTTTCTTTTCTGGGAGTACTCCACGTACCGGCAGACGACGGCTCGCGTACCGGCACCGGTACACGTACCACACTTTGAGAAGCACTGGACTACAACACCGCAATGGAATCAGCCCTCAAACCTGACTTTCTGGAACTCGACACACAGGCCGTGGAAGCCAAAGGGATTTTTTCACACTGGCTCCGTGTTTCGAGGCCTACCTCGCCGCCTCCTCCTCGCCCTCCATCACCTATGAACAGAAGCTGAGCCTCTTCCATGCTCGGGTGAGCCATCGAATCTCTGTACAATTCGAGGAAGCCTCCACATACGCGGACGCCCTCGATGCTGAAGCGCCTATATGCAAGGCCGGTGAACGAAGTGTACACGCGGCATCTCCTCACCACTCGCTGCCAACGCCACGGGGAAATCGCTGGAGGAGTACCTACACAACCTCAAAGTCCTCGCGCGAAGCTTCAACTACCAGGCCGTCATGGCCTCGCAACGTATGGAACTCGCCGTCCGGGATGCCTACGTGGCTGGAGTCAGATCCAACTATGTCAGACAGCGCCTGCTCGAGAAAGGCGCCCTCGACCTAGAAGAGACGGTAAAACTAGCCACCTCCCTAGAAATAGCGTTCCAAAGCCTCAACGCATTCCTGTCTGATCACGTGACCCCCTCGTGGACCCCCAACCAGAGAGTACCCCAGGCCTGTGCCGCGCAGCTGCCTGCCCAACCCGGGGGGCTACCCAGCTTTTTTGACGGCCAGCACCAGCACCCCAGGCAGTGCTGCTCGGCTCGGAACGCGAACTGCAGCGACTGCAGCAAAAAGGGACACTTCGCCAAAGTTTGCCTGGCCAGGTCCAAATCCTCCAAATCGCAGTCCCGACTCTCAGACCCTGCAATGTGGCTGCGTGCCTGCTGGCTCCGCCCCCTCCGGACGCGTCATCTACCTCGTGTTGTCAGTGGGGGCAGCCATCTTCAATTCCGCACAACATGTGCGACTCACGGGGGCCGCAATCTTGGCCGCCGTCTCTCATGCGGCCCGCCACGTGCGACTCATGGGGGCCGCTATCTTGGACGCCATCTTCCTCGTCACCTGACATGTGCGACCGACGGGGGCAGCCATCTTGGGACCGACGGGGGCAGCCATCTTGGGACCACCCCATCACCTCCGACCACACCGGCTACCCGCAACTCGGCACGGTCACCCTCGACCAGTCACGACCAAAACACCTCCGGAACTCCATGATGACGTCCGGGTCAATGAATACAAAACACCTTGCCCGTTTGACTCCGGGAGCACGGAGATCTTCATTCACCCAGACAGGGTAAGGCACTGCTCGCTCCAAATCTTCCCCCCAAACAATCTCCCTCGCTTCCGGATCGCACTCTGTGCAGTTCCAGGGGTACACTGTCGCAAGCCTCGCGATACAGGGCGCCGAGTACACCAATTTTAAACTATATGTACTCCCCGATCTCTGCGCGCCTCTCCTGTTGGGACTGGACTTCCCGTGCAACCTCAGGAGCCTAACCCTGAAGTTCGGCGGGCCCCTACCCCACTCACTGTATGTAGCCTCGCGACCCTGAAGGTCGACCCTCCCCCGCTCTTCGCAAATCTCACCGCCAATTGTAAGCCAGTCGCCACCAGAAGCAGGTGGGACAGCATCCGAGGTCCAGCAACTCTTGCGGGAAGGGATCATCGAGGCCACTAATAGCCCCTGGAGAGCTCAGGTGGCGGTCGTCAGGACTGGGGAAAGGAACCGGATGGTTGTAAAGCCAAACCATGAACCGGTACACGCACCTCAATGCGTACCCCCTCCTCCGGATCGCAGACATGGTTAATCATATCGCACACTACCGAGTCTTCTCCACGGTGGATCTGAAGTCCATATACCACCAGCTCCCAAACCGCCCGGAGGACCGCCACTACACGGCCTTTGAGGCAGACGGCCGCCTTTTCCACTTCCTCCGGGTCCCCTTCGGTGTCACAAATGGGGTATCGGTCTTCCAAAGAACAATGGACCAATTGGTGGACCAGTGCGGGCTGCGGGCCACATATCCGTACTTGGACAACATCACCACCTGCGGCCACAGCCAGCAGGACCACGATGCAAACCTCCAGAAATATCTCCAAACTGCCCAAACCTTCAACCTCACTTATAGCAAGGAGAAATGAGTTTTCCGCACAACCAGACTAGCCATCCTCGGCTACGTCGTGGAAAAAGGAGTCTCGGGCGCGACCCGGACCGTATGCGCCCCCTCCTCCAACTCGCTCTTCCCCACTGCCCCAAGGCCCTGAAGAGGTGCCTCGGGTTCTTTTCCTATTACGCCCAGTGGGTCCCCAACTACTCGGACGAAGCCCGCCACTGATCAAAGCTACCATCTTCCCACTGGCAGCTGAGGCCTGCCAGGCCTTCAGCCGCATCAAGGCAGGTATTGCCAAAGCCGCAATGCGTGCGGTGGACGAGTCCGTCCCCTTCCAGGTGGAGAGCGACGCGTCAGAGGTCGCCATCGCTGCTACCCTCAATCAGGCAGGCAGGCCAGTAGCATTTTTCTCCCGTACCCTCAATGCATCAGAAATTCGACACTCCTCAGTCGAAAAAGAAACCCAAGCCATTGTGAAAGTTGTGCGGCATTGGAGGCACTACCTCGCTGGTAGGAGGTTCACCCTCATCACTGACCAACTGTCGGTAGCCTTCATGTTCGATAATACACAGCGGGGCAAGATCAAGAACGATAAGATCTTGAGGTGGAGGATCGAACTCTCCACCTAGAATTACAATATAGTGTCCTGGAAGCTCAACGAGCCCCCAGATGCCCTGTCCCGCGAAACGTGCGCCAGATGACCAACTCCGGGCCATCTACAATGACCTCTGCCACCCAGGGGTCACCCGGCTTCTCCGCTACATCATGGCCTGCAACCTGCCCTACTCCACCGAGGAGGTCAGAGCCATGACCAGGGACTGCCAAATCTGCACGGAGTGTAAACCGCAATTCTATCGACCGGATAAGGCCCACCTGGTGAAGGCATCCAGGCCCTTTGAGCGCCTCAGTATCGACGTCAAAGGGCCCCTCCCCTCTACCAACAGCAACATGTATTTCTTCAACGTCGTTGACGAGTTCTCCCGCTTCCCCTTTGCAATCCCCTGCCCCGACATGAGCGCGGCCACCGTCATCAAGGCCCTATTTAGTATTTTTACCTTGTTCAGTTTCCCCACTTACGTCCACAGTGACCGGGGCTCCTTGTTTATGAGTGACGAACTGCGTCAGTACCTGCTCGGTAAGGGCATCGCCTCGAGCAGGACTACCAATTACAACCCCCTGGGGAAACGGTCAGGTGGAGAGGGAGAACGCGATGGTATGTGTCGCCGTCCTCCTGGCCCTACGGTCTAGGAATCTCCCAGTTTCCCACTGGCAGGAGGTCCTCCCCGACGTGATCCACTCCATTAGGTCCCTCCTTTGCACAGCCACGAACGAGATCCCTCATGACTGCCTGTTTGTTTTCCATAGGAAAGCCACCTCCGGGGTCTCGCTTCCGTCCTGGCTGAAGACACCGGGGGCCCGTCCTACTCCGCAAACACATCAGGAACAATAAGTCCGACCCCCTGGTCAAGAGGGTCCAGCACCTTCACACCAACCCCCAGTATGCATACATAGAACATCCCAAAGGCCGACAGGATACGGTTTCCCTCCAGGACCTGGCACCCGCAGGCTCCCCTACCACCACCCCAACCTACACCGATCAGCACCCCCGCCCCTACATGGCCTCCACACCCCTTCCTATACTCCCTCCCCCCCTTTGCCAACCCACAGGAATGAAGCTTCTGAAGATACGCTCCTGGAGTCCACACCTGTGCCCGCACGGAAGAGTTCACCACCCATGCCCACACCGACGACTTCGACACCCAGGCCCGCTGCGATATCAGAGCTCCGGCGATCGCAGCACACGATCAGGGCAGCAGACAGACTGAACCTGTGAATCCTTCACCCCCTCCGGACTTAACAGGGGATGAATGTGGTGAATGCATTGTACCAACCATTCACCACTGTATCACATTGTATCACGCTGTTGCCCACATGGGCTCCACCTATGGACCATTGTGCTGTACTACACGGAATGTATCATGTTGGTGCCCTTGTGGGCTCTGCCCCTGGCTCCTCCCTTGAGGGCAGGTATAAAGAGCAGCTGCCCCGTAGGCGGCTCTCACTAGCAGAGCAGTCGCAGGCAGGCACTGTTCTAGTCGATTAAAGCCACTATTCACTTCAACTCTCTGTCTCGCGTGAATTGATGGTCGCATCAGAGTATAAAGTAACTTAGCTCGGGGATTCACGGTCACGGCCCAGTCTCCAGGGAGCAGTCTCGGTGGGTGGAGTATCGAACTCGGTGAGTATAAAGTAACTTAGCTCGGGGATTCACGCCCCAGTCTCCAGGGAGCAGTCTCGGTGGGTGGAGTATCGAACTCGGTGAGTATGAAGTAACTTAGCTCGGGGATTCACGCCCCAGTCTCCAGGGAGCAGTCTTGGTGGGTGGAGTATCGAACTCGGTGAGTATAAAGGAACTTACCTCGGGATTCCACTGAAGCTGACAAAAATGGAAAAAGTGGCCATCATAGGAAACTGTCACCTGCTTGGCTGATAGGGAATCTGTGCTAAATTTGAAAAACACACTGCAAAAACGAATTAATTAATCAATTGATTAAGCATGTAGAGATGGATGGGCAGGCGATGTGTTGTAGCTGGAAGAGGTGGGAGCTGGCAGATCCCACTGTGAGCTGCAGTGACCACATCTGCAGCAAGTGTTTGTTGCTTGAGGAATTTCTGGCTCAGAGTTGGAGTCTGAGCTTCAGACATTACGGCACATCCAGGAGGGGGAAAGCTACCTGGATACTGTGTTTCAGGAGGGAGTCACAACATGTAGATTAAATACCTCAAATTCAGTCAGTGGTCAGGGATAGCAGGGCGTGACTGCAAGTTAGGCAGGTAGAGGGATCCTGAATTCAGGAACGGAGGAGCTTCAGCTCAGATTTGAGGTACTTGCTCCCTGTGTGGATGAAAAAAGGGCTGTAAGGAGGATGAGCTAGCCGGCCACTTAGGAGGCCATCCAAACTGGGGGTGCAGAAGACAAATGGTATTTGTAGGGGATTCTATAAATAGGGGGATTGATAGCATCCATTGCAAGCAGGACTGAGTGTCCCGCATGGTACGTTACCTGCCCGGTGCCAGGGTGAGGGACATCTCTGAACAGCTGGAAAGGATATTGGAGTGGGAGGGGGAGGATTTAGTTATTGTGGTCCACGTTGGTACAAACAACATAGGCAAGACTAGGAAAGGGGACCTGTAGGGGGATCATCAGGCACTAGGAACTAAATTAAAAAACAGGTCCTCAAGGGTTATAATCTCTGGATTACTACCTGAGCCCCATACAAATTGGCATAGGGATGAGAAAATTTGGGAAGTAAACATGTGGTTAAAGGAGTGGTGCATGGGGCATTGGCATTAGTATTGCAACAGGACGGACCTGTACCGTTGGGACGGTCTTTACATAAACCGATCTGGGACCAGTGTTCCAGTGGAAAATGTAAATAGGTGGCTAAACTAGCAAGGGGCTGGAAGAAGAACAACTCAGGAGATGTTATTAATACAGGATTCAAAAAGAAGCTGTGAGAACTGCATAAGGGCACTTTACCCAAATCTTCGTAGCATTCGAAACAAGGTAAATGAGTTGATGGCACAAATAATTGTGAATGAGTATGATTTAGTGGCCATTACAGAGACATGGTTGCAGGGTGGTCACGACTGGAAGTTAAATATCCAGGAGTATCAGACTATTAGGAAGGATAGACAGGAAGGTAAGGGAGGTGGTGTAGCTTTGATAGTTAAGCATGCCATCAGGGTGGGAGTAAAAGATGATATAGTTCTATGGAGAACAAGGTTGAATGCAGTTGGGTGGAAATTAGAAATAGTAAGGAGAAAAGGCCACTGATCGGCGTAGTCTATTGGCCAAATAATAATATTGCGGTGGGGCGGGCAATAAACAAAGTAATAACTGATGCACGTAAAAATAGTACAGTAATTATCATGGGGGTTTTAATCTACATGTCGATTGCTCAAACCAGGTCGGTCAAGGTTAGTCGAGGAGGAGTTCATAGAATGTATCCGCGATAGTTTCCTAGAACTAAAGGTGACCTTTACGTTAGTGATGGAAAGGGATAAGTATACCCCGCAGGGCAAGAGTTATAGCTGGGGGAAGGGCAATTATGATGCCATTAGACATGACTTAGGATGTGTAGGTTGGAGAAGTAGGCTGCAAGGGTTGGGCACACTGGATATGTGGAGCTTGTTCAAGGAACAGCTATTGCGTGTTCTTGATAAGTACGTACCAGTCAGGCAGGGAGGAAGGGGTCGAGCGAGGGAACCGTGGTTTACCAAAGAAGTGGAATCTCTTGTTAAGAGGAAGAAGGAGGCCTATGTGAAGATGGGGCGTGAAGTTTCAGTTGGGGCGCTTGATAGTTACAAGGAAGCGAGGAAGGATCTAAAGAGAGAGCTAAGACGAGCAAGGAGGGGACATGAGAAGTCTTTGGCAGGTAGGATCAAGGAAAACCCAAAAGCTTTCTATAGGTATGTCAGGAATAAAAGAATGACTAGTGTAAGAGTAGGGCCAGTCAAGGACAGTGGTGGGAAGTTGTGTGTGGAGGCTGAGGAGATAAGCGAGATACTAAATGAATACTTTTCGTCAGTATTCACTCAGGAAAAAGATAATGTTGTGGAGGAGAATGCTGAGACCCAGGCTATTAGAATAGATGGCATTGAGGTGCGTAGGGAAGAAGTGTTTGCAATTCTGGACAAGGTGAAAATAGATAAGTCCCCGGGGCCTGATGGGATTTATCCTAGGGTTCTCTGGGAAGCCAGGGAAGAGATTGCTGAGCCTTTGGCTTTGATTTTTATGTCATCATTGGCTACAGGAATAGTTCCAGAGGACTGGAGGATAGCAAATGTGGTCCCTTTGTTCAAGAAGGGGAGTAGAGATAACCCCGGTAACTATAGGCCGGTGAGCCTCACGTCTGTTGTGGGTAAAGTCTTGGAGAGGATTATAAGAGATACGATTTATAATCATCTAGAGAGGAATAAGATGATTAGGGATAGTCAGCATGGTTTTGTGAAGGGTAGGTCATGCCTCACAAACCTTATCGAGTTCTTTGAGAAGGTGACTGAACAGGTAGACGAGGGTAGAGCAGTTGATGTGGTGTATATAGATTTCAGTAAAGCGTTTGATAAGGTTCCCCACGGTCGTCTATTGCAGAAAATACGGAGGCTGGGGGTTGAGGATGATTTAGAGATGTGGATCAGAAATTGGCTAATTGAAAGAAGACAGAGGGTGGTGGTTGATGGCAAATGTTCAGAATGGAGTTCAGTTACGAGTGGCGTACCACAAGGATCTGTTCTGGGGCCGTTGCTGTTTGTCATTTTTATAAATGACCTAGAGGAGGGCACAGAAGGTTGGGTGAGTAGATTTGCAGACGACACTAAAGTCGGTGGAGTTGTAGACAGTGTGGAAGGATGTTGCAGGTTACAGAGGGACATAGATAAGCTGCAGAGCTGGGCTGAGAGGTGGCAAATGGAGTTTAATGTTGAGAAGTGTGAGGTGATTCACTTTGGAAAGAATAACAGGAATGCGGAATATTTGGCTAATGGTAAAATACTTAGCAGTGTGGATGAGCAGAGGGATCTCGGTGTCCATGTACATAGATCCCTGAAAGTTGCCACCCAGGTCGATAGGGTTGTGAAGAAGGCCTATGGTGTGTTGGCCTTTATTGGTAGAGGGATTGAGTTCCGGAGCCATGAGGTCATGTTGCAGCTGTACAAAACTCTGGTACGGCCGCTTTTGGAGTATTGCGTACAGTTCTGGTCGCCTCATTATAGGAAGGACGTGGAAGCTTTGGAACGGGTGCAGAGGAGATTTACCAGGATGTTGCCTGGTATGGAGGGAAAATCTTATGAGGAAAGGCTGATGGACTTGAGGTTGTTTTCGTTAGAGAGAAGAAGGTTAAGAGGTGACTTAATAGAGGCATACAAAATGATCAGAGGGTTAGATAGGGTGGACAGTGAGAGCCTTCTCCCGCGGATGGAGGTGGCTAGCACGAGGGGACATAGCCTTAAATTGAGGGGTAACAGATATAGGACAGACGTCAGAGGTAGATTTTTTTACACAAAGAGTGGTGAGGCCGTGGAATGCCCTACCTGCAACAGTAGTGAACTCGCCAACATTGAGGGCATTTAAAAGTTTATTGGATAAGCATATGGATGATAATGGCATAGTATAGGTTAGATGGCCTTTAGTTTTTGACTTCGCATGTCGGTGCAACATCGTGGGCCGAAGGGCCTGTACTGCGCTGTATCGTTCTATGTTCTATGTTCTAACAGCATGTAATGGAACCTATAAAGAGCAACATATTCTAGATCTGGTCCTGTGTAATGAGACAGGAATAATTAATAGCACAGTGGTTAGCATTATTTCTTCAGTGCCAGGGACCCGGGTTCGATTCCTGGCTTGGGTCACTGCTGTGCAGAGTCTGCAAGTTCTCCGTGTTTGCTTGGGTTTCCTTCAGGTGCTCCGGTTTCCTCCTACAATTCCAAAAGTAGTGTTTGTTAGGTGAATTGAACATTCTGAATTCTCCCTCAATGTACTAGAACAGGCGCTGTAGTGTGGCAATGAGGGGATTTTCACAGTAACTTCATTGTAGTGTTAATGCAAGCCGACTTATGACACTAATAAAGATTATTAGTCAAGGATCATCTCGGAAGGAGCAATGACATTATGGTTGAATTTAAAATACAGATGGATGGTGAGAAGGGAAAATCCAATACCAGCGTCTTGTGCTGAAATAAATGAGACTACAATGGAATGAGGGAGGAGTTGGCTGAGGTAGACTGGGAGCAAGACTTTATGGTGGGACAATTGAGGAACAATGGAAGACTTTCAAAGTGATTTTTCACAGTGCTCAGCAGAAGTATATACCAGTGAAAAGGAAGGACTGTCGGGAAATGGATAACCAGCCACTGATATCTAAGGAAATAAAGGAGGGTATCAAACTGAAAGAAAATGCATATGAAAGTGGCAAAGACTAGTGGGAAACTAGAGGATTGAGAAATCTTGACATGAAAGAAGCTACAAAGAAAAGAAAGATAGATTATGAGACAAAACTAGTTCAGAATAGAAAAAATATAGCAAACGTTTCTACAAATATATAAAACGGAAAAGAGGTTAAAATTGGTCCTTTAGAGGACGAGGAGGAGGATTTAATGATGGGAAATGAGGAAATGGGTGAGGCACTGAACAGGTACTTTGTGTTGGTCTTCACAGTGAAAGACACAAATAACATGACAATAATTGATAGCAAGGAGGCTATGGCAGGTGATGACCTAGAAATGATCATTATCACTGAGGAGGAAGTGTTGGGCAAGCTAATGGGGCTAAAGGTAGACAGGTCTCCTGGCCTGGATGGAATGCATCCCATGGTACTAAAAGAGATGGTGGGGGAAATAGCAAATGTGCTTGTGGTAATTTAGCAAAATCCGCTAGACATTGGGACAGTTCCGGCAGATTAGAAAACAGCAAATGTGACACAACTATTTTAGAAAGGAGGTAGACAAAAGGCGGGTAATTATAGGCTGGTTAGCTTGACTTCTGTAGTTGGGAAAATGCTTGAATCTGTCAAAGAAGAAATAACGAGACATCTGGATAGGAACTGTCCCATTGGGCAGGCGCATAGCGGGTTAAAGGCAGGTCATGTTTAGCTAATTGACTGGAATTCTTTGAGGACATTACAAGCCTGGTGGAGAACAGGGAACTGGTGAAAGTGGTGTATCTGGATTTCCAGAAGGCATTCGACAAGATGCTGCATAAAAGGCTGCTGCATAAGATAAAGGTGCACGGCCTTACGTGTAATATATTAGCATGGATAGAGGATTAGTTAATTAACACAAAGCAAAGAGTGGGGATAAATGGGTGTTTTTCTGGTTGCCGATCAGTGGCTAGTGGTACGCCTCTTGCTGCAACTGAATAAGGTACTGGTGAGACCACATCTGGAGTAATGAGAGCAGCTTTGTTCCTCTTATGTAAGGAACATATTATTTCATTGGCAAAGGTTCAGAGATGGTTCACTGGAATGATCCCCGGTGTGAAGGGATTGTCTTATGAGCAAAGGTCAAACAGGTTGAGACTCATTGGAATTTAGAAGAATGAGAGATGATCTCATTGAAACATTTAGGATTCTTAAGGGGATGACCAGGTGAATGCTGAGAGGATGTTTCCCCTTATGGGAGAGTCTAGGACCAGAAAGAATAGTCCAAGAATAAAGGAGTACCAATTTAAGACTGAGGTGATGAGGAATGTCTTCTCAGAGATGGTTGAGTGTCTTTGGAACTCCTTGCCACTGTGAGCTGTGGGACAGAGTCCTTGTTTATAGGCTGAGATAGATTCTTGATCTGTAACGGAATCAAGGGGTACAGGGAAAGGGCAGGAAAGTGACCATGAGAAATGTTGGATAAGCCATGGTCCTATTGAATGGGGGAGCAGGCTTGAGGAGCCCAACAGCCTACTCCTGTTCCTATTTCTTATGGTCCTATGGTATCTTACAATGCAGTTCTGTACCTCTAAACCCATTAAACAATCTGTCAGCGTGCCAAGTTCAAAGACCTAAGAGATGAAGGTGTTCTTGGTAAAATGGAGGAAAACGTAAGTATTTTTTTTCAGTCAACTTCATTGCACTTTAATTTTTTCTAGCCTGTTTGCTTGCCTAGTGTTATGGGCCAGGGTTTAGAGAACCCCAAAAAGTGTATCATGGAGTTCACCTGACCCACAACTTTTAAGAGATTGTGGTATAAGGAGCACACGGCCCAGGGGTGGTACAGCAGAAATGGAAAAGTAATTTTTAAACCAAAACAATGTTTATTCTATGAACCCAAGTTAACCTTCCTGAAACATAGTGAACATCTTAGTAACCATCAATTCAAATACAACTCCCAAAGAATACAACACTAAGTAATCCTTAATAAATTCCCAAACAACATCCAGAAGACAGAAGAAACACCTTTTAACAGAAGCACATCAGGTTTACATTCACTAATGAAAACATTTATAATTCTGAATTCACCAAATGATCAAGAGATAGTTTTTTCATGGCAGAGAGATCAACAGTACACCTGCTCTGTCTGGCTTCAGCTCCAACACTGAAAACAAAACTAAAACACACTCTGCAGCAAACAGCTAAAGCGAAAGTAAAAAGCTGACAGACAGCCCAGCTCCACCCACTCTCTGACATAACTGCAGGAGTAAACACCCATTTATAAACAACCATTTCTTAAAGTTACTCTTACATGACAACTCCCCCCAAGAAAAAAAATAAACCATCGACTTCAAGATTGTTTCATTTTTCACCATTTCACTATCCTTTAAGAAATGCACACAATAAATATACTTTTTTGTTTCAAACAAACAACACATGCAAACAGGTACAATAATATAGTCCATTTTTGTTCTTCTTCCTCCTACTGAAATCCTTCTCGATTGACAGTCTCTTTGAACAAGAAGGTCTCTGCACAATCCATCCATTTTCTACGCCTCGGCATTTTTCTTTAAGGTCAGATACTTTAGTTCAATCTGATCGCAGAGTCCCTCGTAATTCTCCAACACAGGAGAATTGGTTATCACAGCTTTCAGGCCATCAAATGCCTGTCGAACGTCCGCTGTCCACTGAAATTTTCAACGTTTCTTCAGCAAGTCCATCAGTGGAGCAATCATGCTACAAAACGTTTGCACAAACGTTCGATCAAATCCACTCATGCCAAGAAATCGCATTATTTCCCTTCGACTTGGGGGTATTGGAAACTCCTCAATAACTGTCGGTTTCACATCCCATGTGACCATTCAACCCTGTCCGATTGTATGGCCAAGGAAAGTGACTTGGGCTTTTCCAAATTCACTTTTGGCTAGGTTTATCACCAAACCCGCCTCCTGAAGTTGATCGAATAACTCCATCAGATGATTCAAATATTCTGTCCACGTCTGGCTCAAAATTACCAGATCGTCGATGTATACCGCACAATTGGGTAATCCTGAAACAACTTTGTTAGTTAACCGTTGAAATGTGGCTGGGACGTTTTTCATGCCAAATGGCATAACTTTGAATTGGTATATACCATCTGGAGTCACAAAAGCTGAAATTTCCTTCGCCCTTTCGGATAAAGGTACTTGCCAGTAACCTTTAAGTAAATCCAATTTGGAAATAAAAGCTGATTGTCCCACTTTCTCAATGCAATCCTCCAAACGTGGGATAGGATAAGAGTACGTACTTGTAACTGCATTAACCTTTCTATAGTCCACACACAACCATTGGGTACCATCTGGTTTAGGTACCATCACTATGGGTGAGCTCCATTGGCTGCAACTCACTTCATTTATGCCATTTTTAAGCATACTCTCAATCTCTTGGTTTACCTGTGCCAATTTTAATGGGTTAAGTCTATATAGATGTTGTTTGATTGGAATAGCCTTTCCCACATCTACATCATGTATAGCCATTTTAGTACTTCCCAATTTATCTCCACAAACTTGCCCATGTGACATCAATAACTCTTTCAGGTCAGTTTGTTTTTCCTCTGGAAAGTAACTCAACATTTTATCCCAATTTTTAAGAACATCCTCATTTTCCAATTTAATTTGAGGTACATAAATTTCACAGTCATTTGGATTTTGTTCGCCACTTTTTGTTGGAATTATTAAAACCTCCTTTTTCTCTCCTGCCCTTTCAATGTACCTTTCAAGCATATTCACATGACACACTCGGTGAGTTTTCTTCTATCCAGCATTTTTACCACATAATTCACCTCACTTAATTTTCTTTCAATCTGATAAGGTCCATAAAACCTAGCTTTTAAAGGTTCACCTACCATTGGTAACAACACTATATCTCCACAGGCAAAACTACGAACTTTGGATTTCTTGTCCGCTACCTGTTTCATCACATTTTGTGCAACCTTTGAATGTTGTCTAGCCATTTCACCTTCTCTATTTAATCGTTCCCTAAAATTTGACACGTAATCCAATAATGCAATTTGCGATTTCTCACTCACCAATTTTTCCTTGATTAATTTAAGTGGTCCTCTTACCTCATGACCAAAAATTAGTTCAAAAGGACTGAATTTGGTTGACTCATTTAGATGCATCCCTAATTGCAAACAGTATGAATGGAATTCCTTTATCCCAATCCTCTGGATAATCGTGACAATAAGCCCTCAACATTGTCTTTAATGCCCGATGCCACCTTTCTAACGCTCCCTGCGATCCTGGATGCTACGCAGTTGATTTAAATTGTTTTATTCGGAAGCTATCCATAACTTCTTTGAATAACCTGGAGGTAAAGTTTGATCCTTGATCCGATTGTATTTCTGTGGGTAGTCCATATCTAGTAAAGAATTTAAGTAACTCCTCCACAATCTTTTTAGCTGTAATATTATGTACTGGAATGGCCTCTTGAAACTTAGTAGACACATCCATTATAGTCAAAAGATATTGATTACCACTTTTAGTTTTCGGATGCGGTCCTACGCAATCAATTAGGACCCGTGTAAAAGGTTCCTCAAATGCTGGAATGGGTATTAAGGGCGCTGGTTTTATCACTGCTTGAGGTTTCCCCATCACTTGACATGTGCGACATAATTGACAAAATTTAACTACATCTTTATGTAGCCCAGGCCAATAAAAATGTTTTTGGATTTTAGCTTGAGTTTTCCTTATTCCCAAATGGCCTCTCACTGGAACCTCATGTGCAACTCGCAACACCTCCTTTCTATTCCCTACCGGCAATACTACTTGCTGAACTTCGGCCCACTTTTCATCTGCCTGCATATGTAAAGGTCTCCATTTTCTCATGAAGACATTACTTTTACGGTAGTAACACTCCAGTATACACTCAGATTCCTCTTCCGTGTATGCCTTCTGATACATCAGTTTTATTTCTACATCTTTCTGATGTAACTCCACCAATTTTCCTGAACTAAAAATATCAGCCTCATCCTCCACCTGTTCTTGTTCTTTTTGAACCATCTGACCAAAAATCGTTTCTGATAATTGCACTTCAACGTTATCTTCACTCTTTGATTGCTCCTCGTGTCTTACCCTGTGACTTTGCAACCTTGTTACTACACAATCTTGAATAATCCTAGGATATTCGTCCTTCAACACTTCAGTTGTCTTGATTTTCCACTGGCTTATTAACCACAGTAGGCATTACTCTCACCTGCGATCCAGCTATATCATTACCCAAGATAAACTTCCTGGACAAGATAGTTTCTCTATTACTCCTACGACCACTTCACCACTCTTCACTGGACTTTCCAACCTTACCTTATATAATGGAACACTACTCCTCTCACCCTGAATTCCACATATTACCACCTTTTCTGGCAGCATTCTTCCCAAACTACATAACTTCTCATCTCTTCCGATTAAAGATTGACTAGCTCCCGTATACTTAAAATTGTGATTTCTTTACCTGCTCCTCCTGATACACGAGTAAACTTTACCCACAGAAGTAAATTCTTTAAAGACATCTGGCACCTTCTTATAAATAATAATAATCGCTTATTGTCACAAGTAGGCTTCAATGAAGTTACTGTGAAAATCACCTCTTGATCAGGCTGTACAATCTTTTGCACCTCCTTCACTTCGCTTTGGCTTTCCTTCACCACTTTCACAAACCCCACTGACTTATCCTGTTTTACCACATCAGCCTTCCCAATGCTTTTCTTCAACCACCAATACTGTGACTTTACATGGCCTAGTTTATTACAGTTAAAACATTTGAAACTTTTCATGTCTCTTCCACCCTCCTGGATTTCTTTTTTTAATCTGAGGTACACACTCCTTATTATCTCCCATCAGATCACCTTTACTTTTACCACGTGAGTATTTCTCATGTCCTCAGTTTCTATCCCTCACAGGCTGAAACTGATGTTGGAAACCAAGCTTTGATTTATGAACTAATTCATAATCATCTGCCATTTCTGCTGACCTCACAGTTTTAACTCTCTGCTCTTCCACAAGAGTTCTCACTACATCAGGAATTGAATTTTTAAACTCCTCCAAAAGCATAATTTCTCAGAGAGCTTCATACGTTTGGTGTATTTTCAAAGCCCTCATCCACCTATCAAAATTACTCTGTTTGAGCCTTTCAAACTCCACGTATGTTTGACCAAATTATTTCCTTAAATTTCTAAACCTTTGCCTGTAGGCTTCAGGCACTAGTTCATATGCACCCAAGATGGATTTTTTTTACCTCCTCATACGTCCCAGATACCTCCTCCGGTGGTGATGCAAACACTTCACTAGCCCTACCTACCAGCTTTGTTTGAATCAGTAATACCCACATGTCCTGTGGCCATTTCATTTGTTTAGCTACCTTCTCAAATGAAATGAAAAAGACTTCTACCTCCTTCTCATCGAACCTTGGTAATGCTTGGACATATTTAAATAGATTCCCACCAAGCCTTCGACTGTGACTGTGACTATGACAATCTTTCTCACTATCCTCATCACTATCATCCAACTCTACATTTCCCTTTACATCTGCCAATTTTAACTGACTGTCATGTTTCATGGCCATTTTCTGAAGTTCAAACGCTCTCTCTTTATCTTTTTCCGTGATCTGAATCTCCCTCTCTTTCTTTCTTTTTGTACTGCTAGGGCTATTATTTCTTTTCTCCTTTCTTCTCTCTCCTTTTCTTTTTCCCCTCTCTCTCTTTTGTATTCAAGCTGCTTTAATTCTCTCATGTTCCATTTGTTTAACTTGTAACTGAATTTTTGCCATTTCCAATGAGTCAAACTGTATCTCAGGCAACTTTAAATGCTTAGCCACCGCCATAGTATTCTGACATCGTGATGCCCTTTTGGGTCTCTCAGGAGTGAGACTTGTCAGCCTATAGGTCCTGCCCCTCTCAGCAAGAACGCTGATGTCCCACTGAATTGCTTGCTGGGTCTCTCCTGGCGTCAGCGGGAATCACACCAATTTTCCCGCTGGCAGGAGCCCTTAAGTCTTCAATTGGGAGAATTGCACTCCAATATGTATTTTACAATCAGGTTTAGTACTACTTACAAAATACAGTATCCTGTTTTCCAAATTATGAAGATACTATTTGAAGTTATGCAACTGCAAAGATGGAAAGCTTAAAAGACAAAATGGATGCAAATTGAGGAGCTGTGAACCTGGTAAAACGAAGTGTCGTCCATCCCTCTGCGAGGGTCCAACATGGACAAAGTTGTAAAACAGTGGATCCTGCAAAGCTTCCAAAGTAAACACATTTGATCTGCACTTGAGTATTACTATAACAAATGCAAGATTTTTCTGATTAATTCCTAAACTCCAAGTGAGACAATCGAGCAGCTTTTGACTGATTACCAGCTCTAAACAAAATGATAGAGATTGCAGCCAAACATATATTATACAGTCGATTCCCATTTTAAATTCCAGCCTACCTATTATGTGTTGGTATAATTTATTTGATTTTACTCACTGTTTTCGTAAAATCATTCTCATATGGGCATCTGGCCCAATCTGAGAAAGAAAAAGCATGGTTTCCTGTAGCTCCTCCTCATACTCTTTTTTCTCCTCATCTGTTGGTGCAAGGACTTCCTCCTGTTCATCATCGAGGAAACGATAAAACAGGTACTTGTCCTGGAAATTGTGCTCTTGGTCCGCTAGGATAGCAATGGTTTATAAGTTAGAAATTATATCGGTCTTCTGGTCCATTATTTTTAAAAACGGAACATCTTAACAGTACAAAATAAATTATTTGTTTTCAGCTACCAGATTTTCGGTATCCTCACAAAAGATCAACAAGGTGAATACAGATGAGCGACATTCTTCAGTACGATTAATTCACCCTTCATTTCAGAAAATGATAAACTCAGCACAGTCACTAATGCTTTCTTGAAAGATTAGAGTTTATTCTGTCTCTATGGATTTCCCCTGAAAATTGTTCCAGGCATAAATCACTCTTCATGTGAAGTGCTCCATACCAGTCATCTGTTTGCACCCAGCCCCTTGATTTGCAGTTATAGCTTAATGATTTTTAAAAAACCAAATAGTGCTCTAATTTCATATTTTGTATTCCATTGGGTATTGTATCGCATCTCCACAAGTTATCTTCTCATTAATTTTTGACTCGTGATGCATAATTGGGCTCTCTGGCAAAGACGAATTTTGAGCTCACATTAGCGGTCAGCCTAAACGGCGATTTGGGAAGCGAGATTCTCACTGGCAAGAGCATCTCCTGATTTTTCATGCCCCTCATTGTGACATAACGAGCTTCCCGCACATCATTTTAATATATTGACATTTAATCTATGAGCCATCCCGCCAGCACAAGAGCTCAATAAAAACATGAACCTGGCACTCTCGCGTCCGAAGGGGATATCAGAGGTGACCACACAGGTTGCCATTGCCCACCAGGGAGTCCAATGGAGTGGGAGCACTGGTGAGGATGTGGGGGAACCAGCTTAGTCATTCCTGAGGCAAACAGGTGGGGTCGAGGCATTGTGGGGCAGGTTTGCTTTCTCAAAGGCCCTCATTATTGTGGACCTCTGTCTCCAAGGGGTCTGTCACTTGGTGTGGATTTTGTGCTTCTTGGGTCCCTATTGCTGGTGTCTAAGCAGTGATTCCTCGGAGGAAATGCCTTTCTGGAGTGGCAACTGGATTGGGTGGGAGTGGATAAATTCACAGGGTCAGCACAGAAGGAAACTGTAAGGTCTCAGGGAGGGGTACGATGAATTGCCTCCGATGAATTGCCAAGTTGCATTGGCAGTATGGGGGATTCTGACATGGGGTGATGATTAGCTCCATGAAGCAAGAGGACCCTGACACAGGAGGGGACGAAGGGGCCAGTAACACCAGCCCCAGACCTTCACAATGCAAAAGACAGCTGTAGGGTCTGAGGAGTGTGATTGGCCATTGTCAAAAGTCCTGGAGTCAGAGGCAGACTTACACTTTTGGGGGCCTGTGTTGTTCCTCTTTGAAGGGGCCCCATGTCACATGCTGCCCCCTGGTGACGTGGTGGCCCGCCCCAATGACATTGATGTTCGAATCAATCCGGTCTCATAAAAGAGACCGCAATCGATCAGAGGGAGAAATGACTGACACAAAAAAAGCTGTAATTCAAAATGCAAAAGCATAAGGAAGAAAGATGTTGGTTGCTGTCCAGTCCTCTCACTCTTCGCCTTGCCTTGCTGGCCTCTGGCTCTGATCAAGTTGCCTTGCTCCTGCTGGCCGCTGCTGCCGAATTCCCCGTGGCTTGTCTCGCCTTCTTCTCACACCCTGACGTCTGCTCACGTCTTGGCTCTAATTCGGGTAGCCAGGCCTCAAGCCTTGACCCTTAACAACCACATGTGCTCCTGGCTGGCTGCTGGCTATCTGGCTTCTGCTCTCTCTCGCCCTCTCTGCTCAGTTCAGAAGCTGCCCAGTCCAGCCCTCACTCTCACAGCCCTGCTGCCTGGCTGGCCTCTGGTTCTGGTCGAGTCACCCACTCCTGCTGGTCCCAGATTCCCTGAGATATGACACCGGCGCCTCCCAACTGCTCTGCTTACTTCTTGCTTGGGTGGCAGGTCTTGGGCCTCGATGACCTCATGTGCTTCTGGCTGGCTATCTGGCCTGATGGACTCTGTTCTTTTTGGTTGGTTGCCCACCCACCCTCCTCAGCCCTAAGCCTGGAGGTTGAGCTTCACTGCTCCCCTCGATAGCCATTGGCCAGCGCCTCCACCATGCCTCGCTGAGGGCTTTGCAGGCTTGTACCCCAATGTTAGGTTGGCAAACTCACTTTTGTCTCAGGCTGCCCGCCAGACTGAATGCCCGAAAACTGGTTTCTGCTTTGCACCTTTACTCAATGCAAGTTGGGAAACTTCACACCGCTTCAGGAGATCCATGTCTGATCTGCTCAAAGTCTCCATCATCTTTCAACATGTGTTTTTTCTGCTGTAATAGAGGAGTCCACCAATCAGAGCCCGATGCTGATCTGTATCGCCATCTGAGATGCTGAAGAATGAGCCCATCAGAAAATGTATAGCTATCAAGGCTCTGATTGACGTTTCCATGATGTTCCCACCACAACAGTCACCTCTCCAATAGGGCCCCGTGCTGCATCGTTGGTGTTTCATTGATAGTCCACCTCTGCCTGGACTCCAGGATATCAGGCATATTATCACGGAACGACTGACTGTTCAGGATGGAAGGCTTAAGTGATCAGATGATAACTTGAGGATGAAGTTGAATGGAAATCAGGTGAGCCACACTTGCCACAGGAGGCAGCTACTCCCCTAATAACACCCCGATCCTTCCTCGATGAGTCGATTATGCCCATCAAGTCAGCATTGTAATTCATGATTGTGCCCCACTGATTGGTTCCCACAAGACAACCCTCTGGGAGCTGAGCCGCCCAAGCATTGGACAACACAGCTTACACTCATCACTCCATTAGAGAGAGGTGACACGGGTTCAGCCCCCAAGACAAGGGGCAAAGATAAGATCTCAGGAGGCAGCCCTGAAACACGAATGAAACAAAAAGTGGTGGGTTGTGTGCGTGTGTGTGGGGGCATCCGTAGACGGCCAAGGCTACCCAAGATGGATGTCCACCTGACAGGCGGAGTTGGAAAAGACTCGATTGCGAACAGGGCCATCGTGTGTTAGAAAATAAGGGAGCGTAGCTCGTCGGAAAGGTGAGCATCTCGGGGGAGCTGGATGTCTCATGTCTTGATAGGGCAATGGGTCAGGGCTCGACAGGCCTCCTCATTGCTCACATATCTATTTCCTTCCTTTCTGTTCTTGAGTGTGAGGATGATGGAGGCAGTGGAGAGTTGGCTGTGCTTTTGATCGCAGTGGAGCAGGAGAGGGGGCATCAACGTGTGACTGCACGTGGACTGGACGAACACCTTGCAGAGAAGGGACAGGGAGAGTTCGCTGACTTGCTGGCGGCAGGGCCACACATAGTGGTGGCTCAGAGGAGACACTACCGGTGTTATGATCCCAGTTATAACTGTACGGGAAGATCCCAGAATGGAACCCGAGCTCAAAAGACCATCTTTTTTATTTTTTTTATAAAACATTGAGGGACAACGTTATTCCTTTACTCCCCCTTAGTTTAACAATTACTCACAGGTTTTGTAAGATCAATACCGATTATAAAGTACACCTTATACTACAATGGTCTCATGAGCACACAAAGACCTTTTGAAGCACACAGATGACTGTAATGAGACATTCCTCTATGAACCCAAGTGAATGTCTGTGGATTTCTCCTTGAGATACCCTCACTTACGACGCAGGAGAGAAGATTGGTAATTCAAAGGCTTTAACCATCAGAGAACCGGACAGCTGCCGGGAAGTGTGTTCACAGCATGCTGCCCAGTGAGCATCACCTTATATACCGTTTCCTGGGGGCGGAGCCAGAGGCGGAGTCCCCCAGGGTTCCAAGCCCGGTCTTAAAGGGCCAATGCATTAAAGGCAAGGTACAGTTACAGCAGTTACCGATACCATTCATCACACTCCTCAAAATCCCCCCCAGATGATTATTATTACACTGTGAGCCACCTTGACTCACTGAACTCCGGCTTCCACACAAGTGATTTCAAATTCCACTTTCAAAAGTCACACTTTCAAATCTTCCCCCCGCTGCTTTCATCAAGGTTTTGCTTTCAGGCTTTGACACAAACTCAAGAGGTTCAGCCACCGATTTCCACAATTATTTCAAATAGTGTCTCCCAAACTAGTAATTTCTCACAAACCTTAGCACTACTGCAGATATCTTTCTGGTCTCTCACAATCCAATGCTTTTCAAACTCTCTGGGATTTTACTTCACAGTAATCTGTTCTGGTTCCTAGTTTCATCTGTTCAGTCAACTCCAGATTTCTTGGAAACTTCTCTTCATTTTAGCTGGACTTTAGATTTCTGGCATCTGTTCTAGCAATGCCAAGAGAGATGCTCCCTCTAGCCTTCTAAAACCAACTGCTTCTAGCTGAGCTGCCATCTCTCTCACTACATATCTCCAACTGCAATTAGCTAAACTAAAACGTAAAAGCTTCTCTATCTTTCAAGACTCCAGTTGCTAAGCAACAACTGCTGGTCAATTTACTGTTCATGCTGTAGCCCTCTTTAAACACAGTAGAATCACAGTTGGAATTTAAACCAACCTCCACACTACAAACACCTTTGCCAGCATGAATCCAACTATAGTTTTACCCTTTCAGGCACAAAAATATTAAATTAACCCCACTTAAATCTATACCTTATTTCTAATGTTTACCAATACAAATATAAATTCCTTAAAACTACCTTTGTTTTCCTAATACCGGGCACAGGTGTACTTCCAGATTACAGAGATCCAGTAGCAGAGACTACTGTGCCTGTCCAGAGGAATCGTGAATGATTTTTGCCAGGTATGCAGGTGTCACATGGGCTGGGAAGTCACCCATTGCTAGTGGCCTTGAAAGTCACAGCCGCTTTGAACTATGTCAGTGTTTAATTTCAGGGTTGCATGGGGGCCTCTGCGACATCTGTAACCCACCACACACAGGTACATAAGGGAAGTGACCAATGCGATATTTGTGAGGGTGCAAAACTATACAAACTTTGAGCAGGACCAGGCTAGCCAGGACACCTAAGGCCATCGACTTCGCCCGCATGGTTGGCCTGCCCCAAATGCAGGGTCTGATTGAACACACGCATGTGGCTCTGTGTTCCCCATGACAGCATAGGGCGTCCTTTATAAACCACAGGGGATTCCACTCCTTAAATGTGCAGATGATCTGTGACAATGTAATGCGCATTATGCAGGTGTGTGCCCTTTTCCCAGAGAGCGTCCACAACAGCTACATACTTGGATGCTCTCTGATCCCAGTCATCTTAGACAGAGCAGCAGCAGCTAAAGGGATGGCTCCTCAAGACAAAGTTTACCCCTCAGGAGGAAACTAATGGCGCCAGTGTGGAGACCGCAAATACCTGCGGAGACTCCTTACAATGAGGCTCATGCTTTAACACATGCACTGGTGGAGCAGATGATAGGCCTGCTGAAGATATGGTTCTGGAAGATATGAATCGGTTGGGGGAAGCCCTCCAGTATAGCTCAGAGAGGGTCTCACACATCATCATGGTATGCTGTGCAATCCATAACCTGGCACTGCAATGGGGTGAGGAACTGAATGACTGCCACAACTCCTCAGAGGAGGAGGAAGTAGAGGAGGATTGTGAGGCGCAATCCTCAGGGGGGACTGAGGAAGGATCTCGGGACATGGCAAGGGCCAAAATGGGGCGCAGTACTCGGGATCCCCCGATTGCCTCTCGCTTTGGGGAAAACCAAAACTAGGGTGGACAAAAATGTCCCCCCTCCCCCCCGCATTGGGGTCTGAGACCTCCTTTGAGAGATGCCAGCGGGATGTTTCCTTGGTGATCACTCCTTTCATAGGCAGGGCGTGGAAGGCCCATGACCGGACGATGCAGGAGAATGATGACAACTTGCAGCAAGGACAGAGCGATCGTCCTCATATCTCCTCCGATTGTCTAATTCGTGCTTCACAGGAACCTGAACACGACTTGCCACTGAACAGTGTGGTCTGTGGGCGATTAGATGCTGAATGACACATCTTAACTGCTACTGCCTCCTCAGAAGCTAGTGGTACAGGTGCGAGTCTGCACCTTTTGTGCAGGGGGCCAAACTCTCAGAAGCTTTCAGCCGATGGCTTCCTCATGAAGAAAGAATGCTTGTACAGATGAAAGGCCTGTGCATTGGCCTGGGGTTAGGTGTGTGAGGGGAGGGTGCTCAAGACCAGGATTACACCAGCATGGCTATGTTGGGTGGGGAGCTGCTGGTGGAGAACAAACATTGAGCTACCATTCTCTCAGAAGGAGTTAGCAGATGTGCCTGGTGTTGCATTTCCAGCCTAAATGTTGGGTTGGTGTGCATGCTTCATGAAATGAGAACGGAGGGGCACTTTTAGGGTACATAACACATTCAGTAGTACTAACATAGATGATTACTCTCTATTTGTGCTTAAACTCCCCCATGTCCACGCTGTGACTATAATCTATTAACCTTCCTCACCACCCCTGTCGAGGTATCTCCCAAGATCCACAGCTGAGGACAAAGCTATAATAACCTGCACTGGCCATATGGTGGGGAGATGATTGTTTTCCCCATGTTCCTTGAGGAGTACGAGCTCCCCTGCTAGGAGTGGGGTAGCTTACCCCGACTTGTATAAAAGTTTGTCCAGTCTGGAACTGAGCGAAAGGAGAGAGTGCCCGGTGAGGTTCAACCGGTATTCATGTATATAATGGTTGTAAAATAAATGTTGTTTACTTTTGCTTACTTTGGACCTCCCATGTCTTAGTAAAGAGGCAACCTCAAACTTCCATGCCCTGTTGCCTGAGATGACTTTGACGGGCGTCCCTTGGAGAGCCGGACCTTGAGGGTCCAGGTCTGCTCTCAGGCAGCATTGATGTCAAGGTGCTTCTGACTCCTCTGTAATGCTTTGATTATGATATTTCTCCTTTCTTTTTTTGTGAGCTTATTCATTTTATATAGCATGCCTTAAAGTAGTTTTGATACAAGTGCCTGTGCCAATTGTTGCGATGCTCTACTGAGTTGATCTTCAAAACCAAACAATTTTGCTAAATGCTAGTCACTACTTCGTTTCTTTCAAAATCACTTCTCATCCAATTTCATAATTCTTCCTCATACATGGTTGTCTTTTTTCCCCATTTTCACCCTCCAATAAAATGAAGGAATTTATTTTGGGATCATCTGTACCAGTTACAAGGGAATCAGAAATTTTGGAGAGCAGTTCTTAAGGACCATTTAGCACCTCATTCCCTGTCCTCCATTTACTGGTCGGCTATACTTTTTGCTGGACTATATGCTCGTCAAAGCCTCATTGCCAAAGCATAAACACTTACACAATTATCTGTCACAATTTTCCAGGCACCAGGACTTCACTTTTCCCTCTTCAAAATCCTTTGACTGAATACAACTAGAGTTTTGTAAACATGTCTGAAATGTTCATTAATATAAAATTACTTTTGGGGCACAAATTTCATTTAAACATAATGATGTATTGGATTTTAAACCTCCGTATAAGTCCACAATCAACCAAGTGACATAACCAAATATATTTGTTAACTGTACATTAATGGTACAGTACTAATTAAAACATATAATGGTGTTACCATGGTTCATGACTCCTTCCTCAAGCAGCACCTGCCACATCCCTACTGCCTGTGTGCGGGAATGGACACAAAGTGTTTGCTGCATCATCCAGTCCACTAATTCTGTGCCAACACAACACTGTCTAGATAAAGGAGAACACAATTTTCAGAAACTATCCAAGATAAGCCGTTAGTTAAAAACATAAACACTATACATTAAAATAGTCCTTAAAATTAAAATGCCATAATGAACACGATCATTAGAAGGACCTTTTTCTGCTGCTGGGAAGATGGATGTTTTGGCAACTCTTGCCAGCAGGATTGTCTGGTCCTGCCCAGCGAAGACCTGCCGTGGGTTTCCCGGCAGTCGGAAGAAGATTCAAAGGGAAATCCCATCGACAGCAGGAGACCAGAAGATCCTGCCGCCAGCCAACGATGGGCCGCCGCCTCCCACTGCTGAGGGCGCAGAAAATCCTCCTTGGTTTCAGACAAACTAAGTCTAAAATGTTGCCATGAGTGAAAAGTACAAGCAACATAACTTTCCATTTGAAATTATCCCACTTTTAAATTGGCATTTTCCAGTTTTATTCCCTTTACCTTGGTGCTTTTGGCAGTATAAGTTGAGCAAGTTACAGAGGTTGATGGGCATGGTATCTGAGCAAGATGTTCATTCTGATGCAACATCAATAATCACATAGATGAAGGCCAGACAAAAGCTGCCACCGAGTGAGCCTCCTCACAAGTTGCTGATTATGGCTCGAGGTCTTCTACAGATACGGTAAAGTCGCCATAGTCCCAGATGACCATAGGCTGCTTTCCCCTTTGAGGGGGAGAACTGACTGGTGTGATTCAACCTGAGGATCACCACACCTCAGGTGAGAGGCAAGATTGAGAAGCCTTCATGAATAACAGGACAGAGCTCCAACTGTGGCAGGGTATAACTCTTGTTTATTTGTGCCAAATTCTGATGCAATGACAAAAATATGCAAATAAATTGAAATTTTGCAATGCCAAAAAATATGCACACAAATTTAGTATTAAATGTTGATGTCAAAGCTGCTACGTTACATCACAAGAACATTTCTGCTAACTTTCCATAATTAAGCTTATTGTTTCTGCTGATTTCTACCTGCTCCTCAATGTCTGATTAACTAACAACCAACATCCAGGCCCAGCATTTCAATTAGCATTTTAGGAATAGATGATGAACTGGTATTCTTTGCAAGCAAAAGTAGTTTATTTCAGGATTTCAAATTATATTTATTTTCTTTATTTTTATTTATTTCTTCTAATTATCTCTACTTTTGTTAGTCTGTCCTTTAAATTCTTTTCTATTTTCTGAGTTGATATTGTTTCTTTGTTTATATTCTCATTGTAGTTCCTTGCTCTTTCTTACTTGTCCTCTGGTGTCTTACAGGACAGAAAGTATCAAGCAGGAAAGAGGCTTTATTTGATACCAAAAGTTTAAGTTAGCTTAGCTTTACCCACCAATTTAATACGATAGAGGTTTAGCAACTTTATCAACAATTTAAAAATAAAAACATTTTATTAAGGCATTTATGATTTTATAACAGCAAATACAAATGTAAACAAAACTCAGTAAATATCAACCCCCCTCCAACCCACAATCACACCCAGCCAGCATGGCTGATACACACAATCCCCCAATCCCACCTCTTCCTCTTGCTGATCCCACCTAAACTAAACTATACTGTAACAATTCTTTGAACATTAAAGGGCGCGATCTAGCCAAATTGCAACAGTCTCGTGTCAAGCGCATTTAGCCAGGTGTTACATGGTGCTCATAACGCCAAGAAAGACCACGCTATAGAATGGGACAATCCGGGGCCTCAGCGGGGTCGCGTTTCCTGCACCGAGGAGCTCAGCTCTCCCCCCCCCCCCCCCCCCCCAATCTCTTGAATTCCGACTTGACCTCTGGAACCCCCAAAGACCCAACTCATCCATAAGGGGTACGGGCTCTAATCAGTGCCAGGGCGCCAACCTGCCTGGAGGCCAACCACCAGGGAGCCTCCAATCCCGGGGGGTGGGCTCATGTGTTTTGCATATAGTGGATACAGGGGAAGTGAACGTGGCAGGAAGCAGTGGTGAGGGAGCATGAGCTGTGGTTCAGTGAGAATGGGGTGAGATTGACAGGGGGCCTCAGTTTTCTTTCCACCCACAGATGAAGGTAGGTCTTCTAACCTTCTCGCCTCAGTCCTCAGTCCTATTTCAAGAAGTAGTGACCCTGACTCCAGCCTGCCCCAACTCTGCAGGGTGAAAATATGTTTCACTGACCACACAAGAGGTGGGGTTATGACATCAGAATGACCCAGCTCCAGATTCCTGCTTAAGTGGGGTGCTCTTTCCAAGGGCCGGTGCAGATTCGATGGGCCGAATGGCCTTCTGCACTGTAAATTCTATGATTCTATGAAAGGGGTCACTCTTGTGAGGGGAAGAATGTTTATTTCCTATTAATGAACTAAATGAAATATCCAGCTGATTTTTCTTTTTATACAAGGGAGAGTATCAAATTGAAGGAAAAAGCATACAAAGTGGCAAAGATTAGTGGGAGACTAGCGGACTGGGAAATCTTTAGGGGAAACAGAAAGCTACTAAAAAAGCTATAAAGAAGAGTAAGATAGATCATGAGAGTCAACTTGCTCAGAATATAAAAACAGATAGTAAAAGGTTCGACAAATATATAAAACAAAAACGAGTGGCTAAGGTAAATATTGGTCCTTTAGAGGATGAGAAGGGAGATTTAATAATGGGAAATGAGGAAATGGCTGAGGAACTGAACAGGTTTTTTGGGTCGGTCTTCACAGTGGAAGACACAAATAACATGCCAGTGACTGATGGAAATGAGGCTATGACAGGTGAGGACCTAGAGATGATTGTTATCACTAAGGAGGTAGTGATGGGCAAGCTAATGGGGCTAAAGGTAGACAATTCTCCTGGCCCTGATGGAATGCATCCCAGAGTGCTAAAAAAGATGGCTAGGGAAATTGCAAATGCACTAGTGATAATTTACCAAAATTCACTAGATTCTGGGGTGGTCCCGGAGGATTGGAAATTAGCAAACGCGACACCACTGTTTAAAAAAGGAGGTAGGCAGAAAGCGGGTAATTATAGGCCAGTGAGCTTAACTTCGGTTGTAGGGAAGATGCTGGAATCTGTCGTCAAGGAAGAAATAGCGAGGCATCTGGATGGAAATTGTCCCATTGGGCAGAGGCAGCATGGGTTCATAAAGGGCAGGTCGTGCCTAACTAATTTAGTGGCATTTTTTGAGGACATTACCAGTGCGGTAGGTAACGGGGAGCCAATGGATGTGGTATATCTGGATTTCCAGAAAGCCTTTGACAAGGTGCCACACAAAAGGTTGCTGCATAAGATAAAGATGCATGGCATTAAGGATAAAGTAGTAGCATGGATAGAGGATTGGTTAATTAATAGAAAGCAAAGAGTGGGGATTAATGGGTGTTTCTCTGGTTGGCAATCAGTAGCTAGTGGTGTCCCTCAGGGATCAGTGTTGGGCCGACAATTGTTCACAATTTACAGAGATGATTTAGAGTTGGGGACCAAGGGCAATGTGTCCAAGTTTGTAGACGACCCTAAGATGAGTGGTAAAGCAAAAAGTGCAGAGGAAAGCGGACGTCTGTAGAGGGATTTGGATAGGTTAAGTGAATGGGCTAGGGTCTGGCAGATGGAATACAATGTTGACAAATGTGAGGTTATCCATTTTGGTAGGAATAATAGCAAAAGGGATTATTATTTAAATGATAAAATATTAAAACATGCTGCTGTGCAGAAAGACCTGGGTGTGCTAGTGCATGAGTCACAAAAGTTTGGTTTACAGGGGCAACAGGTGATTAAAAAGGCAAATGGAATTTTGTCCTTCATTGCTAGAGGGATGGAGTTTAAGACTAGGGAGGTTATGCTGCAATTGTATAAGGTGTTAATGAGGCCACACCTGGAGTAGTGTGTTCAGTTTTGGCCTCCTTACCTGAGAAAGGACATACTGGCACTGGAGGGTGTGCAGAGGAGATTCACTAGGTTAATCCCAGACCTGAAGGGGTTGGATTACGAGGAGAGGTTGAGTAGACTGGGACTGTACTCGTTGGAATTTAGAAGGATGAGGGGGGATCTTATAGAAACATATAAAATTATGAAGGGAATAGATAGGATAGATGCAGGCAGGTTGTTTCCACTGGCGGGTGAAAGCAGAACTGGGGGGGCATAGCCTCAAAATAAGGGGAAGTAGATTTAGGACTGAGTTTAGGAGGAACATCTTCACCCAAAGGGTTGTGAATCTATGGAATTCCATGCCCAGTGAAGCAGTTGAGGCTCCTTCATTAAATGTTTTTAAGATAAAGATAGATAGTTTTTTGAAGTATAAAGGGATTAAGGGTTATGGTGTTTGGGCCAGAAAGTGGAGCTGAGTCCACAAAAGATCAGCCATGATCTCATTGAATGGCGAAGCAGGCTCGAGGGGCCATATGGCCTACTCCTGCTCCTAGTTCTTATATACAATAAATCAGTAAATGACAAAAGAAAAATCTATAAATGGCCTGTAGTCATCTGGGATGGCCACTTACAACCAGGGCAGAGAAACCCGCAAAGCCCAGCGGATAAAATGGACAAAGCAGGCTCAGAGCCTGAAATGTATATTTGTAAGCAAGGAGTCCAGACGCTATCGAAACACCGGCCAATTAGCATTTTGATGGGGCCGATTAGCATTTGATGGCCCATCTTCACCAAAACAAAGGACGGGTACTCGAGCGACCGGTACATTCCCAGACATTTCGGCGCCACTCCCTGTTCAAGGGAAGCGTAAACAATGGGGTCAGTGACAGCTTGGGATACGCCCAGCCATCCAGGCCCCTGCCCATTTATTGGTTAGGAATCAAACAGAGTGATCAGGGATCACCCAATTAGTGGGGTCCAAACTGAAGGACCGCCGAAAGAGCGTGAAAACCCTCAAGTATAAGAAGAGAGTCCACCATATGTTCGTCCTCTTTTGGACCTGGCGCCTCGGCAACGTCCATCTCCAATCGCAGCACCACCAGAAGCAAGTCCAAGTTCAATGCTCGCGACCAGACAGATGAACCTAGCTGAGCAGCAGTTACTTCTCCAGACTCGATAGATCCAGAATCGGACAGCGGCCACTGTTCCTCTGACCCAAGCCGGGTGCCTGAAGTTAAGTACAGGTTGTCTTAGTCGATAGGTGTAGTTAACTAGTAGTGTTTATGTTGCATGACTAATTGTGTGTAAATAAAGTGCCCTTGAACTAACTAATTGGTGTTTGGCTCTTTGATCAATAGCCGGTTGAACCTTGTGGTGGTATCATTTGATACCTGGCGACTCGAAGCATTAGAATATAGATATCAAAGAAAGAAGGGCAAACTCACTGATTGCCGTAGTTACAGCAGAGCCACACAGGAAAAGAAAGGCAACAAGCCACCACCCGAAAGAGATGGCCCTAGGGAATTACAAGAAATACATACATACTTACCTGTCCTCAACAATGACGCTGAGACTTCGGTTTGCTGGAGCTGCTTGGGGCCTACATCAAAAGATTCCTCACAAGCTCCACTGCAGTTCAGCTTCTGTGAAGTCAAAGGAGCCGCACACCCTTATTTTACTGCAGCAGCTGCGGTAAACAGGTAGGTTTAAAGGGCCCAGTGAAATTGCCAAGCCAGGAAGAAGTGTCTAAGATTTTCTTTAGTATAAATTTACAGTACCCAATTCATTTTTCCCAATTAAGGGGCAATTTTAGAGTGGCCAATCCACCTAGCCAGCACATCTTTTGGGTTGGGGGGTGAAACCCACACAAACACGGGGACAATGATGCAAACTCCACATGGACAGTAACCAGAGCCGGGATCGAACCTGGGACCTCGGCGCCGTGAGGTTGCAGGGCTAACCCACTGCGCTGCTCTGTAAGTGTCTATGGTAGGTGGATAGGATCTGGTGAGGGGAGGGGGGGTTGCGATTTAAATTACATTATCTATTGGATATTTGCCCTCCTGGGCAAATTGTATACCTGAGAACCTCAGAGAGTGATTTTCCAGTGTATTCCCCCAAACCCCAAATCAAACACTGGGGAGCTCAGAAGTTCCAGTCCATAATGTTTTCCTCTGTTGGTGTGTCTGCTCGACAGCATCTCTGCACTGACCATATGACACAGGCGAGTTAGATCATTGGAGAAAAATAAAATGAACCCATTTTTAACCACCACAATAGCTTCTTCCCCATGTCCCTCTATTAATCCTCAACTCTGGCTGTTTTACCTACTCTACCAATCCTCAATTCATTCCCAAACCACCTCCAAGGGCAAGATTTTGGGCCTGGACCCCAGGATCAGGTAAAATGAGATTCCCAACCTCATGCTATTAGTGGCCACAGGGCTTACTCGAAGAAGAGAAAAGTCTTGATAGTTTCCATAATTTGGGGCAGCAGGGTAGCATGGTGGTTAGCATAAATGCTTCACAGCTCCAGGGTCCCAGGTTCGATTCCCGGCTGGGTCACTGTCTGTGTGGAGTCTGCACGTCCTCCCCCTGTGTGCGTGGGTTTCCTCCGGGTGCTCCGGTTTCCTCCCACAGTCCAAAGATGTGCGGGTTAGGTGGATTGGCCATGCTAAATTGCCCGTAGTGTCCTAATAAAAGTAAGGTTAAGGCGGGGGTTGTTGGGTTACGGGTATAGGGTGGATACGTGGGTTTGAGTAGGGTGATCATGGCTCGGCACAACATTGAGGGCCGAAGGGCCTGTTCTGTGCTGTACTGTTCTATGTTCTATGTTCTATGTTCTATAACATGATTCATCATTTCTTGAAGATAAATACAATGACCATATTCCTGAAGTTTTGTGGGGCAGAGGGGGAGGGGTTGTTTTACCTTCAAAATACATGAGATGAATACGTAAAGTCTTGGTGAGTAAAGGCCCATCAGCTTTGAACAGCTCAGCTGTACAAAATCGGGCTGCAGGATTTGTTGTCTTTCAACTGTTCAGCTGTTTAGTGCAGCTTTCCCATCAATGGTGGTTACCCATGGATTCTATCACAAGGCAATACGGGGTGGCCTGGAGTAACAGCTGTCACTGAATTGACAGCTGAGGAGTTGTTGAAAATGTTTTCCAGGTTCAAGGATGGCATCGTCATTCTTAATGTTGTGTATTCATGTTTTTTCCAAATTGAAACAAGGTCACATGACATACTAATGGATGTAGGAGGTAAGGAATACCACTAGTGTCCCCACTGACTACACCTGCGGGAAGTGCACCCAACTTCAGCTCCTTGGAGACCTCGTGAGGGAACTGGAGCTGGATAAACTTCAGATCATCCGGGAGGCAGAGGGGGTGATAGAGAAGAGTTACAGGGAGGTAGCCACACTCGAGGTTCAGGACAAGAGTTCCTGGGGTACTTTATGAGTACTGGGAGAAGGCCAGTCATCTCCCGGCTCATCAACTCAAACATCAACTCCCGTAGGATCCCTCAGATAATTAATCCTGGCGGCAACCCGTCTCTGCTCCTCTCCAGGTATATGTATATGTAGTTATGCAGATTACCTAGTTCTATATCTCATATTACGGACCCAATTCCCTCCATTGGCGACATAATGAATAATACCTTCAACATAATTAATAATACCTTAGGCTATAAATTTACTTTAGACAAGAGTGAATGTTCTTCGGTTGACCCTCCTGGAAGGCCAGCCCAATTAGGCCCGTTACCTTTCCGCATCTCTAATACAACTTTTAACTACTTGGGTGTCCAGGTGGCCAACAATTGGGTCTCACTTCACAAGTTAAATTGCTCAAACCTGATCAATAATGTTAAAATAGGTCTACAGAGGTGGAACAACCTTCCTCTAACTGGTGGGTAGGATTCAAACAATAGAAATTAACGTACTTTACATTTTACGTTTCCCGTACCAGCCTCCCTGAACAGGCGCCGAATGTGGCGACTAGGGACCTTTCACAGTAACTTCATTTGAAGCCTACTGGTGACAATAAGCAATTTTCATTTCATTCATTTTTTTCGTTTTCTCTCAATGCCTCCCCATTTTCTGCTCAAATCCTTCATTTCATTAAGGTTAACAAATTGTTATCTGCTTTTATTTGTGCGGATAAGAATCCCAGAATCCGCAGTGTTCTACTACAAGGGGATAGACAGACAGGGGGCTTGGCCCTCCCCAATTTAATGTTTTATTACTGGGCTGCTAACATCCATAAAAGTTTGTTGTGGATCAGTGACCTGGATTCTATTTGGGGCAAAATGAAGGCTTGCTCTTGCACTGCTTCTACTTTTCTTGCCGTAGTTACTGCACCATTGCCCTTTTCTCCCACTAGATTTTCCTCAGAAAGTCCACCAGAGGTGGTCTCCTCTTAAGATTTGGAAACAGTTTTGACGACATTTTAAGCTACTTTCTGCATCGTCACTGGCCCCTATTTGTAACAATCACCTTTTTTTACCTTCTGGATTGTACCCAATATTTGGATCATGAAAAGTGACTGGACTTGATTAAGCTACCCAACTCTAGCCTTTTTCATTATTTTCAAATTCCCAACCTCTGATGCATGGTTTTCTCTTCTTTTCCTGTGGCTCCATCTTCTTCTTTGTTGAAGAAGATTTTATCCTTGGCTCAGCCTGGCAAGGGGTCAATTTATGACCTAGATGGCCATATTTTCTCGTCGGATCCCTCCCCACTACATGGGGTGAGGGAGAGATGGGAAAGTGAACTGGGGCCCACTTACTACTGAGACTTGGAGGGAGGCCTTTTACAGGGTAAACTTCACTTCCTCATGAGCCTGGTTGAGCCTAATTCAGTTTAAGGTGTTACACAGTACATAATTTACCAATGCTCGGTTGAGTGGGGTATTTTTCCAAACGTCGAGGACAAATGTATTCGCTGTTCGTTTGCCCCAGCTAACCATACACATATATTTTGATCCTGGCTCACTCACCAGCTTCTGGACTTCCTTTTTTAGTATATGTCAAGAGATAATTCGAGCAGATTTGAACCCATGTCCACTGGTAGCTATGTTTGGGATTTTGGATTTACCAACCTTTCACTCTGCGGTGGAGGCAGATGTTGCCGCCTTTGCCTCACTGACAGCCCAAAGGCAAATATTGTTCGGTTTTGGGCTCCCATTTTGCCCAGTGCCTCTGCTTGGTTGGGCAACTCAGTGTCATCCCCAGTCAAGCCTATATTTAGATTTGTTTTCATCACTGGGGAGCTGAACTCGAAAATCAAATTCACCATTAAGGGGTCGCTGGAGAGGTTTTACCAGAGATGGCAGATAGACATGGTCAAATGTTAGGGCATTGAGTTATCGTAGAGGTTTGAGTTATAGCTTTTAATGAATTCCCTGTTTTTGTTGTATATTTGCTTGTAATTTCTTGCATTCTCATTGGCTGTTTATTATGTAAATCTTCAATAAACATAATTTCTTTAAAAAGATCAAAGACGAAAACCAAGCAAGATGCTTAAAGACTATGTGAGTGCCTTATGCCATCAGGCCAAAGGTTGAGGCAGAATTAGAGAGGCTGGTCAAGACGGAGCCCTCAAACCCGTTAAAGTGATTGGGCCATGCCAATAGTACCTGTGAAGAAGAAAGATTGTTTGATGTGCATATGTGGCAATTTTAAAGTCTCTATCAATCCAGTACTGTACTTCATAGGCTGGAGGCCAGCATGTCAGCAAAGTTGACCTCAGTCAAGCTTATCTCCAGGTAAATGTGGGTCCAGATTCACAACAATATTTGACAGTTGCGACACAAAGGACTATTCAGATGTAAAAGACTTCCATTTGGCATCATGTACGCACCTGGATTGTTCCAACGTGCCATGGATCAAATTCTCAGCGGACTAAAGGGAGTCAGTGCTAGTCAGATGATATCTTAGTTACTGGAAAGAATGTAGAAGAGCATCTTCAAAATTTAGATGCTACATTCCAGAGACTAGATGATTACGGACGGGAACAGAAGGATAAATGTGAATTCTTCAAATATTCTATTGAATACCTGGGGCACGTCATAGCTGTAAAGGCACTGCACAAGTCGCCTTCTAAAGTAAAAACCATAACTGAGACACCTGCACCTGAAAAACGTAAATAAATTTGGATCATTTATGGGCTTTTTAAACCATTATAGAAGGTTTGTCCCTAATCTAGCAACTATTCTCAAGCCTTTACACAAAGTGTTGTATAATGTGTGTGAGAAGGCCTTCGTACAAGTTAAAGATGCACTACAAAAGTAAGAAATCCTGACACTTTAATCCGGAGTTACCCTTGAAATTGGCTATGGGGTAGGAGCCGTAGTTTCTCACAATGCCCAATGGTGAAGTGAAGCCATTGGTATTTGCATCCAGGTCCTTGAACAAAGTAGAAATGAACTTTGCATAGGTAAAGAGAATAAAGCTCTCGGCATCATTTAGGAAACAAACATTTTTACCAATACCTATATGTAAGGAAATTTACCAATGGATTATAGACGACTGACGACGATACTTTGGCCGCAGACCGGTATTCCATCTCTAGCAGTGATCAGATACAGAGATGGGCATTGCTGTTGTCAGCACATACATACACAATAAAATATTGTCAATCAAATCACCATGGCACACTGGTGGACTCTCTAGGCCAGCCATTTTCACACTCAGGGTCGTGACCCACGGGTGGGTCGAGTAGCAATTGGTCGTGGCATTCACAATTGCAGGAAGTGCTCAATGGCCGTGACCGGATTTTAAAAAGCCAAGCATCCCGAGCATGCGTGCCCCCGCAGCCGGATGTAGCAGCACACAGACCCTGAGCCCAACGGGGAAGACCACCTCTTCCATACGTCAGCGCGTTGTCCCAGGAGCAGATTTTTAAAAAAAAAATCTATGGAGTCTTCCCACCAGAAGCGGCAGCAGAAAGGTCACGCGCCAGATATGCTGACGTCATGTGCTCAGGGCATGAAATTACCGTGAAGACCTTCCTCCGTTTTGCAGCTATAACAAGCAAACAACAGCGTGAAGAACTGAAGATGGATCTTTTTGGATAAGGAAGAGGAGGCCAGAGACACAAACAGGTCAGGATCTCACACCTGAATCTGGTGGAGAGAGCTTCGCTGAAGAGTCCATGGCAGGACAAAGCAGTGCTGATGTGAGCTCCAAGATTTCTGATGAACTATCCATACAGAAATGTAGCATTGAATGACAAAACAGTTGAATTCATGAGGACCAAGCAGGCTCACCTGTCAAATTACAGGCAAGTGAAAAGGTGAGTCGCGAAGTTCGGGCAGTGTGCTTTGCAAAGGTCGGCTGTCCTGCTTGGGTCCTGAAGGTCGGCCGGTTGGTAAAAATGGGACCCCGAAAATGAAGTTTGAAAAACACTGCTCCAAATTATCTTTACCTAAATGATGTCAATGGCCGGTAACACGTTCGTAACATTAGGACAAGTTAAGAAATAATCCACTACTTTCAGAAATTATGGACATGATACTTTGTGGCAAGACCGTGGGAGAAATCTCTGATTTGGAGCCATATGTTACCCAAAGACATGAGCTATCCATACAGGCTGGTTATCTTCTCCACTGTTAAGGATTCATGCCCTAAACCAACTTCATGAAGGTCAATGTCCGATAATAAGGATGGAGGAGATTGCCAGAAGCTATTTTTGGTCGCCACTTCCCAAATTCCAGCAATGCCACCCTACAAATAGTCATGTACAAGGTTTCCATTCCATTTTCTCACATCTGAGGGAGCACCAGTCAGAGCTCAGATGCTCCCTGTGGCAATGTGACTGGAGAGAATGGGGTGGGAAGGAGAAAAGGCAACATTAAATCAGAAGTTGTATCCTTCTACACTTATAGTTCTAATTGCTGTTGCTCTAGTACACCTCTACTCTGGCACACATTTTAATATGTATTTAAATTTATTGGCATTGCTTACTGACAGAAAGGCTTCTAAAATGAAAGAAAAAGATTTACTTTCAAACGTGACCAGCATCATACTCACTTATAGGTTTTCAGGTGGTATTTCCGATCTCTGATCATATGAGGTGCTTGAGACAGTATTGCATTTCGTAAAATCTTTCCAGCTCTAGGGACTTTTTCAGATGGAACCTGGCAAGGAACAGAACAGAAAAGTCTCAAGAAACCAGTCACTTTGAATATATTTGATTCCTGTAGATTAAAATAAATATTTTCTTAATTTGTTCATTGGATCTGAACATTGACGGCTAGGCCAACGTTTATTGCCCATCCTCAATTTCTCGAGAACGCGACAACCAGTTGCATTGTTGAACTGTTGCAGTCCATGTGGTGTAGGTGCAGCCGGAGAGGGAGTTTTAGGTTTTTGAACCAGTGACAGTGAAGGAACGCAGTTCAAAGTCAACACGCTGTGTGACTTGAAGGGTTTTTGAAGGTGATTATGTTCCCATATACTTGGTGCCTTTGTACTTCTAGGTGGAAGAATGGAGATAGGGCGGCACGGTAGCACTGTGGTTAGCACTGTTGCTTCTCAGTGCCAGTGACCCAGGTTCGATTCCTGGCTAGGGTCACTGTGTGCATTCTCCCAGTGTCTGAGTGGGTTTCCGCCAGGTGCTCCAGTTTCCAAGTCCCGAAAGACGTAGACATTCTGAATTCTCCATCTGTGTACCTGAATGGGTGCCGTAGTGTGGTAACTCGGGGTTTTCACAGTAACTTCATTGCGATGTTAACGTAAGTTACTTGTGACACTAATAAAGATTATTATAGAGCTTGCAAATTTGCAAGGAGTTGTCGAAGGAGTCTTGGCAAGATGCAGCAATGCATCCTCTAGATAATACACAATATCACTAATGGGGAGCCAATCAACCAGGCTTTGTCCTGGCTGACGTTGAACATCGAGTTTTATTGGAGCAGCACTCATCCAGAAAGTGGAAAGTATTTTGAATACATGCCTGACTTCTGTAGATGGTGGACAGGCTTTGGGGAGTCAGGTGGAGAGTTACTCATTGCCAAATTCCTCGTCTCTTTTTTAAAATTCATTGATGGGATGTGGGCGCTGCTAGCTGGGCCAGCATTTACTGCACAGTCTTTTTTTTTTTCCCCCCAATTAAGGGACAATTTAAAATGGTCAATCCACCTAACCTGCACATCTTTGGGTTGTGGGGGTGAAACCCACGCAGACACAGAGTGAATATGCAAATTCCACACGAACAGTGACCCAGGGTCGGGATTCAAACCCAGGTCTTCAGCGCCATAGACAGCAGTGCTAACCACTGTGCTACATGCCGCCCCTATTCACTAACTTGATAAAGTTTTTCAAAGAGGTCACAAAGATGATTGATGCAGGCAGGGCAGTGGATGTTGTCTATATGGACTTCAGTAAGGCCTTTGACAAGGTCCCTCATGGTAGACTGGCACAAAAGGTGAAGTCACATGGGATCAGGGGTGAGCTGACAAGGTGGATACAGAACTGGCTAGGTTATAGGAGGCAGAGCGTAGCAATAGAAGGGTGCTTTTCTAATCAGAGGGCTGTGACTAGTGGTGTTCCGCAGGGATCAGTGCTGGGACCTTTGCTGTTCGCAGTATTTATAAATGATTTGGAGGAAAATGTAACTGGTCTGATTAGTAAGTTTGCAGACGATACAATTGCGGATAGCGATGAGGACAGTCAGAGGATACGGCAGGATTTAGATCGTTTGGAGACTTGGGCGGAGAGATGGCAGATGGAGTTTAATCCGGACAAATGTGAGGTAATGCATTTTGGAAGGTCGAATACAGGTTGGGAATATACAGTGAATGGTAGAACCCACAAGAGTATTGAAAGTCAGAGAGATCTAGGTGTACAGGTCCACAGGTCACTGAAAGGGGCAACACAGGTGGAGAAGGTAGTCAAGAAGGCATACGGCATACTTGCTTTCATTGGCTGGGGCATTGAGTATAAGAATTGGCAATTCATGTTGCAGCTGTATGGAACCTTAGTTAGGCTACACTTGGAGTATAGTGTTCAATTCTGGTCCCCACACTACCAGAAGGATGTGGAGGATTTAGAGAGGGTGCAGAAGAGATTTACCAGGATGTTGCCTGGTATGGAGGGCATTAGCTATGAGGAGCGGTTGAATAAACTCGGTTTGTTCTCACTGGAGCGACGGAGGTTGAGGGGAAATCTGATAGAGGTCTACAAAATTATGAGGGGCATTGACAAATTTAAGCTACCCAACTCTAGCCTTTTTCGTTATTTTCAAATTCCCAACTTCTGATGCATGGTTTTCCCCTAAGGTAGAGGGGTCAATTACTAGGGGGCATAGGTTTAAGGTGCGAGGGGCAAGGTTTAGAGGAGATATACGAGGCAAGTTTTTTTTTTACACAGAGGGTAGTGGGTGCCTGGAACGCGCTGCCGGAGGAGAAGGTGGAAGCAGGGATGATAGTGACATTTAAGGGGCATCTGGACAAATATATGAATAGGATGGGAATAGAGGGATACGGACCCAGAATTTGTGGAAGAATTTAATTTAGACGGGCAGCACGGTCGGTACGGGCTTGGAGGGCCGAAGGGCCTGTTCCTGTGCTGTACTTTTCTTTGTTTTTTGTTCTATTTCCCATTCCTGAGGACATTCAAGAGTCAACCACATTGCTGTGGGTCTGGAGTCACATGTAGGCCAGACCAGGTAAGGACGACAGATTTCCTTCCCATTAAATAACCAGATTTTTTTTTTTTTTTTTTACAGCAATCAACAATGGTTTCATGGTCATCATTAGACTTTAATTCCAGATTTTTATAGAATTCAAATATCACCATTTGCCATGGCGGGATTCAAATCTGGGTCCCCAGATCATTACTACAATACCAATATGACACTGCCCCCCAGACCTGCTCGTGCAGCCACAGTAAGTATGGATGGTCCAGTTCAGTTTCTGGTCAATGGCGAACCCTAGGATGTTGATGGTGGGGAATTCAGTGCTGGTAATGCTGTTGAATGGCAAGAACAGACACTTTGACCATCTCCAACAAGCGATAATCTATGCTTAGCACTTGCCATCCAGCAGTACAAGCCTGAATATTATCCAGTTCTTGCTGTACTCTTCTGGAGGAGTTACGAATGGAACTGAAGACTGAACATTCCCACTTCCGAGGGAAGATAATTGATGAAGTAGCTGTATGGGCTGAGGTCACAGCCCCAAGGAATTGTGCTCGGTACTATTTCAATCAGTGTGGATTTTTCTCTGATTCCCATTGACTTCAGTTTACTAAGATTCCCTGATGTCACACTTGCTAAAATGCTGCTTTGATGTCAAGGACAGCTGTGATGAAACGAACAGCAAAGCTCACACCGAATTCTCTCTTTTTTGCAGAGTTTTGGCCGAGGTGAGAAAATTACGTTCAGCTCTTTCTCATCACATTTTATTGTTTTCACAAGAGTGCTGCACACAGAGGCATGGCTCACTGCCGTCACGCTAGTGGGGTGGGCAGGAAAAAGCTGGCAACACCGGGAATTCAGAGATCGGGGCGCCTAATCTTCAATCAAAAAATAGACAGGAATTCCCCACCTCGATACACATGTGACACCCCCAGGTAGACTGTCAACCTCTCTTCCGCCCCCCCCCCCCCCTATCCCCCAAACAGACAAGGGGAAACCCCTCCCCTAATGGAGCATCCCAGAGGGCCTCTTGGCACTGCCCGGTCATATCCCTTTCTGCCCAGGGGTTATACTTACCTGTGTACTGACGGGTTTTCTTTGCCTGGTTCTCGTTTTTATAAACCTGTAAATCTTGCTGACATGATGTCTCAATATGACGGACGATACCTTAAATTACATTTTAATTAATTGTTAGGGCAGCATGGCAGCATTGTGGATAGCACAATTGCTTCACAGCTCCAGGGTCCCAGGTTCGATTCCAGCCTGGGTCACGGTCTGTGCGGAGTCTGCACATCCTCCCCGTGTGCGCGTGGGTTTCCTCCGGGTGCTCCGGTTTCCTCCCACAGCCCAAAGATGTGCAGGTTAGGTGGACTGGCCATGATAAACTGCCCTTAGTGTCCAAAATTGCATTTAGTGTTGGGTGGGGTTACTGGGTTATGGGGATAAGGTGGAGGTCTTGACATTGGGTAGGGTGCTCTTTCCAAGAGCTGGTGCAGACTCAATGGGCCGAATGGCCCCCTTCTTCTACACTGTAAATTATACGATAATAAAAAAAAAAGAGGTTTTTGGTTATACAACCGACAGGTGGGGGCAGGGCAAATCTGAAAACAAGGGGCGAGATTCTCCGCATATGCGGAGAATCGTAAAGGTTGCCGTGGGACAGGGCGTGACCCACGGCAGCCTTCACGCCCACTTCCGGGGCCGATTCTCCCCCCCCCCGGGCGTGGCTAGGAGCGCGGCCCCGTGCGTCACGGTGGCGCGGCCTTGACGACGGTCGTCAAGGCCGCACGTCAAGCATCAAGCCGGCTGACGAGGCCAATGATGTCAGCCGCACATGCGCAGGTTGGACACGCCAACCCGCGCATGCGCAGTTGGCGTCTTTTCCCTCAGCTGCCCCGCAAGACGTGGCGGCTTGATCTTGCGGGGCGGCGGAGGGAAAGAATGCGTCCCGGCCCGCGATTGGTGGGCTCCGATCGCGGACCTATGCCCCCCTTGGCACGGCCGTGGTACTGCCGTGCCAATCGGGCATCTAGCGCCCGTTTCACGACAGCAGCGAGCAGGTGTGTTTGCTGCCGTGTTGAAACGGGCGTGAAGGCCCGGCCGTTCGGCCCATCGGCCTCGGAGAATCGCCGCTCGCCGTAAAAAACGGCGAGCGGCGATTCGTGGCGTGGGTCGGACGTGGGGGGGGGGGAATAGCGGGAGGGCGTGAAAAATGTCGGGAGGCCCTCCCGCTATTCTCCCACCTGGCATGGGGGGCGGAGAATCGCGCCTAAGATCTTGGCAGCAAGATTCTAGTTTTCTGACTGTCACAGGATTTTACACCCACGTCACCGTTTTCATGCACGGCGAAAGCGCAAAATCCCAGCCCGTGTCTTTAACCCCCGTGCTTTATAAACCATTAGAATTCAGTTCTTATGCTGCATTTTAAAGGTTGTCACCTTAAAGTAATGTTGAATATACTGCTAAAACGTTGAGGTAGGATTCGTTTTTGATTAAAAAAAAGTCTGAAATTAAATAATCAGAAAATTAAAATGTAAAAGCCATGAGTTAACATTTTTCATGTGTTAATGTTGGAAATGCTGGCGACAGTAGGACTGCTCTACAGTTGGTTACTGATTAGCGCTACTGGAATTCCATTTTCGCACATGTTAAACATTTGACTGCTCTTAGTGATTGTATTTTACTTTTAAGACTGTTATATTCAGACATTTTTTTTAAACCACGAGATAAATTATAAATCTACAAAATTTTATACAATCTTCATCGCAAAGCAGTTCAGTTGTAAATTCCCATTACCTGAGTAATGGTTTTAACAGGATGTAGAGGGACTCTATTTTCAATGACTGGTGTCTGAAAGATAAACACGGGAAAACTTAAAAAAAAAGAAAATATAAACACAATTATGCCTAAAAAAAAATCCATTAATGGAACTAAAAGGGTAATGCAGAAAAATTAAAGATAGAATGCAATATATCTAGAAACAAAAACAGTGTTGAGAGAAAAACAGTTACCATTGAATTAAATGTGACTTCTTCAGAAATGATGTATTTCCAGCACTTTTGTTTTTATTTCAGAGCAGATTTACACAATATGCAGTGTTTTACCTGTATAGAAACAATGGGCGCAATGTACTGGCCCCATCGCGCCCAAGTTGGTGACGCATCGAGGCCGTTGATTTGTGACACTCGAGACGTCTCACAAGATTTACCCGAACCTTGTGAGACTTCATGATCTGGATCTTGCCCTCACTGGACAACTTATAGATATACGTATTTAAATTATTCTCCTTGCGCTCGGATACTTATAGCCTCCCCAGCAAGGACTCAAACAGGTGCTGTTTAGTATGGGTCCACACAATTGTGGGCCAGGCCTAACAGCAACTGGGGGGTTTCGCAGGCCATTGGAGACCCCTAGGTTGGGTGGCCTCCTGGCTCTCCCTCTGGCACCCAGGCACTGCCACATTGGCACTATCAAGATGCCCAGGTGGCACTGGCAGGGGAACTGCCAAGGTGCCTATGCCCATGAAGATGGGGGGGGGGGGGGGGGGGGTCGGATGAAAGGGGTATGAAGGATGGGAGGGGTGAAGAGCAGCTATGAAAATGTCTCAAAAGGCTTGGGGGGGGGGGGAGAAACCTGAAAAGGGGGTCCCCCAGCAACCTCATAGCAGGGCGTCCTCTCTTGGGAGTGTGTGGGGTAAGCCCATGTGTGTAGGGGGGTTGGGGGGGGGGGGGGGGGAAACACACCATCAAGATTACTTGGAGATCGGGGCACACTTTCAAAATGCCGGCTGGATCTCGGAGGAGCCAGTCTTGCCGGCGAGTTCAGCTCCCCAGTGATGAAAAAATTTCTAAATGTGGGCTTGATCAGGGACAAACTCCCCAAGGCCCCAAAAAATGACTAAGTGTGGTCGAATAGTAGTGTGGATCTCAGCCAAAAATCCGACAAATACCCCATCAAACTCATCCAAAATAGAACTTAATGTTTGTTTCAATCATACACAATGGCCATGATTCTCCGTTCGGCCAGCAGCGCATCCACACCTGCAGGTTTCCAAATGGCATGGGGTGGTCACAATGGAAAATCCCATTGGCTAGTGGCAGGAATGGAGAATTCCACTGCTGGCGAGGGCGTGCTGCTGAGGAACATGCGGTTGGCGGACCAGAGAAGCCTGCCCGATGTGTTGGTTTTGTAATACTCCTATGAAATAGGAGTTACTCTTTTTTTTGGGTGGGGAGAAAATGACTCATGATATGCAGAATAATAGCAGATAAAAGTTCACTGAAAACAGTGGGAATATTCTAAACGCATTAGAGTATACATCAGGCATTCAAGATTATTGGCTTTAAATAAGTAAAACATATCCAATAGAGGAATCTCAAAAATAACGTTCCTTTTCCAAAATTAAATTTATGGAATGAAGATTTATTGAAACAAAATAGCTCTTCTCAAGGTTCTGGTAATTTAAACATGAGTGCAGCATTCTCACACAGTTGAAGTTTTGGATGACTGGTCTTCCAGAGCTGTATTACCCACTCAATGCTATAAAAGGGAGTGCTCTTGTCTCTGGGCCAGGCTCCAGCTTTAAGTTCCATCCCAGACTTGTGGGCTACAAGAGGAGCGTTTAGGCTGATAATCAGCATGCTAAACCTTCCAACACTTATACCGAGGGGAAAAAGTGACACAATGCAAAACAAGTACTATAAAAGGACATCATCAATAACCAAAATGTGACGTTGGGAAGGAACAGACAGTTACAGTTGACCTTGCAAGAAACCAAAAGATTCTCACGGCTTCAGGGATAGTAAAGAATCTGTGCATTGACAGTGTACATAGGGTTCCAATAATTTGAGACTGGGCAAAGGAACATGAAAGCAATGTATCCAGAGAATCTATTTCAAGCCTTGAGCAGTTCTACATTCTGTATACTCTCACATTTTGCTTTTATTCTGCCTAGTCATAAAACCAGGCTGAAAAGAAACCTGAACAAATAAACACACATGTTGCTCAATGCTAAATTCTCTCTCTCCAGATCAAAACATTTGGAATTGAATGTCACAAAAACAAGTTTTCTCAAATGACCTAATTATTACATGTCTGTGAGGAAACAAACTTCAAAATTATATTAGGTACAATGAATAGACAAATCTAACCAAACATAACTCATCTCAACAACCATTTGAATAGATCATAACAAGATATTTGAAGGTGGACTCTGGATTCTGCCATTTTAATCTGAAACCCTGATTTTAACCTGACCTGTGCAGTCTAAATGGGGCAGATTGATGATAAACCCCCCTTTAACACCCTACCATATTTTGTTCTTCATTGAAGTGTTTGTTTTAAAATGGCTAAATATGAATTAAGAGGAGCACAGTTCAAGCTTTGTAGCTGCATAATTAGATCAGGAGTTTATTTTAAAGACCGCAAATGAGCATAGTACATTCCAAATGCACAGGCCCTCAGAAACACTCGCTCCCTCAGCAGGTGAACGCTATGGTAGTCCAAGCCAATAATGCTCAATGCGCATTTCAAAATTATTTAATGGAACGTGGGTGTCACTGGCTTGGTTGGCATTTATTACCCATCCCCAATGGTCCTTGAGGAGGTGGTGGTGAGCTGCAGTCCATGTGGTGTAGTGGTTTGTGGGTGTGGTGGGGGGGGTGAGCTCTAGGACTTTGTCCTGGTGACAATGAAAGAATGGTCGGATGGTGCGAGGCTTGGAGGGGAACTTTTAAATGGTGTTCTCATGCAATTACTGCCTTTGTCCTGCTCTGTGCTAGAGGTTGTGGAAGGGGCTGTCATCAACTGCCATCGTGGAATTGGTCCCAAAACACAAAATACAAGAATAGATTTTATCAATTTATAAATGCTGCTGCTGACAACTAAGAAAACACTATAGTTATGGTTATTATGATTGAGATTTCTCAAGGTGATCAAATGTGAGTGAGCTGTGCCTACAAAATTGAAAGGCTTCTGCTTTTGTCATAGAAGCCAGGAGAAGTTTCAAGAGCATACAAAAAATCTTATCCAAGGAATTGTCTTAGAGAGAGTGCAAACTGACTAAACCAATTCTCAGGAGACAAGTAGACTAGGCCTATATTCAAAAAAACAACGGTGACATGGAGGAAAATTATTTCATGGTGTGCTTAGGACTGGAATGCACTGCCCGAGGTAGATTTGATCCTGGCTTTCAATAGAGAATTGGATCATCATCTCAAGAGGATAAATTTACACAGCGACAGGGAATAGGCAGGCCAAATGGCCTCCTTTTGTTCAGTAACCATTCTATGATTCTACATCCTTAGGGTTTAGAGGCGATTTCAATGAAACAAGTTAAATTCTGGATGTATATGTGCATAGATCACTAAAGGTGGCAGGATAGGCGGAGAGAGCAGTTAATAAATCATATAGTATTCTGAGCTTTATTAATAAGGGCATACAGTACAGTAAGGAGGTTATGTGGAACCTATACAAGACACTGATTAGACCTCAGCTAGAATATTGTGCACAGTTCTTGGTGTCACACTATAGGAAGGATGTGAACACATTGGAGAGAGTACAGAAGAGGTTTCCAAAAATGGTTCCAGGAATGAGAAACCTCAGTTGTGAGGATAGATTGGAGAGATTGGGTCTGAGCTCCTAGTAGAAAAGAAGGGTAAGAGGAGATTTGATAAGAGATGTTCGAAGTCATGAGGGGGATGGACAGTGGATAGGAAGACACTGTTCCCGCTTGTAAAAGAATCAAGAATGCGAGGGCAGAAATTGAAAGTGGTTTGCAAAAAAAGCAAATGTGATGGGAGAAAAAAATGTTTTCACATCAAGTGGTTCGGGTCTGGAACGCACTGCCGAAAGTGGTTCAATTGAGGCATTCACGAGAGCATTAGATGATTATTTGAATAGAAATAATATGCAGACAGTGTATCTGTGGGAACCAGACGCAGCTGCTCTCCTTCAAGGAATGCAAACGTGGAGCTGCAAGGTAAGCATTACAGCTATAAAGCTTCCCACAGTCTGTCCGGACAGCTCTCTTGCTTCCAGACAGGGGTCCCTATGGGGATTCCCCCTATTACAAGGGTCCCTGGGAGGGGGCGGGAAAGGGTCGGGTCACCACCCCATGCTTGGGGATAATAGGGGGCACCTAGGCAATCTGGAGGTGGGAGATTGCTGTGTGGTGTTTGGGAGGGGGGGGGGGGGGGTGCAGGCCGCGGGGCTCCATAGTTGGGTTACCCACAAGATGATGGCCCGATATCGAGATTCCCGGGAATCCCTCTTATTTCACTCCAAACACTGAATTACGTCTCGCTTTACGACCGCAAGGGGATCGTAAAGCTATTGCAATTCAGCTGTGGCAGGAGAACAAATCCCGCCCCTCGTCTATTTTTCCTGCAGTAGTAGATCTAACTAACTTCGAGTAAGCAGTGGGCTATGATCCCAGACCAGATCACAGGCCCCTGACTACCTCTAAATTTGTTCTGATCCAGTTAGGGACCAGTAACATTTGTTGTAAAGTCAGTAAAAGTTGATATTCCTATGAAGAGAATGAATCCATACAATTCCATTGTTTTAAACCAAAAAAAATTACTAAACAAGTCAGCAAAGCAAACAGTCTCTGGTCATCTTGTTCTCTAATATGAGACAAACATAAATTATCAAGCAAATTGGTTAAATACACCACAAACTGCATGTTGAATGGCAGGCACTCAAGACAGATCCCACAAAATTTCTCAGTAACCCACCCAGACATCAACAATCACCAAGTCACAAAATCCTTTAAAACAGGGTATTCCCCTGGACGAGGATTGCGGGGCTGAAGCTGCACATAGCCCCGTTTTGTACAGCGAGTAGCTCCGCTCCATAAGACCACAAGGCCACTCGGCCCATCTGCATTGAATCATGGCTGATATGTTTCTCATCCCCATTCTCCTGCCTTCGCCCCACAACCCTTCATCCCCTTAATAATCAAGAACCTATCTATCTGTGTAGTGGTATGATTTGCATAGCTGTCTGCCATTGGTGCAGAACACTGGCTTACCATTGGCCCTGGTCGGTCATGTGCCTCTCGACCGATTGGTTGAGACCAGTCATGTGACGGCTCCCCGATTGGTCGAGAGGCTGAGTTAACCCCGCCTCCAGAGCGAGGTATAAATAACCAGAACGCCCGGCGGTCGTCCATTTACTGTAGTCGACTGCAGGGCTAACGTCTAGCTTATTAAAGCCTAACGTTTGTACAGCAACTCGTCTCGCGTTCGATTGATGGTTCATCATTTAATAAGCTAGAATTTTGAAGATGGAGCTCCGGATCAAGCCCGAATGCCTCCGCATCAGCCCGCAAACTCAGAACGCTTCAGAAATCTTTAAACATTGGCTGGCATGTTTCGATGGATACCTGGCGTCCGCAAACAGCCCCCCCACCATGGCACAGAAGCTTCACATCCTACACTCCATCGTGGGCACGGTGGCCTACGCGATGATTGCGGAGGAAAAAGATTACGATGCAGCCATGCTTAAGCTGAATGGATAGTTTCTTAAACCGGTCAACAGAGTATTCGCCCGACATCTGCTGGCCACCAGACAACAGCTCCCCGGTGAGTCATTAGACCAATTTTACCAGGCCCTCGCTGTCCTGGGGAGGAATTGCTCCTGCCTCCACGTTTCAGCCACGGAGCACATGGAACTGCTGTTCAGAGACGCTTACATGGCTGGGATGCAGTCCCCTGCTATCCGCCAGCGGATTCTGGAGAAAGATGACCTCAGCCTAACTGAGGCACGGACTCTCTCCACCTCCCTGGAGGTCGCCGATTTAAACGCCCGCGTCTATGTCCCCAGCCGTGCTGCAGCACCCTGGGCCTCCTGGCACGCTTCCCCACCGGCATCCGCTGCTCCCGACCCCCCTCAGGCCTGCGCCACGGGACGCCCCGCTGCTATTTCTGTGGGCCCGCACTGCCCGGCCCACTCCGCCCTCTGTAAGAGCTGCAGGAAGAAGGGCCACTTTTCATCCGTCTGCCAGGCCAAATCGGTCGCTGCTGTACCGCGCAGCGACCGGGGATCCCCCCCTCCGGGCCCTTCCTGGCCCCTCCAGTACACCGCGCCAATCTCTTCTTCCCCCCCCCCCCCCCAATTGGACCCTTGCGCCCCTCCCCCTCTCCTCTGAGCCCTTCCAGTGCACCGCGCAACTCTCTCCTCGCCGCCCCCGGGCCCCTGCACCTGGCCTGCGCGCCTCTCTGCCCCCGCTCTCAGCCGCTCCGGTCGGCCCGCCGGCACCGCTAACCCAGCCCCCACGAGGGCCCCGCGGGAGCCGCCATCTTGGGCCCCGGACGCCACGTGCAGGTCCTAGGCGCCGCCATCTTGGTGCCCCGACTCCACGTGCGGGTCCTGGGCGCCGCCATCTTGGGACCCCGACTCCACGTGCGGATCCTGGGCACCGCCATCCTGGGCTGGCACGCAAGGTTCTGCCTGCAACTACTCGGCCGATGACAACTACGACGATGGTTCTTCTCCATGGCTCGCGGCCATTCAACTCGACCAGTCACGGCCACGCTCGCTCGGCAAAACAACGACGCCGATCCACCTCAACGGCCACGAGACGGGCTGCCTGCTGGACTCCGGGAGCACGGAAAGCTTCGTTCACCCTGCCACGGTAAGATGCTGCGCGCTCCCTGACCATCCGGTAAAATACAAAATCGGGTTAGCCTCAGGTTCGCACTCCATCCACATCAACGGCTGCTGCATCGCGGACCTCACGGTCCAAGGGAAGGCTTTAAAAAATTACAAACTCCTTGTCCTCCCTGACCTTTGCGCACCAGCACTCCTAGGACTGGACTTCCAGTGCAACCTGCAGAGCTTGACCTTCCAATTCGGCGGCCCTATACCCCACCTCACTGTCTGTAGCCTCGCGTCCCTCAAAGTGGACCCCCCTCTCCTTGTTTGCTAATCTCACCCCCGATTGCAAACACGTTGCGACACGGAGCAGACAGTACAGCGCCCAGGACCGGACCTTCATCAGGTCCGAGGTCCAGAGGTTGCTGAAGGAAGGAGTCATCGAGGCCAGCAACAGTCCCTGGCGAGCCCAAGTGCTGGTGGTCCGGACTGGGGAGAAAAACCTGATGGTCATCGACTATAGCCAGACCATCAACCGGTTTACGCAACTGGACGCGTATCCTCTCCCCCTTATTTCCGCCACGGTAAAAGATATCGTGAAATACAAAGTCTTCTCCACGGTGGACCATAAGTCCGCTTACCACCAGCTCCCCCTCCGCGCGAGTGACCGCACATACACCGCGTTTGAGGCAGATGGGCGCCTCTACCACTTCCTTAGGGTTCCATTTGGTGTCACAAATGGGGTCTCGGTCTTCCAACGGGAGATGGACCGAATGGTCGACAAGTACGGATTCCGGGCTACCTTCCCATATCTCGATAATGTCACCATCTGCGGCCACGACCAGCAGGACCATGACGCAAAAATTCCTCCAAACCGCAAAACTCCTTAACCTCACGTACAATAAGGATAAGTGTGTGTTTAGCACCAACCGTCTAGCCATCCTCGGCTACGTAGTGCGTAACGGAGTGATAGGCCCCGACCCCGAACGCATGCGCCCCCTGATGGAACTCCCTCTCCCCAAATCCCTCAAACGCTGCCTGGGTTTCTTCGCTTACTACGCCCAATGGGCTCCCAATTACGCTGACAAGGCCCGTCCCCTCATTCAGTCCACGACCTTCCCGCCGTCGACAGAGGCCTGCCAGGCCTTTAGCCGCAATAAAGCGGACATCGCAAAGGCCACGATGCGCGCCATCGACGAGTCCCTCCCCTTCCAGGTCGAGAGCGACGCATCAGAAGTAGCTCTGGCGGCCACCCTGAACCAAGCGGGCAGACCCATGGCCTTCTTCTCCAGAACCCTCCAGGCTTCCGAACTCCGCCACCCCTCTGTGGAAAAGGAAGCCTAGGCCATAGTCGAAGCGGTGCAACATTGGAGGCACTATTTGGCCGGCAGGAGGTTTACCCTCCCCACAGACCAAAGGTCAGTAGCCTTCATGTTTGATAATGCACAAAGGGGCAAGATTAAGAATGACAAGATCTTACGGTGGCGGATCTAGTTGTCCACGTACAACTATGAGATCTTGTATCGTCCTGGGAAGCTCAATGAGCCTCCTGATGCCCTGTCCCGAGGTACCTGCGCCAGCGCGCAGATAGACCGCCTCCGCTCCCTCCACGCGGACCTCTGCCATTCAGGGGTGACCCGTTTCTACCATTTCATAAAGGCCCGCAACCTGCCTTTCTCTATCGAGGAAGTTAGGACAGTAACCCGTGACTGCCACATCTGCGCAGAGTGCAAACCGCACTTCTACCGCCCGAGCGCGCACATCTGATCAAAGCATCCCGCCCCTTTGAACGTCTCAGCATTGACTTCAAGGGGCCCCTTCCCTCTAGCAACCGCAACATTTACTTCCTGGCGGTAATCGACGAATACTCCTGCTTCCCCTTCGCCATTCCCTGCCCCGACATGACCACATCGACCGTCATTAAGGCACTCCTCTCCATCTTCTCCCTGTTCAGCTATCCCGCGTACATACACAGCGATCGGGGGTCCTCCTTTATGAGCGACGAGCTGCGTCAATTCCTGCTCAACAGGGGCACTGCCTCTAGCAGGACGACCTGCTATAACCTTCGGGGTAACGGACAGGTCGAGCGGGAGAATGGTACCATCTGGAAGACCATACTACTGGCCCTCCGGTCCAGAGATCTCCCTATTTCCCGATGGCAAGAGGTTATCCCCGATGCCCTACATTCTATCCGCTCACTCCTCTGTACCGCAACAAATCAGACACCTCATGAACGTCTTGTTTTCCCCAGGAAGTCGTCCTCCGGATCCCCTCTCCCGACGTGGCTGGCCGCTCCCAGGACCCATCTTGCTCCGGAAGCATGTGCGGGTGCACAAGTCTGACCCGTTGGTGGAACAAGTCCAGTTACTCCAGGCTAACCCGCAGTATGCGTATGTGGAGTACCCAGACGGCCGGCAGGAAACGGTCTCCCTCCGGGACCTGGCACCCGCCGGCGTGCGGCCTTCCCCCCCTTCACCACAGACCCCCCCTTTTTTCCCCCCCAGCGCCCCACCCAGGCCACCCCTTCCCCATCCATGGCGTCTCCACCACCAGCCCAGGGTATGGAGACAGTTCAACGACCATCGCGCCCGGACTCCAGGACATCAGCAGAACCACCACCATCGGCTGAACCAACGTCACCAGCTCAACTGCGGCGGTCTGCCAGAACGTCACGGGCAACGAAAAGGCTGATCGAGTCTATTTAATTTTCAACAACTCTATGGACCTTGTATGGGCAATATGTACTATTGTTAATTGTCTGGGCCAGTGGGAAGCCAAAATTTTTTTTCTCCCTTCTCTGGCTGCTACTCATACCACCAGTTCTCTTTCCCCTCCCCCCCCCCCCCCCCCCCCCGCCCTACCCGGCTTCTTTCTCCGCAAGGGGTGAATGTGGTGGTATGATTTGCATAGCTGTCTGCTAATGGTGCAGAACACTGGCTTACCATTGGCCCTGGTCGGTCATGCGCCTCTCGACCGATTGGTTGAGACCAGTCATGTGACGGCTCCCCGATTGGTCGAGAGGCTGAGTTAACCCCGCCTCCAGAACGAGGTATAAATACCCAGAACGTCCGGCGGTCGTCCATTTACTGTAGCCGACCGCAGGGCTAACTTCTAGCTTATTAAAGCCTAACTATTGTACAGCAACTCGTCTCCCGTTCGATTGATGGTTCATCCTCCGGGTGCACCGGTTTCCTCCCACAGTCCAAAGATGTGCGGGTTAGGTGGATTGGCCATGCTAAATTGCCCGTAGTGTCCTAAAAAGTAAGGTTAAGGGGGGGGTTGTTGGGTTACGGGTATAGGGTGGATACGTGGGTTTGAGTAGGGTGATCATTGCTCGGCACAACATCGAGGGCCGAAGGGCCTGTTCTGTGCTGTACTGTTCTATGTTCTATCACTCGGTCTTAAAGACACTCAGTGATTTGGCCTCCACAACCTTCTGCGGCAAAGAGTTCCACAGATTCACCACACTCTGGCTGAAGAAATTCCTCCTCATCTGTTTTAAAGGATCGTCCTTTTAGTCTGAGATTGAGTCCTCTGCTTCTGGTTTTTCCTACAAGGGGAAACATCCTCTCCACGTCCACTTTAGCCAGGCCTCGCAGTATCCTGCAAGTTTCAATAAGATTCCCCCCTCACCCTTCTAAACTCCAACGAGTACAGACCCAGAGTCCTTAACCATCCCTCATATGACAAGTTCTTCATTCCAGGGTACCTCCCCTGGACCCTTTCCAAGGTCAGCACATCCTTCCTTAGATACGGGGCCAAAAACTGCTCACAATACTCCAAATGGGGTCTGACCAAAGCCATATATAGCCTCAGAAGTACATCCCTGGTCTTGTATTCTAGCCCTCTCGACATGAATGCTAACATTGCATTTGCCTTCCTAACTGCCGACTGAACCTTCACGTTAACCTTAAGAGAATCATGAATAAGGACTCCCAAGTCCCTTTGTGCTTCTGATATCCTAAGCATTTCACTATTTAGAAAATAGTCTATGCCTCTATTCCTCCTTCCAAAGTGCATAACCTCATTTTTCCACATTGTATTCCATCTGCCACATCATTGCCCACTCTCCTAACCTGTCCAAATCCTTCTGCAGCCCCCCTGCTTCCAGCTACCTGTCCCTTTACAGATCTTTGGATCATCTGCAAACTTAGCAACAGTGCCTTCAGTTCCATCTTCCAGATCATTAATGTATATTGTGAAAAGTTGTGGTCCCAGCACAGACCCCTGAGGCACACTAGTCACCAGCTGCCATCCTGAAAAGACCCCTTTTTCCCCACTCTCGGCCTTCTGCCAGTCAGCCAATCCTCTATCCAGGCCAAGATCTTACCCGTAACACCATGGGTATTTAACAGTCTCCTATGCGGCACCTTGTCATCTAAATAAATCACATCAACTGGTTCTCCTTTGTCTAACTTCCTTGTTACCTCCTCAAAGAACAGATACCCTGGGGCAGCAGGGTAGCATGGTGGTTAGCATAAATGCTTCACAGCTCCAGGGTCCCAGGTTCGATTCCCGGCTGGGTCACTGTCTGTGTGGAGTCTGCACGTCCTCCCCCTGTGTGCGTGGGTTTCCTCTGGGTGCTCCGGTTTCCTCCCACAGTCCAAAGATGTGCGGGTTAGGTGGATTGGCCATGCTAAATTGCCCGTAGTGTCCTAATAAAAGTAAGGTTAGGGGGGGGGTTGTTGGGTTACGGGTATAGGGTGGATACATGGGTTTGAGTAGGGTGATCATGGCTCGGCACAACATTGAGGGCCAAAGGGCCTGTTCTGTGCTGTACTGTTCTATGTTCTATATTTGTCAGACATGACATCCCCTTGACGAAGCCGTGCTGACTCAGTCCTATTTCACCATGCACTTCCAAGTACTCCGCAATCTCATCTTTAATAACAGACTCTAAAATCGTACCAATGACCGAAGTCAGGCTAACTGGCCCATAATTTCCCGTCTTCTGCCTCCCTCCCTTCTTAAACAATGGTGTTACATCAGCCACTTTACAGTCCTCTGGGAACCTTCCTGTCTCCAGTGATTTCTGAATCACCACCAATGCCTCCACAATCTCCTCAGCATTCTCTTTTAGAATCTTGGGGTGTAGTCCATCCGGTCCAGGTGACTTATCCACCTTCAGACCTTTCAGTTTCCCCAGAACCTTTTCCTTAGTTATGGGCACTGCACTCACCTCTGCCCCTGGTTCTCCTGGAGCTCTGGTAACCCACTGGTGTCTTCCACAGTGAAGATTGATGCAATGTAACTAAAAATAATAATAATAATAATAATAATAATAATAGCTTATTGTCACAAGTAGGTTTCAATTAAGTTACTGTGAAAAGCCCCTAGTCGCCACATTCCAGCACCTGTTTGGAGAGGCCATTCAGGAACTATTCAGTTCCTCTGCCATTTCTTTGTTTCATTATTACTCCTCCAGCCACATTTGCCCGTGGTCCAATGTCTATTTTTGCCTCTCTCTTCCCTTTTATATATTGAAAAAAAAACTCTTCCCATCTTCCTTTGCGCATATTTCATCTTCTCCCTCCTTATTGCTTTTTTATCCTCACCACTTTGTATGTTTTTTCTTTTATGCTGTCCTTGGCTTCCCTCGTCAGCCATGGATGCCTTGCCCTCCCCTTAGCTCCTCCTCCCTTGGATGAATTTCTGTCAGGATGAATTTCTGTTGTGCCTCCTGAATAACCCCCAAAAACTCCTGCCATTGCTGTTCCACTGCCTTCCCTGCTGGGCTCCTTTTCCAATCAACTCTGGCCAGCTCCTCCCTCATGTCTTTGTAGTTACCCTTATTTAATTGTAATACAGTTACATCTGATTGCAGCTTCTCCCTCTCAAACTGCAGGGTAAATTCTATCATATTGTGGTCACTGCTCTCTAAAGGGTTCCTTCACCTTAAGTTCCCTGATCAAGTCTGCCTAATTACACATCACCAAATCCAGAATTGCCTGATCCCTAGTAGGCTCTGTCACAAGCTGCCCCAAAAAACATCTTAGTCATTCCACAAATTCCTTTTCCTGGGATTGACTACCAACCTGATTTTCTCAGTGCACCTGCAGATTGAAGTCCCCCCTGATTGTGATATTGCCTTTTTAAATGCCTTTTCCATCTCCTGATTTATTTTCTGCCCCACATCCTGACTATTGCTAAGGGGCCTGTGCATAACTCCCATCAGGGTCATTTTATCATTGCAATTCCTCAACTCTACCCACAGAAATTCTATGCCTTCTGATCCTATGTCATTTCTTGCTATCGAATTAAATTCATTCCTTACTAACAATGCAACCCTGCCCTCTTTGCCCATTTGCCAATCCTTTCGATAGGACACATATCTTTGTATATTTAGATCCCAGCCCTGATCCCCTTACAGCCACGTCTCCGTATGCCCACAATATCGTATCAACAATTTATGTGCGCAACAAGCTCATTTACCTTGTTCTGTATGCTGCGAGTATTTAGGATGCCAGAACTCCCAGTGCAATAAGAGATTGGATCGCCATTTTTAAATGACACCCCGATCTCAGAGGCCCCAAAGCGATCCCTGACCTCTTCCACCACCCCCCCCCCCCCCCCAAAAAAAAAATCTGGCACCCTGGCAGTGCCCATGCAGGTTGGAACGCAGGTGGCACCAGCAGTGCGAGCCAGCTAGATCCCGGTTGACAAGGTCTCCTCGCTTTTATTGGCCATGCTGCGCAGCAGCGAGCTGCTTTTTTGGCGCAGCGTGGCCATTGGATCATACCCTTTTGCTCTTCTTTTGAGGATGTATGGATTCCCCATAACAAACTGCCCACAATTGATCAGCTCCCAGTTGCTCATTTACCGAGATTGCATCTCATGAGATTCACACGGTGTCAACCCAGTGTCAAATTACAGGCATGACCCCGTCCCCAGCATCCTAGCTGCTCTAAGAACATCACTACCCCTGAGTTTTCCTTTGCACCAGTCAGCTTCATTGACCCCTGGGTCTCCGCTCCAATCTCTCCAGCTGCACAAGGCAAACACTGCTCCTGGGCTTCCGCCAGGCCAGAACTCTTCGCAGCAAGGAAATAACAGAAATTCGCAGGACATTACCCCAGTCCCCTCAGCCAACAGGAGTCCTCACCTGTATGGAGCTGAACTGTCTCTGCCTGCTTCCGACTGGAATGTGGACTAATATTTTGTTCTGCAGCCAGTCCCAACATTGTAGTTTTCCATGGCATCTTTTTTCCACATGTGCGCTGCTGTCAGACTGGCCAAGCCGGTCAACCTCATGCTGCTCCCACGACTGTCAGATGAAAACTGGAACCATATATGTGTGGCTTGTCTCCAAGGCCAGGGGCTGCAGTCCTCAGCCCTCAAGCACAGTGTGCACCAAACAATATAGATTCCCTTCCTAACAGCACTGTGGGTGTACCTACACCACAGATTGCAGCGGTTCAAGGGTAATTACAGATGGGCAGCAAGATGCTGGTCTAGTCAGTGACACCCACATTTCTAATCTGACCTCTGTGCATTACTAATCCCACTTCTGTCCATTACTATAAAAACAGCTTCCTGTCCATTCTTTTTGACAGCATCGTTAAGTAGATGGTTTGTTAAACTATTTACATACTTTAGGTTTTGCAAAGTCATTATTCCACACAAATAACTCATTTAGTACTTCGTAGTTAATGACAGAATCCACTGCACAAAAAATGAAAAGGGATTCACAAAAACAGATCTGTTGCTTACCAGTGATGCATGCCAATGCTAGCAAACCAAGAATGTGACAGACAATCTTTCAGCAATTTAAAAAAATGTAATTGTCATTATATTATAAAAAGCCATACTATCAGCAGGTTAGCAACACCAAAAAGAATTGTCTATAATTTCTGCAACTGATAATTATGTCGAGCCAATTAATATTTTCTCAGCCCATCAGGAAAATAGAAAAAGCAGTACATGGCAAATTGTACAATAAATGTTAGCAGTAGATGTAAATTAAAATAATATTTTAAGAAGTTACGTATCATAATTTTTTCTACTATAGCATTATGTTGCTTACAAAAGTTCTCTCTTCGAATTATGGAATGGTTACAGCACAGAAAACACCAGTTTGTCTGTGGTGTCTGTGCTGGCTGTATGAAGGAGCAATTCAACAGGAGCTGCTCCCTTGCCTGCATATGCTTCCTTTTCAGATAATAATCCAATTTTCCCTCTTGTATGCCTCGATTGAACCTGCCTGCACCATACTCGGGCAGCGTATTCCAGATGAAATGAAATGAAAATCGCTTATTGTCACAAGTAGGCTTCAAATGAAGTTACTGTGAAAAGCCCCTAGTCGCCACATTCCGGCACCTGTTGAGGAAGGCTGGTACGGGAATTGAACCGTGCTCTGGCCTGCCTTGGTCTGCTTTCAAAGCCAGCGATTTAGCCGTGTGCTGAACCAGATGCGAACCATTCACTGCACACAGTAGTTTTTCCTCACCTTCTTGTTGCTTCTTTTGGCAGTTATCTTAAATCTGTGCCCTCCGAGTCGTCTGTCCATCTCCAAGCAACTGGCGACAAAGCATCAATACACTGGCCTTCTCTTACTGCCGAGGTAGTGGGGAGGGGTGGGCTGATCTTGATAAGCTTAGTTGGGGTGCAGAGTTGCAGATAGATAGAAACAAACTTATTCATGGTCAGCTTGCTTTTTTTAAGGTTTATATCTCGCTATCTTTATATTAGCTTTTTTTTTTAAAAAAGGAGATTGGTGACCAAATGTTTTTCCACTTTGAAACACCTCATTTTTATTTGCGTAGAAAACAAAATTCTGTAGACTATTTCCAGTTATTAAGACTTGAACAGCATTGTGAAGGTGGTTCAAAGACTCCCCAAAAATGTTTGTATAGGAAAGGACAGCTGGTGACCAAGGTTATGGCTATTTTATGTAGGCTACCTAAAATGAATCCCCTGCATACCGAATTATGTGTGAAAAAACAAAGAAATTTGCAAATGGATCTGTTTCTAACCCTAAATCAAGCTGTTATTTATACATTTAGTGCTGGACATTGCTTTAGTTTTATGAATAAGTTAAATTCAATCATCTTATTTGAAGGGGATGAGAATTGCCCTGTATCTGATCCATAACAATTTTTGAGATCAATTCTGGGACCGTGAAAATACCTGTATGTTCCATCATCAATTTTTGACAAAGCAAGCAATTCAAAACTAAAATAATCTCCAATATGCCTTGGTACAGTAGTTATAATTCCATAACTCTAGCTTTGGAGTTTCAATGTTATCCCCGTAATTAAAGGAAATGGAGTCCTTCGCTAATAATAGTTCTTCCAGAGAGTGACACATTAGTAATGTTACAAGCTAAAATTAATGCCATATCTTTGGTGCTATAAGATTGATTTAGGCATAAAGTGAATCACAAATATATACATCTCTATTGGAGTTTAATGTGAATTTACACTCCACAAATTATCAGCTTTGTTGCATTTCACAATGATAGAACATCAGGATAAATCATCATTTCAAATACAGGTACCTACTCTTCTCAGGGAGTAGTCTCTCTGCTTCAAGGGAAACGGCAACACTTGCATTGCAACTTTGTGATCATCTGTGCTGGGGCACAGAACAATTTCCATTTGGACACATTTGGTTGATGCAAGGAGCTTAGCTCCCAGGGTACAGCTGCAAAGCCGAAAGAAGTTCAATGGCCTCAGCTGTCAAGGTAAGAATATTATCTAATGCTCTGCCCACAGTTCCAGCTGCTGTACAGATAATACTCCCCTTTACCTCCTACTAACGCTACACTGAAGTGTTGGCTAGTGTAGACTTGAGAGATGAACAGACACTTCCAACACTGATGAAGGTTCAACTCAATTTGATGAACTACTTCTAACTAACTAACACACGATGACTGTGGGTCTAAATGATGCTAACTTAAACTAGAGACCTAAGCCTTGTCCGAACCAGTTGATTCTCTCAGCACGTGTTGTAAGTCTGTGCTGGGCTGGATGAGTTCTTGTTACACTCTGAGGCAGCACCCAGAATGAGTGGGAACCGTGGTGCCCTCTGCCTTTATAGTGTGTGTATTCTAACTGGTGATTGGCTGTGGTGTTTGTACATGTTGATTGATCCCTGTGTGTGTCCATCAGTGTGTGTCTGCACCATGATATACTGGTGTATATTATGACACCACACTGCACTTCTCTCATGTTCACATTACTACATATGAACTATTTGGCCAGGGGGTGAAAATTCTCCAAACACCTCAAGGACATCACTAATTCACTCCCTTCATTCTTGTCAAAGACTGCACACAACTTGTAACAGGTGGCTGCCAGCAGTGGTTGTAAAGTCTGCCTGCACATCATGTCCGCCACATCCATGTGAGCAATCATGGGTAGGGGTAAACTATGGCTGTGACCAGTGACTATATGGTCAGGCATTTTTAAAAAAACATGGGATGTGGCATCCTGGCTGGCCAGCATTTATTGCCCATCTCTGAAGGCATTTAAGAGTCAACCACATTGCTGTGGATCTAGAGTCACATGCAGGCCAGATTAGATAAGGCGCCAGATTTCCTTCCCAAAAGGACATTCATGTGGGATTCCTTCATACCCTAATTCACACAGCTGCAATGGAAGAAGTTCATTTGGTTGGTATCTAGACTCTGAGGCCAAGTGTTGCTGGGCTTCCTTTTTGACAAAAGTGATGTTTCTGAATACCAGATTATTCCTGTGCTCTATTCTTGAGGCGAGTCAAAGAATTCACAGAACTGATCAGTTCCGATGAAAACATTAACTCTGTTCCTGTGTGCGATGAGGGCACAGATGTCTGGGACGACAATGCGCTAAACCCCTCCACCCCCTGACACCACGCCCCGTCACTGGGCCCAAAACTGACATTCATGCCCCCAATGCCTGCAGGCGTTTTTGGGCGGATAGCCACCTGGGTCCTGGGTAGTTCTCCTCACTGCTCTTCTGTAATGTCAGGGGGTGTCAACCCCATTGGCTGGTGAATGCCCACAATCCCTGCCAAGAGCCTACCTTACCAAATGTCAAGTCCTTCTTTGCACCATTGACTCTTATGGGGCCAGGGTGATCTTTTGAGGAAGCTGCGACTGGATGAATTTGCCTGCCTTCAGTGGATCGGTTTCTGAAGGGGTGGGTAACTTGTTTGCCCCTTTAAATATTTAAAGATCTTGTCACCTTAATGAGCTTTTAAACAGTTTTAATTCATATCAGTTGGGAGGAGAGTGGGATTCCTGGCATCAGGAATGTTTTCCTGCACCTGACATGTCACCCCAAGCCAGCTTTTAAGGTCCCCTTGCCTCAACCTGACAGGGGAGGGGAGCCGAAATTTCAGACCAATAATGTCAATTAATGCATTGCTGGATGTACAAATGCTACAGGTCTCCACGTAACTCAGTTGTAAAGAGAGTCGAATTCGTGTTGGCACAGATGGAGCTGCAGCAGTTTGACCAGCATACAATAGAGATGACATAACATAACAGTACATTTACCAAGCACAAAATGGGCCGGCCACCCCCCCCCCCCCCCCCCCCTCTCTCCTCCCCCCTCCTCCCCCCCTCCATCATTAACCAGTGGCACAAGATAAACACTGCTTCTAGCTCCTTCCTCCCTTTTCCGACATGACTTTCAATTAGTGGCCTGATTAAGGCACATTTCAATTGGAGACGGTCCAAACATATTTTGCATAAAAATTTCTGTAGGTTAGCAGATAGTCTGCATTGGCTCGGGCCAACCTGGATTTAAATTTAGATCTCAGGAGATAAAGGGCCATGTGTAATCTGCTCAGCCCCTTTATTCTTATTGTCCATTCCATTTATTGAAGTATCATGAATCATCTTTAAACTATTTGGCCAAGTCCCCGAACAGGCGCCGGAATGTGGCGCCTAGGGGCTTTTCACAGTAACTTCATTGAAGCCTACTTGTGACAATAAGCTGTTATTATTATTATTAAGTATGACAAAGAAGTAGTTTATTTATTCAACACAGCCACTTAAATTCTTCTACTTTCTATCTGACATAACAAATTACTTTTGATGTATAATCACTTAACCGTGAACTGTTTTAGAAATCCCCAAGGATGCAGAAAAAAAATGAATAAATTGATTAAATCAACTTTGGAAAATAATAATGAAGACATTTTAATTTCCCATGATAATGCTCTGGATGGCATGATAAGGTAAGGGACTTTGCTCACCATGTTTCTATATTTATTACATGTGTATCTGCGTTAGTCTTCCAAATGTCTTAGTTACTGCAGATCTTTTGACAGGTATGATTTTGCTATCTTTATAGGATTTCCCAGTATAAAATGGCCCCTTACCAGAGTTGGAAATCCACAGCAGTTGAATTTGAGTTTAGTTTAAAATGGACCTATAAAATCTTTTAGCAATATTCAGCAGAATTTTGTTTTAAAGAAACAGAGCAAGGTAAAATTGATAAGTTAAATCTCTTGCAATAAATGGGTGAATAAACTGCAACTTTTAGTGGGAATGTCAATTACATCTCTGAAAATCAAAGCTAAAAGTGAACAACAATAGACAATCAAGTTAAAATCTTCAACCTAACTGAGGGATACCATTTTTAACCTTTAAAAGCAAAATGGTCTATGTGGAGTTTTCTTTAAAAGCAGCAAATGTCATTAACTGCAGAAAATCACACTGCTGTTAAATTATTTGCCACACACCATCCTCCACTTTTGAGATGAAATAGGTGGAAATTACTTTATTGATTAGCTAATTGAACTGTGTCATTTGAAGCAAGATATCAAGTTGCATTTAGTGCACAGCAATCAATCAAGATAAAGATACAAATGATTCTCAGAAGCACAATTATGAACTCAAAAAGTGCTGAAAATAATATTCAAGCCTGGGGTTCAATATTCCAAGGTACCAGCATTATAGCCCAGCAGAGACTACAAAGCAAAACATTTCAGATGCTGGAAATCTGAAATAATAAACAGAAAATGCTGGAAATATTCAATTCAGGCAGTATCTATGGAGAAATAAAAACAGGATTAATGGGCAGGATCTTCCTACAGGCTTCAGGACCCCTAACATTGGCATCAAGAGGGAGCCCCGGATGGGCTTTGGTGCAAGGTTGGCCAAGCACAGCCCAGACAATGGCAGAAACCAAGGGGTATCAGGATGCTGATAATGTGTCCCTCCGCCACTGTCAGGTTGCAGGGGGTGGGGAGGGGTCGCCAGGGTCCTGGTGGTTAGGTGGGCTCAAGCTGTGGGCAAGGGGCTGACCCCATCCTGGCAGCAAAGGGGCACATCAGTGTCCTGATCGTCTTGGTCTCTCTCAGGGTCCACTGTGCCTTGTGTGGGTTTTGCTGCCAGCATGTAGGTGCCATGGTGCCAGGGACAGTGCACCATTGGCAATGCCATGGGCGGGGATGGATCTGTTAACCCTCATGCAAGCATGGGGAGGTGGGTGAAGAAGAAAGGGATTTCTCTCCTAGTCAGTCGGTGGGTCAGCCAGCGGAATTGTGACTGGGCTGCCATTTTGAGAGGGCAGCCCATTACTGGGATTCAGATGAATGTTCGCACCATGCATAAATTTGCATGGTTAAAGAGGGAGACTCGCCCCTGGACACCACTCCCAGCACGAACTTGCTGTGATTCTCTGATAACAAGAGCATTTAAGATTCCCAAACTGAGAATCCCGGCTGTGGTCTCCAATGCATAGTAAGGACACATTTATGTCAACAAGATTGGCCTGCTGGCAGCTGTGCACCACAAGTGTCTAACAAAGTTCTCCAAGATTGAATGCTGCTCCTTTCTCGTGCTAATGCATCTCCAAACAGGTGGTATTAAAAAAGAGGAGACTGCATGATCTTCATTCCACTCAGTGGAATCATCAAATAATAAAAACTGTTTGCCCTGGCCAAAGTACCTGAACTGAAATTGCTCCTTTGTGAATGTCGTTCAGAAGCTGGTATTTACTAAGTGAATGAGTCAAAGGCTGAGGGGGAATTTTATAAGACCATTAGTGGGGGAGTGGGAAGCAACATTAGAGAGCAATGCATTGGAGCTGGTTTGTCAGCATGTTCCCACCTCCAGCCCCTTTTCCCAGGGCTGGGCGGAGTTGGATGTTGGCAGTCCTACCTGGCAGTTGCAGTAGCCAATGAGGTGGATAATTAGGCGATAAAATGCAACCTTCCACCGACATTGCAATTTCCCCAACGTCTCACCGGCCCTACTGTTTGAATGTCTTAGCAACTCAAGAGGAGGCTACACAGATGGTTCTGGAGACCATCTCCAATTGTGCTAGGGGGTGATGTAGTGGCAGCCTCACTGATTATACTGATGGTGCCTCCATTGTGTCCCTCTCAATGCAGCTATCTTCTCCTCAGCAGCATGCTCACTACAGACATAGAGGCAATCAGCCACCTTTGCTGAATTGACCTCCTCCTCCTCAGGATCCAGCTTCTCGAATTGGATGCTGATGCGGGATGCAGCTTCTTAATTAGCTGCTTTTCAGAAGCTAGAGCCCAAAGATGTATTGCTGCAGCAAAGGAACAGGGACCCCAAAATTTCCAACCATTGGGATATTTGTACAGAAATTAAAACAACACTGGAGGAAGGATCTGGCCTTTGGCCATCGCACTGAGAAATTTGGGAGTGTGGAGGAGGATTGTGCGAGCTGGGGTGAAGCATTGGGTATCCTTGTACGCAGACGACTTGCTATGTGTCAGAACAGAGTGCATCGATGGGTGGTATCCCAGAGCTGCTGCGAGTGTTTGGGTCTTTTCGGGGTATAAACTAAATTTGGATAAAAGTGAATAGGCCCGTATCACTCTTGAATGTGGATGCAAAGGTACTGGTAAAGGTGTTAGCAGGTAGGTTAGAGAAGTGTCTCTCGAAAGTAATAGGGAAAAATCAAACGGGGGTTTGTAAGAGGGAGGCAGCTTTTTTCAAACATTAGAAGAGTTCTGAATGTAGTTATGGCACCGGCGGAGGAGAGGGGGACAGCGGTAGCCATGGCTCTGGATGCCGAGATTGAGTGGGGGTATTTGATGGCGGTTTTGGAGGATTTGGGATTGGGGCGTGGTTTGTGGATTGGGTAAAATTAATTTACAGGGAGCCAAGGGAGAGTGTCCACACGAATAACATGAATTCTGGGTACTTTGCTCTACATCAAGAGCCCAGGCAGGGTTGCCTTTGTCCCCTCTGTTCGCACTTGCGATTGAACTTTTGGCCATCGCACTGAGAAATTTGGAAGTGTGGAGGAGGATTGTGCGAGGTGGGGTGAAGCATTGGGTATCCTTGTACGCAGACGACTTGCTACTATATGTGTCAGAACAGAGTGCATCGATGGGTGGTATCCCAGAGCTGCTGAGTGTGTTTGGGTCTTTTTCGGGGTATAAACTAAATTTGGATAAAAGTGAATATTCTGTGGTGTCCTGGCCAGGAGTGGGGGGGGCTGCCATTCCGTAGGGCAGTGACCCATTTTAGACACCCTGGGGCTGCAGGTGGCACAGGATTGGGGGGAGCTCCGTATATATAACATTACTAGTCTGATGGGATTGGCTTCCTCGGTCGCTGACAGATTGGGTGCAGGCAATTAAGATGAATGTATTGCCGCGGTTTGTCTTCGTTTTTCAATGCTTATCGATCTTTTTATCAAAGGCGTTTTTGAAGGAAGTAGAGAAGATGATTACCTTTTTCATTTGGGGGGGGTGGGGTCGGGAGTGGCTAGGATTGAGAAGGTGCTATTGCAGCGAGGACATCAGTCAGGGGGGTTGGGCTCCCAAATTTATTGTATTATTACTGGGCAGCGAATGCTGAGAAGGTGAGGGGCTGGGTTAGAGAGGGATCTCCCAGGGGGTTAGAATGGGGGAGAGTCTATGCAGGGGGGTCGGGGTTAAGGGCTTTGGCAACAGCACCGTTCCCCATGGCCCCGGGGAAATATTCAGGGAATCCAGTGGTAGTGGCGATGCTGAAGATCTGGAGGCAGTTGCATCAGCACTTTAGGTTGTGGGTGAGGTCAAGGGAAATGCCGATTCGAGGGAATCATAGATTCAAGCCAGGAAGATGAGATGGGAATTTTCAGAGATGGGAGGAAAGGGGAGTTAGGGTATTAAAGGATTCGTTTCTGGGAGGCCGGTTTGCAAAGTTGGAGGAGCTTGGGGAGAAATATGGGTTGGGGCAGGGGAAGATGTTTCGGCATATGCAGGTCCCAAATTTTGCCAGGAAGGAGGTACAGAGCGTTCCGATGGCGCCGGCCCCCACATTGTTGAAAGAGATATTGACAACAGGGGGAATGGAGAAGGGGGTAGTGTCAGCAATTTATGGGGAAGATAAAGGATCGCTAGAGAGGATTAAGGCGAAGTGGGAGGAAGAGTTAGGGGAGGATATTGAGGAGGGGTCATGGTGTAAGGTGCTTCGGAGGATGAATGCGTCAACTTTGTGTGCAAGGTTGGGGCTGATACAGTTGAAGGTGGTGTATAGGGCACATCTCAAAAGGGCGAGGATGAGCATACTTTTTGAGGGGGTGGAGGATGTTTGTGAACAGTGTGGGGCGGGGGGGGGGGGGGGGGCACTAATCACGTTCATATGTTTTGGACCTGTCCAAAACTGGAGGGAGGTCTTTAAGGTAATCTCGAAGGTGGTGCACATGAGACTGGAATCAGGTCCCCTAGAAACCATATTTGGGGTGTCGGATCGGCCGGGGTTGGAAGCAGGTACGTGGGCAGATGTCTTGGCCTTCGCCTCGCTGATTGCCTGAAGGCAAATTCTGTTGGGGTGCAGGTCAGCTTCTCTGCCCTGTTCCTTTGCGAGACGTGGGGACCTGCAGGAGGTCTTAACGCTCAAGAAAGTTTTTGAGTTGAGGGGGAGGATGGAAGGGTTCTACAACTCAAGGGCCTTGTTCATCATGCATTTTCATGAATTGAATTATTAGGTTGGGGGGGGGGGGGGGGGTTGGAATGTACAAATTAATGATTCTTTTTCATTGGTGTTTTGTATTCAAAATGTTGGGAGCTGTTTGAGGATGGATGGGGTAGCCATTGTATTTGTTGTTATTGTCGATTATCTTCTGTTGCAAATTTTAATGAAAATGTGAAGAAGGAGAATAAAAATATTTATTTTTAAAAAACATTGGAGGACAAATGGCAGTGGGTGGGTGCCGACTGCAAGTGACGCCAAAAACCTGTCACAACTGCCCAAAATAACCAGGGGTAATACAAACAACTTGCACCATTTGGCTGGTACACCATCCTGTTTATCCCAGCTGTATGTGGCAGGGACTAACTGCCCTCTCTCCACTTCTGTCTTTTAGTTATTTTCTGTGCTGTCATTTTTCCTGTTAATATCAGTTCAGTTTCATTCCACAACACTCCTAAGCAACAATTTAGCAAGTCCATATGCACAGTATCCACTTAATTTCTTTTTTTTTTAAATGCACTCCAGTTATGAAATCAGTCAGGTGCAAGTTTTCTTCCACAAGTTCATTAATTGCCTTGATGAACCCATGTCTTTCCAAGCGCGTATTCATTTAATCTATCGTATTGTGTGGGGAAATTCATTTGCATAGCACTGTTTCAATCAGCCTGACACAGGCTATATTGATATCAGTGACGAATGTCACATGGGGAAATCAATGCCACATACATCTCGTTTAAAGTCTGATCCAATATAGTTATGATTAGGAAGTGGGTGATTGGGGGGGGGGGGGGGGGGGGCAGCTCGAGGCGGCGTCAAGTAAAGGTACTAGTCTGGGAGCTTTGATAACGGCTCCTTTGCTGTTCTTGCCAACCCGTTACTCCACAAGTCCGGTGGTGGTGGCGACACTGCGGGTCTGGGGCAGTGGAGGAGATACAAGTAGGTGGAGGGAGCGTCGGTCTGGACCCCGATATGCAACAATCACAGGTCTGTCCCGGGTAGGATGGATGGTGGGTTCCAGAGCTGGCAGAGGGCAGGCATCAGAAGGATGGGAGATCTGTTCATAGACGGAAGCTTTCCCAGTTTGAAGGCGCTAGAGGACAAATTTAACCGGCCGCCAGGAAACGCCTTTAAATATCTGCAAGTACGGCCCTTCCTGAAAAAACAGGTAGTGACCTTTCCGACGTTGCCGCCACTGAGGATATAGGACAGGGTGGTCTCCTGCACCTGGGTGGGGGAGGGGAGGGCGTTGGATATGTACCAGGAACTACAGGAGGCGGAGGAAACCCCGGTGGAGGAGTTCAAGGGCAAGTGGGAGGAGGAGTTAGGTGAGGAGTTGGAAGCGGGTCTGTGGGCAGAGGTCCTGGGCAGGGTTAATTCCTCCACATCATGTGCCAGGCTCAGTCTAATTCAACTTAAGATGGTCCACCAGGCACACATGACGGCAGCGAGAATGAGAACGTTTTTTGGGGTAGAAGACAGGTGTATAAGGTACAAGGGCAGCCCTGCAAACCATGTCCACATGTTTTGGGCATGCCTGGAGCTTAGAGTGTTCTGGCAAGGGTTTGCAAGGGCAATGTCCAAGGTGCTTAACACACGGGTGGTGCCTAGTCCAGAGATAGCGATCTTTGAAGTGTCAGAAGACCCGGGAGTTCAGGGGGTGAAAGAGGCCGACATCTTGGCCTTTGCCTCCCTAGTAGCCTGGAGACGGATTTTATTAATGTGGAGGAACTCAAAGCCCCTGAGTGCAGAGATTAACAACATGGCTGGGTTTCTCAGCCTCGAGAAAATAAAGTTTGCCTTAAGAGGGTCCACGCTAGGGTTCTCTCGGAGGTGGCAGCCATTTGTCGACTTTCTCGGGGAAAATTAAAATGTCAGCAGCAGCAGCAAACCGTAGGGGGTGGGGAGGGGACGGGGTGAGTGCTTCATTGGGATGGTGTGGGAAGACTGGGTCGCGTGGGGTAATGTCTATTTAATTGTTATTGTATATTCTCTTTTTACACTATGTTAATGTTCACTCTTGTTTCGTTATTATGGTTACTACTGGTTACTAGGGGCAGCAGGGTAGCATGGTGGTTAGCATAAATGCTTCACAGCTCCAAGGTCCCAGGTTCGATTCCCGGCTGGGTCACTGTCTGTGTGGAGTCTGCACGTCCTCCCCCTGTGTGCGTGGGTTTCCTCCGGGTGCTCCGGTTTCCTCCCACAGTCCAAAGATGTGCGGGTTAGGTGGATTGGCCATGCTAAATTGCCCGTAGTGTCCTAATAAAAGTAAGGTTAAGGGGGGGGGGGTTGTTGGGTTACGGGTATAGGGTGGATACGTGGGTTTGAGTAGGGTGATCATGGCTCGGCACAACATTGAGGGCCGAAGGGCCTGTTCTGTGCTGTACTGTTCTATGTTCTATGTTCTATGTTCTACTGTTTTATTATGAAAAATTCGGCAAAACCTTAATAAAAATACTTTTTTTAAAAAGTCTGATCTAATACCTCCAATAATGCAGTATTCCCTCAGCACTGTACTCAGCCTATATTTTTGTATTCCCCTCTGGGGTGGGTCCTAAACCTATAAACCTCTGCCTCAATGGTTGACCTACTCTGTAACCTGTAGTCAATAGATACCAGGGTATGCCTAGAGTTTGTCTACTAACCAAAGTACCACATCTAAAGTCCAAGATTGAATGACTATATCAGAACATGGTGGCAGCAGTAGAGACATCACTGTTAAAGAATAAACCACACAGAGTAAAGAAACCTTCGATAGCAGCTCAAAAGGAGCTGTTTAGCTCACAGGGCTAATCGCTGGCTTTGAAAGGAGACCAAGGCCAGCAGCACGGTTCGATTCCCGTAGCAGCCTCCCCGAACAGGCGCCGGAATGTGGCGACTAGGGGCTTTTCACAGTAACTTCATTTGAAGCCTACTCGTGACAATAAGCGATTTTCATTTTCATTTTCAAAAAGAAAACAAAAAATTGGTGGGAGACGATACAAGGAGAGAGGTAAATGATATCCGTATCAGGTAAATAGTACCTGCCCTTGCCCTGTCCATTTGACTGCCTCAAGTGCCCACGGAGATGCCAGCAGTGGCAGTTATGGAAATGCCATTTTCCCCAGTACCGAGCAGCTTCAGGCCTTCATGAAAAGGGGCAAAGCTTCAAGTCACTTCCTTTCTTTATTCGGTAGATCCAGGAGCAGACGATATTCCCCTAAGGCTGGGTGTGCAGGAGCCCAGAGGCAGAGGCGAGGAGCCTTTGACACTATTCAGGAGCCCAGAGGCAGAGGCGAGGAGCCTTTGACACTATTTTAACCCAAGGCAAAAACACTAAGCAATTGAATGAGCACCTTTTAACCAGTAGGGACTGGTTTAGCTCACTGGGCTAAATCGCTGGCTTTTAAAGCAGACCAAGCAGGCCAGCAGCACGGTTCAATTCCCGTACCAGCCTCCCCCGGACAGGCGCCGGAATGTGGCGACTAGGGGCTTTTCATAGTAACTTCATTGAAGCCTACTCGTGACAATAAGCGATTTTCATTCATTTTTCATTCATTTCAATAACCTGGGGAAATCAATTATATTATTTCTAACCAACCTATATTGCCTAGCTATATTGCAGATACTGAGCATTGAAGGACAGGCTAATCCATGATTGGCTAGTCCAGTCTAAAACCTCCAACTTACAACGCATCAATGATGACCTTACATGAGGGTCCAGATGTGAGGCAAAATATTTCAAAATCGGGCTATAATTCCAAACAACTCTAGGGCTTCACATGACTCTACAGACTGAGTAGGCCTGTGGCCAGTGACCCCAGACATAAAATTCACACTAGCTGCCATTTTGAGATGCCCGTGTTTTGGTGTGAAAACCCACCATAGTCACTGATGGAACCATCAATTCAGCGAACACGTGTAGTTGGATCTGAACAGAGGCTTTAATATACTTACAACAGAGCCAGCCTATTCGTCGTTGAACTTCAGATGAACTGCTGGCTGGCTCTAAGGCACTGATCTTTATACATCGGTCCCAGGGGGAGGAGTCCTGGGCGGTGCCAAGGGAGGAGCCCAGTACAAACTCTTGTGTACTCCCAGAGCGACTCCCCCTGGTGGTCGGATAATGCAATTGCACTTACAATGGTGGATAGTGAACATATATACACACGGAGTTATATTGGCAACTATATACAGCATTGATCTTACAACGGGTAGATAATGAACATACATACATATTGGCAACTATATATAGTGTGAATCACATTCACCACAGTCACCAGGACTGCCAGAGTGCCTCTGGTACAGCAAGACTGGCTATTTCAAGCTTTTCTGAAAATTGAATAATTTTAAGTAAAGTCGAAGACAAAATATTTCTGAAACACATTCCATCCATCAAATGGAAAGTCAAGAAAAATACAACATTACAAAATTCCTTGGGGAAATTAATAATCTTAGTCCAGACTGCTGGTTAGTTACAGTCCAAGTTCAAGGCTTCAATACTATTAAAATTGACATTGAAACTGCTGTTCAATTATTAACCGATGACCTTGACTGGCTTCAACGTAGGACCCTTCAGCAGTCAAACATCAAATTGCAAGATCCAGGCAGCATAGATGTTCCAATTAAAGGCAAGCCTATTGCTCCTCTTGGCTCCATTGAACAACAGGTCATGGATTCTCTCTATATTCTTCAGTCAATGGACATCTCTATTGAGTGGCAAATGTTGGCATACTTCTCAAAATCCTAGACAAACCAGAAGATGCTCATCATTTGAACAACTCACCATCTTTCATACAGCTTTTGAAGCAGCGAAACTTCTGCCTTCAGAAGCTGAGGAAGTTTATACACTCAGCAGTAATACTCTCTCACACAGAGACACCATCCATGAGATC